>NC_140031.1:44480430-45680430 GCF_963513975.1 Fringilla coelebs
TTTTAGTTAGAGATAAGCTTTTTTAGAGTTAATCAAAATAAATGGGTAGGCCTTGATAAAGTTAAAAGTTAGTAGTTAACTAATAATTGCTTGTCAACATAGTGTTTGGTTAGCTGGGTTTTTAATGAGGAATATAGAAACTGATAAATAGCTCTTAGGAGCATAAGACAATTGTAGGCCTCCTCTGTTCTGAAACCAACTGAGGACAGGGAATGGGAGTTCTACCAAGGGTTCATTTGTCATATTTGCATTGAAAAGGTAGAAAGGTCAGAACAAGGAAGACTTCATTTACTTCCTCATTTTGGGACCCCTCCCCATTAAAAAGACCACCGACCCATTTCGAGGAACAAACTACCCATGCTTAATAGCTTTTGAACTGATTACCATACGAAGCGGGGAATGGGATGTACCAAAGTTATGAATATGTATTTGTATTTTGGGTATTCAACACTCGTACAGATAAAAGGGCTCTGTAATCACCTGTAAATTGCGGTGTGTATTTGGGAGCTATCCTGCACGCTGCCCGTGGCGTCACAATAAACATCCACTTTCTAACTTTAAACTGTAGAGAGTCTTTGTCCGTCACAGTTGGATATCAGTACTAGATCAATATCCATAATTTTAATAAATCACAGGCCAGGCAGGGTGGTACTGGACCAAAAGGGGAATTTTCAATAATAGGGAGTTAACGACTGACTTTTAACAGGTGATTACACATGAAACTAACAACAAACAGTTAGAACTTCCCTGTGGCAGCAACTGGCTCAACCTATGAAATCTGCAACCTTTAAAAAAAATGGGTAACTTTTTTTACTCATAACAATTATTACAAAAATGTTACTGAAAATTTGTTATATAACAGACATCAAAGTAAACAACATGCAAGAAAACAACTGTACTGAAATCTTTACAATAAAATTACCTTGTTAGAACTATGGAGTAAAAAGCAAGCACTTAATAAAGCTGACAGTGGAGTTAAGTCTCAAAAAATCAGTACAGATAAAGTTCAAGTTTTGTCTTGAATGTGAGCTAAAGAATTTAGAATTTAAAATTTATCTAATTCCTCTGAGTGAACGATGTACTTTTGCCATGTTACTAATATGTAAAAAGACACTACATCTATACCAACATCTTTGAATTTTTCTAGTAACAATCTTGTTAAAAATCACAAATCACAAGTTACTAAAATCAGAATGTAAATCTCAACACTGGCTGGTGTCAGGTGGGGAGGGGGGCGCAGCCCTGAAGCAGCTTTAAAGATTATTTGTAGATTTAAGTTTGGCTTAGTTAGAGTAATAGCATATAAACATTGAAGGCTAAACTAAAAAGAGATGTAGTTATATAGTAGTAAATAGCTGAACCAAAAAATTCGCAACAAAATACATTGTTTAAAAAAAAGGCAAGTAACTGGCAATTTCACCAGGGCTAGGTGTGCTTCAGGGCTTTAGATCTTTATGAACTGTGGCTTTTGATAGCTGGGCTGCTCCTTCCAATGCTTCAAAGTGCCTGGGGCACTTCAGCTAGCGACCATTATGGAGGTGTCCAGTGTCCCAAATAGCTCCTGTACAAAATCTGAATGCATAAAAATTCCCCACTGTGTTAACAAATCCATCCCCCACAAAATCAGGGGTATAGACAGCACAAAAAGTTTAACTGTTGCTATCTACTCATCATGCCCTGTTATTTGCACCAAGCGTTGGCTTTGCAGGCTTTGGCTTCTTCCACCCATGCTGAAGAGTCCCTGAGTCGTTAATGGCCACTCACGGGGCTATTGCCTCCTTGAGGTCCTCCTTGAGATAACAGTCACATCGGCTCCAGTATCAATGAGTCCTGTTAGGAGCGTCTCTGCCTTTCAGAGTCACTTTTCATTGGCATGTTGGACGCTCAGATGTGATACATTGTGTGTATAAAATCTGTGGGACCCCTGTGGAGCCAAAAATCCCCCTCCCTCTGTTAGGTTATTGGGGATGCAGATAGGGTGCTGCTGGGGGAAATGTGAGTTGAGCTATGTGGCTTCCGGCCAGGACTACACAGGGCAGCTGGGGGGTCCATGCCATGAGTCAGAGTCAATAGCTCCAGGGAGAACAAACAAACAATGTATACGCTGTCCAGGTGGTCCAAAAACTCCTGTGGGAATCAAATTAACAGATGAATTAAGCAACGTTACTGTGTTGGAGGTTGATATGTCCAGTCCTGTGCTTTCTAGTGTGGCTGGTCATATGTCAGTGACAGTGGTCTGGCCAGGGCTGCTGTGGTCCAGTGAAGGCTGCTTGGGGAGACTGGGTTGAGGCTCGCGGTGGTCCCTCTGAGGCATCGGCTGGGGCATCTGTGTCTCACATGGCTCTGCTTATGCTTTGGCTCGGGTTTCCTGATATCAGACGACCTTCAAAATCGTACTTGGACTGACATTGATCACGGCACTGAGGGCAAATACTGGGAGTTTTGGATCTGGCCTCCCCCTTTTCAAAACAGTCCTTTTTCAAATGCTGAGATTTCTTGCAAGTTTGTGGGTCTCCCTCATTAAGGGCATCCATCCTTCTTTAGTTGCATCCATTTTTCACGAGGGTCAGGAGGGAATGGATCAGTTTCATTATCTGAGTTTATTGGCCCTGGAATGAAGGGCTCCCTGTCCTCACTGCTAGAGCCACAGTCAGCAATATAAACTGCTAATGACCGTGAGAAAGGATGCTTTCTCCTCCTTTGCCTGGGCAGGGATGAGGTTGATGGCTGTGGTCGCTCTTCAGTACCAGAGGTGCCAGTTTCAACAAGCACACAGGGAGAGTCAGAATGAGGAAACACAGAGCGGGGTAGGGGGCCAGCAGCATGCAGCCACTCTTGCTTTTTCAATGTCTTAAAAAGTACTCTCCGTGACAGGAGTAAAAGTAACTTACGGTCCTCCTTTAGGATGGGGGAGTCGTGCTTGTCCAGAAGGGCAAGCATGGTTTCACAGATGTCTCTCTCTTTTGGCATTTCTTTTCCAATTGCTTTAGTTCCCCTGGCTCACCTGTCAGCCACAGACAGGGATTGCAGGCTCAGACGCGGTTCTCTCACCGTCACCACCAGTTCTAGGGGCTCGCCGACTTCTGCCAGTCAGGCCAGTTCATTTCCTCACATGGAAGCTCCAATTGTTGATGATGGAGACAGGGAGACTGACTTGTTGATCAGAATCCGATTTTATTGTGGGATACGAGGACTTATATACTATTTCAGGGAGACTAGTAATGTGTACTACAATGATTACGTTAAAATCACATACACAAATTTATGCATATAATAACATCTGTTGCTTGCAGAGTTCAACAGGATTTTCTTTTTCCAGTAAACGTGTCTGATTAAATCTTGCTATCTAGGTCTAATTTTCAAAGTTCTGTTTGCTTTTGCCAAGGCATCCTGTTATCGAATCTCATGTTAACCAGGTCCAAAGTCCATGATCTGTCTTGTGCCCCCCAACATTCCAATATAAAACAAATACAATTAATTGCATATGTATTGTTTCTCAAAATATCTTTATGTATGCATATTTTCTGGGAACGAAAACCATGTTGCTAGAATCCAAAGTCTTTAGACAAGGTTTAGTCACCATGGATGGCCCACTTAAGGCTGTTAATGTATAAAGTCTTGCCTGCTTTATGTTAAAGGCTACAATTTTCATCTTGAGGTCCCTATGACTAACAGCTCTTATAAACTCTTTCAGTTTATATCATCAGAGAATTTGTCCTTTTTCTAAGTGAAATTATAACCATGGGAATACCCAGAAGATGTTTTTGTTTCTATTTACAGACTCAAGCTCTTGTATATCACTGCAGAGCAAGTTAACAGTAAGCAATAAAGCACTGCAAAGTTTATGTAATACATGAGAACTGATTCTTTGGGTAGCATAGTTCACACCAGTATTAACAGTTTAGAAGAATGTGGTGTTACCTTGTATGTGTGTGTTTGTGGCATTGGAGTCCCTAGGTAGGCAAGTATAGCTTGGATTTAAATCAACACAGGGACCTTCACCTATCACATTCCATCTTGGGTTGAAGACATCTCACTATCAGGAGCTGGGCTGTATGGGGATCGGACCAATTAGCAGTTGAGACCTGGGCGTATTGAACTCCATATATAAGAAGGTTTTTAATAATAAAAGAGACTATTTGTCACATGGAGCTTTGAGGTGTGTGTGTTGTCCCCATCCCAGACCACTGGCCCCATGGAACACGTGGTTATTAAATGTATTATTAAATGTGGTTTTCCAGGGATTGTACTCTTTCAGTAGGATAAAATTCACAGCCTCAGCAATTCAGGTTTTGTCTACTTCTGAAGTAACCCTCAGTAAGTTTCTGTTGTTCCATGGCTACTACAGTAGAAGAAGCATTTCATGCTTAGGCAGGTCTTCAACAGTACCTCTTGCATGGACAATGCAAATTTATTTCTGACACTGCAAAAAGCTCTGAGGAATTTCAGGCCAGCTGTCATCAACTTCTCTGCCTTTTTAATTTCTGGCCCTGTCTTGATCACAGTACCATAGGTTGGAGAAGATCTTTAAGATCATCAGATCTAACCCTAGTTTTCCCCTGGCTTCCCAATTATGCCTGTCCAATGTGTGTCATAAATGTTTCCTCTTCTGTGCTGATTCACTGGTTGAAATGTCAGAGCAGAGGCGTCTCTTTCCTCTCTGCTGCAAGTCCCTCGTCCCAGATCAGACAGACACTGAAAAGGAATGAGGGAATCTTTTGGTCACTCTAGGTTGTTCATCCCTGGAAACATTTGATGTAGTGTTATTAGTAATCTTCAAAAGTCGTTTCGTTTTTCCCCAAAAATATTAGAACTGAATGAATGGTTAATGTTATAGATGTATGGCTAATTCATGCTATAAGTAAAAATGTGTATGTATAAAATATTACATGAATCCACCACATGCCCTTGACCACTCTGGCCAGGAGCGTAGTCCTATTTTTATTCAATCGGTTCCTGGACCACGCTAAAGATAACATCAAGTCTTTAGCTTAAGATTGAAGCCTTCCCGGGCCATGAACGTTGCCTTCCTTGAGATGATTAAGCCATTCAGGAGAAACGACGCCAGGAACAGATTACATCAGTCATCCCAAAGCACTGGCACCACCCGAGTACATGTGAAAGAAAGCTGTACAGACATCGAGGCTCGCCTTTTGCATCCGTATGGACTCAGTTATTCATGTGAAAAGAACATCCAGGAAGAACCCAGATGGTTGTGGAAACACGTGGAAACATGGGGACTGACTTTGCATCCCTATGTCCCAGTTCTACATATGAAGAAACACAAGGGACATCCTGTTATTCAGACCTCAGGGAAAATATTGGGGATATAAGCGGGCTGTACGAGACGGACGGGGTGAACCACGGGGGACACGCTGGCACTCTGTCAGTCGGATCCAGGTTCACCCAGCGCCAAATTCCGGAATTGACGCTGTCTTGGCTGTGGCGGATTTTTTTAATTATATTTTGTTATTGATCTAATAAATCTTTGCTAAATTTTTTTTAAATTTGGCTGCAGATTCGATCATTTATAACAGTTAATATTGAAACACCATGCAGGCAAATAATAAAAAACTTCTTATTCTTACAGTACTGAAAACTGATTTGAATACAGTCAAAAATTATTCAGTATAAAAAGGTATACTACTTTTATTGATTTAAAGTCACCTAAATGATTTTGTTTCTACTCTTTCTGCTCTCCTCTATGTTTCCACCAAGAGGCAGAATGTCGGAATTCAGGACATCCCTCTGGCTGTCCTGGATTGCCAAGACCCCTGCCAGGGGGCTCAGAGACCCTGGCAGAGAGCCCAAGATGCCTGTGGTTTTGATTATGACCTATGGAGCAAATTACCAACCTTACATGAAGATCTGAAAGCCATGACAGTTTAAGTAGAATGATAGTGAATTTATTATGGGGTGAAAAATAGATTTTTGGGGTAAAAGACCCCAAAGAATGGGGGTTTAGGGGGCAAGATGGAGGAATCTGGGTGTGTCCAGCCTCTCTCCTTCTTCTTCTTGGCCTCCATCTTCTGCTGTGATGTTGACACTTTTAGATTGGTTTAGAGTAGAAGCTCACTGTCTAACATAGATGATAGGTATTGGGAAGTAACTGTAAATATTGTACGCATAGTTTTTAGTATGAAAAGATAACACCTCCCGGGGGGCAGGCTGAGTACCTCAGACTGTCTTGCTGAGCAGACAGACCTTGGCAGGTCAGGAGAAAGAATTTTATAGATAAGATACATTAAATAACCTTGAGACTGAGAACTGAAGAGTTCTGACTCCTTCTTCAACCTCCAGGCTGGGAAAAGAGACTTTCTAATGTATCTCGGCGTCACTCTGACCAGCTAGAGTCCCAAGAGCAGAATACTGAAACCAGGAAACTTAAGTTTCACAGTGATCTAACTGCAGCAAAATCTCCCAAGAAAACCCAGCATCTAGGTAAGACTGGTTTATGAGTAAGCATGAAAACTTTTGGGTGCTTCCCTGAATCACATCATCACCACATCATCAGGGGCTTGCTTGTCACCTATTATCAGAATTTTACTTAATTTTGTTTCATCTAACTTCTGCTAATATTCTGATGCCTTAGGTTTTAGCTTTCATATTTTTCAGATTCTGTACTGCTTTACTGTGTAATTCTGAGTTTCCTATTAAGAGATGGTAAGCTCTCTTCATAGAGTAGCTAGACAAAACAATTCTTTTCATAGATTGGGACCAAGGACAACCACCCAAATTTCAGGCCCAAGAGCATAAACAATGTGGACTGAAGACAGAAAAACAAGAAAGATGGGACTTCATAACCTACAGCTATAACTAGACAATTTGCTCCAATATGCTAATGGACCAGAATTTATAAAAATGAGAGACCTTGTGACCAGTCATCCATTTTGTGACCATTTTGGTTCATCTTGGATGTAGCCCTGGCTGGGCTCTTGTACTGCCCAAGGTGTATCCACTGAGGCCTTTTAATAAATACCTACTTTATTCTTTAACTCTGCCTAGTTTCTGTTCTAGGTCAGCCTTCAAAAGGCATCAATTCCACTGCCCTTTTTCAAGGTATGGATGTCATGGACATATTTTCTGAAAAATACTTTTCCTAGGATTTTTCTCCTGAGAAGCTTAGAGTTGTCAGAAATGAAATGTAAACAATAATCATCTGCTGTTGTGGAATGCAACAGGTGCATTTTTGATTGGTCTCATGTGGGTGTTTTTAATTAATGGCCAATCACAGTCCAGCTGTCTCGGACTCTCTGGTCAGTTACAAGATTTTATTATCATTCCTTTCCTTCCTTGCTAGCCTGCTGATGAAATCCTTTCTTCTATTCTTTTAGCATAGTTTTATTATATAATTTTCTTTTAATATAATATATATTATAAAAAAAATAAATCAGCCTTCTGAATTATGGAGTCAAGATTCTCATCTCTCCCCTCACCCTGGGACCCCTGCAATCACAACCACACATTGGAATCAAGCCTTTGCTGTTACTTGATATAAAAACAGATTAAAAATATTTTTCTTCCACAGTAATGGTTTTGAAGGAGTCTTGTCAGATTTTCCATTATCATACATAAGTCATGATTTTCAAGGTTAGTATTTCAATAGTTGTAAATCTCCTCTTGCTGAAATGAAGCATCTCAGATTTGAATCTATTCTATTATATTCCTTTTGGTTTTGGTTGGTTTTGTTTTTTTAATGCTAAGACATGTATCAGTAGGCCAGTAGGCCAGCTTCTCAGGAAGCAGCTGTCGGGAATAATTTCACTGATCAAGAAAGGAAAAATAAATTATTATTTAAATGTTTTTAGTCTTGAAGGTGATTGACGTAACTGGGCTTTTGAGCAGAATGATATGACTGGAGTCTTGAAACCACATCCTCTTCCATACTAATTATCTTTGGTTTAGAGTCCACAATGAAGATCCTCTTTGTCTGAATTCAAGTCCCATTTGTGTTGTCTGCTGGCCTCCTGCCTTTCCCATCATTCTTACCCTCCCCATTCAACCAGTTGCCTGTCCTCCAGATTCTGAACATCACTGCTCCTGGAACATGCAGCTTCCAAAAAACTACCAAAAACCCAGATGGTGTTCCTCTGCCATCCAGGTTATCATACCTGTGTGGAGGACATGTTTATTTGACTGTTATAACTCCTTCCTTCCCTCCTTCCTTCCCTCCCTCCTCCGCACCAGCCTGCCTTGTCTGCCTGCCTTGTCTGCCTTCCTTCACACATTCCTAATCCAGCATTGCTCCTTCCAGCCTCCAGCAAGCTTTCTGCAGTGCCAGTTCTACATGGCCTCCTGACACTAGGACAGAGAGATGGTGTCTCTAAAAATTAAACCATCTAAGGATATATGCTTTTAGTGCTCAGTCCAAACTTTTTTTTCATTATTTTTCACTGCAGGGTTTGCAATTACTTTCTTCCATCATTCTGCTCTTTTGCTTTGCTGTAGCAAGATTTGGAGTAGGAATTCCAAACCACCCTCATCAATACATCTCAAGAACCATTTTATGACCCTCACATAATACTTTACAAGACTTTTTAATTTCCTATTTAAAACAAATTAACTGTTGGATGCTCTAATCAGGACACAAAGGATCCCAGATCTTGTCAGGAGGTATGTGGAGGTTACCGAGAGGTTGTCCAGATTGATGGTTGCGCTGGGTATATGACCTTAGAATGAACCTTGACTAAGCTTTGCTCTTTGTGCATTTGGCAGCGTGTATTTGGAAAGCATCAATTTTCTACATTCAACATACTAAATGTAAGGCATGTGTTTCCAGAGATTTGTATCTTCTTTGTATTTAGAGAATGAAATATTCATCAACCATATTTATATCACTTATATAAATTATTCCACAACTACTTCCATCTGCTTTAGGATGCATTTATTTCTTTAGAAAAATATGTTAATCAGCTCATGCTTCCCCACCATTTTCTCTTCCAGATTGTATACCCTCATCATCATACCTCTGCAGGGCTGATGAGCAAAAATTGTGTCTTGGATGGTAAATCCATTACAGTTTTGCAAGACTGCTTTATATTTAAGCTCCATTTAAATCCCAGCTCTCTCAGGAGACAATTTTTATTTGAACTCTCTACATGTATTGCAGACATTTATGTATGTGTTTACATACACACATACATACATCAGTGAGATGAGACAAGAGGAGAGAGATTTTCAGATCATGAGGTACATGCTTTCACAGAAAGCACTCAGGCACACAAGAGATAATACCACAGACAGCAGAGAATTATTGTCATTAAGAGGAAATATATTGATCAGAACACTTGCTGAGACCAGAACAATTTCTTTTTAGCAAAAAGTGTCTAAAAATCTCTGTCTTGTTATTATCTATTAGAGATCATGATATCAAAATTCTTGTTAATTTGTCCAAAGAACCCTCATCAGAAACTTTTCATCTGGATATAATTTCAGTAAAGCCTAGCTTTGCAACCAAACCAGAATCTTCCACCTGCTGTCAATTGTCTACCAATTGTCTACAGAGGCAGCTTGCACTGAAAAGTAAATGGTACAAACAAATCTTGTTCTTGGAAAGAAAAAGACCTGTATGCTGTAGGTTAGGTTCTTCTGTTAAGTTTTTTAAGGATGCTTTTTTAAACTTTTTTTTACTAGTTTGCTATCAAAATAAATAACTGGGGATTTTGCAATCCTATTCCTGAATCAAGCAAACATTCTTCACTTTGCTTATAAGACTATTAATATAACTCTATTTAAGGACTTACTGTGAATAAAATGATCAGAACAATTTAATAGTAATCATTTAATTTTTTAGTTTTATTTACTTTGCATAGATATTTGCAGTACAAGTATGTTTATCTGTACATGTACAAAGGAGTAAAAATCACTTTTCATTGTTTCCAAAACTAATAAGTGTTGCAGCTGCAATAAAGTTTTAACTAAAGATCAATAGCTGAACTAGAATCTCTAAAGAAGCATTTTTTCATCAATATTCAGGATAATAAAACAGAAATAAATGAATGTGTATAAGCTATAAAGAGCAATGCCTGTAAACCAAGTATCTACCATAGCTTTCAAGGCAACAGTTTCCCTTAAGGACTTTTCACATCAAAAGACCATAATTCAACAACACTGTCGGGACACAGGATGGGATGATGGCCAGCAGTGAAGGCTGTGCAAGTGGCAAGAGGGGCTGGAAACCATTTGAACAGCCCCTCAAAATTCACACCAATTAGGAACCAGCTGTGGCCCAAAGCCAAGACAGGCCCAAACCTGAAGAGCAGGTTTATATCCCGGACACAGAAAGTGGGGAGAAAAATCTGTGCTGGGTGGGCCAGAATTACCTTTTTGCCTCCACTGGAAACATGATATTTAGTCAGCGTGTGGCTGTATGACACTACAAAGTCATAATGGAAAGAGTTTTTTAGTACTGGCTCTGAGCTTTTTCATCATATGTAATTTTCAAGAGAAAATTTTCTGAGTTCAAATCAATCATCAATAAATAAATGCAAGAAATGGATAAAAACATGATAATGTAGCTTTTTCTCTCCTCAGCTTACTAGACTCATCCTTTATTACAAGTCTAGATGCATTAGCAAAGCTTGCTTTGCTTTGAGCAATGAGGATAATTAAAATTAATTTCAAAAATAAGCCAAATTCAAAGGAAGGAAATATTTAAACTATTCTGAGATAGTAATAGTTTGATGGAATTTAAATGAAACATTGCAAAGTATATTCCAGCTGAAACATGTTTTGCCAATTATTTAGCATTGTTGTGGGTTGAATAGTGCCAATTGATCTATAAATACTTGTTAGCAGAAAGGGCTGTATTAACAATTTACTACTCTCAGCCTTTCTTTCACTCACAAAGGTCACAAGCCAACGTAAAATCTGTGTTGCCACAATTAAGCTCAGATCCTTGGGAATATCTGACTAGCACTCAGTTCCAGATTTCTGAACAGTTCCATGTGCTTTGTGAACATCAAAATAACAAAAACTCAGATCACAAATGGAGGACCTTTCCATAAGATTGTCTTTTTGGTCACAGAAGCCATATTTGCCCTGACAAACTGTTCAAAACTCTGCTTATTTTACCCATTCAGTTTTAGGCATGACCCAAATCCCAGCTTCATTTCCCAAAGTTCTGAAAGTGTAATTTTTTTCTCTAATCTGCCTATTCTTAGATTTACATCTCTAATGAACTGTTTTTTCCTCATTTTCCTATACTAAGTAAAACTAGGTATTTATGCGCTTCGAAAACTGTCTTGACACAAGTGTCACCATGACCATGTCATCATGCCATCTCATTACACTTATATGTAAAACTGCTGGAGGTGACCAGAAAACTGGACACAATCGGGGTGGATTCTTTTAATAGATTTCTCGGACAAAAATGAAGTGCAAACATGGCAATATTATCTGTTTATTGAAAAAATAAATGGGTAGGAGTTCCTCCTAAAGGGGAATAGGAAAAGTGAATCAAGGGGTCAGTTGGAAATATCATTGGGATAATAGAAGATTGTAGAGATTGCAGAAGGATTCTTAGCAGAACAATGGCAAGATATTCTCCTATGGGAATTGGACAACCCTGGCCTACAGATTACAGAGTTATTTTGAGACCATGTACTATCCTTGGAACAAGATAGACCATGTACCGTCCTTGAACAGATACAACAAAGAAGAATGAGCATTGTGCCAGGACGAGACAAGATGCCAAGCACGTTGTGGGAACTGCTAATTTGGCACACCTTTGCTAAAAATGCTTATAGTGTGACAACCAATCAGTAATTAACATGTAGCATGAATATAGCTACTTAACCAATGAGCATTAAGTATTTGTGGCATGAGACAGTGTATAGAGAAGGATAAATATGCCAAAGTTGCTGAATAAAGTAGAACAAGATGTAGCTACATTGGTTGTGACTCTTGTAACTCGGCCGACTGTGATCAGGACCCTCTTCAGAAGATTGCATATTTTAGTCAAGATTTTAAAATTAGTTAAGAAGCTAAGCTAAGTTAGTAGTATAGCTCACAAGAATCACATGCCTTAGTTAAAAAGTAACAAAGATATTAGAAAAAGTAAAGCTAGGAGTGACAGGGACAGATGTAGCAATTGTGAAGGAGCAGAGACCGTAAAAATACCTTGCCTTAAGAATAACAGAACAGTTACGAGAAGCTTGGACCATGACCAGCAGATCAAAAAGTCCTACCAACTGGCCATGGGTGAAGAGTTCGCCAGGAGGAAGACGGCTTTCTTCCTCCCCTACGCCGACTCCCTCATTTCAAAATCCCAGCGACCCAATTTTAAGTGAGTACAATTGCACAGCTGTAATAGATATTCAGCTGATAAAAACACGAAGCGGGGAGGTGATGATATGTATTATGCGTCCTTAGGAACCGTTGGATATGTAAAATATTTTCTGTATAAATAGAGAGCAGGAGTCTGCAACTGCTTGTACTTGCCTTTGGAAATAATTCTGCTCTATTCGGCGCTGTAATAAATTCAACTTCTTTTCAACTTTAATTAGCTGGGGAGTCTTCTGTCCGTGCTTCAAAAGGAGCAGAGAGAGGAAGAGAGGGGAAAAGAAACAGAAAACAGGGACGGCGTTAGCACAAGAACCCTGGCTCTTTGTCGGCATCAGCTTAGATCCCATGGCGGTCTGGGGGCGATTTCCAAACAGCAGCAGGCTGCATGTTCCCTCCGTTGGCAGAGAACAGGCTGTCGTGGCACGGGCACAGCCCGGCAGCAGCTCGCGCTCTCGGGGCGCCTCCGCTGCCGACACGATCGAGTGCAGGCAACCAGCGGCGGCAGGCTGGTCGCCAAAGGCCAGTGCTACGGCAGGTTAGTGCGCGGGCAGCGCAGGAAACACAGCGACAGCGGCTGGTGAGTGTTTGCAACCGGCCTCGTGCTACGGACTCGGCTGCGAGCAGGCTGGCAGCGGCTGTGCCCGGGAAGGGCGGCGGGGACAGCTTGCTGCAACCGCACCCGCCCCGTCCGGGAGGCGGCGGAGCACGAGGTCTTTGCGATCACAAGCTGGTTTACGGAAACGATAAAGCAGGACCACAGGGAGGAAAAGGCACTGTCCCCAAGACACCCAGAGCACATTAGCTTCAGTTGTGCCGCAGATAGCTGCTTTTATCTGCTAAGGTTCCTACCACAGCTGGATTTCCCGGGTATTTGCCCCATCGTGGAGGCTTTCTCTGCCCTGATTGGCTGCCAGGCAAATCCTCTCTGGTGACAGGGATGTCTGCGCATATAGAGTCTTTATAGGAATCTTTCACCTCATGTGTAACGTATGTTGAGGCATAAATAAGAACTAGATTGGTCCCTCTCCCCATCTCCACAAATGCAAGGAAAAAAAACTCATCTAAATAAGGTATGAAGAAATCACATAGAAATGTGATTGCTTAGGGAAACATAAGGAGCTTGCCTAAAAAGTGAGCAAAGACTGAGAGCTGTGTGGGACAACACAGAGTAATTAGCTGAACCTGAGTCTGATCTTACAGAGTTTTCATATGTTTTTTGTTTGTGGACAAAGAATACAAAGCGGCTTTGCAACACAGTGACATGCTGTGAAACACATTAAAGTATGAATGTATAATGTATAGCTCTCTACAGACTAATTTACAAGGAAAACCTATTCAAAGCTGGCTTGGGTAACTCTACTCTTTATGACAGATGCCCGGAGAATAGAAACAAAGAGATTGACAGCAACTTAGTGTTTTCAGATAGCACTTTTTAATTAAAGAAGCTTAAGAAATTGCACTCCTAAACTCCAGTGGGTAATAGTAACAGCTAAATATTAATTTTTAGATTACTGCCATATTAAGAACAGACAGTGTCTATCCAAGACTTCAGTCTGTGTGAGCCCCAAAGAGAAGAGGCACAAAGCCTAAAGCTGGCACTGAAGAGACCTTCCTAGTTCAGCCTGTTATAAATGAATTGACTCCGCAGCCAAATTAAAAAAATTTGACAAAGATTTATTAATTACAAATTGAGAAAAGAATCTGCCACAGTCAAGACAGCGTCAATTCTGGAAATTGGCGCTGGGTGACCTCGGATCAGACTGACAGAGTGCCAGTGTTTCCCCAGAGGTTCACCCCGATCACTTCATACGGCCTGCTTATACACTCTATGTTCTCCCCGAGGCCTGCATAACACAGGATGTCTCTTGTGTTTGTTCATATGTAGAGTTTGCACATAGGAATGCAAAAATTCACTCCGGTGCTTCTACAGTCCTTTCGGTCCTTCCTGGATGTTCTTTTCACATGGATGGCTGAGTTCCTCCAAAAGTAAAAGGCGTCCTTCGATGTCTGTGTAGCTGTCTTTCACATGTATTCAGGTGCTGCCGGTGTTTCGGGAAGCACCATGTAATCAGCTCCTGGCTTCGCCCTCGTGAATGGCCGGGAGAATTGGCGTTCACGGCCCGGGAGGCTCCTTCCATAAGCTAAAGACTTGATGTTATCTTTAGCATGTTCCGGGAACTGCTTGAATAGAAATGAGATTCTGCTCCTGGTCGGAGTTGGTCAAAGACATGTGGTAGTTCAATGTAATATTTTATACATACATATATTCACTAACAGCATGAATTAATCACTCATATATAACAAGCCCTCCCCATTTACTTTACCCATTTAATTCATGCTGCTTCTTTGTCAATTTTTTTTGTTTTCTACATCTACCCACCACCAAGAAGGGTTTCTCACGCTTGGATCACCTCTTACACTATACGGTATTCCCCTTGTGAGATACCCTGATAATTCCCATAATTTGACCCTCTCTCGGTTCGCTCCTCAAACTTTGCCAGTGCTTCAGCGGCACTGCTGGCAACTTGTTTCCCTCCTAATCGCATAATCTTAGAGGTGTCACCTCCGGAAGCCCCCTCCGTGTAGACGGGGATTATTGCAATTTGCATCCCCCTCACCACTGAGTGTATCAGCCTGATAAAACATGGTATCAGGCATGGGAGGAATAGGACTCCTACAACTGAACAGAGCACGAGAAAGATCACTTTGTTCCACCATGCTCCATCAAACAATTTGTCCCATGATGAAGATTGTAGAATCAAATTCCATTTTTGAATAGGGACATGGGCCACCTTCTTGATTTTGGCTGCCAAACCATGACTATGGTTTCCCCATAGTCATCAATTTCGATACAACTTTTGGATTTATGAAATTTTCCACACACCCCCCCTTCCTCAGCCAGTAAATAATCTAGCGCGATCCGGTTTTGGTACACAAAAGCCCGTACCTGGGTGTGCTGTCGACTTAACAAATCCAGGGCTTCTGAAGTGTGATTTGAAACAATCTCCATCACTGCTTGCAATCTGATCAATCTGTTCAGTAAGTAAATGGGAGTCCTATACCCATAACTTCCATCCTGGGCCCACGTGGCTGGTCCATAATAGTCAATTATCCTTACCGCCGGCCACTCCTCCTCCCCCCAGGTCTGTTTTCCACCTATCACAGGTATCATCTGTTTCAGACCTTGCCTCTCCCTTCTCAGGGTCTCATACAACGGAGCCCCTAGCAAGTTACTTTTGGTTCTGGGGAGAGTAAAGAACACTGTCCGGATCATGCCCAGAGTGCACGATCCTTTCCACCTTAAAGGTAATTCACTGTATGCTTTCTTCCCACATATCCAATAAATTCCATCAGGGGCCTTCCATTTTTCACTTATTTTCCCTGGATTGTCCCAGTACCTTTTCACACTTTCCAAGGAGTGGAAGGGGTTGGCTCCTGGACTTTTGACCCAACATAATTTAAATTTTTCATTCCATTCACAGTTGGTATCATTTTTGAGACTCCAATACCCCAGAGGAGGGGCTGGATGCCATACCTTTCATTTTGAGTTTGAATCCACCGTCAGGGTAGATATACACGGGGTATACTCCACCATCTTGGTGTAGTCTTTCCCTTCCCAACTAACACAAATTGTGCTAATCACCCTTTTTTCCAAAATCCACCCCTCAGGTCTCTGTGCCAATCTTGAGACTCTCGGGACATCCCATTTCAGGAGCTGCTCCGGAGCCAACCCTTCCCCTTTCCAAGGCCATTTTTCCGCAGATTTCAATCCCCCGCAAATCCAACCATTCGACAATACCATTTCAGTTGCTATCTCTTGAACCAGATCAATGAACAGGTTCCTGTCGGCGGAGGGCAGTTCCCCATCAGCATACTGTTTTTCCAATGCCTCATATTGTTCATTTAATGTTCTCAACCTCTCCTCTTCCAGTTTCTGCTTTCTCAATTCTGACTCCTTTCTCCTGATTTCTAGTGTTAACTCTTTCATTTTTCCCTCTGGAACTTCATTGTTCTGGTTCCTCAGAAAACAGACCACTTTGTCATACTGCGGACAGACCTTTTCCTCATTTACTGAGGACAGGTCCCAGTATGAGCGGGTCTTTTCCCCCAGGATTTTTAATATTAAATTTCGTATTTTCCACTTCCCAATACATTTTCCCATTCATCATACACATTCCCACCCTTGAGTTGTCATAACACAAGGGGTTCACCTGGTGGTAGGCTATGAATATTGATTCAGCCCTACCTCCAACCCACATGGTGCTGTTACACCGGGTACAAACAGGACTCAATTCCCGTTTCTGTCTTGGACTCCTAGGAGTGGTTGACTGCCCGTTCCCTTGCCCTGCCCCGGGATCTACACACCAAATCCCGATCTCCAATTCACACAATTTGACCCTCGTGCTGTTCACCCAGCAGTACCTGCTAGTTCCGTTGAGACATTCTCTGGGGGATTGGTATGCTGAGTGTTTCCCGTCCCTCGTCACTGGGACCACTCGGGCGCATTTGCTGCACTATTCCGCGGAGCCTTCGCCTCCGCCTCCTTCCTCAATGCCCAAACTCTGTGTCTGGCACATGACTAGGCTCAGGCCAATCAGGATTCCCACCTCTGCCTTTGCCTCCGCCCCCTGGGGTGCCACCAGCGGCGAGGAAGACCATCTTCACGGCAGCAGGGGTACTCTTCAGGGAAGACGCCTTCGAACCTAGCCGCATACCGCCTTTTGAAGGTGCCCCACCTGGATACCTGAATGGTATCGGAACTGCAGGGTACTCTGATGGTTTTCCAGCACTCCACGTCCAAAATCTCGGCTTGCGCCCTGAGCTTTTCACGCACCCCGTTTTGGAAGATCCGAAACCATTCCTGCGAATCAAGCTCAATAATACTTAAATTCGTGGCTAAGGTTAGGATATGGTCAGTCAATTTGAGCTCCTCCTCCAAGCACAACCCCTTTGGTCTTTGTCCCCTCCTGCAATGAACCACAAACACCCCCTGACGATATTCACACTTGAAGTGCACAAACGGATAGCATACACAATCTGGCCGTATACAACCTATCTGTTCACTGTTTGTCATTGACGAGGGCGTTGAAGCTTGATCTTCAAGTCGCTGGGGGAAGAAGTGATCTTCCACTCGGGTGCACTCTAGACGCGTGAGTCCAGTCTCGTTCCGCCGTCCGAATGGCAGTGTCTGTTGTCAGGAGCACAACAAAAGGCCCTTCCCAGTGAGGAGAGAGAGGGACTTCTCTCCACACTCTTACAAACACCTTGTCTCCTGGCTTGATTTTGTGAATAGTGAAACCCAGAGGGGCACCCTGGGCAACTATTCCCCACTTTCGAAGTTCCTGCAAATTTTGGTTGATCGCAACCAGATATGGTTGAATCTGCCCATCCTCAAACCTGGGGTGTCCCACCGGCATCCTGTGTCCAAATGGCATCCCATACAGCATTTCAAATGGTGAGAGTCCCGTGTCCGAATGAGGCATGGTTCGGATATTAAGCAAAGCTAGAGGCAAGCATTTCAGCCAGGACATCTTCATTTCTAGGATCAATTTTGATAACTGTGTTTTCAAAGTCTGATTCATCCTTTCCACCTGTCCTGAACTCTGGGGGTGCCACGGGGTGTGGTACTCTCACCGAATGCCCAAAGCCTCAGCCATCTGCTTAATAATCTTTGATGTAAAATGTGTTCCCTGATCTGGATCAACATAGTTCACCACCCCATATCGGGGTACAATCTCCTCCAGTAGTTTCCGTGCGACTGTTTGAGCAGTGGCCCATGCAGTGGGGAAGGCTTCCACCCAATGGGTCAGTTTATCTACGATGACCAGTACATATCTGAACCTCCCCACCATTGGTAATTCTGTAAAATCAACCTGAACCCTTTCAAATGGTCGGTAGGCAAGGGGATGACTCCTCACAGCTACCTTTTTGGCCCCTGATTTGTTCACCTTTTGGCAAATCAGGCATCCCTGCACCTCTTGTTTTGCCAGTTCATAAATTACTTTGCACCCATAAAATTTTAAAAATTGTTCCGCCAATGCTTGTGCCCCCCCATGTGTCCTCTGGTGCAATCTCCTCAAAATCCTCCTGGTGAAACCCCTGGACACCAGTTCCCTTCCGTTGGGTAGCCTCCACTTACTGTCTTTCAGTTCACCCCTGACCTATCTGAAACATTCAATTTATTTCTGGGAAGGCTGGGGAACATCCTCAGGCATCTCCTCCCTCCCAACCTCAGGGGTACTTGCCACCATCAACGCTGCGGTTTTTGCCTCCTGATTGGCTGAATTGTTTCCCCTTGTCCAGAACTGAGTCCCTGCCTGATGCCCCTTCACATGGACCACTGCAATCTCATCTGGTCCCCTCAAGGCTTCTAAAATCTGCCTAATTAATTCCCCGTGCATCAGTTCTTTTCCTCTCGTGTTGATCAACCCCCTTTCTTCCCAGATTTTCCCGAACATGTGAACTACCCTGAAGGCATACCTCGAGTCGGTAAAAACTGTTCGCTTTTTCCCTTTCAACGTTTTCAATGCCCTCAAGACAGCATATAATTCGCATGCTTGTGCTGACCGGCTTGCATTCAGAGGGCCTGCTTCGATTACCTTCCCTGTTTTCCCGTCCACAACTGCGTATCCCGATTTTCTTTTCCCTTCCACAACTCTGCTTGACCCATCAACAAACCATTTCTCCTCGTCCTCCAACTCATCTTCCTCCAGGTCCTCCCTGATTTTGGTTTGCAATTCCACAATTTCCACACAGTCGTGTACTAAGTTCTCAGCGGTTTCCCCAAAAAGAAACTGCACCGGATTTTGCGCAGTCGTGGTTCTCAATTCCAGATCCTTTGAATGAATCAAAATGGCCTCATATTTTAGCAACCTCGCATCTGTGAGCCACTTGTCTGCTTTCTGTTGTAGTATTCCCCTCACGTTGTGAGGTGCAAACACTACCAGAGGTGCCCCAAAGGACCTTTTTCGCTTCCTCCACTAACAAAGCCACAGCCACAATCGCCTGCAAACATGTGGGCCAGGCTCTGCTGACCAGGTCTGAAAGCCAGGATAAGTACCCCACCGGTTTTCTGACCCCCGCCCAGTCCTGTCTTAAGACTCCGTGCGCTGTGTGATTGCTAGTGTCCACAAACAACTGAAAGGGTTTTCTCACATCCGGGAGGCTCAGCACTGGAGCAGCTGTCAGTGCCTCCTTAATTCCCCTGAATTCCCCTTCATCTTTTTGTGTCCAATTGACCTGATTTGCGGTGAGTTTCTCATAGAGAAACTTCACCTTCTCGCTGTAGCCTTCGATCCACTGCCAACAGTATCCTAGCAGCCCTAGAATCTGCCAGACCTCCTTTTTCGTTTGTGGAGGCAGCAGGGTGATAATTCCTGCCACCCTCTCTGGATCTAACTTTTTCTTGCCCTTTGTGAGCCACTGCCTCAGGTACCTGACCTCTGGCTCCGTGAACTGCAATTTTGACTTGGAGACTTTCAGCCCCTTCTTCCCCAGAAAATTCAGTAGCTCAATCATGCTTTCCCTTACTTCCTCCTCCCCGTGCCCGGCGACCAGAAGGTTGTCCACGTATTGTAAAAGCTTTGTCCCTTTGGTTGGTGTAAAGTGACTTAAAACCTGCTCCAGGGCTTGTCTGAATAGATTCGGAGAGTCAACAAAGCCCTGCGGCAGAGATATCCATCTAAGCTGCTGCTTTCTGTTCATCTCTGGATCCTCCCACTGAAACGTGAAATAATCGCCGCTGTCCTCTGCCAGAGGACACGTCCAAAAAGCATTCTTCAAGTCAATTACACTATACCAAGTGTCATCTGGGGAGAGGTTGTTCAACAATGTGTAAGGGTTAGAAACTGTGGGGAACAGAGTCTTAGTTCTCTGATTCACAGCCCTTAAATCCTGCACGAGCCTGAAACTGCCGTCGTGCTTCCTGACTGCTAAAATCGAGGTATTGCGTCTCAACATGCACGGTTCCAATGTGCCCTTTTTCAATAATTCATCAATCACTGTTTTCAAACCCCTCCTCCCTTCCATGGAGAGGGGGTATTGTTTGACCATTATGGGGTCTTCTGGTCTTTCAATTTCCACTCGAAAGGTTCTATTTCCAATCTCCCCGCTTCCCCAGGGACATACCACACCTTTGGATCTATTTTCTCCTCATCCAGCCCCATAAAGCTGTAAAGTTTGACTTTGATTCGGGATTTATCAATTGCCAACCCCACTCCCAGGGCGACTGTCATACCTCTCCCTAATAAACTGAAGTCAGCGCCCTGAGCCAGCAGGACGTTGCCCTTATGTTTCCGATTCCCCGTATCCATATCTACGTTTTTTATGATGGGGACCTCGAAAGGATCCCCCTTTGCCCCGGACCCCTCATTGCGTCCTCACTCAGAGAACACCCCTTTGGTACCTGTAACACTGTTGTCTATTCCGCTCCTGAATCTACCATAAACCATAATTCTTCTTTGTAAGGTCCCACTTCCAATTTTATTAAGGTCTCTTTAGATGTTCCAGACCCCAAAATGAAAAGCCGCTGACACCTCTAATCTTCTTGAAACATTTCCTGATCTTTGGCTTTGTTGGGGCAGTTTTGCTTAAGGTGCCCCTTCTGTTTGCAGTAATAACACTCAAAATCCCGCTTCTGTTCGCCCGACCCCTTCTCCTGCGGCGGACCCGGTTTCTTTGCTGGTACCTTCTTTGCTGTGTCCTTTCCCCGCTCCTGCTTCTGTGCCTCTCTCACCGCTGCCACCAAGACCTTGGCTTGGATTTTCTGTTTCTCTTTGTCTCGGCGCATGTAAACCTTCTGAGCCTCTCGCAACAGTTCCTGCAATCCCTGTTCTTGCCACTCATCTATCTTTTCAAGCTTTTTCCAAATGTCCTCCCATGATCTGGCAACGAATTGTGTTTTTAACAACACCATTCCCATTGGGGAATCTGGATCTGTGTCGGAGTACATTCTCAACCCTTTCCGGAGTGTTTCCAGCCACTCCGTGGGGTTCTCATCTTTCCCCTGGCATTCCCTGAGCACCTTGCTCATGTTCTGCCCTTTTGGTACTGCTTCCCTGATACCTTGGATAATCATATTTCTGAAATTTATCATTCTCTGCCTCCCTTCCTCCATCTGGGCTTCCCAAGACGGCTTTTGGCTTGGCCACCACTCCTCCCCGGCTCCCCCATTCAGGTTCCGCCCTTCCCAGTCTTTGATTGCGGCGGTTCGGATCATGTCCCTCTCCTCGTTGTTAAACAACGACCTTAAAATCGCCTGAAGATCCTCAAACGTATAAATGCTGGTTCCTAAAAACTCATCCAACCTTTCCACCACTCCCAGGGGGTCATCCATTAATTTCCCCATTTCCTTCTTGAATGCCCTCACATCGCCGGTATTAATTGGGGTGTGCACGTATCCAATCACCCCCAGGGCAGTCGGAACTTCCCGTAATGGGTAGATTCCAGTCCTTCCCCCTTGTCTCCGCTTTCCCCTTCAGTAGATCTCCTAGTTCGTTGCCTAGTGCGATGTGCTGAGGGAGACGCATCTCTGAGGGCATCTATGTCTACTTTCTCCTCCTCACTTTTTGGTGATTCCTGCGGCATTGTTTGGCCCCCTGCCCCTTGACGTGGTGGAGGAGTGGATGCCACCGCGTGACCTGGTGTCGGTGGTGGGGCGCTTGCCTGGGCTTGTAAAGCCCCCGCCCCGGCTTGCCCCCCGCCCCCGCCACCTGTGCCTGCCCCTGGTCGGGTTGTTGCGGGGCAATGAGGTAGGGGAGTGGAAGATTTTCCAACGGTTCCCACTCGTTCCCCATGTTTGTCGCCCATTGGCAAGCTCTCACTGGGTATAGACCAGTGTAAACATGCCTCCACATATCTGCGTATTCGAGTTTCTCTGGATCTGTCAAGCTACGGCCAGTTACGTGGTCAAACAAAGACTCACATGTCCAGTTCTCAAACGTGCCGAAAATCAGCCAGACCACGTACCTCCTGATTGCCTTCCCTCCCCATTTTTCCATGCAAAAATGGATCATTTTTTTCTTGGATTTTCCCACCCTTCGTAGGTTTTCGTCCCAGTGCCTCAGCATCCATCCCAATGGACTATCTCCTGGGATTTCTGGTAAGATCTTCTTGGGGCCCTGGCAGGATTTTTCCTGAACTTTCTTCTGCTGTCTGCTCTTCCCCAATCCCATTTTCTCAAAGAAAGTGATAACCTTTCTTACTTTTTCTCGCTTGGCCGGGACAGTTGTTCCAAGTCCCGTGTTTCCCTTAGATGTCAGATTCTCCGGTTTGCGAACAGCCACCAGCTTAACTGGATCAAGCAGCGAACCGCCCTGCTGACCTGTAGGCTGTTCCCCTGGCGTCCTCCTACCTTTTCTCCTGGTTTCAGAAGGTGGACAGGTTCCTGGGACTCCCCCCCAGGTCTGCCGTTCCCCTCCTGATCCCAGACGTGACTGGCTTTCCCCCTAGACTCTTCCCTGACCCCGGGTCTCGTGTGTTTCAAACCCAGCCTTCCGCTTCCCCCTCGCCTGATCACATCCCTCGCGGGATCGTGGAAATGCAGTCTCGGGGTCCACACTCGCCTCGTGACAATGTCACGTCTCACACACACTTCTGATCACACTCCACCCAACCACGCAGTACTTATGGCTCCTTTTCTTGCGTGGGTCTCTTCGTGCATGTTGAGATTTTACGGATGAAAATCCCTCAAATCTCAGAGATCGAGATCCTTCCGAGTCAAGAATTGGGCCCTTTTTATCTCCCCTGGCTGTGGCTTTTTGCAGCGTACGGCTCCAATTACAATCCGTGGCTTTTTGCGGCTCTTTTGTGGATCTGATTGGTGTTGGAGTTCTATTCCCGCTCGGGCCACTGAATTCAGTGGGGCGCCCCCCGGGCGGGAAAAGGGTTTCCTGAACCCCAATATCAGATCACGTCGGGTTGTCACCAAACTGTTATAAATGAATTGACTCCGCAGCCAAATTCACTCCGGTGCTTCTACAGTCCTTTCGGTCCTTCCTGGATGTTCTTTTCACATGGATGGCCGAGTTCCTCCGAATGTAAAAGGCGTCCTTCGATGTCTGTGTAGCTGTCTTTCACATGTATTCGGGTGCTGCCGGTGTTTCGGGAAGCCCCATGTAATCAGCTCCTGGCTTCGCCCTCGTGAATGGCCGGGAGAATTGGCGTTCATGGCCCGGGAGGCTCCTTCCATAAGCTAAAGACTTGATGTTATCTTTAGCATGTTCCGGGAACTGCTTGAATAGAAATGAGATTCTGCTCCTGGTCGGAGTTGGTCAAAGACATGTGGTAGTTCAATGTAATATTTTATACATACATATATTCACTAACAGCATGAATTAATCACTCATATATAACAAGTCCTTGCAAGTAAGCAGTGTCCTCTCCATTTACAATGATGGCATGTGAGTTCCATGGCATCTCGCAGGTGTTCCTGCACTGCCAGTACATGATATTCCACCCTGTAACTTCATTTCATCATATTTTTAAATGAAGTACAGGTCCAATCCCACAGTCTTCAAAAGGCAGCTGTTCAGAATATCCTGTCTTTCTTACCTGCGAGCAATCTTATCATGACAATAACTTATTATTTTCTGCAAAATACACTTTTCCATTTATAAAATGATTACCATGGCATTAGCAAGATGAAGTTGTAGTTCAGTGTGGTGGGTAGACCATTTCCCTTCTCTGTCTGTGGGAGGAAAACCCTGGGCCAGTGCTGGCAGGACGCCAGAGGAACTAAGAGCGTGCCCTTTCCCCAAAAGCGCTACCCCTCAGCCCATCTTCCGCCCAGTCCCAGATGTATATTTTCCGCTCACCAGGGTAGAAGGTGACTCAATCCCAGATAATTCCAACCAGTTTATTGAAAGGTCCAAGGTGCAGGAGAGGTAAAGGAGAAAAGGTGGTGGGCTGACAGGGGAAGGGAGACAACCGCGAAGGAGGGTATCGCCGCCCGGGGGTCTATGTACAAATCACAAATGGGACGGGACTGCTGTGGACATGCCTTGAGCTGTTTTATTTTTCAGCAGCAATCTCATTACATGGTTATGACAATGGGAAGATGCCAGCAGCTCACATCCCAGCAGCTCACATCCCAGGCAGCAGACAAAGAACTTAATGTTACACCTTACTTTGTAAGTTTTTTGACCAGTCACACAAAGCAGAAGCATATTTACAGTAGTACCATCCAACTGCTATAAACACACGTACCTTTGGTTAAAACAATGCTTGCTTATTTCGAATACAATACCTACTTGTAAGCCTTAAAACACATTCACAGAGCTCCATTATTAAGCTTCAAACTTCTTGTATCTTGTTAGATAAACTTTTCTATGGCTTAGGGAGTTATTTTAGACAAGTGTTAATACACAGACCATTGTTCTATTTGTCCTTGCTTTTCTATTTTTTACATAATTTTTCTGCTGACCTACTTCATGGCTACTGCTTAGCTCTAATCACAGTTCTGTTGTCTCTGAGGCCTGCCTTTTACAACTTTCCCAAAACTCTCTGACTTCGCAGATTCCCACAGAAGGCACCGAGCAGAGAGTCCAACTGTCAAGGGAGGGTCCAGTGTATATCAATGGATAGGGGTGGGAGGGGTTACAACACAAATGGACCAATGGGGGACATACAGGAGGTGGAGCAAGTATGAGGTAGTGGGGAACAATCCAATGGGGAATGAGGAGGGAGTGGTTTCAAGGCAACAACCAATGGGAGCTCAAAGTACAAAGAATGTTCTAGATAGGGGTGTGTACAACACCTGTCCTACACATTAACATGACAGTTTGTAAAGAATTATGGGAAATTGCTATAGCAACTCAGTCTGACTTAAACAACAGAACTTTCCCAGGTCATCCCCATGCCAGTCCTCCCATACCCATCACCCACAGTTCAGTGACAGAAATATATCCAGCCCATAGCAACAGAATTGTGTACTATCTATTATTCATTCTCTTATTAATCTCTCAACATCAGTCAAATTTTGATGTTTTGGTAGCCATAGGGTTTCTTCTGAACAGCATTTGCTTATTCAATTATGTTGCAAAAAAAAAAAGCATTCTTTTCTGAAGGTGTTTGCACTGTTTACAGTCCCCAAGAAGAGAGGCACTTCCTCAAAAAGTCAGAAGCAAGTTTATGGCTCTACTTAAACACAGATGAGCACATTTACAGCTCACTAAGTCTCATCTTCTGAGAAAACCCCAACCGTAAACAAATGATGAAACAAAAGGTTTTGTATTCCTATCACATGTGACATTAGCTTTCAAAGAGTTGCTCCTCCGTTGATTAGTTAAACAGATCAATGAATGCATCTTCATCTGTTTTGCTCTCAGGCACATGATTTCAGTGGGGTTGTCCTGTGCAGGGCCAGGAGATGGACTTCAATGATCCTTGTGAGTCCATTCCAACTCAGGGTATTCTATGATTCTGTGATTCTATGTCAAGCAACCAACAACACTTATGATGTTTTTCAGAGTAAATGAAGTATGTGCAATTGCTTTGCTTTAGCTACACAGTCTTTGAGGAATTTATTTCCACTGAAAACATTGATACACCTTACATAAGGGGTGTCTCTATCAATTAAAGTGTATTTTTCACTACACTTTAAAAGCACTTAACTCTATTCCTGAGTTGTGGAGTTACTTCAGTTCAGTATTGCACACTCATCCCTGAACTGTGGTTGTTTTCCTTCTCACAAAGTACTTCCCTTAACTATTTCCCTCTTTGCAGCTGCTTCTCAAAATCTTCCTGTGCTAAAACTTTAATCAGCGTTAGAGACATTTATTTCCATCTCATTGCTTCTAGACAGGGAATTATTCAAATGCAATCCAACTCAATATATAATGCCCTTTGATACCTTTGATCATTAAAAGCTGAGATTTGCTTGTCATTGAAATTCTTTTGCTGGAGCAGCAGGATTCTCTCTGAACCAATCTATAAGTTTGCTGTCACAGTGAAAAGAAGCACGCCCATGAGCACCTTGAGCCTGTAAGAACTCCTGCTTGAAGTTCTCCTTGGAAGTTCACCATAACTTCCTAAGGCAGATCCCTATTTGAGCTCTCTATGCTCTCTTGGGTCAAAAGGTTAAGTATCCTTGGAAGTTAATGGGATTGTAACTTTTTGCATGCTGTAAATATTCTTGTTTGTGCAAGCTGGAAGAGGAACTCTCCTCTGAAGATGATCAAACCTTCCTTTTGCAAGGATGGAGGTCTGATTTCATAGCCTATTCAGATGTACTGTGTTTAGGGCAGAGTCCTGCTCACAGTCTTTATCTGGAAGGTCTTTTTTCATTTTTGCAAGAGAACTATCTCAGATATGGAGCTGTAAGCATGAGAGAAGCCTGATATTTTAACATTAGGACTTTGACTTTCTGGCACTGTAGGACTGTAATTTCTCAGAGTTGTCACAGGGCTGCAGTGTTTGTACCTCCCAGCTCTGAGAGACCCAATGCACAGTGCTGCAGTCCTTTGAATTAGCACCAGCACCTGTCCTTTGCCAGCTGGAAAGGGTTTGTGTGTAAGAACCTCTCATGGTCCTTTCTATGGTACACTATTGAGTCTGTAAAGATTTGGAACATACTCCCTAATTATTGTCTGATCTGAACCTAGAGCCAATATGTCCTGACACAAGCCTCAAAAGACTGCCAGACCCGCTGCAAGTTTCTCCTGAACAATTTTAAAATAGTCTCTTTCTGCATGCCTGTCTCCCCATTTCAGCTTTAAACTGTCTTTATGGAAATTTCTCACCTGACTAAGAAAATGGTTTATGCAATCTACCAGATGGATATCTAAGTGCTATGTCAGACTGGCCTCCTTCCTGCCCATATTCTAGACACTGGATCTTGGATGTAGATTATTATATTATCTAAAAATGATTCCTCAGAGAATGAACTAGAAATTTGCTACTGATGGGATAGCAGTTGCTTCTAGAAAGTAAATATCTTACTTTTTCAGTGGAGATGATAACTATCATCTAAATTTTAGATATTTTGGGCAATTTCATCACAAAACCTACTGTTCAGTTTTCCAAGGAAATATTCTTCTCTGTATGACTCCAGAAAAAAAGTAGTATTTTATTTTAAAAAATCATTTGTCTACAATATTGTTACAGATATAAGAAGAGTAGAAAGATTATGCATTCTCATATGAGAATACTTCCCTTGCTTAAAAAATCTTCGTAAAAAATCTGTATATGTCACATACTATTGTGATGTACAAAGGCTGGAAGGTTTGCGGAAATGATGAATAATTTCTCTACATGTGTGTGGAGTGCAGAAAAAAATATGCTTTTATTTGCTAGGGCAACTTATTAATTGATCCATACCAACTTTTAGGGTTGTGAAGTCTGTCTTTATTCATAGTATAAATTAGAGAATATAATTGTATGTTTTCTACATCCAGATGAGAAATTTGTAGCTGAAAGAAAACCTGACTGTTGGAATGAATTTCAGCTTTCGCCTGGAGACTTGAAGAAAACTACTTCTCATGAGGCATCTCACTTGTTGCTTTCCTTACAACATCTTTATTGTGATTTCCTTTCTTTTTACCGTGATGTTCTAAAAAAAGCCCTGCAACCAGCTGTAGTGTTGAGAATATATGAACACAAAATATATTATCTGTATGCATCCAGGATATTGCATTGCTATGCTTTGGAACTATGACTGTGTTACAAAACTAAAAGTTTTAATGGAAAAATACATTTTGAAAGTTGCTCTTGAAAACACACTAAATAAATCTTTGAGTTCTGATGGTTTCACTGCCTGAGTGTTCAGGATAATAGCAAGAAACTTAGCTTTACCTTCTTATTCTTATTCTTTGAAGTGGCCTTCAGTGATGTTAGGATGTACCTCTTTTTTAGAGTAAAACCCATACAAGCCCCTAGTCTTGAGCCTCTCAAACCATTTCCCATCTGATATGATCACTCCAAAATATCTCATTATTTTGGTCCTGAAGGACCAAAAAGGCTCCTTGAACACTTGAAAGGCTCCTTGGACACCTTCATTGTTTCTTCCTAAATGATGTATGTAAAAGAACCTAAAGCCGTTTGATAAAAATTGCTGCTTGTTTTTTCCTTCCTCTTTCTGTCTCTCATCATTATGTTAAATTAAAATGTGAGAAAATTCAGTTGTTGCTTCTCTGTTTCCTTTGGGAAAGCTCACTGAAGGATTCAAAGACATAGGCTGTAAGCATATAACATATAATTCAAAGGATAGAGAATGAGTTATCTTAACAAAGACCATCTTTTATGCCTGAGGGTTTCTAAGGCCCTCAGATAAAATAATTGTGGGTGGTTTAGAAATTTTAAAAGGAGTAGTAAAGATAATTCTTTCTATGACAGTACTATGACTTTTTCAGCCAGCAGAGGAAGTTCTAACAAAAGCATACCTAAAATATGGATTTTGAATTTATGTACTGAAGAAAACCCCAAAAGAAATTGTTTTTAAAAATATTCTTCACATAGACACTTCTTACACACCGCAAATGAAAAAGAGAAAGGGATCTAGTATGTTTCTTTCTCTTTACAAGTCATCCCTAAGAAAGATTTCTCTACAGCACAATCTTACTAATGCAGCTTTACACAGACACACATTTTATGCTCTACAGAAAAGCATAGTTATGTCTCTTCATCTCCTAGTAAAGATTTAATAGGAGAAGCTGCAGCGGTGTCGATGGCAGGAGTGCCGCAACCTTTCTGAAGAAGTGCCTTTATAAAGATGTCCCAGGGGCATAGGCTCAATCCCGGCAGCAGTGTGATTCTCAGCTCTTGGCTCCACGGCAGTGCTAGGGACGTGGAGAAAAGTGACTTGAACACTGTGTGGCAGATTCCACAGAGTGGAGGACTTTATTAGAGCAGGGCCTTCTGTGAAGGAAGGAACAGCAGCTCATGTTTCACAGAGAAAAACAGGGGTTTATATAGGGAACTGGAAGGGCGGGGGAGAAACAGGTAACAAATGGGATAAATGTAACTTGGAAGAGTGACCAGGGAAAAAACAATGGGGTACAACACATTAACAGAGAACTGCAAAGGATCATGGGTGGGAGGGTTTTCTCACCCCAATTGAGTGTGCCTCCTTCAAGGGTTGGCTCTCCCGGGGAGAGCAACCGCTCCTTTGCTGGCTGATTCCTCAGCCCCTACAGGAGACGCCATAACTTAGTTGTAGAATCACTGAATCATAGATTAATTTGTATTGTGTGTAAGAGACCTTAAAAGTCATCTAGTTCCAATCCCCATCCAACCTGGCCTTGAACACTTCCAGGGACGAGGCATCCACAGCTTCTCTGGGCAACCTGTGCCAGGGTGTCACCATCCTCACAGTAAAGAACTTCCTCCTAATATCTATCCTAAACTTAATTTCTTTCAGTTTGAATCCATTCCCCTTTGCCATGTCATTCCACGCCCTCATCAAAAGACAACTCTCTTGTACCCTTTTTTGGTACTGGAAGGTGCTGTATTACTAGGTATATCATCTAGAGTTTTTTTAGAAATCCCACACACTGCAAGAAAATAATTAAAAAAAAGAAGAAAGAAAATCAACTCCAGTTTAGGAAGGATGTTGAGATGCTGGGGTGTGTTCAGAGAAGGACAAGAAGGCTGGTGAAGGGCTTAGAACACAAGACCCATCAGGAGTGGCTATGGGAGCTGGGGTTGTTGATACTGCAGAAAAGGAGGCTCGAGGGAGACCTTATCACGCTAGCACTGTCTGAGAGGTGGGTGTAGCCAGGTAGGGGTTTATCTATTCTCCCAGGTAACGAGTGACAGGATGAGAGGACACAGACCAGAGCTGCACCAGGAGAAGTTTAGGCTGGACATTAGGAAGAAGTTCTTCACAGAAAGGTTGATTTGGCTTTGGAATGGGCTGCCCAGGAAGATAGTGGAGTAACTGTCCCTGGAGGTGTTTAAGAAAAGATTGAATGTGCCACAAGGTGGTATTAGGTCACAGATTGGACTCTGTCTCCTCCAACATAGCTGATTCTGTGATTCCCTGATTCTGTGAAAATAAACAAAATATTCAGTTAGAAAAAGTGTATTTTGTGACTTTTTGGATCTTTTCTTTAATTGTATCCATTGATTTACACAGGTTTCAATGAGGACAGTAGTTAAAAGGATATGACATCATAAACTATGATTTTGCACAGCATTAAATTCAGGTCCATACAGCTGAAGCTGTCAGGTAAAATTCAATGAAAATGTACAAATTTATCTAGTTATTCTGAGTGGATTGCTGCAACAGCATCTAAAAGGGTATATCAGATGATATACCATTGAATATCATTGAATTGTACCATTTTAGTAAATGAAACAATTTTCCTAATTTTCATTATTTCTCAGTTTACATGTTTAGCTACTTAAGTAATTAAGGTTTTAAAGAAATGTGTTAACAAATTTGAGGAAATGCTGGGTTCAACATCCCTCTTGATTCACAGAGGAAGTGGAAGGGGTTTTTTTCCTGAGCAAAGTGGCTGTTATAGATTTACCCTTGACACACTGTCTCTCTTCAGGGAAAGTGATTCTTACAAAAAACAGATGGCACAATGGTAAAGGCCAGAAACATGGGTCACATTGTAATCTAAGAGGCTTTTCGGTAGCAGTATGATAGGTTAATCAAATCAGCAGGGAGAATCCTGTGGTTGCTGCAGGTGGAGAAAATACAGGATGTTATTCAGTCTGGTAATCATAGTGAGGAGTAGCTCTAACCAACAGTGAGGTACACTAACATGCAGGCAGAACAAATGCATGTGGGCTTGTTCAGCTACTCACCATATAAAGCATACTTTTCAAGAGTCAGACACACAGATGCAGTGTCTTGTGGATTGCTTGGCAAGCTATTAAATGAGGAGGTTAGGCAAAGGCAAAGACCTTTACACTTATATGTAAACTGCCTACTAGTGGGAACTCATGGGAAGATGGAGAAAACATTGAATTTTGTGTTTTTCCTGGAAGTTAGCCTGGCATTTTTCTGCCTGCATCATCATCTGCAATACCTCTTTCTTCTGCCGCTAGGATTTCCATACATTGATCAATGTAACCTCAAAGTGGAAAGGGGACTAACATATGCACTCATTGTCCACACTGTAATAGAATTAGGAACCTCAAAATACTTCCTGCATTTTAATGAAGTTTGTTGTATGGTGCTGTACAGTTGTCCACTTCTCTTCTAGAAGTTCTTTAGACTGAGGAAATGGAAGATCGGGGATTTTTTTAAACACAAAAATGCAATGCATCAATGCCGAGGTTGTGGTACAACAGAAGGAATATTGGAAGAGAGACAGTTAAATTTTACACCCCATCCTCACTGATGCTTTAGTGTAGAGGTTGAGATAAGAAGACATATGATCACATCTCTAATTGGCTTGAGAGGTACTGGGTATATAAAGCCAATATATTTTGGTAAAACACATATCATCTGTCCCACAGGAAAAGGAACACTTATGGGGGTAGGTTAATTTATTTTGTTTTTCACGGGTCTTTGTATATTTTCTTACATTTGGAATAAATCTACTACCAATTTATAGTACTTCACAATCATTAAGATTTGCACATAGTTTGAGGCTGATTTCTGCCACAGATGGTCAGGATATACTTCTATGAAACATATATGAAGACATTACAATATGACAGAGAAAATACATTTTTCTGCCTCCTCTTTCATTAACTTAACTTTCATTAAGTCTTGCTGTTGATGAAAAGTCATATATTGATTTCTATCCACAGGCAGAAGGCTTAGCTTCCCCCAAGCCTTCTGTGTGAGAGCCTGAGAGATACAAGACCAGGAGTTTATTTTCTTAATCCTTTGCAAAATATGCTTCAACTGAAACATGCCATGTTTTCAATATGGTGTGAGTGTTCTTAGTCTCAAGTACTAGGAATTCAGAGCAGCACTCATGGTACATGGATTATGCTGCCTGGCCTCACAACCCAGAGGTCAGCTTGGTACTTGGTCTGAAGTGACTTGCATCTTTACTACAGGAAACATTTCACACACATGGCCATATTCACAGCATCTTGCAATATATTTACAATTCTCTAGGTTGAATATTTAATTTTATGCAAGTGTTCACTAAATTTTAGAAACTGATTTAGCCTAGGTTCTTATCTGAATTGTCATTTCATATACCTGTTTTTGCTGACCAATAGAAGCTTATTTTTCTTGCTTGTTCTGCTGCATTTATTTTAAAAGCAATACATATGTGAGCAAATCAAGCATTTCACAACATTAAAAAAACTAAAATTAGGACTGTGAAACGAAAGGCAGACTGAGCTAGACTCAAACAGGAGGAGATAAATGTTCATAAAATTCATAGATATTCATAAATTTCCTTGAGCACAATATTTTGTTCTCTTACTGCAGTCCAACTTGTGTTGTTTTGTGCCATGCCCAGAGGTCCCTGTTGTCCTGATTCTATAACTCTATATCTAATGGTTTCTGCACAGCATCAAAAGAAGCAGGGAAGGGTGATGCAGAGCAAGATTCAGGGTTTCCCCGTGTGCTTTGGCAACAGTGGGAGCCTAGTAACCTTTCTCTCTCCCTGTCTCTCCCCACAAGCTAGCATACATCTGCAGGAACAGGCAGTATTTAGACAAAATCCACCAACAGAAACTGCTTTTTCAGACTTATATCACCAATTTATTGTGACTTCCCTGTTTCCAAATTCAGAGTAATAGAATCTGAAGCTCATTAGTAGACATATTTTTTAATGGAATTCAATATTTTTTGTTTGAAAGAGAATGTATTTGTACATGTAAGATCTTCAGGAAGACCTTAGAGCACCTCCCAGTAACAAAAGGGATTCTAAGACAGCTGGAGAGGGACTTTTGACAAAGGCATGGAGTGATAGAATGAGTAGGAATGCCTTCAAATGGACAGAAGTTAGTTTAGATTAGATATTAGGAGGATGTTCTTTGTTGTGAGGATGGTGAAGCTCTGGCACATGTCTCCCAGAAAACCTATGGATGCCCCCTCCTTGGAAGTGTTTGAGACCAGGTTGAACAGGGCTTGGAGCAACAGGCCTTGGTCTAGTAGAAGGTGTCCCTGTCCAGGGCAGGACATGATCTTATGGCTACATGGTCTTTAAGGACCCTTACAAGCCAAACCATTGTATGATTCTCTGATTTTTTTTTAAATTAAAAATAGATTCAAGATTCTGCACTGAGTTTTAGAGGTTGTTTTAGGTTTGTCAGGATTGCAATCCAAACACATCCAGAAATGTTAACAAACTGAAGCAATACCTGGCACATAAGCTTTAGCAAAGTTTTTGATGCAGAGATCTACAGTACCTAGTGTTTGGTACTGCTGACAGAAAGTCCTCGCAACATTTTTCAATCTCATTATTGAGATAGTGGTGTTGAAATCTGGTGCTCTTTCATCTGAAGTTCAGGTACCTCAACTGTGGACAAGTAATAATTTCAGAATTAGTATTTGGGTTATGCTCAAATATAAGCATAATTTACTTTCCAGCCTGCTGTTTTAAGAAGATTGCTGTGCCAATTTAAGAAATAGCTGTAAAATTAAAGTCAGGCTTAGGTCAGTCTGATATGCAGGTTTCATAATGGTTTGCTGAAACAACAAAAGGAATGTGAAGCAAATGACAAAAGCATAAACAAAAAGACTGACCAGCACTTCTGTTGAGGCTTTGTTTCACTGGATTTGTGCCTCATATGAGAGTCTCTGGCTCTCACTTAGCAAAGTACTTAGGAATGTATCTAGGAACACATGAAGCACTTTGAAGGTATTAAAAATTCTTATTTGAAAAAGAGACATGGCTTTAGCTATAAAAACATTATCAAAGCCAAATTCAACAAATTTGCTACTGTTTTGTGCATTTGCTTGCCATTACCTGGAAGTGAAAATCACTCTAACAATCCTAACCATGTGTGGAAATATGACAGTCAAACTGTTAAGTATTTTGCTAATTTGTGGTCAGGACCCTGCACACAAAGGAACACTAACACATCTTCAGCTTTTTAGAGGAGAAAGTATGCTTTCTCACATGTCTTGGGCCTAGAAGGGTTTTCATTCTTAGAAAATTTATTATTTGGTCAGACTTAAGATTCTTATTGAGTCAGCTTATTCCGCATCTGCTGATACAAAGATTTATTAATAGATCAAGAAATAGAATTAAATGTCATTAAATTTCAGAATCCAGGAAATCAACTGCTAAAATAAAAACATGCTACATGTTAGTATGCTATAAGAATTGATTTTCTGTAGCACTGAATTCCTAGTGAGGTTGCTTGGAGCTGTATTAACTTGCATCTTTAAATATCCAAGGTAAGATTCTATGGCAATCAATTACAAAACTTTTTCTGATTTTAAAAGAAGAAAATTCTCTCTTAAATGTTAAGCATATTTGGAAATGTAATGTTGAAATATTTTATAATAATTCAGAAATATGAAGGTCTGACTTAGAACTTTGTACTAAAGCAGGACAGAGACTTCCAATGTCTTGGGTATACATATCATAATGGAAGTGAAAAGTCAACCAGTTAACATCTCACATGATCCTTTCTGAAAGTGTCTAGTTTGGGGAAAAGAGATTAAAATGTGATGTTTAAAATGCTCATAAATGTTCATAAAATGTTTATTAAAATGTTCATAAATGTTCATTAAAATGTTCATAAGTGATTAAAATATGAAGAAAAGAGATTAAAATGTGATGATTAAAATATTCACAAAGATGAACATTTTTTCCAAGTTTTTGAAATTTTCATTCTTCATGAGATGTTCTTTTTCCTGACTTATTATTTGGGAAAAAATCATTTAAGTCTTTCCAAGTAATATACCGGAATCCCATGTGGTCCTGTTGGATTGCACTGCAGTTAGATGCCTCAGAAAGGGACATTGTCTAAAGCCCACATCGAGACAGAGATACATGCTGTGATGCTGTAGTTGTGTTATACCCACAAAACTTACTCACACTTGTTGCCATGCTTCTTTTTAATTTAGGAAACAGGTGGCTTTACTGTTAGTAGGCACCATGGCTGAACAAGACATGATCTAAAGAAAATGCAAACAAATTAAATTTTAAATGCTATGGAATAATCCAGAAATCCCAACAGGGGGTTTATCCTTGCCTTTCTCACCTTCTGTGTGGAGATAATTCAGAATATATGATAGTAGTCAAGGAAATGCTTTCTATTTCTTGGGAAAGTGTACAGAATAAATATGCATCTTGTGTTGCTAAAAAGTTATATAATTAACAGGAATTGTGTCACAACAATTATTGTATGATTCCTTACTAGTGACGCAGTTTTTGAGGTCCTCATTGTGCACTTTTTTCCATTACACGTCTTTCTAAAATATACACAGAGAGTATGAGAAGGTTGCATGTGTTTCAGAGTGATGGCATGAATAATTTTAGATTCTATATGAAAAGGTATGAATATATCACAGTTCTTTTTTTCCTTAAGCTCTTTTAGGAGAAGAGTGATTCCATTTTAATTAAGCCAAATTTTAAAAAATACTCTTTAAAAATATGCTATTGGTCTGTATGTAACATGAGTTTAGATAAATAGCAATATTCTGAGGTGAGGTTGAAGTCTGGCATCCAGTCAGTTCTGCTTCACATTATGAAATGGTCAGAAATAGAAGAAAACTATAGCTGTGAGCTGCCACATAACAAATCCAGTATTTTATTGCACAAGATTCACATGTCAGCAGCTGATCTAGCACATCCACCTGCAAAACTTCATAGATAATAACTTTTCAGTGGACACAGGGATATTTGTCTTTAAAATTTGCCCTAGTTTCAAACAGAAAAAACTGTGATTATACTAAAGGGCCTTCCAACCCAAATTATTCTAAAGGATAGACATGAAATTCTACCGGAATACTGACTAGCTTGGGCAATATGACAATCTCTTTTTCTAGTGAGCATGATAGTTTAAAACAGTCAATTTGCAAAGGAACTACATCGTATGTTATTTCTCACATAGCGTATCTCCTACTGCAGGGAAAAATATTTGATTTTTTAAAAAATCTGAATGTATTCTTTCTAGGTGATGGGAGCCCGTGTCTCCAATTTCCCACAACAGTTTAATGCAGTCAGGCGGGGTATGCATTTCAAAAATTGTTAGCATACATCTAAAGACGATATCTACCTCTCCTTTCTTGAGAATGAGATTTGTGCCTGCACTGTCCCAGCAGAGCAAAGCTGTGAGATGGGAGGAGGGTGGCTGGGCAATGGATGCTTCTACAGCCCATCCTGAAGGGACCAAGGAAGAAATTTTGTGTTTGACCTGGGAATGTCAACTGTCACTTCTGCTGCTGAATAACTTGCTGCTGATCTGGCCATGCTTTCTCAAGGGTAAGACTTTCATGCCAGGTACAAAGATCTGCAGTACTTAAGACTGGCAGTGGCAAATAAGGGGATCAGTATAATTAGTACCCAAATTTAAAAGGAGGAAAGTGACTCCTTTTGCAGGAGAAATTTCTTAATATCTCTTACTATTTACTGCAAAAATATGATGTGTAGCATAACCAGTGTCAGCTGTGTGATGGCTCTTTACCCAGTATTAGGGAGCTCTCTATCCAGGTTTGGAGGCAACGAAACATCAATCCAGTCACCATATTAATCTCAAACAAATTACCTAATTACCAGGTTGTAAAAATATGCCTTCCTGTTAGCCACTCCAGGTGTTTTCCTACCCCAAATTTTGAAAAAAGTTAATAAATATTTCTGTCCCTAAGACTGTCTGTTTTTTTATATTTTCCTGAATGGTCAAAAAATAAAATAAAAATGAAAAGAAACATCAAGTCTTGCACTGAAATTTGCCTTTTCAAGGAATGATTTCCTCTATTCCTAAAGTAGCATTTGATGAGAAATAAAATGCTGTAGAGTTACTTGCAAAGCCTTTTACAAATAGATACTCAGTGATAATGAGAAGAAAGAAAATTTTTTTGTGCAAGTGTTCAAAGTGACTTGTCTTCAGTCATAGAAATAAACTCTCTGGGATTTCATTGATAGAAGTATGTGCAGTGAGGGTGTTTGCATCACGGTCCTACCCAATGCAGCAGAATTTATCCAGTATTTTGGCACAAAAGCCAGCAATCCTTAGGCACTGCCAACTGGCCAGGTGCAAACCCAGCTCACTGTATCTATCTCTCTTTGGTTAGCAACTCATTCACATACCTGCCTGAAATTATAGATTTAGCAGTACCTCCTTATTTTAATTTATTTTTAGCAATCAGATTTCACTTGCCTTGAAATCCACACTACTGCTTAGTAGAGTAGAGCTGCTCATCCCCATTTAGCTTTGCTCAGCATACCACACATCATCCCATTGCTTCAGCAGTAGCCACCCTCTCATCAATTGACAGATGCTCTAACAAGGAACCTGATAGCATAGGTGGCCTTGGCTTTACTCCCATTTGTACTTCTGTGGTACTTTGATACAAAACACAAATGCTGCTTCTCTTATGATGAGCTATTATAGCCTTCAAATGTGTCTGAAAGAATCATCATGGGAATCCCCACCTCCTAAAATATTCAGGAACTTTCAAAACCAAGTATGTTCTTTTTTTTCTTCCCCTGCACGCCCTATTTATTTATTTATTTTTTTTTTTCAATGTGATTAATTTCAGGAGTGAGATTACCTCTTGGCTATGCACCAGACAGCCTGGTTTGTGCTTTTGAATGTTGTTACCTTCCTAATAGGCTGCATTAGCAATAATAATTACCATCGTGTCAGCCAGTCAGTGACAACAGTCTTAATTAAATGGGTCATTTGTTATTCAGCATAAATTACGGTCATTGAGACATCAAGCTGGGTCATGATTATTTAGTGAACTTTCATTATCCAAATGTGAACAGGCTTTTAAAAAAGAAAAATGTGTAGAACATGATTTTGAATAGTAAGCATGAGATGAGGAAAAGGAGCTATTTATACTAATTATTTTAAATGAAGTCTTACCCAAAATGCCTGTGTAAAAAGGAACAAAATGAAATTTGCTGATTCACAATTTAGGGTCCTTTTCAATCTATTAGAACAAAGTAAATGAAGAATCCGGGTCAGCTGTATTTTACATCTATACTAATCTAAACTTAGATTAATTTTGCATGGCAGAGACACTGAATCTAGTATCACAATACTGTTGTGAACCTGAAAAGACAGGTTTTGTGGGAATGGCATTGGCAACACATGCTATTGTAAAAGAAAACATTTTCTTTTCTTGTAGTATATTGACATGTAGAAATACACATCAATGATTAAAAACTCTCTAGTCAAACCAAATCCACTTTATTTTTCTGTGTAAAATAAATTCAACACAGTTGTTCAAAGGACTGTTTCCACCTCTGAAAGTGCTGGGCAAACTCACTGGAATTTCAGATGTTTCAGCAATCAATTACCTCAGTGTGGTGCTCTGTTACTTCAGAATTATTTTCTGTGTTTTTCACTACTTTCCCCAGGGGGGATAAAAAAGAAAAAAGGGGAGTTAGGGGACCAACCATGGGGTAATAGGAAAAGCAAAACAATATAAAACAAACTGGGAGAAAATATTTAATTTAACTTTTAAATTAAAAAAATGAGGCCAGTTTCAGTTAGAAGAAATACTCAGTGCCACCGAATTCTGTCCGTGGAGGGAATTGGAACTAAATAAGCTGGAAGGTCTTTTCAAATCCAAACTATTCTATGATTCTATGATTCTGTGGAAAAAGAGAAAGGGGTGCAAAATCTTGCATGGCATTAAAATGTGCTTTTGAACATAACCTTGTTTTTCCAGTCATTACAAGTTGACAAGGAGCAGGCTACAAATCCCATGCAAATAGCTTCAGCTATTCATCTCCAGTCACCACTGACAGCTATTGGACAGTGAAGGCTGCCCAAAAGAAAAAGAATAAAATAATTTATGGCCAGTTTGTTTTCTTTTTCTTTTTCTTTTTCTTTTTCTTTTTCTTTTTCTTTTTCTTTTTCTTTTTCTTTTTCTTTTTCTTTTTCTTTTTCTTTTTCTTTTTCTTTTTCTTTTTCTTTTTCTTTTTCTTTTTCTTTTTCTTTTTCTTTTTCTTTTTCTTTTCTTTCTCTTTTTCTTTCTCTTTTTCTTTCTCTTTTTCTTTTTCTTTTTTTCTTTTTTTCTTTTTATTTTTCTATTCCTTTTTTCTTTTTTTTTTCCCCCCATGGACGTGCTGAGGGTGGGAGCTTTATCCTATTTTGGCATAAATGGGGAGGGAGGAAGCTTTATTTTTTGATGAAATTAGAGGGAGATGAGAACCATGAGTTTTGTGAAACCATCTGCAAGTGGAATGCTTCACCACTAGGTTATTAGGATGAACGTGCACCAGGACTGTGTGCTACTGTATCCCACGGAGGAGTAGGAGTTTCTTGGCTACCTCCAACACCAGGAATGCAGGAGCAATTATGTACTTACATGTTTCTGAGTTTTGAAAAATAAAATAGGTTTTGGCATAACATGCAATGAGGTAATTTCATAGAGGAGACACCAGTGGAAAGGAGTCTTTAATCTCAGTGACAGTGGTTTACTCCCAGTTGTGACTTACGGAGGGCAGAGGTGGGACAGTTTGCTGGGATGCCTGTGTGCAGGAGGATGCTTGCACCCCAGAAACTTCTAGCCCAGCCGTGTATCCCAAAGCCACTACTCTCAGCCCTGTTAGCTGGTCATTCAGAGGCTCCTGACAGCAGCAGTGAACTTGGGAGGGAAATAAGCCACCTTTTCATGATGGAAACAAATCTGGCAGATCTGTTGGAGTCTCTCATCTTACTCGTGCTGTGTCTTGAGATTTATTATCATCATTGTTGTCATCAGATGTGCCTGCTCAAAAATATCCAAAACACAGCCTTTCTGGAGGAAACAATTACAGCATTTTGATTATTGGAATGTGTCATACTCACCTAGTGTGAGTGCTCTACAGAGAAGAGTCTTTATGCTGGTATACACATCCATCTGACTTCCCCATGTGTGCATTCCCCTTTTCATTTCACCTGGAAAATGTTTTTATAATGCTATTCATCAGTTCCTGAGGATTTTCAAGCCCCTTGCTGTTAGGATTGCACAAAGCGTTCCTCCATTTCAGAGGCATATGTGAGCACCTCAACTGTGCCACCATTGCTGTGAATCCCAACCTGTGAAACAGGCTTAAAAAACACAAACCAAACCAAACCAAACCAAACCATACCACACCGCTAGAAACTGGGAGGAAAATGTATATAAAGATGCACAGTGCAGCTGTGCTGTAGTTTTATTTTTTTATAACAATATAAGACACTAAGTAGCAGGTGGCCCAACAGTGACTAAAAAGCAGTAATATTTGAAGGGCTGTGCTCATGTTATGAGCAGTGAAAGCACAGATACAGTGATTTTAAATGAGACCTAATTCAGCTGCACAGATAAAACCAAAACCAACTAGATTCTGATTTTAACTATACCCAGTGATGTTCTCCCCTCCCATCCCTCTCCAGAAAAAATAAATTAGTAAAGTTAAACCAACAAAAAAACCCCCCAAACAAACACAGAAAAAAAAAAAAAACAACCAAAAAAACACAAAACAAAACCACCCCCCCCCCCCCAAAAAAAAAAACCAACCCAAACCAAAAACTAGAGGGAATAGGCTGTTCTTACATAATTTCTAGTTTTTATTATTTGCAACTCCTACCTTTGGGCATCTAAGTTATTGTAAGAAATGAAGGCAGTTCACAAAACAGATACATTAATCTAGTTTTTCTAAAAAGTATATGTGAAAACTGAAATGAAACAGTTATCCAAAAGCCCATCATTTCAGTGCCACAGGCCTAAAGATTTATTTGGGCTTTAAATTTTTGAAATATATTTTTCTGAGCTAGCAACCCTCTCTGGAGTTCAAAAGTGCCAAATGTAGAATTACAAACCCTTTGGCTTCTGAAGTTTCCCTGCCCCACCTCTGCAGCAGAAAGCCTCAGCACTCAGAGGTACAGAGTTTTGTAAGAACCTCAGACAAACATAAATCATATCAGCAGAAAACAGGTAACAACCACAAAAACTGTGCTGGAAACCTCAACCTAGTGCCACAACTTTAAGTGCACTTGAACACAGTTGGAAGGTCATTATGCTGTACCTGTGAAAAGCACTTTCAAACGCAGAAAAACAAGGCTGTAGGAAAAGTTTAAAATCTCTTATTTGACCAACAAATATTGTGGGAAAAGATAGAGGGGTTGGGCTCACAGTCCTTTCCACAGTTATAATAAAAAGCATAAATATCCATTCTTACACAACTTTCTGCAGTCAAGTTCAAGGCAAAAATGATGACAAAGTATTAAAAATTACAATACTGTAAATCTCCTGAAAACTGACACTAATAAGTTAATAAGCAGAAATATTATGTAGAGTGGGCCGGTCAATGCTGCCTTTTCACATTCCATTTTGCTTTTAAATATAAAACTAAACAAAATATAATCCATTCTTCATAAGGAAAAAAAAAAATTATAGGAGAGTTCTGGTTAGGAAAAAATATTAAACATTCAGACCAGATACTAAAGAAGTGGCCAGGGAGGAAGGAAAAATTTGGGACACTGAGATTAAGCATGGATGCTGCAGACAATACAAGGGAGGGAGACAATGTGAGTGGGAACAAATGAGCTCTTATCATCACTTAGGAGATGTGGGATGGCAGGCTTCCTGAATGCCAAGGGCAACACGGAGAAGGATAAACAGAGACTCCAGAACTGGGATCAGTAGGACAAAGGAAGAAGAAACTCCACAGGGGTGGGTGGGCCAAATGGCTGAGTTATGGAATCTGAATTGGAGGGGCTTTGGTAATCTCCATATACAGCAGGGGCTCACATCAGAAAGGGCAATAAACAAGTAGAAAGAGACAAGGGGCAGAGTGTGCCTTTCAGATGTTGCCAGTCCTTCTGAGGTTAATAAAACCTCAAGAAAACTCAGCGAGACCTGGGGACGGAGATGGAGATTTTAAGCAGGAAGTCAGAGGTGGAAATGACCTTTGCAGATTAGAAATATCTGAGTAGATAAGACAGAAGAAATGGAAAGGTCTGGCCAGAGAGAAGATAGGGCTGGAAGAAGAAAAGGGGATACAGTAGAGGGGGAGCAATGTTAGAAAGGAAGACAACTCCCTACACACAGAAAGGATCAGAAATACTCAGAGAATACTCAGAGCTGTAAAAAATCTACTGTTCTCATCACCACAGGGGCAGCAGTCTCTGGTGTTCTTCATCACTTTGATATTCCTCGGGGTCTCATGAGGGCTTGTCTTTTTTCTTTCCAGCTCTAATCTCTTCTCATCTCAATCTACCAGTAGAACAGTGACAAAGGCATATTGAGTACTGTCTCCTCCCAGCTGTGCAGCAGATGGCTGAAAAGGAGAAAGAGCCAATGGAACTCCCATTATTTTCCCATTGTTGGCCATGAGGGTGTAACTCTTCAGAGGAAATATCACTGCCCACTAATCTGAAACAATTGGTGTCATCCCCACTGGAGGGGCAAAGGCCTTGGCACCATCTATCGTGGCTGGGAGCACTCAAAGAGGAAGAAAGTGGGCAACAGTGAGGGCTTGGAGCTAGGCCTGCTACAGGAGAGGGGGATTTTAGGAAAGACTCCTGTTGAGGCAAGGCAGAGGTTCTGCTTGGGAAGGTGGGCATGGTGGGCAAACTGCAGCTGTCTCCCACAAGCAGTCATAGCAGAATAAAGACAGCAGTTGAAAGGAGCCACATATATGCAAAAAACTCTCTGTGAGACTTGCTGGTTTTGTTCTGTTTGGGTACCAGACCTGGAACAGCCTGCAGCATAACAGGACTTGAACATCACTTTCACATTTATCCTGTTGGATCAGGATTCAATAGCATTGCCCATTTAGAAGATAGCATGAAACGACCTTTGTTTTTATAAATGCTGGATTTTTTAAAGCTAAAAAGATAAAACTGTAGCATTGATATCTCTATTATTGAGTTGATATTAGAATAAATAGAGGAATGTGCTTATTTTTAAATGTTATTCACTTGGAATGCTTGTTCAAATTCAACAAGGTAAACAACAGTTGAGTTTAAACATCAAAATTGAAAACCATCCTACTTTTTCTCCAAGTACTGTTTCAAATGGCACAGAAAATTTTACACAAACTAAAGGATCCTCTACATATAATTCCTGATAACAATGATATTTCCTCAGCTCATCTGGCAGTTTGGTCAGGTACTTGGAGTCAGCCTAGTTCTGGGACTTTCCTTGCTTGGTTAGGCTACACATAGGCCTTGACTTTCACTATTTCGCTGCTGTGGCATTGAAAAAAAATGAAAAAAAAGTTGTCCTGCTGGTTTAGTGCAGCTTAGAAGTAATGGCTTAGAATTTCTTAGCATCATCTTTACTGTCTATAAATCCAAACCTGAAATGCCAATTCATGTGCAGAAGTGGCTTCTTCTACATGCTGTGATGTTATTTCTCTCTGGTTTGGGTACCCTCATGGTTATTGGAGGACTCTGAGAGACTCAGTTTTATAAAACACTGAAATCTAATTTTACTTTCTGCAGAGCAACATGGAGTGACAAGCTTGTCACACTGAGGCTTCCAGAAGATCTGCTGTGCATGTGTTATTCAGAAACATTTCAATGCTACACTATTTCTGCTAGTTCATGTCACATACCACGTGAAGAATTCTGCTCCCAGGGGGGAAGAATCCATTAAGGCCCCAAAAGAATGCCTTTAAAGAAACATTTTGGCCTTCAAAAACCATTGGAGAATATCATTGCCATGTGAAAATATTTGGGCAAGGGGAAAAAGGATGACGAAAGCCACAAGAGAATTTGAAAAGAATATAGCAAGCAAAAATCAAGCAAAAATAAACTTGCACCTGAAATGTGAAGGTAATCCCAGAAATTTCACCTGGACGGATTACTTTATAGGAATCATGGAGGAAACAAGCCAAAACAAAAAATCCAATTGACCCAATGCTTGGTAGAAGCATTCACAGAACTACATCAACTTAAATATGGTTCAATACCAGGGTGATGGCCATCCCATAAGATGGAAGTCTTGGAGAGGGTTCTGCTCTCACTCTTTCACATTTTCCTGAGAAAAATTGTGCACTGCTGAAAATGTGATAATATAATATCTAGTCTCAAATATTGCTGAATCTCTGGCCAAAAGAACTTCAAGAATTATTGGGAAGAGCATAAACCAAAAAATATGTTCCCATAAACCCAAGTGTCTTCAAACATGACATCCATGTGAGACAGATGCAGTGTATCTCTGAACATCATTCCAGTCTTAAAAAATACATTAGGAAAGGGTACTTTGAGACATCTAATTTGTTCTGTTGTTTTTTGTTTGTTTGTTTGTTTGTTTGGTAGTTGGGTTTTTTTAAATTTTTTTTTTCTTTTTGTAGAGCCAAGTTCTGATTGTTCAACTCATCTGTTTGTTTAAAAAACCCAATGACAGCAAGTCCACAACTCAAATAGTAACTGAATTGTGTCAATACTACATTATAGTAAACAGCCATACTATCTCTCCTAACTCACAGGCAGAGTGTTTAAAACTAGTTATTTCTTGTGGAGATGAAAAGTAGTTTCCTTCCTCCCACAGATTTATTTTTCTTTTAATTTCTAATAATTTTCCCCCTATCTTTTAGAGCCTATTTGCCTCTGAAGAATGTGATGGAAAAGTGTCAGCACAAGTACAGATTTTCTCAAAATCAGTGAAAGCTAACTCAAGCCTTACTTCCTCCATCTAGAAGCTCAAGACAAATTTTCGAAGCTCAATAAAATCTCAGTAAGACATAAACCCTGAAAATGGATCCTAACTCAAACAGGCATTTTTAACAGCTTGCATTACCACTTTAAGGTAAAACTGTAGTCTTCTAGTCTGTAAATCACCTCATTGAGATTAATGATGGTGAAGTTAATGAAACCATGGTAGAGAAACCCTGTTGTTTTATGACACTGCTGGTAGTGAGGGTACACAAGCAGGATGCATGTTGTGGAGTTTGTCTGGGTGATCCTGACAAAGAGAATTATTTTAAAAAGGCACTTTTATGGCCTTCCTGCATCTTTGCCATTCTGCTCAAATATTTGAAACTTTAAATCACTGAACATATTTGAGGATAAAGGGATTTAAAGCAGAGTCTGAAGGTTTTATGAATCAGATGAGGAGAAGACTGATACTTCAGTGACATCTTTTTCCTTCAGAACAAGGTGTCATTTCTCTTGCCACAGTTAAGGTAAAATATCATTTCAATTTACTATCACTATGAGTCTAAAAAAATTTCTTCCATGTGGTTGTAAGATAAAGTTAGTTTTATACTTACTACTAATGAAGAAAAAATCTACCCTCCAAGATGTATAAAAATAATTCTCACATTTCTTTTACTTTTATTGAACACTCATTCATACATTGTACTAAACGAATTTTCTTCCATAATTTCATCATGGGTCTGTAGATGAATTTGATAGTAGTAACATCAAAACATTACTTGCATTAAAAGATGTTAATACAGTTATTATTTAATAACAAAAATAACCTAGCATGGAAATGAATATTTTTATTGAAGAGACCATGTTAAATTGCTTTTACTCTAAAAAGAGAGAGAGAAAAATCAACTCCGCATTGCATTACAAGCATACAAAATGCTTGTAAAGATTAAATCAGAAACATTGAAAGTACAAGAAAGCATTTGTGAGGTAGAGGAATTATTCTCAGGCTCTGATCATCATTGCAAAAAGTATGGTAGTATCAAGGTGAGATGTAAAAAAAAACAGGTGATGGCAAATAATTCAGTAATTATTGCCAGATTGGTCCAGCAACATTCACCAGACAAAAAGGACAAAACATTTCCAATTACTTCCGTGCAAAGGGGGAAAAGCACAGGGTTTTAACCCATATTCCTTCCAGTTTCTCCCTCCATCCTGTGTTTCCCTTACGTGGGAAACAGGACATACACAGTGACTGGTAGGCAAAAAAAAGGAAAATTTCAAAGCTGTTCATGGCCAGGATCATCCCTGTCCTTCCTTCACAGGGCACAGGGCACCAGGCCCTTTCCCTTCCCTCTCTCCACCCCCCAGGATTTTGCTGAACCAGGGCGCCCCCCACCCCCCCTCGCCCCTTAAATATTCTTCTGTCATGCAGCTCCCTGCAGGGTAAAATTAGGGGAGGGTTTGCTGTCTCTGTGGATGCCTTCTCTCCATCACCCTGAAGGGAATCATCTTAGAAAACACCTTCCTCATCTACTCCAACTGCCCTTTTTATTCCTTCACCCTTGCCTTTTCCCCCTTTCTCTCTCTCATTTTTCTTTTCTTTTTTTATCCTTTCTTCTATTTTTTTTTCTATTTTTTTTCTTTTAATGCTACAAAGCAAACAATCTGTGCGTTATAGCCCCTGCACGCAACTTGAGTGGTATGAGGGGGCAGAAAGGGTGCAGGAAGGAGCATATACACCATCTCACACATGCACAGATATACTGCCTTCCATTAGCTCTGCTGGTCCCCAAAACTGTGTGAACAGTTATAAGCAACTGTGGAATTATTGGCTTTCGCTGTTATGTGTTGATTTTGCAAATTATTATTAATCACAACAATTTTGATGTAGTACTATTTGCAGCCCCTTTTAACTACTTCAATATACTATAATCTATCAGCTTTTGTATGCATACAAATAATAGTGGGATAAATATATTTAGTTTATGTTTCATTTTGTAACTAGCCAACAATAGTGAGAATAACTTAGAAATAGCTGAAACTGTCTATATAATTAGATAACATTGAAGGAACCACACAGATAACATCAGAAAAAGGATGTGCATTCTGTTACTGACTCTGCATATGCTGTCCGTTGTTGTGAGGAAGTGGCATACACGTTGTGAGGTAATGACATATATACATTGTAAGGAAACAACATGTTTGAGTCCCCAAAATAAAATCTACACTATTGAATGGCAGGTCAAGGGTCAAACAAAGTTTAAAGAATTCCCAGAACAAGTGAAAAAACTCACAGGAATATTTGAATATATATGTAGGACCTTATTAATATGTGTGTAACCAGTGTACTAAAAAGGTATATATGAAAATTGTTTTAAGCTGTGTGCTTCTGGCATTTGGCCCAGGCACCCCAGCACAGGATATTGTCCCTTTTATCCCTTATTAAACTGTCCTAGGGTGATGCTTGTATCCACAATTGTATCTTCTGTTTATGCTAGATATTGTGTTCTGTGCCTTCAAGACTGGGTCTGAAGAGCAAAGGTTTGTTTGGTTTTGTTATCAGCCTGCTCACTCCCCCAGTGGTCGGCGGGGCACAGGGAGGGGGGCAGTGCATAGGACAGCTTTCGCTTTTTGCTTTGCTTTTGCTTTGCTCTTGCTCCTGCTTTGCTCTTGATTTTGCTTCTGCTTGTTAGTTAGTTTAGCTAAGCAGTCTGAATTTTCCCTGGACTGTTTTCTTTCCCTTTCTTGGAAACACTCAAGCCTGCTCCAGACTGGGACCTGGGAAACACCGAGAGTTTGCACCTTGTGGCCTGCAGCAGCCATTAGCAGCGCTGGGGGGACTGGTAACAGAGAGACCACTCCCAGGAGAGACTTTCTGAATTTGTCATCTTTTTTCAGAGCAGTGAAAGACTGTTGTCATCTGGTATTGCTCATTTCGTGTGCTGGGGGGTGCTGTGCCTGTTAAATAAACAGGTTCTTTCCACTTCTCTCTGAGGAATCCTTCCCAAACCGATTGGGGGGAGGGGCCATGTGGGTTTGCTTTCTGGAGGGGCCCCCTTTGGAGGTTTGCACCCAAATTTGTCCTAAACCAGGACATAAACATTTTAAAATTTTATTGAGTAAGCTGTGTTTCTCATGGAGCAATCCAGATACTCTGTGGATAGGGGAAGCTTTTGGGATGTCCTTTGGGAGGGGAGCACCTGTCTGGTGAGGCTGCAGTCAGTCAGTCAAGAAAGAGGTGATGGGGTCCCTCCGGGATCTGCCTCCTCTGAGGCTTCCCAGCCATTTCTTCAGCAGCTGAGAACTGTCTTTCAAAACAAAATTTCAAAAATCTAAAAAAACCAAAACAAACTAACAAGCAAACAAATAACCTCACAACATCCCCTCAAAACTACCACCCCCTTCCCCAAACAAATGGCAAAAAGACAAACCTAAAAAACTCCATCTGCTCTCCCCAAACCCAACAAAAGGGAAAGGAACTGAATCACCCCAAACCGGGCCAAGAGACACTAGCAAGACAAAGTCCAAGAATTTGCTTTATTCGGCACGCTGGATGTGTGGGTGTCACGAGCAGTCCTTATGAGCGGGTTTTGTGATGGTTTGTGGGTTTGATCTCAGGGTGTAAAAAACTGACACGGCACAAGGGGTTGCAGTGATAATCAAAACAAATACACTTTTATTGAATAACCACAGCAAAAATGCGTTGGGGAGGAATTGGGCAAAAAGGGAAAAATAAAGAAAAGAGGGAGGAAGAGAAAGGAAGGTACATATCTAACAAATGCACTTTTATTCCAGGTCACTCCTCTGCATGTTATTACATCTTAATTACACTTTCTTTTAAACACTGATCCCTTCCTATGTATGTATGTATATGATTGTGTATATAACAAAGAAAACCAGAAAAGCAGAAAGATTAGCTCTTGATGTATTGCTCTCCCTTCCCATCTACCACCTACCTTGCAAAAGGCAAGATGCCCCTTTCTTCTTTCGTTGGGTTCAGTGTAGCATACAGCAAACACACCTGTGAACAATAGCAAAGTCAGGAGCTACGGTCAGGTCTCAGAGCTCTTGGCAAGGGACTTTCTCCAACAGTGCCAGAAATTTCAGATGAGGGTCTTTTCTTCAGTGGTCCCCAATGATGATCGTGAGGCAGATGAGAGAAACTTCAGACAGAGTCTCACAGCAGGGGATATCTCCTCCTAACACATGCACATCCAGGCACACAGCAAATTACAATATATGGCGACACGTCATGTATTTTCATTGTTTTCCTTGAAAAGGTGTGGTTATGCAAACTATTTATTAGTACTTATTACTATTATTAGCATATGTGAAGGGCAGGTACAGTGCACCCTGGTGATCGCACTGAGGAAGGCTCCGCATCTTCCTCAGTGGTCTCCTGATGAAGGCTGGACATCTTCCTTGCTATGTACTTTTCCCCTTTCTCCTCTATGCATGCTCAGTCTCTTGTTAGCTGTTTCAATGATCTCCTCACTGGTTTTAGCAAGCTCTGTCCTTCATTTTTTGCAAGTTTTGTTCCCTATTCCTTACCAAGTTTCATCCTATGTCTCTAGCTTGTGGCTAATATTTTCTAGCCCCTCTATTATATTTATATAGTGTATCTATTTATATTGTATCTATTGTATCTATTGTATCTATTTATAGTGTATCTATTCTTGCCCAAGTATGTCTAGGCACAATGCTTTTAATCCTTTCAGAACAAAGAAAGACAACATGCAAATTAACAGCAACAGAAAAAAAAATCTAAAAATAAAATAAAGTAATTAAAAAAGCAACAACTGAAGAAAAGCAGGAGGCAAGGAGGAGGAGAGTGGAGGAGTGTGGTAACTGTCTTGTTTTGCTATGGCCTCCCAGAAGCTCAGGAACATCCTTTCTTGCCAGGACGAGCTGAGTCAGAAAATCTGTGTCAGTATCAACTTGATACAGCAATCACTGAAATGCTATTATTTTTTGCTTTAAAACAGATGCTTTCATTCCTCTCTTCCTTCAGTTTACTTGAAGCTGAAGGAACTATAAATTATTTTTTTTAATTGTTAATCATGTACTGTTTTTTTAATTGTTAAGCATGTACAATATAATAACCAAACTGTTAGTTTGGTTATTATATTGTAAAAGGGGTTAAAAGGATAGTTATAAGAAATACGGTACTTAATGTACCATACTACACCTAAGTAAAGTGCACCACCCCCAATCGAAAAAGCCAGCCTTGACAGAACTGTAATGGGCCAATCAAGTGCCTTAAATGTTCTTGCAAATGAAGGATCCAAAAAGAAACCAATCCAGAGGGACAAAAAAGCAGAATAAAAATGGGCATCTGACCCACTGAATCTGTGCCACTCCACCTGGAACATCGGGGACATTGCTGCTGAAGAAGACCTAGTGCCGGCACTGCAGCATCCTTGATAGGAACGCTCCTGCTCGGGCCATGGGCCCCCATGCTTTAAGCCTTTTTGTTATAATAAATACTGAAATCACTTTTAGTACCAGGAGTCTGCTCCCATTTTTAACATTAATGGTTGTAAATATCAAGACAGAAGCTTGTACTTTGCTCTACAGAAAGCTTTTTACTCAAGCAGATTAAAATATTTTGGAGAATAAAAGGCCTGATTAATTCAATAGCAATAGTTATCGCCCCCGCCCACCATGGGTGTATTGCAAGTATTGCATATCCATACTAATTATTTGTATCCATGCTGATGTTTGAGTTACTGATTTGTTTTTCTTTTTTTCTGTTTAGAAATCCAGGATGGTTTATAGATTGCAATTATTTCAGTGTTTGCATTGTTATTGTTAAAGGAGGACCTGCAAGACGATGGATGCCTTGTAAAAATGACACTTCAATGAGAAAAATTGTGACATTTTTCCTGCATTTTTCTCCCCCAACTGTGATTAAATTCAATATGAAATATAGATATAAAAGACATTTTGTATTTTTTTTCCTTTCTTTTCTTCTGTGTTTCCCTAAATTATTAGAAACACATAAACTGTTTTCTTGGTTTGGAAAGACAGGTGCCTGCTAAGGAAGGCAGGAGCCTCCCCTGAAATGGAAAATGTAAACCCTCCCCCGCTGCTCCAAATTGCTATAAATTTTAAATTAAGGGGCTCTCAGGCAAAAAATATGGGAGCAGGAAATAACAGTTCTTTAATAGGGAAGAAAATAAAAGGATAAACTAAACAATGCAGTAAACTAAAACAACACTGAACTCATAACTCAACCTGACACCCTCTTGGTCAGGGTGTTGGTCCAATTGGAAATGTGGCTGCAGTCATCCTGGAGTGTCAGGTGTGGTTCTGCTGGAGCAGGAATCCTGTAGAAAAGGGTGTCGTCTTCCTCTGAATATTAGTGGAAGAATAGGCAGCTGCTATTCCTCTGAGAAGTCAAGTGAAGAAGCTGTGCTGGTATTCCAGACTCTCCAGGTTATATCTGGGTAGCAATGCTTGGCTCTTCCCTCTGGGCAGAGCATCTCACAATGGGATGCTACAGTTCTTATCAGTCATGCAGTGCCATTCAGTAGCCTGTTATCAGCAGATGTCCCCTGGAGGGAGGAGTGGTTGTAGAAGAGATAAGAAAACTGCTCACTTAACAGAAGACAACTGCCATACAGATGGCAAATAGAATACATCTTGCCTTGCAATCTGGGACAGCTGTCCTGTTCCTTTCTTTTCATAGTCCACTTAAACTATGGCAGACTAATATAATTTAATCACAATTGTTACCTATATTACCTATATTTACAATTTGCTTTCACTTTATAGCTAATTACAACATTTTGGGACTGACAGCTCCAAAGCACTTTAGCAAAGGTGCTAGGAAGATGCTTATATATTTTTAATGCAAGATAAACACTTTTTTAAAAATACGTGTTGTATTAGGGTAATAAACATAGTTCCCTGTATATTTAGATTCATAACAGAAGCGTAGATATTTTTAATCCATCTTCTAATAACAAGTAGCGCAGACTATTATTCCAAAAGGAATTGCAAAAATTCAAATGGTATTTGAGAAAAATCACAAACTTTATTGTGATTTAGTCAAAAGTTAATAACCACTTTTTCAGAAAACTATAGCAATGGCTACTGATGAAATAAATAAGGGGAGAATGGATGTGCACATTTTTTCCTTTTTTTTGCTAGCAAAAGATGCATTTGCAAAATGACACAGAAGTCTGGTTTATTATAATCCAGGATCATTCAATTTTGCAAAAATTTAAATTGTTAATTAAAACCACCCTGAATCTAAATCAATACATTACTGTGCAGGGATTTTTCATCTCTTCCTTTAGTCTTGTGCTTCAATCATTGAGAGCACCTGGGGCTTTCCAAACAACACTTTTCTGCTGTGTTTGTCAAGACAGATAAAATGACCCTGCCTGGGGAAAACCCTAGGGTTTTTGCAGGTATGGCAACTCCTTTACCCAGAGAGGAGAGAGGTCATGGGCAGCTGCCTGGCAGAGCACCAAACATTGTGTGAAGTAAAGGGAGCTGTGCTGGCATCTCCAGCCCATGGGACACTTTTTGTTTTGGTAAAAGGGCAGCTTGGGGAAGTTCATGGGAAAGGTCTGTCATGTCAGAATCACTGCTCCTGGCTGTCACTGACATATTTTCTGAAAAACTCCTTTGGAGGATTTTTTCTCTTGAGAAGCTGGGAAGCTTCAGCTTCTCCATGTTTTGCTACTTTGGAATGTGATTTGGAGAATTGTGTACCTAGCATGTGAATTGTTTGTAATTAATGGCCAATGACAGCCAGCTGTGTTGGACTTTCTGTCTGTCACAAGATTTTATTACTCATTCCTTTCTAGCTTTCTGATGTCTCATTTATCTTTCTTTAGCATAGTTTTAATATTTAATTTTCTTTTTAATATAATATATATAATAAAATAATTAATCAGCCTTCTGAAACATAGAGTCAAGATTCTCATCTCTTCCCTCATCCTGGGGACCCTCAAATGCCACCACACCTGGCAATGGCTTGAAAGTATTCTGCCAGGGGATATATGGCCTGCAGAGCTGAGTGCATTAATGCTTTTCATTATTTTTCATTTTTTTTCTTGAGAATGAAGGCTTCATTTTATCAATTAAGCAATCAAGAGCTGAATGAGAGATGTCCCTTGTGGGTGTCAGAAGACTGCACAACTGCTAGAAACTTTTCCTTCCTTCAGCCAGAGCAACACTTTTACTAAGTGTTAAAAAAAAAAAAAGTTTAATTGCAGCCTAATTCTGTCAAAATGCACTGTAGTTTATGTTAGTTATTGCAACTATTATCCTTTGAGGTTTGAGAGGAAAAGTTTGGAGTGGTAGGGCTTTCCCATCCCCAAAAGAAAAAAAATCCCAAAGCCAGAAAAAGTTTTAAAGTGTCTTCAGTTCTAAACAAATCGCACATATTCACACAAAATAATGTATTCCTAACAATTTAATTGTAATTAAAAGACCCAAGAATACTAACACTAAGAAGTATTCCTTCTTCAACCATATTCTGAAATTCTGTTGTGGGTCAGTAGGATCCAGTGTAACACAAAACTGCATGGGCAGCAAGAATAGACATCACACAGATGAAACACCAAAATGATTACTGAAGCTCCCATAGCAATTTCGTATGATTTCAGGAAAACTCTCCTGCAAGGGTAGTTTAATTCAACCCATGACCTGCCTTCTACTTTAGCCAGAGAAGCCTGGGGTACCACAGTTGCACTATGCCCTTTCTAGCCTCTGGGAGGGGGTGGTGACAAGGAAGTGGTGACAAAAAGCTTTATAAAAATATTGAAGAGCAGTTTCTTTTTTAATTTTCTTTTTTCTTTTCAAAGAAGCTGCTTTGTGATACTTATAAATTATCTAAAACTGGAAAATTTACCTGCAATCTTTCTAAGTTTTGAAATTTTCTGTGAGGTGATGGTCTAGAGAGGCTGCTGTAGATGCTCCCTCTCTGTACTCTTCTTCTAGCCACAGAACAAATTCGTATCCATCATCTCTGGGAAACAGAAATAAATTTGGATCTGTGTACCAAAATAAAACTTGTAAAACTTGGCTGGGTTTGGGTTGAGCAACTTTGCCACAAAGCTGCGCACACAAGTCATGCTTTCCTTCTGATGTTATTCCATAATAAGGAATGTGAACCAGTCACCTCCCTGACACAGGAACATTTTTAGTTTCGTGGGGCAAGATTTTTGAATCATGAAATGAATGTAGAATGACAGAAAAGAGAGAAAAAAGACCAAGTTAATTAAATACAGTCAAATGCCACGCAGCCTTCATCAGTAAAATTCCACTATTTTACTAGGTGAACAGTTCTCTGTTTTTCTAGTCTTGTTTATATACAAGTGAAGAAAACTATTATTTCATTGATGATCTAGGTCCTAGACCATGCTGGGTTCTCAGCAGCATGTGCTGGTGGAGTGACAGCCATCCCTGAAGGACCAGTACCAGTCATCACCTCGCACAGGCTGGAGGTGGAGTGTAAGGGCAGGGGGGCCCTGAACAAATCACTCAGGGCTCACTCTGCAGCCCAGCTTCACTCGTCACCCACTTATCCCCTCCAGCAAGCAATGCACAAGCATCAGACTGTTACTTTGTGAAGGCTGACCTAGAACAGAGACTAGGCAGAGTTAAAGAATAAAGTAGGTATTTATTAGAAGGCCTCAATGGATACACCTTGGGCAGTACAAGAGCCCAGCCAGGGCTACACCCCAGATGAACCCAAAATGGTCACAAAATGGATCACTGGTCACAAGGTCTCTCACTTTATAAGTTCTGGCCCATTAGCATATTTGAGTTAATTGTCCAGTTACAGCTTTAGCTTATGAAGTCCATCCTTCTTGTTTTTCTCTCTTCAGTCCACCATTGTTTATGCATTGTTGGGCCTGAAATTTGGATCATTTGTCCTTGGTCAATCATCTAGAGAATGATTGTTTTGTCTAGCTACTCTCTGAAGAGAGCTTACTATCCCCTAATAGGAAGCTCAGAACTACACAGTAAAGCAGTACAGAATCTGAAAGCTAAAACCTGAGGCATCATTTCCCCTCTTTGGAGGCTCGACAAGCCTTTACCTTGTCGAGCTTCTGTTCTAAATATTTACTAATAATAGGTGTTTAATAACAGATAAGTAACTAACAATAGTTAACAGCTATCAACATCTAATAAGAAACATCTAACAACAGATAAATATCTAATAGTAAATAACTAACACTGATAAATATCTAATAATAATAAATATCTAACAGTAAATATCTAATAGGTACATATCTAATAATATTAATAACAAACAATGGTAAATAGTAATAAACATCTAACAACAGTAATGCACAGTTGGTATGCAAAGAAGTATAATGAGTATTGTGGACAGTTCTTTGGGCACAGAAGAGGAATAATTTAAAACACTGGCATTAGTCTCTGCTTTTACCGTTGTTTCAGGAGCAGAAGCTTTCTTAACTCTGGAGTAGTGAATCCAGGGTCCTTTGACAGCAACTTTGACTTGGGTGAGGGTGGTCAGCAGAAATTGGAATGGTTCTCTCCTCTTGGCTTGTCGAGGATCACTGTCCCACCACTTAACATAGACCCAGTCTCCAGGCTGGAAGGGATGTGCGGATGTGTCCAGTCCTATGGGTCTGCATAGCACATTGTAATTCTGGAGCTTCTGCAAAGTAGAACCTAAAGCCGTTAGATATTTCTGCAAATCAAGTATCCTCTTCATGTGAATTCCACCTGGAAATGTGGAATTTGCTAGGGCCTGCCATAGAGTATTTCATTGGGATTGATGTTATCCCTTCTCCTTGGTTGTATGTGGATTCTTAGTAAAGCTATAGGCAAGGCCTGAACCCATGTCATGGATGTTTCCTGAGAAATTTTGCTAATTTGTGTTTTGAGAGTCTCATTCATACATTCAAGACAAGTAAAAGACTCCAAAGTCTTTTACTTTGTAGTGATTACTTCTGGAGTAACTGCTGACACCTTACCTCCACTCCTGATTTTGTCACTGGGATTGGAGTGTGTCATACTAGAAGCTCATGGGAACCTTTGTATCAAGTTCACTTAGTTCTAATGGACTTCTTACTTTCCACACATAAGCTGCTATTATTTATTATTATCATCATCAACAATGGCAACAATGTAAAACAAATCTTTGAGTTTTGAAAATCCATACCTTCCTGGACAGCAAACATGTTTTTTCCCTCTCTTGTGTCAAATAGGATTAAAAAGAAACATTGTAGGATTGTCTTGTTAAAATACTGAGTGTTTATAATTACCCTATCTTTTTCCCAAGAGGCTGTTCTAACATATGCAGAACCATTTATTACAGGTGAACTGTCAGCTAGCAAATGCAGAAAAAATTCCCAGAAAAAATACCGGAGACAATGAAGAGCATTGAAATCCTTTATCCACAGACCAGAGGTGATGAACACTCTCAGCTACTTTTGCACGCCACAGTATCCCCAGCCCCCTGGTAGTCCCATGTGATGTGCCACATGAACATGACACAGACTAAAAATATTAGAACCAAAGCCATTTATTAACAAAGTCAAATGTTTAAGTCAGCTAAATAACATCACAACCTGTTGCTGGGGTTAGCCCTGCAACCAGCAACAAAATACACCTACAGCCATTGGAAACTGAAGGCTCAAATCCTCTTCTTCTTTTTTAAAACCTATTTTTCTAATGATTTTTATTTAGCTTGCACTATGCAGAGCTCACTTAGAGTGTGTAAGAAATTATTTTGTAAACCTATAAATCTGCAAAGTACTGAAATGATGTTAAAAAAACCCCAACTTTTTGTTTTGACAAATCAGTCTTTAAAATTATTTGGTTAAACAGCTGATTAAAGGTACAGAAGTATAAGGCTCTTAGTAATTGGACTCTCTCAACTTTGATCAGTCAGATACAAAAGCATTTTCACTTTAATAATGACACTTGCTTAATTATGCTTAATTAAATATATTTCAATTAAGCATACTTAATTATTCTTACTACAAGAAGTGAGTAATTCTGCTCCCTTCATCAATGCATATATTTAAGTCACTTGCAGAGCAACAAGGAGATGTTGCCACTGCATTTTTCAGTCAATTCCAAGAGAAACTGACAGCACAAATAGATTACCTTCACCTTTTGGTATATATTTATTTTTGTAGCCAAAGGGTCTTTTTTTTCTCAGAATGTGAACTTGTTGAATGTGGACCATTTAGTAATATAAAGCATATACAATACAATGGCTAAAATGGATCCCAGCAAATTAAACTTAAAATTTCAGTCTGAGCACAGATATTTTTGGTTCCTTCATTTTGGGGTGACAAAGAAATAATTAAAAAGAAAACAAAATTCTGAGTCAGCCAATTATTTTACATTTCAGTGATAAGTTCCTTGTTTTGGACCACTGAGGTTGGCCATGTAGATCTACTTCCTCACCAGAGGTCTCACGGTATATTCACACGTAATTGAAAATGAAAGTACTTGAAAAATTATTTGAAAACCATTAAAAATTAATTTTTGCCTTTGAAAGTTTGGCTGTGAGAAGGTTTCTTACACTGCTGAGATTTTTGTCCTGCTTAGAGTGATTTAGCAAGGGCTTTTTCTGAGCTGTAAATGTCAAAGCAATGCACAAGAAGCTGGCTATTAATATCGATGCAATGGCATGTTCATTCTTTGTTAACAAAACAGCTTACAGGACCCAGGCAAACCAGCCAAGACAGGCTTAAGCTGCAAAGAGAACTTAAAGGGAAGAGCAAGACAGCTGTCTGGTACAGCCATAACCCAGCTGTGCACTCTGAATCTCTCAAAGCTAGATGAAGAGAGTTAAATTATCTTAGAAGATGATGGGTGATGGGTTTGACCCTCATGCAGGGAGACACATACACATGAGTGTTACCACCATGACATCCATAAGCACTGATTAATAGCTCAGTGGGAGAATGAACCATCTATCAATCAAATCCTGCTGCTGGGCCACAGCTCAGCAGCTTTCAGAAAGGATTTTTTTTCTGGGAAGTGAAGTCTGGAAACAAGATATATGATATATATAGAGATATGAAGTGGCAGCAGTTCTCTGCATTCTGAGAGAAGAGGTAGGTGGTAGATGGAGGAAGGGAGATCAATACATCAAGAGCTAATCTTTCTGGTTTTCTTTGTTATATACACAATCCTATACATACATACATAGGAAGGGATCAGTGTTCAAAAGAAGGTGTAATTAAGATGTAATAATGTGCAGAGGAATGACCTGCTGTACTGCCCAAAGATGCTAGTAATGGAAGAAATGGAAGGAACAAGGTCTGGGGGAAACATTCCTGGAGCAGGCAGAAGTACCCTAAATGGTAATGATGCTGCTAAATTCTCAGAAAGGAGAGTTTGATGAAAACTTAAAACTATGAAAGGGTGAAGAATACTCCTGGTGATGGGGAGTGACCTCACACCCTAAAGAGGACAAATGTAGAAAATAATTTCAACAGAAGAAAGAAAAAGTGATGGAAGAAGGCCCCTTGAGACTGTAATTTCTACAACCTTGAAAGAAGGTCCCTTGAGATTATAATTTGTACAACCTGTGAAATCATGTTGTTGGAAGCTCCAAAGTGGCCCTAAAGAAGACTAATTACGCTGATTTGTTGGAATAAGCTCTAAGAGACAGCCTGGCACAGCCGGACCAGGATTTTGCAATGAATGCATCTGCCCACCATCCTCAGGAGAGAACATGAATCTGAGGGAAAAAATACCTTCAGCATATCTTATATTGTTGCACTTTCTCTGCCACCAATTCCAGTACAGACCTTTTTTGTTGTCCTTGATGCTGTATCACATGTATTCTCACCTCTCCTGACATCACTTCTTCCTTTTCTCACCAGGACTTGCACTCATGTTACACCATGTTGTGCTTCCATGGTGGGAATTCAAATTTCCAGTGCTTGGGGGCAGCCAAGGCATAGGGTAGGCATGTATTGACTGAATGGTGGGTAAACTTTGCACACCCCAGTAAAGGTCAATGAGCCTTTGTTGCCTTCCAGCTGTCAAATCACTCAACCCTTCATGTATGGGTCTGAGAGCACTGAGTGGGCCTCTTAGCAGGCCTTCAAACCTCCAGGAATTTGCAACCTCATGACTAGAATGTCTTAAATTTTGTGTGTGTGTGTAAGACTGTGCATAATTGTGTTTGACTTACTGCCACTTTTCTCTTTAATACTCCTCTTAGTCCTAAAACATCAGATGCATCCATGGCAACAACTAAAAACCAGTCTGCCAGGCCTTACCAACAGTATTTCAAAATGATAGCTATACAGGGTATGGTATATTGGTGTTATTTCACAAATGTGTCCTTATCATAAATGCTCTAAATAGGAAAGTTTAAAGATTCGTTATTATGGATAGACCTGAGTGAATACTAATACAAATTTTACATGAATACTGTTGACACTGTTTTTCTTTTTCCCTTGTGTGAATGTTCCCATCAACTTTGAAGGACGCAAAGTGCAGTCACTTGCCTTCAGGCAACCAACCCTTGAGAAAACAAATACACATCTCCAAACAGGCAAACATAAGATTAGGGAGGTAGGACCAGATAATCCTGCCAGCAATCCCTTGCAACCTTACTGTGGTTCTGTTTATGATTTAGGGTTTACACTCATTCAGAAGACAAAATACAATTTGAAGCACAGCTGAGATGATGTTGGATTTCAGAAGTTAAAAGCAATCCATGAAAAAACAGACACAGATCATTCCAAATGTGTAATGCTGAAAAAAAAATCAAGCTTTTGCAACAAATTTAGTGTAAATTTGTTAGGAAATTTTACTTAATTCTGTGTAATATTGACTAGAAAATGCACATTGATAGGATTTGTGAATGCTAGTTATTTCAAGGCAAAACGTCTATATTATAAATCCACAGCTTTGAGGCATTCCTGTCTGACTAGGATGGACAAGTGAAATTGCTGAGCAAATCAAACTATTTCTGATATTGCTTTTCAAAATAAGATGAAAAAATTGAGGGAAAGCCATGATTTACACTCCAGATATCCAAACCACACCATCGTATGATGAGACAGTTTCTCTACAATTGCTAAGACGACTTTGAATAGGAAAATAATTTCATGTCCTGCATAGTTAGTAAGAAAGTGACAACTTCGGGTTTTTGTGTTTGGGTTGTTTTTGTTTTTTTTTTAACTAGCATGTAATTTTTTAAAACTCATTTTTGCAAACTGTTTAGTCATGAGATATGTGAGAGTAAAATGCACCCTCTTTTTCTGCAGCAAGGGGGTGATGTTCCTTTCCCATGAATACAGTCACCAGGCTGAGACTTTGCGATGCTGCTGCTCACTGGAAATAGTTATATAAGCTGAGGGAGACTTATAACAATAGCACCAACATGCACATGGGGAAAAAAGACAGGAAAAATTACAAGACTATTTATTGGTTGTTCACACAACCTTGCTAAGAGCCTTACAAAACTCATTACAACACTGCTGGCGTCACTAACAAACTGAAGCACTTTACAAAACCTGTAGCTCTTCAATAATTCTGAATTGCTCTGAAACACTTGTGCTCCAAACACTCATACTCCATAAAGTCTCTTTCAACCACTTCAGATTTATAAGGAATATAGTCAAAATTATGGTAATTCAACCCCTTCAGTTGCAGGTTCTGTTGGTTCTGTTGTGGTGGTGTTCACAGGGGTCCCAGGACAAGGGAAGAGGGAAGAGACGAGAATCTTGACTCCATGTTTCAGAAGGCTGATTTATAATTTTATTTTATATATATATATGTATGTATGTATATAAAAATATTAAAACTATACTAAAAGACTAGAAGAAAGGATTTCATAAGAAGACTTGAAAGGAAAGAAATGGAATGGAAAGTTAATAAAATCTTGTGACTGACCAGAGTCCGAGACAGCTGGACTGTGATTGGCCATTAATTAAAAATAACCACATGAGACCAAGCAAAGATCCACCTGTTGCATTCCACAGCAACAGATAATTTTTGTTTTTCTTTTCCTCTGAGGCTTCTCAGGAGAAAAAATCCAAGCAAAAGGATTTTTCATAAAATATGTGTGTGACAGTTCTGTATTTTTCTCTTGAAATTTTTGCTATTCACCAAATAAAAAAGTGGATTATAGGATGCAAGAAAAAAAGAAATTACTTTTCTGGATTAAAAAAAATCAGCTATCTTATGCAACATTGTCTAAGCTATCATGAATTCTTTTTCTTTAGTTAATACCCACTTCATGAGCAAAAAAACCTCACAACATGAAGGGGCTGGACAATCTTCAGAGATTTTCCTTTAGTATTGAAAATGTTGTATGGTCAGGAGAAGATGTACACTTGAAGCATGTTGTGCTGGAACTGAAAATACATTAGAAAATACATTAAGCTTACCACTTTTTTTTACATCACACAGCAGAGAGCAGCACTGAATTGTCTAAATCAGACATTCTTAATTAGGAAGTTGTGCAAATAAGACTTATCTCAGTTTAGCTACTAAAACAAAAGAATATTGGTGTGTGGGAGGAAAAATTTCAGAATAACTGAAAAGGACGGGAGAATTTATTCAGCTTCAATTAAGAAACCAATTATAAAAACATCCCAAACTCTAACAAAAAGCAAAATAATTAGAAAATATGGGTTTCACCAGAGTTATTAACTTAATTCACAAATGTCTTAGTTCCTTGAAGAGAGTGGTCCTTTGGATTTTGATTTTAAGAAAACACCACTTCCTCTCATGCTGGTCACTGGCAAAGTATAAACTTATCTTCCCAAGAAAATGCACTTCTGCTCACACTGTTGTTCCGAAAATCCTACTGTCTCTGCCCCAAGAAGAGGCCTGCGGAGACATTTGCTGAAGGTGATTATCATGCAGCAGCACAGTATGGTCTATGAGCAATCCCACGTTTAAAAGGTGTGAAAAACCAGAGAAAGCTGTAAGGGAGAAAAATTAATGTGCATTGACAGAACTGGATGCAAAAACTTTTCTTTTTTCTTGTTTCCACCCCCATCCCCCTTTTTTTTTTTTTTAACCTTTTCTTTCCTCCCCTCCCACCAACTAAATTAATCACAAAATCTAGGTCAGCACAAATGAACAAGGTCACCCAGGTTCAAACTCAATGGGTGAACAGCAACAAGTGAGTTATCTGTGAAGGCATATGCCCCAGAGTTCAAATTGGTAGGGAACAGCTTCATGCACCACTAACCAATTTTTACATGTGCTTACACTTGGTTTTTACAAGTGAATTTAAAACCACATATTGAACAATAATTTCTGGAATATATTTTGACTCAAATGACATAATACACCAGTCACTAAACTGCAAAAAACTTAATATTAAGTTTCTTGTCTTTTTCACATTAATCAAAAACCATCCCTTTTGATTCAGCAGGGACTGAGAGAGCATCTGTCTTCGTTTGAAAGACAGGTGTCAGCTAAGGAAGGCAGGAGCCTCCCTTGGAATGGAAAATGTACACCCCTGCCCTTTAAATTACTGTAATTTTGAAACTAAGGGGCTATCAGGCAAAGATATGGGAAAAAGGAGGTACAGTTATTTACTAGTATGTATAACACGGCAAACAACGAACGACAATGACAGTGAAAAAAGCCAGAACCAGAAAACCAGTAACAGCCTTCTTGGCAGCAGGCACTTTCCCCTTTGCTGTAGTTACGGTCACAGCCGGCAGGAATGAGCAAAACTCCCGGGGTGGTGGAGGACGTATCAGAAGCTCCGCAGCTGTAGCTGGAACCACGGGGCCTCTCAGCAGGCAGGGGGTGCAGGGCTACAGCCCAGCAAAGTTCTGCGCGGTGGCAAAGAAGTGGCGGGGATGGAGCAGCACGCAGGGCAGGGAGAGGCGGGCTCAGGATCTCGGCCACCCCAGCAGATGACGACAAGTCCCTTTTTAGTGAGGCACTTGTTAATAAGGTCCCAGTTCAGCGCCTGCTGTCACGAGCAGGAGAAAGAGAGAGAGAGATAGAAAGTACAAGAGTACAAGTTCTTTTCTATTACGTATCCAGTCGTTAATGTCTCCTAGCGGCGTGTATGAGGGAAAATTCCTTAAGAGGAAAAATCCAAAAGGAGAACTCCTAAAACCCCAACAGCATTTGTGCCCAGATTCCTTTAAAAGCTTTCCACACATGAAGTCTGTAAAACATGTATATTTATCAGTGAAACACAAGTTTGAAAAAAACAAACCAAAATCAAGACCAAACCAAACCGAACAACAACAACAACAAAAAACCACCAAAAAACTGCTGTCAGTACACGCCAATTCTCTCAAAGAGTAAGAAAAAGTATGGGATAAAGGAAGACCAGAACAGGAATCTTTCAGAAGGTTGCATACAAAAAGAAAATGCCTGCAAAAGTAAACTACATGACATTCCTCAGGAGTTCAAAACCAGTTCAGTGAAAAGGAACAGCATGTGCTACATGAAACAAATGAAGTAACTCTCATGTAGTGATGGATCTCATACCCATCTTTGTCCAGAGCATAGAAGGGGAACCTGCTGCCTCCTGGACTGTTCCTCATCCTTGGGGCAATATCCAACCCTCATGTGACTGTTCATGGGGAAAATAAAGGAGAATTCAATTGTGATTCGCAATGGGCTAAACACCGCTACATCTAAATCCAGTATCAATGTGCTTCTACTTAACCAACAGAAGACCAGTTAGACACATGCCCAAGTATAAACGTGTGTGGTAATCACATATTCTCTGAACAGAGAGAGACGTAGCTGTGCCAGGATTTTCTTGGGGAGCTATGAGAAAACTCAGAGAAAGAATTAAAACAATTATTGTCTCTCTTTCTGTAACTGTTGTTTATAGATATGATTCTCCAGAGTGTGCGATTCATAGTTCACCAATAGTGTGAGAGAAGATTCCTAAAGGCCAATCAGGTCATGGGTCCAACATTGTTTCTAGATGAATTGTAGATTTCTAGTAATAAAGTGGTTTTTTTCACACCTGCTGATGATGGAGTCTGTATCACCTTTGTCTGTCCCCGATACCCCTTCAGTGATAAACATCTTCACAAAACAACACCAGGGCAGCCACAAATATTTAAGAACTCACTCTGAGGTAGACAGGCTTGAACATTTCACCCTGTAACACTCTCTCTTTATGTTTCTAACTATGTAATGGTCTAGCATTTACCCACTAAATAAACTATTTAGTCTTGTTCCTCACACAGTGGGCACCAATTGTTCAGGATACAGAAAGACGGGGTTAACTGATAAGGCAATTTAAAGAAGATTTATTGGAAAATCAATCTTATGGAAGGGTGAGACTGTAAGGTTGTTACATCCAAAGCCATCGCATCAGAAGCTGTTCTAATTGTACAGCTTACAACTCTTCATTGTAATTCTAGTTACAATGTCTTTTATAAGTTTCTTATCCAATCAGCTACTTCCACAAAGCTTGCTAGCATATTCATAAATCAATTGCTAATTGCTATGTTTTACACTATTTGTCGCAATGCATATTTTTCTATCTAATAATACAAGTCTACAGAAACTTATTGCTGTATCTTCTACTTTTTACCATCTTTATAACAAGTTCTATTGTTAGACTTGAAAATTATTTTTTTGCTTAACAAATTTATTTGCTTACATGAGGCATATTTCTACTTGCTTAAAACATTTCTGCTTAAACTACAAATCTTTATTCTTATTTTGTGCTTTTTTCGCTATTCTATTTGAAACCTTCAAGCCTTCTCCAAGGTCTTAAGTGAAATACTGTATCCATCTCTATTTCTGAGCTTCTATGTTCAAGGCCTTGGGAACTCTCTGTGCTTGCAATTTCCCATACACTGCTAGTTCAGATTCATAGCAATATTGCTTGTTTAGGAAACTTAATGTAAAAACCTTTTTAACTGAATGACCTGCTAGAAGCATATTAAAGTGACCTCATGATTTTAAAATTTCTTAAAAGAAAGGTCATTTGCATAGTGATAATTTTTCACATGGAAGACCCGTGGCTTTTTTCCACATTCAGATTTCACCTCTTCTTTCCCACCTTACACTTAATTTTTACACCCAGTAGCAGACAGGTTAAAGAGCCACCACAACCATGAAATATAGTCAAGTAATTTTAAAAGAGTTTAAAACACAGTTTAAAAACGAATTTTATATTTTAAATCTATGAGGCACTTGTACATTTTAATTTTCTCAGATGTAAGATATATATAGTACATTGTGTATATATATATATCTACAAATATACATATATATACATATATATACACACAATATATACAGATCTATATTGTACGTTGTCATTTTCTCAGATATATGTATATATGTCTCCCAATAAAGACATTGCCAAAAATAAAACCTTTACTCTTCTATGCAGTTGAATCAAAAGGTACAGAAGATAGAAGTAAAAACAAGATTGTAGAGACTGAACGCAAATTGAGGAAATAAATTTTATTTAGGCAGCATATTCTGCCCACTTCAAAACTTACTCTTCAGTATTTCAGGTTGATGTTTGCATACCTAATTTATTTATTAGAAAGCAGAAATACTACCAAATCCATGTAAGCAAAGAAATCAACTTTCAGGGTACTTCTGTCCTGCTGAAGAGCTGCTCTATTTAGCATAGCTGGGTATTGCAGGCATCAGCAGCTGACCTTCAGGCACATTTATCTCTATTTAATGCACATCACAAATACTGCCTTCTTGGGAAATACCACCTTCCTTGGTACAGCTCTGCAGTGGAGAGAAAACACCTACAAGCTTTTTCTGTTGATTAGCAAGTTAAGAGAACACAGACTGAAAGCACTGTGGTAATCAAAATTTGGTAAAAATAATGGTAAAGCTGAAAGTAACTATTAATTTTGTAACAAAAATCCTTTTTCTGTGAGTTTAGAATAACTGTTTTGTATAGATGCAAACATCAGGAACTTGTGGAGCTGCCAGAGACTAGAGGTTTTTACAAAAGGCAGCAAGCCTGGACTTAATACAGTTTCCCAAAATGATAAATTCATGCTGTGGGGTGACTTAGGAATGTTTTTAAATCTGGCAACAGCTCTTTCTCTAAAATGTCTAAGAAAAGTGACTTTTCTAGTGGGAGTGAAGAGAGGTGATAACAGTGGATAGGAGAAGTAGTAACATGGAAGGAGAAAATCACTGCAAGAAGAAAGCGGTATTTCTTTCATGACCAAACTCAAAACAAAAGCAGAGAAACAGCACACCAATAAGAGGAAGCATAAAAAGAATCTACCACATGAAAACAGGGGAAAATGCGAAGAAAGCTGAGAATGTCTAAGGGACAACAGAAATAAGAAGGAAAATTTATAGCTGTCATTTGTGGTGGTGTTTGCAGGGTCCCCAGGACGAGGGAAGAGATGAGAATCTTGACTCCATGTTCTGAAACATGGAGTCAAGATTATTTATTTAATTTATTTGTTTCATTTATTATTTTATGATTTATATTATATTAAAAGAAAATTATATACTAAAACAACACTAGAGAAAGAGAAAAGAGATATCAGAAGGCTAGAAAAGAATGATAATAAAATCTTGTAACTGACCAGAGTCCTGACACAGCTGGACCTGTGATTGGTCATCAAGTAAAAACAACCACATGAGACCAAAGATGTATCTGCCACATTCCACAGCAGCAGGTAATTATTGTTTCTGAGGCCTCTCAGCTTCTCAGGAGAAAAATCGTAGCAAAAGGATTTTTCAGAAAATATGTCTGTGACAGTCATTTAAGATGCAAATTAAACAAATAAGCTGCTGTGATGCCAGGATGATTTTCTGCCTTTTCTTTTATACATCTTTTATATAACTTTCATGTATCCTCAGTAGTCTTATATACATACTTGTAATTCCTTAAGTCTGATAACAGCATAGTCCTAGTATTTTGTTAGACCAGGAGACCAAACATCCTAAAGGCCTTGTAGTAGGAGGCCAGAAAACCTTACACTATCTTGAGAAACCAAGGCCCCCTCTAGAACATATCCTGTAAACTAGAGATTTGGCCCATCCAGGACAGTATTCCTCGGACGGGTGGGGGGTATCACGCCATTCATCCAGGCCTTCCACTGGGGCATCCTTGTTAGATATGCTAATTTGTAAGGTCTATAAATTGTACACGCGGTCTATTATGTGTGTGATTTGCAGCACATGCCACCTTGGTGAAACAGAGCACCATAAATATCTTTATTAAAATAAAGAGGTAAAACCCCATTATTCTCTTAACCATTTTTGACTTTCAATTTTTTCAGACCAGGAAGAGGCCTTAGCTGGAATACTCTTGTTTGTTTTTCAAAATGGCAGGCCAGGATACAGGAAAAAAGACTAAGGAATATTAAGACAAATTAAACGTATAGACATAATCAGGAATGCTTGAGGAGCCACTGGGTACCATGGAGTTGGTGGTTGTATCTTAAAAGACATATATGTAAACTTACATATAAAGCATGTGTGCATGCACTTCTGTGACGGCAACACATTTCAGTGTTTTCCTTAAGATCTTGGGGACTGGACTAGATGACCCTTAAAGGTCCATTTTAGCCCAAACTATTCTATGACTGTAAGATCCTAGTGTGTTTCTGTAAAAAACAAGCAACCAACCAACCAACCAACCAAACAAACAAACAGTTAAAATTAGTTTGAATTGAAGTAACTTTGAAGCATTGGACAAATGGTCTAAAATTAGTATTTCTTTAAAAAGAGACACAACAAAGTGCTAAGTACTACATTTCATAAAAATGAAAACACATATACATACAAAAAAGGGGAAACAATTGTTTTGCAATTAGTACTGTCTAAAAGGAGCTGAGAATTATCAAATATCCAGGTAAGAATAAGAACTTGATGTCTTGCAAAGTTGTTGCAAGACAACAAGTAAAGTTAATTGTGACTTGCATTAATAAGGCTACCTAATTAGCACTTGAGAGGTTATCATCTTGGGGAGGTAGCATAAGCGGTGGCATGAAAAGACCATGAACACAGTACTATTTTGTATGAGAGTACACGGCGTGAGTAATAGTTTTGTAAATCTGTAATTACAGATTCATGTAGGAGCATTTGTGCCTGGTGGACTTCTTTGTGGGAGAGGATGACAAAAGTATGGGACGCAAAGAGAAATGGTAAGCATGTACCTAGGCTGCCCTGGCCCACTGTGTCTGTGGGAGGACACAGCTGGCACCTTTGGAGGCTGCTCCACTGAAAGCAACACTCCTCAGCTAAAAACTGTGGTCAATGGAGTTGAATTCAGCAGCATTTAGAAAAATGAATTTTCATAGAAAGTTTGCCTTTTAAGCGATCATGGTCTTTAGACAGCAAAACTTTTGTATTACCTTACTTTATATTATTTTCAAATTTCTATTACCTTTTACTAGACACTAGCAAAATTTTAAAATCTCTTGCCACTAAAACTTTTTGAAAGCATTAAAAGCAATGCAGTATTAAAAAATGACAATGCATAGTCTTTGTTAAAGAAATTACATTTGTGCCTTTAGTGTGGCAAACCAGTCACAGTTGTGCTAACCCAAAAGTTCCAAAATTCCAATCCTAAGAATAGAAATTGATTATATAGTGGTTTATTTGTTGATCCCTGGTGCCCTAGTTTTCCCAGACTTTCACATGAAAGACAATACAGACCACCTCATCCTGCAGTTTTACAGCATTAGTCCTACTTGTTTTGCAGTACACAACAAATCTCCAGCTTGCCCCTTGTATTTTTTAGTAATTATCATTCCTCATATGGAGGATGATGTTAGCAGCATGCATTGAAATGACAGATAACCACATCGTATTTTCCTGTGGAATACAAATCTCTGTCCAGAACAACTGCTTTAATTTTGTAAATTGCAGCCCAAATTCTTTGATATATATAACTCAGCTGATGTACCTCCCCAGGTCCCTTTTCCCAATTCTGTGAGTTCATGCTGCCTGTGAAATGGCAGCAACAGCGTAATCCCAGTCCATGAAGAAAAGAGGAAATGGCAATCCAGAAAAGATACAGATGTTAGGGCTGAAGATTTTTGTATTTTACTCTTCTTCTCAGGATGATACCAAGATTTCACTCAAAGAAAAAACCAGATTATATGACCTAATCTTGAAGGTTTGTCCTATTCACAGTATAAACCAAATGAATGGGAAGCAAATGGACATTGCTGATGCTTGAAGACCAACCTAACTCCAACTAAGAGCCTGGATTCTTTTAGTTTCTGACACAAATGCACAAATTCTACACAGTATATTTCTATATATCTATAGAAATGACAACTTTGGGAAATCATACAAATTTTATACTTGTTGAAAAGCTGCTTTAAAATCTGACAGTTGAGAGGAATATGAGAGGTTGGTTATCCAGAACCACTGAAAGAAGCTTGTAAAGCTCATAATTCAGAGAGAAAAATTCTTTTTTTTCCTGTCTGCTTTAAAGGGAGACATATTATGCTCCAATTTAATGAACTGAAAAGCTGACCTTCAGACTCAAGAGTGCTGCACCCCCTGGAAAGCAAAACTCTAATCTCGAAGCCAGAGTTATGTGTAAAAAAACTACTTTATTTTAATATGGATTTAGATGGAACATGAATATTCCTCTAAAAGAGGGGTTTTCTGGTCCATTTCATGGTCCAGCAGGCAATAGCCTATTAAGGATACAAGCAACAATAATTGTGTTTTATAATCTTTGAAAAATTGTCATGAAATCCAAATCAAATCACCAACATCTTCAACATTTTCTCAGCTCTACCCAGACCAGACAGCACAGGACAGGTGCGAGATGCTTACGCTTTTGTCTGGAGGATACACCCAGGCTTTCCTCTCCCACTGCACATACTCAGCTAAAATACACATTTCAAAAAATTGAGTACTCCCTATGGAACTACATTGAATCGTGCATGTTTGCACATGACACCAGAGGTCAGCTGAAGACCTTTTAAGTCCTTTGAGTTACACAGTGTGGACCTGGTGGATTCAAAAGAAGATTTCATGTAACCCTTAAAATCTAAGGCTTGCTTTTATTCCAGAAGCATACTGTCAAGGCTTTCATTTGTATTTTGGGATAAACCATTCTACTGCAAAGTCCAGGGGATTATGGTTTCCAAAGGCAGCCTGAAGTTCAGGCGGCATGGAGAAAGCAGAAGGCTAAGTTGCCTTCTGAGACATAAGCAGATCTCCCACTATAGTTCTGTTCTTTCCCCTTAACCATCACTGTAAACCTCACCATTGTTACACTTTCAGGAACGGGTCCCACAGCTCAAATGCCTTGTAGACTTTCAAATTCCCACCCCAAATGTCAACACTGGCTCTTCTCAGCACCAGTTGCTTGGCTTCTGCAACACAACTGACGGCTATTGGTGAAGGGGTCATTGGTACCAATTTAGGTTTAGGCTAAAGAAGGATGTTTCCTCAAGGATTTTTTTTTACAACTATGAAACTATTTGAGCAATTTTGGCACAATTCACCTGCATTTGTTGCACACATGGAAAGAAATTGCATGCATAACCAAATCTGAGAATCCAAAAATCAAATTCAAGATCACTACAAGCTTATTAAGTATACTCTTTCTTAGTGCTGCTAAGGTGAAACAAATAGGAGAGACCATGTAATGCTTTTAAATACATTTCTTTTTATAAGAAGCAAACACAACCTCTTTCTAAGTGATTTCCTGCTACAAAGGGCGACAGCCAAGAAGGGCGACAAATCCTTTGAGTGCAAAATCCAGAAATTTCCTCCACTTATCAGGGTGTACAACTAATCTTTCTCTAGAATTGGTTCAAAAATGTAAATACTGAAATACACAAAAATGGAAACAGTCATATGAAATCTCGAATGGTTGTGATTAAACTGTTTTTCATATGAAAAGACAGTACCTGCATTTAAACTCAAAAAGTATTTATTCTGCTGCACCTAAAAGAAGGAGGGAATAAATGGCCTACTCAATTATTTCTAAAAGAAGTAAACAATTTAGACTAGTAGAAAAACTGATGAGAAGCTTGGTTATTACATGCTATTTGGAGATTTTGCAAGCTGATAAAGAATAGTATATATCACAAAAAGTAGGAAAAAAAGCACACTGGTAGACAATACACATTTATTGATCTTTGGCTTTAGAAATTGTCTTATCTTGGATATGGGAAAACCTATATAAAATAATGGGTTGGTTTTTTTAAAATTCTTTACAGTGCACAAGTGCAAGGCATGCAGAGTACATATAAGGATACTAAAATACCAGAGGAACATTACTGCAGCAGACATTATATGTCCAACATGGGTTAACACTTTACAAAGGCAAACAAATTGATGGAGCCACTTGATAAACAGCAGCTATTACAGTTTCTCTTAGATTTGCTGTGGTATTACCATGAGCAACTAAAAGATATAAATTTCATTTTAATATGTGTGCATTATAAAAGTGGAGTTAAACTGTAACACTTCAACAAATGAATAGGGAATAAGAAAGTATAACCTTGCTTCAGTTTTGTGAAATTTATTGTTATTAAAGAAATTTAGGCATTTAAATGACAAACCAATTATTATTATTTTCACATCAATATAAAATGAGCAAGGCAAAACTAGCTTCTTAAACGTTCTACAGTAACAAATGTAATGTAACTTCTTACAAATAGTGTAAGGAAATATTTAGCAAGCTTACTGTTCCAGGTTTTCTCAAAGAGTGTACTCTATACAGTACAGATTTCTATAGCCACTTTTTAGAGCTAAAAGCTCACCATGCTGTAATAAGCCTTCCTCAGAAGAAGGCTTCCTTTGGTAGATTTGAATCACCAACACCATGTCAACCTACAAGCACTTCACATGCAGAATGTATAATTAATTCAGGAGCAGGGGGCTGTTGATTCCTCACTTTTTTTTAACCCCTTTGCTGAACCAGTCAGGTTCTACCTTCAGCTCTTGCATTCCTGAAAGTGGGCAAGTAGTTTTAGAGTAAGGGTGGTTTCACTATTGAATACTCTAACAGAATTCTGCAAAATTCTACAAGATTCAGATTTTGAAAGCTTAGTGTCAGTCAGCGGTATCACAGTTTGTATTCTTTGTGCTCCAAATGCATACAGATTCAGCAACCTTCAGTGTTGCCTTTCTGAGCCTGAGCAGAACCACTTACCTGGCTGAAATCACCTATGTGCCTGGGGTATAATTAACACCCAGATGTCACTACAGAACTTTGTAAGTTAAACCATTCCAAATCTTGTAAATACTTGCCCTCAGTCATAAAGAAAACAATGCAGAGGTGGCAGGTGGCAGAGGGAGGAGTATTAATTTAAATTAGGGGTGTTCAATTATCAGTCAGATATGGACAAAATCGTTAGATTACCATTTAAGTAAGAGGAATGGAAAAGATTTCTTCAAATTCTTATTTGTTTCCAATATGTATTAGCACAAAACCACACAGGGATATTACATAAGCCAAAAACTGTATGAAAAAAATAATTTCATAGCAAACCCTATTTCAAGGGCTACCAGAATCACCCACGATTAGGCACTTTACAGTGTACAAAAAGAATATTATTGGAGGTTTTTTATTAGCTGTAGTAGTTGTACCCAAGTATTATCTACACCACTAAAAAAACCCTGATGTAACCAAAACAACACTCCAAAGTGAGATTTTTCAACTTGTGCTGTGCTCTTCTGATCACAGATCCTGATGAACATTTAAAAGCATAGGAGCCAATTTGTTTTAAACAGCAGGTAATGCAACACCAGATCCATATAATGTAAATACCACCTCACACCATCCTCATGGTGAAGCATGACAGTCTTAGTACTTGTAAAGCTGTAACTATAAAAATCATATTTTAACAGTATTGTAGCAGTATTAGGAAGCTAAAATTTACATATATAACCCCAGTCTTTTCCATTTGGCAAATACTGAAATGAAGGTAGAGGAAACTTTTTTGTCTTAGGTCTTTAATCTAGAGTAGAAAGTATTATGTGCTTTTCACTTAAAGACAAAAATAAAAAAGACTGAAGAACAACATTGAGTTCGTGTGTTCCCAGCAACGAGACAAGTAGAAGATTTAAAGTGAAATATTTACAACGTGGAAGATGTGCCCTGTGCAATGTGTAACACGTCCACCTTATGAGAAATCATAGGCTGAAATTATTTAATAGCATCTTCGCATTAATCTTTGCTTACATAAATGGGAAGTCTGAAACATTAGACAGCTTTCTTCTGTAACTTCTATTACAGAATTTTTTTCCATGTATATTCCTCCTAGAAAGCCTTACATACTGTTAACAATGGAAGAAAGACATGACCAAAGATAGGAAAAATAAAAACTGTTGGCACATCATGACATGGGTATGAACTGCAGTTATGAAATATAATTTCTGGTGCCTTTTTCTTCGTCCTATGTTTTTATGCAAAATACTGTGAATATGTGTTCTGGAAGCTTAGAACACATATGGGAGGCACAGAGGAAGAGAGAGTAAGTCTGACTTTAATGAATTTTAAGCCAGGTTTTAAAAAATATATTGCAGCACAATAAAAGAATAATTACTTACAACTAAGGAGTTTGTAAAAACCTATTCGAAGCTCTTTTGAGATGTGCATTTTATAGATAGCAGGGTCATATGGATAGTGTGTTGTTGAGAAAAAATGCTGCAAGCACAGATTCTAAGGGCTCTTGACTGATGTGTAATCACATGGAAAAAATCTGGTATTTACAGGTGGATTTTGGACTTTGCTATGAAACTGCATACCTGCTAATACTTCAGCCTAAACATCAAACTTTACAAAAAATAGAATAGAAGTTTTTGACTTCTAGTTGCAGGCACCGAAATTAATTTAAAAAAATGAAAATATGAGCCATGGCATTAGGATTAAAAATAATTTCCATTAAAAACATCATTTAAATCAAAGGTATAAAAATACATATACACCAGCATGCAAAACAACACCCAGTGCAGTATTACCCTCCTGGCAGTCCACAGTGAGAGACTGGAAAAAGTGCAGCATATACAGATGTAAGTAAAAGCAGCCTGGAAATGACATGTTGGCTTCATGATCTCACCTAAAGGAGGAAGACCTTTCAGTCTAGTACTCAGGAATGCAAATGAGACACACCATCTACTTCATCATACAGCACATGACTGTATGTGCTGCACATGTGACACAGCATGGCAGGTCTTCCTAAAAAAGGAGTTGCACAAAAATCACTCTGAAGAACAGACACCAATCTGAATCAGCCTGTTCAGTGAGATCAGACATCTGGCTTCTAAGTTGTCTACATGCTCTTTAAAGTAGGTATCTGCGAAGTCAAAATATTGCTCTTTATTTACCATTTGAGATTTAGGCTGCAGATACTAAAAATAACAGTCATACTCATAATTCACATTTAATATTTGATTTAAGATACGAGTAACCTGCTGTTGCCTTCCTCCATTAAGATTTTGCTCAGGCTTATCAGATTCCTCCAAGAGAACACATAGTATTCTTTGGCCTCATTCTTGTTCAATGTCTCCATTTTGTCTGGGCACTCAAGTCCTAAACTTTTAGTTAAAGTATCTAGGAATCTAGTGACAACATTAACTGTGGGGTTAAGTCTGGGTAGAGAGGCTCTACACAGCCCCCTCTGTAGAGGGGCTGTGTCAAACAAATTAATGTGCAAAATGTGTCATGAGAAAAATCACGAAGAATAGTATTTAAAAACCGATCGAAATTGTCTCTGTGAAAAGCACAGCTATTTGAGAATAAAGAGACATAAGGCCTTTTACCTTGGAGAACCTTCCAACAACTTTAAGATCAGATGTGCTCAATTTTCTATTTGATAAAATCCAAATGCCTATTACCACTTTGGTGTAGTTACTGTAATGAAGCACAGCTCTTTGAATTGCTCCTTAGAAGTTAGCTGAAATTTCCATACTTGCTAACCCCTCCACAGAGTGAGGTTATGCTGCCTAAATGTCATGTTGATGTCTTGGTAGCATTTTTGTTCCTTAGACAAATTTGACTTTACAATCTAGGGAAGAACATATCTCTGTTTAAACACCTTACAGTACTTGTGATCCAAATGAGAAGAACTGCAACAGAAATTAATTTTCGGCAAGTATCTTCTGTACAAGGATGTTCCCTTATAGTGATCCTACTATTTAATCTGTGGATCCTTTATGCAAGCAAATTCTGGAAGAGGGAAAGACTGCACAGCTAAGAAAACCTCAAAAACTGGCATAACCTATAGCTTGAGAAGGAATTAAAAGAGGACAAGCGCTGCCTGAGAATGTCACCTACAAAGTGTAAGAACAGGCTTTCCATAATTTATTCTCCTGTTCATAATCAACTTCTCTTAGCTCAGAAATAGCCCACGCGTTATTTTTGGGCCTCCCTGAACCTGCTGGAAGACTTGGATTTTTCGCTGTCTTAACCCTTTGTCTAAAAGGACCCGCATAATAAAAGCGCAGAGTTTAAACAAATGTTAACAAGTTTGTTCATGTTTCAGAATTTTAAGTTATTTGAACTATTTAAGGGAACTAGTCCTTCAAAAATAGATAAATTTCAACTAAACAGAAGTCAAAATACAATCTTGTACTAATTTAGCCTACTTAGTTCTGAGAAGGGAACATAGGGACAACACTGTAGATCGGCAATGAAAGTCACATCACTAAGAGAGGAAGTGAGATCTGAATTTAAGAAGAAAGAAACGGACACGGATTCTTTGCCAAAGCAACATTTCCTTCTAAAATCTCTGAGAAACTAAGGGAGATCTCATTGTGGCCTCCCAGTACTTAAAGAAGGCTTAGAAAAAAAGAGGGAGAATGAGTTTTTGCACAGGCAGGGAGTTACAGGACAAGAGGGAACACTTCTAAACTAGAAGAGGGGAGATTTAGATTAGGTATTAGATGGAGACTCTTCCCTGTGAAGGTGGTGGGCATTAGATAAGGTTACCCAGAAAAGCTATGGCTGCCCATCTCTGGAGGTGTTCAATGCCATGTTTGATGGGGCTCAGAGCAACCTGGTCTGGTGAAAAGTGATCCATTCCACATTCATTCCAACCCAAACCATTCTACAATTTTTTTATTAAGTAGTGGGCAAAAAGCAAGACAAAATGTTTAAGAAACCTGAGTAACACCTACCAACCTTTCAGTCACATTTTATTGCTTTACCATTTCTGCAAAATGCTCTCCCCCCATCGCCAGGTCTCCAGGAAACAAACAAACAAAAAAAAGCATTTGCCAGATGCTGTTTCAAAGGAAGTTACTACAGAAGTAAGCAGATATTCCTTTGAACCTTACACAATATATATGGAAGTCAGGACTATCAGGGTTGCTACTTTCAAACACATTTTTGATCATATCACATACATGTCAGAAGCACTGCTCACAACTTTAGCAATATGGTCCCTCTGGTTTCACTGTCATCATATGTTTCAAAGGCTTATATTACCATATTTTAGTTTTTCATAAGCCTTCTGGACTAACATCAGGATTAAATAGATCCAAAGAAAGACCATCTCCCACTAACTGCTGACCCCCTTCAATTCTGCAGAACAATGGTCTGTAGAACAATGGAACAGCTCAGTGGCTACAAGCACTGATCTTCATGTTTGTAACACTAGGTGCCTATTTTTCACTGTGATCAGTGTGATGTCTGAATAGTAGGTCAGCATGAGCTCTTAGCAAAAGCTCTGTGAAGTTCAGCTACATGATCCTTATTAATTTTGCTGAATGCATTATTGTATAACTACAGTTCACTTTTGCTTATAAGCTTTCAGAATGACTATGTCAGCAAAAACTGTTAGTTAACATTATTTTGAAGTATTCTCAAGTATCCAAACTTTACTCCTTCAGATTTCAACAACAGGTTACATCTCCTATATAGTAAGCTTCACCAGGCAAGTTCACTATCAGAATCAAACTCTTTTGCATTGTTTTATTTTTCTGAACAAAAAATTGGCATTGAACACCTAACTCTAACTTAAAAACTTACTAATTCTGTTTGTAATGATGTATCTTTTTGTAATGATATATCTTGAACTAATCAGAAAGTGGGTGCAGTATTATTGGACCTGTCATATTTTGTCATTCAATTATTCATCTGAAAAATACTTCCAAGGAATGACTGAAATTTGAAATGAATAAGAGGTCAAATATTATTCTTTAGGCCAATTCACAGTCAAGCTTTTGTCCCTATTAGTTACAATAAGCTGGTGTGAAAACAACAAAGCTTGCAGTCCCAGTCACACTGAAATACTGCAATGAAACCAGTAGTATCATGCAAGGTGTTCTCAGATGTCCCAAATACATGCAGTAGGTACTAGGCTGGTGTACACAAATCTTTCTCCAATAAATGCAACTTAATAAACTAATAAATAACTTTAAAGGCTTTCTACACAGTAAGATAGTTTATCACCAGCTTAAAATCTTGACTTCCTCCATTCATTGAGTTTGTTCTCCCATATGGTAGGTTTGCTACATATTAAAAAATTAGTTAAGCTTTTCCATTTATAAATGCTTATTATATGCCAAAGCTGTACACAAATTCAAGAGAAAAAGAACAGTAACATAAAACCAGCTAGTATTAGCTAAAAAACCCACTGACCTCTGTGAAGTTTAATATTAACTGTTTAAAAAAGCTACTGCATATAAATCCCCATTCCTGTTTTGCAAATACACAAAACATCTGAAAAACTGTAAATAATTTTGTGACTGGAATCTATCTATCCAGTTAAGCAAAAATTGTAAAGTTAATACTTTGCTCTTTTTCTTATTACACAGCTGCTTTATTATACAGAAAATCTATTTCTGAAGCCAAGATATATTAATTATCATCATATGGTCAAGTTAGCAAAGATTAAAGTAGCAGAAGATGATGATTTGACAGAACAGAAATTTTAAGATTAACAGTTTAAGCATATCTTTTCTTCCAAGACATTTTAAATTCCTTAGTATAGCTAAGTACCCCTAAAGAGGCACAAAAACCAAATAGCCCTTTCAACTGAACCAAAAAAAAAAAAAAGAAAAAAAAAAGGAAAAATATAAATATTGGAAAGTTTTGTTTCAAAAGGGAATCTTGAAATTATTAGATACATATACACCCCTCTCCTATAGTACTGTAAGATACATTCAGGAATTTAAAATAAAGATTCCATATTTCATACCTTCATATATATTATATATTTGATATATAATATATATGTACATTACACATATACAAACACTATCAGCAGGATTTAACTGTTTTGTTTTGAAATGTTTGATTGGTATCACTAATTATTTTCTATTCTTTTGTAAACTCAATGGAATTTATCTACTACCTCAAAAGAAGAAATTTAAAAATCCAGATGCAATGTATGGATCAATACTAGCACCAATACAGATGGCCATTACTTCAAAATGACTGCAGGGACTGAAATAATATATTTGTTATAACTCTCTTCTTACTGCACAAGCACTCCTGCAAAATATGTAGGCAGCAATACCTGTCAGGTACATACATCTACTCCTGTTAAATTTATATTTTATACAACTTTCCTAACTGTAATATACAGTATCTCTTTTGTCCTGTTGGATTTTTAATTTTCCAAGGAGAAAAGTGATCCATAGCTATCCAACAGATTTTTTTTTTAAAATCCCCTCTTTCTCCTTTCACTTGTATGGCTCAGTTTCAAGACTTATTCAATAGGCAGCCACCATCACTATATCCAGTACCCTTTGAATGCACTTCAGTCAGTGACTGTTGATGCTTAAAAACAAATTTTTGAGTTTGGCTTGCTGTTTATGGAAACCAAGATACTCAGAGGTCACATATTTTTAGCATGCTTACCACCATCTACAACACAATAACGTCAGTCAGTCCCAGGACTATAACTGAATTAGTTACCTACCATTTGGGTAACAAAAATAACAAACCCAGTTGCAATTTTAAACATTTTAAGATTATTTGCCCTGAGAACACCAAGGAAGTCTTTAAAAATAATTATGATATGTTTTCTCTTCACATGTATAATTTACTTTTCTCTTCATCTCCTCTTGGGTACCTGGAATACCTTGTATCTAGAATCTGACCTCACACTTGCTCTGTCAGTTGACATGTTCATGCCACAGTCAGGTACTGGTGATAGAAGAGACCAAAAAGGCTTGTAGAAAAAAGGCAAGCAGCAATCCACCAAGTGAGGAAAGACAGGAGTCCCCGGAACAGGAGAGGAGTGAAAATATTCTTTAGGCTTCCCAGAGCCATTGTTATTTGTACTACAGTTACTTTCATCTTTCCATCAGCAGGTGGAGACTCAGAATAAACAGAGTTGGGAAGCAGACTGTTTTCTACTGGAGTGTCAGAATTCAATCCTGGGTAGATGCCCCAAGAATAATTACCTGTTAAAAACAAAAAAGTAACAGATTTTTGTAGAATAAATTCAATTTCTGTTAATTCAATCACTCTACAGTCTTTGATATAGTTTTAATACACACAAAATGCTACGTTTTTATAACTTAGTAAATACAAACTATATTCATCTGCATGACTTCCTGGTCATACCAAGAAGTAGGATGAATCAATCCTGCTTCATGCTGGGGTAGGATTCATCTTGTATTTTGACATCCTAACATCTACATGTGATATAGCCACCTTGAGACCTCTGTATGTCCTGGGTATGACTGCTCTTACTAGATGGAGATGTCTACTCCAAGGCAGGATGAATCACAGCCTACTAAAACCTATCTCCATCCATTGCCTTTTTGCAAAAAGAATGACACAACTGCATGACAGGCAAGAAGAGAAGAGAGAAGAGAGAAGAGAGAAGAGAGAAGAGAGAAGAGAGAAGAGAGAAGAGAGAAGAGAGAAGAGAGAAGAGAGAAGAGAGAAGAGAGAAGAGAGAAGAGAGAAGAGAGAAGAGAGAAGAGAGAAGAGAGAAGAGAGAAGAGAGAAGAGAGAAGAGAGAAGAGAGAAGAGAGAAGAGAGAAGAGAGAAGAGAGAAGAGGAGAGAAAAGAGAAGAGAGAAGAGGAGAGAAAAGAGAAGAGAGAAGAGAAGAGAAAAGAGAAGAGAAAAGAGAAGAGAAAAGAGGAGAAGAGAAGAGAGAAGAGAGAAGAGAAGAGAGAAGAGAAGAGAGAAGAGAAAAGAGAAGAGAGAAGAGAAAAGAGAAGAGAAAAGAGAAGAGAAAAGAGAAGAGAAAAGAGAAGAGAAAAGAGAAAAGAGAAGAGAAAAGAGAAGAGAAAAGAGAAGAGAAAAAAGAGAAGAGAAAAAAGAGAAGAGAAAAAAGAGAAGAGAAAAAAGAGAAGAGAAAAAAGAGAAGAGAAAAAAGAGAAGAGAAAAAAGAGAAGAGAAAAAAGAGAAGAGAAAAAAGAGAAGAGAAAAAAGAGAAGAGAAAAAAGAGAAGAGAAAAGAGAAGAGAACCCCCAAACCAGAGCTACTTCAGATCTCCTAGTAACTACACGAACCCCCATCTCACAATTTCCATTCTAAAAGCCTACTAATGATAAAAAAGTTGAAAAATTCGTTTATGAGATGCTCATGAAGTTAAATCAATGATACTTTATACAGTTCACTTTTAAAATACTTCTAAAAAACCAAATATTTCAACAGAAGTAAACAGTTTAATTGGTTGCATTACACAATTTCTCAGAAATAAATAAAACAAATTAGCATGCAATTGGAAGATATCAAAAGCAGCAACAGAAATAATTACTTAAAAACCACATACAAATGCTTTAAAGTACAGGAAGCTACAAGATGTTTTTGTATTGAAAGTACCCATGAATTCCAATTCTCTTTAATCAGGAGAAAATAAAAAAAGTCCCGTATAGAACAGAATAAACTAGGGTTGATCCAATTTTGCCTACCTAGTGTTTTCAACAGCAGAGTTGTGTGAAGAAGCATTACCAATGGTGCAACATACTGCAGTGCAATTACACAGAGATAATAGAATACCCGAGCCACCTAGAAAAAACAAAGACTATAAGTTCATCATTCCTGGTTGATCAAAATAGACCTTTATGAATATGTCTAGAAAAAACAATTTATTAAAAAACCCCAGTACTTATGCATTAAAGCCTTTTTAAGAATTTTCTAGTAACTCTTGGCATGTGACATATTGGCCCCAAAAGACCTAATGAAGAAATCCCCATAATGAATTCTAGTTTCAGGACATTTACAAATCTGAGAGGAAGGGCTGAAAGAAAATAATTAAAAGCATCAATTCTGTTAAAAAAAAGAGAATCAATTTTGCTTCTGCAAACTGTATGCCATCATTCAATGATTCCTACTTTAATACACCAGAAATAGAAATAAATATATATGTTTTATTTTTCAATTTCCCAGTCATTTACAAACTAAATCCTATTTCAAAAATGAAGTAGTAGTCACAGTCCAAAGCCCCATAAAAGGTAAATGAAAGCTTCATTAATATTACAGTCCTTTTTCAAAAGTGAGATATTTTTAAGATTTCCAACTGGAAAACACTTGTATTTTAAAAACAATGATAAGCTGAATTTTCATTAGATCAATGACAGCAATTAAATGGTCTTTATTTCGGTCATACACTATGGTTCATCAAAGTCCATTCATACATATCCCTCCCCCTGTTCTCCCATAGGTTCCATTTTTATCAAGATTGTATTTTTATAAGCTATTGACCTAAAAAAATTAAATGAAATAAAGAAGTAAAAAAGTGATAAAATAATAGCACGCAAGCAGTGAAAAAAAACTACTTGTGTTTTATAAAAGAACAAAATGCAGGTCGGCAAAAATGGTCAAGATAGACATGACAGTTTTGGGAATACCTCTGAAGTCTCAAAGAGCTTCTTAAGGAGCATGCATCAAAAAACTAACAGGAGAAAATAGGAAGACACTGACAAAAGAAAAAGCATGAGACAAAAATATTGTCAAAAAATTGATGGAATATGACAAAAATAACAAATTAAAAAGAAATGATCACCATAGAATAACAGACAGGAAAGAATTCACTGGCAAAAATTCCTAAAAAAGGTGAAGCAGATAACATTAGTAAAACAAGACAAGACATAGGCCATCTAATGACTACAGCCTTCTTAAAGAGAATATATGAAGATGGAGAAATGGATATAAGAAATGCCACATGGAGAAGACATTAATGTTTTACAGATAGGAATAAAATTCCCAGTATTAAAATAGCACATTTACAGCAACTGGCACAGTTCCATCCTAACCAGCTGCTACTACATGTACTTCCTAGGTTTTTTTCTGGAGCAAATTCCTAGCCATTTTGCAAATAACTACTGCACATTCAGACTATGACCTTCAGACACTTAGTGTAACTACGTAATAATGACTATCCTAGAAGTCTCTGTGTTACAGCATGCTTCAAATACTCCTCCTGCAACAGACCCCAACTCAGCAGGATCATTAGACAGCACTATCAAACAACAATAGAAATTTAAGTTTATTTTGCAGACAACACACAACAGCCATTCTACCTCATTCATTTGTTCAAGGTATGCTTTACTACTTTTCTTTAAAAAAAAGAATCCTCAGAAGTTTCACCTTGACCACAACATGATAGGCAATTTTTTAACTAGGCTGGTACACTTCTAAGTGGTCTGACAAAATTAAACATCTGTCGTTTCATTTCAAAATATAACCACCTTGTCTTAATTTTTCCCTCAATTTAAAAATCACAATATATTACCCTTCTATAAAATTCAATTTTTTCTTTCCCATGTTGTAGTTATAGATCACCACTCATTGGAAGGGATCTTTTATAACAACTTCCAAAAAACTAAGGACAAACTTATCTGCATAATACAGATGATACATCTCTCCATATTTTGGTTTGCAGAATTTCTCTGTATTTTTATAGGAGATAGAGTCTAGAAAGCTTCATTCAGATTTGAGCTCTGCTACCACAGAAGACAACAAATGATAAAAAAATCATTTGCACAGTCAAAATACTACAAATATATAATCTAAGTGCCATCATACTTACCATTTTCTGTAAATCAACCATACTTATTCTACCAACTTCCTTTTTCATCTGATCCACACTTTTCTGGGCTAAATTCAGATAGGCCTGTAAATGATGACGCATCATAGCCAACCGTAAAACACACAACAGGATTATAATCCACAATCTGATGGTGTCAAATGTATCTTCTGACATTCTGTGGATAATAAAAAAAGGGTAATGCTGTTTTCCAAAGACCACCTACGGCTGCAGTTATTTGTTTGTATTATCTGTAAACTAATCTTGAGGCAAATTGTCAAAAACAGTTAACACAGAAACTACAGTTATGAAGTTCACATGCAATTAATATTTATCTATCCCTTCTATTTCTCTTTCCTACTACCTCTCAGTAGCCCCACAGCATAGATCCCAATTAGTATTCATTTGTCTGTAAATAAGAGCAGTTCTTAACTGCCTAAATTCTGAGTAATGAAGGCTGGACACTGAAAATGAAGGCTGCTAAGATAATTACAGGTTTTCAGACACACAGGACTAGATAGTAAATGGTACTAGACTGTAAATGGGTACTTCAGTTACCTGAGATACCCAGTAACAGCTCAACCCTCATTTTAAGAGGACTGAGGAACAGAAGACATACAAAATATGTTGTGTTTTATGTAATAGCTCAATGGTCACAGGATCACTTTATAAGCTTATCTCACCTCTTTCAAGTCTATTTTGAATTAGCAAGACTAATTGTGACAATGACAATCAACTATACTTACACATTATTTCAAATACCACTCTTCCTGGAAACTCTTGCCCTTTTCGTATTTTAAATATTTTACTTATCAATTCAATACCACTTCATCAGTATGTAACTATTAAGACAAACCTCCTAGCTTAGTTCTCATGCCAACGTATCTTGACTGTTTTCACTGAAACCACTTCTCTCCTGCACCAATATAAAAGACACAAGGTTCCAGCAGGTAGTGAGGTGGAATTCCACCCCTACAAAAAACAACACATTACTGCCAAGGAGACATCAAGAGACAGCAGTTTTTTGGAAACCACCACCTTAACACTCAACATTGTGCAACTCATTCTTTTCAAATAACAGAAGCTCCTTATAATTCAGCTGCACCTTCCAAAATACCTCTGACGGCAGATGCAATTAAAGTCTTTCATGTTCCTTCAGCTTGCAAGGAGTTCAAAGACAATGTTTTGTTCTCAATACCCCAGAAAGAACTCTTAAAGGAAATCTTACAAAGGAATGCTCTCTTTGCCCAAAGGTGGGCTCATAATGTAGTCCTTAGTGATTGGTTTTACCCACAGCAGAACCATAAATAAAGGTGCCAAGAAGTTTATATGTAGCAATGTTCTGAAAAAAAGAAAATAAACAGATAACTTAGTAAAAGAAAACAATGACCATATTGTTGAAAGCATATACAAATTCAAAAGGAGAAATATTAACTTTAAAATAGTTGGAAGAAAGCTAAATAAGAAAATTTCTACCCATTTGATAGGTATGGCTTACATTTCAACAAAATGGTAAGATTATATATTGTGAAATTGGATTTTGGCTTTAAAAAGAACAGGAGAAACATTTTCAAAGGTCAGATAACACAATTTAATGAAGCATTTTATTTAGAAACCCTGATTAAATTAAACTTGGTACTTATATTAAAGATACTCAGACCAAAAAAATACTGTATGAAACTGCACAACAAAAATAAAAGTAGTACTCTTTAGTAATCTTTGAGTAAAAACCTGCAGAATTTTAAAAGGGGATATAGCTTTTGGAGTTCTCCCTTAAATTAATATCATTCTTTATTTCTAAACTTCTACATTTTCTTTTGTATTTCTAAACCCATTTTCCCCAATCATTTTTCATTACTAAAATTAAATGAGAACAGTTGAAGGGATTGGGTTGTTTCATTAGCGCAGTGTTTCCTCACTAATACATCAGGTTTGTCTCCACCTTCACTATAGTACTTCTACACTATGGAAAAAATGATGTAATCAAAAATTGTTCTAAAGAACACAAGACCTTCTTCATTGCAAACTATCAAGCGTCCTAAAGTCACTAAAATGTTTGCATGTTACAGAAGCTGTCATCACATAAAAATTTAAATCTTTAGTTTCAGATGAAGAAATAAGCTCTGCTAGCTAATAAGCAGTGCTTGGGAATGCAACAGCACCAAGGATCAGTCCAAAGCATTTAATTAGATTGTGAAAGCCTTTTACCTGAGCTCTACTTATTTAGGAGATCCTACTGAGTTAACGGACTGAAGTGATGGACTGCAATGTGCCAAGGGGTGGTGGGAATCTCTATCTTTTTTGTTCTTGTTTTTGTTTTGGTTTTGTTTTTGGTTAATGGAACAGGCAGGAAGGCCGAAATACTCTTGATGCAGACTCTGACAAAGGAGGAAATGTTTATGAAAATTGCACAACTTTGTTAAGAAGACTCCAAATATATGCAAGGAAGGATACTACTGCCAAAGAAAAAAAAAATCAAACCAGTTCTTAAAACTGAAAGGGACACCAGATGATTTTTATTCTGTTTACCCAAAAACAATGAACTTACTCCCTACACTCATAAAAGAATTACAATAATCATTTTGAACATATTAGTGAAATGGTACTTGATCATTAACTTTTAGTTTTTGGGCTTTTTTTGGTCAATGCTCCCAGAAAGCTAAGTGTTCCATTCCATTAAGGAATAGATTTTGTGTTGGGTATTTTTGAGTTGTTTAATTTTGGTTCTTTTGTTGGGTTTTAAGAGAGATTTGTGCCTTTTTGGGGCAGCTTAAGGGATGTGGCGGCTTTTAGTTTGATTATGGTTTTTACTTTGGTTTTAGTTGGTTTTGTTTTTTGTTTAGTTGGTGGCATTTTTCTTTGCAGTTGTTTTGACTGGGGTTTTTTAAACAGAGTATGTATTTGACTGCAAAGATAGACATTATTTTAGTACCCAACTTAGAGAGCTTTCTATCAGTGACAAGTCATCCTCATTTACAACCCCCCCTTTAATCACTGTCAAACAAGTGTAGTCAATAACATTAACAAAAATGCATCAGCAAGGACAAGTTATGTTCTTCAGGTTTATTAGAACCTATTACTTAACAAATATTCTTTATAATGGTTTTACCTAATTATATGGATACCTTGTCATGTTTTAATCCATTTAATGTAACTTTCATATCATTCCAGTTGAATAGTCAAAGTATTGATAGACTTTCAAAAATAACTTGGTGGTGTTGAACAAAGTTATCTCCCACAACCAGTTCCAATAGCATCTAAAGAAGCTAGAGAAGTTTTAATTTTTAAATCATAAAATAATTTTAAATTATTTAATAATTAAATAAAATAATTTTAAATTATTTTTAATTAATAAGCACACTTCAGTGGATATTAATTGCCCTTTAGTTCTTAATTAATGGATTTTTGTTTCAGAGAGTTTATATTTCTGCCTAGGATGTTATGTCCATTGATCAAGGAAGATGCTGGAATACTTAGAGAAAAGACACTAAGAATTTTAAAATATTGAGAACTGTAGCAATTAAGAACTCAGTAGCTTATCTGTCTGGAAAGAACAAGTTAGGAAGTGACTCAGTCACAGTCTACACAGAGACAGAAATGTAACAGCAGCTAAAACAATCCCGTAGTTGGCTGCTACACAGACAACTACATTGAGTGCAAGTAAACTTGCTTATAAATTTACCAAGACTGATGGACTCACTTCAAACAGATTAATTTTTAAGCTGAGCATTCCTGAAGGGGAAGAAAAAAAATGCAATTTGAACAAAAATTATTTTTCTACTGGAAAACACAGCGGTTCTCAGGAAATTTACCAGACTGAAATGTACTACACTGCCCTATGCTGCAGAATCTGTCATTATCATATATTAAACATCAACAGTCAAGATCTCTGAAAGCCACTTGGAGTTTCACCCTCTCAATCAGAGAATGCTCAAAAGAAATCGTTAAACTGGACAGAACATTTTACTACCAAATGGAAGGGTGGCTGAAAATGAAAATACTCCTTTAAATTGGTATTAACATACAACCCTAATTAAATATTCTGGGTCATTTTTGCATTTTATCCTATGCTAAATTAATTAAAGGAATAAGTCCCAGCTGTAAGTGCGATGAAAAAAACCAGTCTGTGGTCATATTTGTACTTCCTGAAGGTTATCTTAACTTCTGGAAAGACATGATGGGGGAAAGAAAGCTGGACACAGAGACATTCATGGTGGAGCTCTTGCAAGAGGAAAGGAAAGCTCCTTTAATTGGGACCCTTAATTACAAGGCAAAGAATGTAACAGACTGGCAGAGCACAGGTTGAACAGAAAATGGCAGGTGGCAAATCTGCTCAAGATACGAAAAGCAGGCAGCAACACAAGTCTTAAGTAAGTACCTTGTTGCTTAGTTTATTTTTAGACATAAAAGATTTAAGACTGAGTAGCAAATACCTATTTGCATATATTTTCTCTTACTGTGTTATTTTTTCTGTTGCTAAATTCAGAGCATCCAGATGCATTTGAGCCAGTCGCAAGCCAGGGAATGTCAAAAAAGCACCAATAAGTGAACACAGAACAGCCAGGAACAATTTGAAGGTTAGTTTAGACACAGGACCCCTAAAAGAAAAGAAAGGAAGTAAGCATTTTCTTGGGGAGGAAGTTGGGGGAGTGGGAAGTATCAGAGACTACTTTCAACCCAACAGTATCTAACATTTAATAAAAAAAGCCAACAGTATTTTATAGACTTCCTCCAAAACACTAGCATTATTAAAAACCAATTGGAAATTAAAATTTAAAAAAATACTTTCAGACTCAAACCAAGTAATCTATTTATTTCCTAGAAAAACAGAAAACCAAATTTACTGACTGTGAGATGTTAATTTGTTAGTAGAGAAGAAAAAAAAAAGAATAATTTTATATGGTAATTAGCAACAAATCATATAACAGAAATAGCTAAAATAGAATTAATTTAACGATTGTGTTTTTAAGAGGAACAGGCGTCTCAGAAGTTTAACTCCTTGAAGACAAAATGGATACTTTCTTCTACCATTATCCATTAAAAATCTTTATCAAACTGCAACTTTTCACAGAAATGTACACGTGGTCATTAACATGTCTTCCAAGTGATTAGTATTGTACATAAGAAAAGCTACAGGAAAAATATCTGGGATCAAAGAAATCACAGAATTAATCACATAATTAACAAATACAGGTTTACACAAAGAAAAAAGAGAACAAAACAAAACTCTCAAACAACAAAACCATTGTAGTTACACTGAACTGTAACTAACAGATCAAAGAGGAACAAAACCAAATTTAGTGATTCAAATGAGTTTCAGATTCTTTCTTAATCTATATCACCTAAACTATCAAGAGACACCATAATTAACGCAGGTGCAGCTAAAAAAGGCAAAGCACTGCAATAGTTTGTAACTAAACAAACACTTAACATGAAAATTAATACAGACGGTAGAGAGTTTGCAATAGCTTAGGAAAGCAGATTAAAGAAAGGCTAAGAAACAGATGGGATTCAGTTAATGGTTTCCCACGAGTTTATTCATAAATTACACTAATCTAGTTTGAGGAAACTTCTATTCCTCAAAAATAAAGATATGCCATGGCTTCTGCACGATACTTGAGACCTACCAAGCAAGAAATTCAATGTGCTCCCAGTGATGAAATGGTCCCTAAATTTTAGCACACGTGCATAAGGAACTGTAACAGAAATCCATTTTGCAATATACAAAGCTTGTCTACAACAGTGTTTGTGTATTTATTTAACATAACCAGCTATGGCATGTCCTTTAACAGTCTATATGAGGCTTGGATGTCCTGTAGCAAGCAGATGTTTTTGCATGATAGGAACACAGCTATAACCTGAAAACATGAATAACACAACTTATTCCTAATGCGAAATTTAGCAAACTCCATCTTGTAGCTTTTACACGCTCCTCCTCTTACATGCCATAGGAATGACAAAAAAATACTTCTCTATTTAAACAATCCTTTTTGAAGAGAAATACTGTGAAAAAAGTGTTTACAGTTTTGAACTATATTTTATGAACTACAGTCAAAATGTCAGAAATTATCTCCATATTAAAATGAAAAATTTAATGCAACTTCAGTTACTTGTGGGTACTTTCAGATCTTTTCATTAATCTCTTTAAACTTTTGTAAGGATTCTAACCATGTACAAAAGCAAAACATGCAAGACAAAGGCTTGCTAAGAAAATCCAAATGGTTCATAAATTCACATATTAATATAAAAGTTATAAATTCACATATAAACAGACAAGTGTTTATTTCCAGAAACTTACTGGGATTCCAGTCCTTGTTTTTCAAGAAACTGCATAGCACTTTCTGAGAAATTCGAGAATCCTGCAGGGACACACATATTTCTTTTATTACAGTACAAATGAAGAATCCCTTTTGTGAAATAAAACACTGGGTAACAAGTCATCTTTTAAACAATTTTTCATATGTCTAGCAGAGCTCTTTCATGTGCTAATTAGTTGGCCACAATACAGTAAAGCTTGATTAACAACATTTGTAATATTTGGCACATTTTGGGAAGATGAAAGAAGATAACTTTTAAAATTCTTTTCCAGTAAGGGAGCTACACTTTACTATGACAGTCAAAAAGAGCTAAATCTGTAACTGGAAGGCAAATACAATTAACAAAACAAACAACCTAGGCAAAAATTATTTAAGAGAATGGCAGGAAAATGTACAGGATATTATTTAGAATCCTCATTCCAAAGGAAATTTTCTTAGAAGCATATAACTTACACCATTTATTTTAACACAGATTTTCTCAAAAACTCTGGAAATAATTTTTTTCAGATCATGCAATCACTACAGCTGTTTCAAACACTAAAGAAAGGAGTTACCTGATTCCAATCCAAACTCTAGATAGTTTTCTGTTACAATGAGTATTGCCATGGCTTTCACAAAGAAGAAAAAACCAAAGGTGACACAGACTGATCTTTCACCTCCATCTTCAACTTTGAAATAGTGGGTAGTCAATGAAAACAGTACCTTACTACGTAATAAAAAAGTCAAGGAAAATTAAGTTTGCAAAACAACTATAACTAAGAATTACAATCTTTTATTCTGTTTGTCTACATGGTTGTTCTATGATGTGCATTTATTTCTTTTGAACATAGTATGCATTCAGCCTATTTCAGGTTAAGCTAGAAAACACATTAAAGCATAATAATCATATAATGCATAGCCAGGAATACTCTGGAGTAAGTTTTGTTCTAGGCTTACTTATAGTAAGAAAGAAGACACACGCAAAGATGAACTTATATTTCTCTCCTTTCAGATAGAATAATTTTGTTTGGAAAATACTTTTAAGATCAAGTCCAACATCAACCTAACACCAGCAAGTTCACCACTAAGCCATTTCCTCAAGCACTTCAACTATGCACACATTTGAGACTTTTAGCTCAAAGAGAGTTAAGACAACAGCACACTGAGTCCTGTCTAGGAAAGAAAAATCTGTCCTGTGTTCACCTTGGAAAAACAAAGTCAGTCTTAAAACCCCTCTATGATCTCATATGATATATCAAATCCTTTTATCTAGCCCCACTGCCACAAAGACAAACATTTAAGACATCACCTGCTCTGTTATCAGAGTGTTTTAAAAATATTTTCGAAGTATTCTGTTTTTACATATTTCTAAATCAGTTCTAACAGATTAGGATAAACTTTTCGTGATACACTGTCAACTCTTCTTACTATGAACTGCAGCTCATTATAATTTAAATGATATACAATATCCAGTCCAGATTTAAATAAAGCACTTGGAGATAATTCCAGGCATTATGTGATTTGAAAAAAAATACAGACAAAGAGGAAAAAAAATATTTTCAGTGTAATCTGTACCACTTTTTTCCTCCACTGTGCAATAATGCAGTTGTATTTGCCTATTTCTAATGCTGAAAGAATATTAATATGTATAGTACACGAAAACATTGTTGGGGGTATATATTCAGTAAAACATTTGAACAATCATCAGCCTCTCAAGAAACTATGACTATGCTTCAACAGGCAGCACACATTTAACATACACACTGCTGAATTTCATGTATATGCAGAGAGATTCTAATATGCACAATGTGGTCTAAGGACAGCATCTAGTAATTTTAATATCATATAATAATCACCTTCAGACCCCTCTATATTTTACAGAAAGAACTGATACATCAAAAGGAAGATTTAAAAAAGAAGTACATAATAGATCATACAGACTGTGTTCTGGACTTTGTTTCTCTTATAACACATGCTTAAACCAAGGCTCTTTTTACAGCTAGGGACAATAATCGCAAATTGAAAACACCCTGGAGTTATACAAAGAACTTAGTAAGTTTGTGATCAACAAACCTAGGATAATCTATCATCAGATTTATGACCCCCTAGATACTTCATGACTTCAAGTATGGATTGTGCCTGAAGGGTTTGGAAAATTCAAGGAGGAAGAAGAAAGCATACTAAAATTATAGTGCAGATTCAGAACTCAATAAATAGATCCAAGATTATGCAAACTACACATGACTGAAACCTTCTGTTAGTTAAATAATCACCACTGCTTCTATTTTTGGGTTGGAGAAGATTATGGCTTGCTTCATCACTTCCTCCCATTGCAAGACCTAATATTCAGGATCTACTGAAAGAATAATTTGGGAGTATTTAGTGCTAAGTTAATAGAATGCCCGCACCAGTTCCCCTTTTCATTCAGTTTTTTTGGCTACAAGAAGCATTATAGAATTGTATACTTTGCATACAGTATATAGTTGAAGGCATTGTAGAATTTATGGTACACCCTTTTACAAAAATAATTCTGTTTTTTAAACTGCTGTGATTATGGAATTCTTGAATTTCATAGTTCATATGTTGAAGTGAAAAAGATCCATCTTCTGCTCCTACTAAAACACATGAAAACTGTGAAATCACAGAAGCAGAGAACATTCTGAGTTGGAGGGGACCCATAGGATCATCCAACTCCTGGGCTTGCACAGCACCATCCCCAAGAATCATGCCATGTGCCCAACACCACTGTCCAAATGCTTCTTGAACTCTTGTCAGGCTTGGTACTGTAAGCACTTCACCAGGGAGCCTGTTCCAGTAATCAATCACCCTCCATGTGAAAACTTTTCCCCAATATTCAATCTACACTTCCCCTGACTTAACTTCAGGCCATCTACTTCAGTCCTGTCACTGGTCACCACAGAGAAGAAAACAGTGTCTGCCCCTTCTCCTTCCTCACAAGGAAGCTGTAGACTGCAACAAGATCTCCCCACTCAGTCTCCTCTTCTCCAGGCAGAACAAGCCAAATGACCTCAGCCACTCCTCATACAGCTTCCCCTCTTTCATCAACCTTGTGGCTTATTTAGACACTCTCTAATAGCTGAATGCTCTTAGTGCAGGACAATACCCTCCCTTGCCTGGCTGGCCATGCTGGGCAGTTTGCCCTCCTGGCTGCCAGGGCACTGCTGACTCATACTCAACTTTCTGTTAACCAGCAGCACCAGGTCCTTTTCCATGGCACTACTTAACAGACTCCTGTTCCCTGGTCTGCCCATACAACCAGAGTTGCCCCATCCCAGGTGCAGAATCCAGCACTTTCCCTTGCTGAACTTAGAATGGTTGGTGATTGCCCATATCTCTTTTGGTTTGAATTTGTCGAGGTTGCTCTGCAGGGCCACCCTGCCTTCAAGGGAGTAAACAGCTCCTCACAGTTTTCTATCATCTGCAAGCTTGCTTTGTATCCTCAGTACAACTTCTCACCTCTTAACACACCGGCATGAAACAGAAGAAACACTTGTCAACAAAACACAAAATTGCTCTCTATTTAACTTTGACATATCATGTTGACTGCTTTCTGTCAAAAATATGTAGGCAACCAAATTCTTCAGAATCTTCCATTATCATAGAATCATTTCTGGTCTTGACTATTGAGTTAGTGAGCAGTTGAGTAAGTTTTAAGTATTCTCTGCATCCCAAAAGCCTGATGTCACAACACAGGAATAAACCTCTTCTGAAATCTCATCTAACTAGGTTCCAGTGACCACAGGAATTGTTACCAACACCCTCTGTATTGTACCTCTTTCACCCAACACCCTCTGTATTGTACCTCTTTCACCCAAAAAGCTGTAATGTCTTGAATAAGTTATGGAGATGTTAAGGCTAATATAAGGTTTAGACTGTGCTTCCTGGTACTGCATCCTTCTACATTACCACTAACTCCTCATACAGGTACTAAGCACAGACTAACAGCAAATCACACATTCACACTACTTGCAGTGACAGGCAACTTAAACATTTTTGAGTATTTGGTCATCTGAATCAATGATCAAATTAAAGCAATGATAGAACAGTGTACAAAGCCATCGTAAGAAAGTGTTACTGCAGTGGATTTTCCTACAATATATAATTCACAACCCTGTTTCAGCTAGAATTGTGTTGTTTAAATTGATTATTCCTGAGATACAAGAGATGAAGCAAACAAGGCATTGTTACCAATAAACCTAAGAGTACATTGTGGCTTTTGTATTAGAAGCTTTTTTTTCCATTAGGTCTATTAAACTTCCCCTTATCCTTAAAAATTGGAGTGAAAGGTGTTGGCTATCACTTCTGATTTTTGAAACAGTTGCCACCTCTTTCTCCTTCCTTCTGCAAAGACTAAACTAAAATTCTCAACCTCACGCCAAAACAATAAAACAAAGGATGTGCAGTAACAATTATACATTACCTATAGTATAGCTATAATACAATTAAAAGGTGCCCAAGAGCTAGACATTGATTTTCCTCCCAAAGTAGACTAGGAAAAACACCTTTTGGACTGTGGATCTGTTCCCTGACATGTCTAAGGGGAGATTCCTGATGTTGAAGCATGCTACTGACATTCTTTTTTCCAAATGTGAGTTGACTTTCTCTTCTAGCAAGCTTTTATACATTACAAGGAAAAAATTCTGGAGAAATTCTATGATTTATGCTTCAGTCTACTAAGAAAAGAACTCCTGTCCATACTATAAAGGCAGCACACATTTTGATAATTATCAAGGACAGGCAAGCATGAAGCATATTGAGAACTCTTAAGACAAATGTAACCAAAGTTAAAGGTTTTATACAACACCACCAGCTACTGCTGATATTACAAACCAACTGAACAAACCACAACACATTAAGAATCTCTAAAGCTAGCATTTATATAGAGGAAGCAATTTTGAATATTCAATGGTTTATCAGTTGTAACAGCATTTTATCTGTTCTCAGCTGCTGAAGGAGGAGAGGAGCTGTAGCAATTCACTTTCCAGTTCACCTTTCTTAAATCTGCTCTCTTAAAAGTCCTTATTTCATTCCACTGCTTTATCTCCGATCATATCTTTAAACTGCAACTTTCCTCCCTAAAGCATGCGTCTGGATTTGTATGTGGTACACAGTTACCTACCATGTAAGCATCTATGTCTGATACCGCCTTCTCCAAGAAAAAAATTTTAAAAATTAACTGCCTGCTCCATAACAAAATGAACATTTTATGGTTTGATAATGCCTAAATACTCAACTTCTGTTCCTCTCTGTTTCAGAGGTGAGTTTAGCTTTCCACAGAGCTCAGTTTCTACAACTGTTTACATCCTTACTTTCTGTAAGAATACCTTAAATGTTTACATCCTTACTTTCTGTAAGAATACCTTAAATGTATTTTAAAATTATGAATTCACACATGTATTTTTGCAGTAAATTAGTATACACATCACTGTGCTATTCTGATCCAGAAGCATCAGATTAAACATATTTTTAAAAAAGCACACTAAATTTTCAAACTTCTTCAAAAGCTGTACTTCCTGTACACATAACTATTTCTGTTTGCCAAACTGAGCAAAATCAAGTTAGTTTAGAACTCCTACATACTACAGATGAGCACTAACTATATTTGCATACATATATTTTTCTCCTAAATGGTCTGGTATTAATATTAGCAAGCTAATGATACCAGCATTTGCAAAGAGCTTGTACTGCATATACATTATTCAACAATGACATTAGCTTACAGGACCCTTTTTCCAAATACCAAATTTTTTGTGTCCCACCCATCAGCGGCATGGAGATTTATACGAATTGCAGAATGATGTAAACTATTTGGAACAGGTAGAGGGGGATTCAACAAAACAGAAAAGGATACACTGCAAAACCCAAGACAAGCAGACACCACACTATGCTGATATTCATTTCTTGTGAGGGCTTCATAATGCTATAATAGGCTTCTGTCACGACATACACAACTGTAGCTGCAACAGTGAAATCCACCAACCACTGATATTCCGGAAAGTAATGCAATGCTGAAAAATATAAGTTTGTGAATGTTAAAGGTATGTTTTAATGCAGTTACTGATGTATATAGAAGGGAGCAGCAATTAAAATAGGTTTTCAATTGTGTATTAAAGTGAAATTTAGGAAGACCAAAATCAACCAAGTGAAACGCAACAATAAAGCTACTCAACAATGTGAACTTCATTCTTTACTTCTGTCATCCAATACTTAATAACTACTCAAATTAATAAGGCTATGAGGTTTTACTACTTTATCACCTCAGCTTTTATACATTAACATCCTAAATCCAAAAAGCATACTTAATTTAGATTTCACAACGCAGAGAATAAAGAGTTTTCTAGTTGGGTCTCGCTGCAATTCCAGACAAGATGGTTTGTTTTGACCCTTTGTTAAAGACTGAAATCTCACTGGCTATCATTTATCATATTAGAAATAAACAGCTCCTTTTATTTTACAAACCCAACCATCCAAGATACCTGATGGTTTGCTCATCGAGATTTTGTTAATACATCCTATAAAGCAATAATTGTTATATAAACTTCACTGTAAAAATTCCGGGGATCATACTGTGCTGCATACAGGCTAGATGTTATGGAGAGAGTTCCCGTAGGTGTTGGAAACTCCAAAGAACCATTTGTGACAACACAAATTGACTCCCCCAAACACTTTCCCTACATGTATACAATTTAAAAGTGAGAAAACATTACTGAACGTTTGACCTGACTACAAGCTATATGTTGGCAAAGATATGAAACTGGGCAAACGCAAGTATGTCCAAGTCCTACACTTATTTTGAAATAACAATCTGGTTAGATTTACAAACAAATAGTATATATTATTTTTTCAAACACAGTCAAACCCTATCTTGTATCATTCAGGTTGACAATTACATGACGTAATTTCAGGAAAGTAACACTAATTGAAACTTGTGAATGTTTTGTTTATTTACTCCAAAAACTTGCACAAATGCTGTCTCCTACAATTTAAGCTGAGAAGTCTCCTGCATAGGAATATATATCCTTTCTTTTTATATTTATCCAGAGTACATAAATATAAAAATGTAGGTAGAAAGAAAACATATATACTTTTATATATATATATATATACATACACACACATATACACACACTCATATATGACCTTTCTGTACAGAATGACTGATTATGATTTAATTATCAAAAATTACCATCTAAAAAATAATAGATGACTTTCTACTTTCTTCCAAAACACTTAGTGTTGCATATTTCTGTACTGTCACTTGCTGTTTTTAAGCATTTTACCTGAATGCTTGAGATGTATGGCTGAAAGTACTTAGGTTCCAATACTACAGCACATACCCTATGTTAGATGAGCAGAAATATGACTTGACATCTGCCAATTGTTATTTTCTTGTAAAAAGCTAAAAACTCTATTTTGAAAAGATAATTATGTAACTCCTTCAGTGTTGTCTCATATTGCTATAACTGATAAAGTTGTACTTTATGCTGGATTTCATCTACTTATCCTTTTGCACAACACTGCTATTAAATGTCACTCATAGAACAATAAAGGAGACTTAGCCCGACTATCTGCTTTCTCATTTATGACCAGTTTTGCATTCTATTCATGCACATTCTACAAAAAAGACATTTCAGCAATAATTACAATAAACACTTGATAGAAAGTATCAAGATATATTGGAAAGAATGTATTATTGTTGTATACTCTTACCAATAGTGTCCCTTTCTGTTACAGATTTTGTTTCCAGATGAAGATCAATATCTTTTGGAATGGTTAAGGGTTTGTTTTCAATATGACCATTATATTTTCTGTAAAATAAATAAATAAATAGATAGTACAAGGATGGGTATGACAAACTAATTTTTTCAATATAGAATGACATTTCAAATTTTAGAAAAATTCAGAATGTTTTTTTTCCCCCGCAAATATAAGTATTTTTATGTCTCTAACTAAAAGTAGCACTTCAAGTTCAAATCTTGGAAAACAACCAGAAATGTCAATGGCTCCCAGCTATAACTTGACAGACTGATATACTACTAGTATGGATTTAAATGGCTTCCAGATGCTTCAATCTAAGCATGTATTGGATCAAGATCCAGGGGAAAGTATTTATTTCAGCCCACTGATTTTATCTATTCAGAGCTACAGGGTGTTACCAAGGTCAAAAAAAAGAAAAAAAAACTTGCATTAGTCCTTCTTGTCACAATAAGCAGGTACATCACATGAGCTGAACTAACCTAGATCCCTGAAAAGTCCAACCTGCTAGCCATCAAGCAAAGGCAATTTAAGGTATCTTTCTAAAAAAATGTGTTTTTAGACCAAAAGGTGCTTTTCATTTGGAGCTCTCAAACTATACCAATATAATGATTTTCACTTCCCTGAAATTAAGTCATACTAGAAGACTTCAAACTAAAAAACCCAGCACACTCTTAAAAGAAGATGAACAAAGTTAAAGAATTTGGTCTGGTAGACCAGCATTACTAACTAATGTAAAACTTCCTTCTCACACTATTAAAAAAAAAAATCATTAAAGGAGATCAGAAGATGCTTTGTTACATTAAAAAATCATACCTAAAACTTAACACCTCTAAAAGGCTACAAGAAAATAATAAACTGCCACATTTTAGAATATCACCTCTGAAATTAGAAAAGGAGAGGTGGATTTTCCATAGGAAAACAAATTATTGCAATATAAACATTAAAAAGAAATCAAATCAATCATGAACTTAGTTTTCAGGAATGCTTTCATCTCAGCTCATACGTGAGAGGAAAATACAAGAAGAAAACATTGATAAAATTTTTTAGGTTATATTAATGCTTAGTATAACCTGAAGCACAAGAATGTTAATGGACAAAATATAAATAGGAATCTAAAGCACTACTCAAAAAATTCAGTTGTGCGAATCTACACAAGAAATCCCAAACACTGCCCAATGACTAGACTACCTGCAAGCTCCTGCGTACTTCCATGCTTGCAGCTGTACTCCTGATTGTTTTCCTACTGCCTGTATCCAGCAGTACTATCATAGTGAGTGAGATGAGCATTTTTACCACTGAAGACATTTCAGATCAACAAAACTTGGTGTTCCTACACTTTAATTATCCCAGGGCCCCACAATCCAAGAGGCACAGACAGAATATACCTCGGACCACTGAATGCTTTAATTCAAAGTAATTCACAGTAGCTATGGACCTTTTCATTAGCCTAACAATTCCGTATCATACAAACTATTCAGAAGCAGAAAACCTGCCTAATATCCTTGTGTTCCTAAAGCCTACAGTATAATACAGTGAAGGGTAATATGCACGGAATAAAATTGACTAAAATTTCATACTACAGCTGTTTCTAAGGGAAATTTTCAAGCAAGCTCCTTGTATCTCCTTTAATAATTTCTCTTTAAATTAGATCAGACTGAGGGTGTATTTAAGGAGCAGGTATTACACTTTGCAAGACTATGGTCTTGACAAAGCAGATTCTTTATCTTGTGTATTCTTTATTATGGAGAGTATCAAACAGATGAATCTTTATTTCTCTCACACTATCTGTTTCACATCTCCTTGTTGGGATGACTCAGAAGATTAACATTCCATTTTGTGCAACCTAAATCAGGAAATCCAAACCAACTTGACAGGAACAATTCCCACTTAACTATGGTTCTTCATGAACCAGAGTCACTTCTTTCAAGGACACAGAGGTACATGCTTTCATTAAAAAATAATTTATTATTCATTCAGCTGTTAAACAAGCAAAGCAAAGAAAACATCATTTAAGCCTCCGCATTACTGCTTTAGTTTCTTTGAAGTTTCATATTCCCCTTTGATTAACATTCACCCTGGTACAACACCTACTACTACTATTGCAAAAGACTGGCAAGGCTGAGGAAAGGCAATAAGAACAAAGGCATAATAATTATGTGGCGGTGCAATTGTGTTTTTCAGTTTAAGGCTCCTATGGGTGGATTTAACTTATAACTACATAATTAAAGTTATTTCACATATGAATAAATACCACTGGTTACATAGACAATTATAAATTATGCTCTTATTCACAATTATTTTGCCTCATTTTTGTCACAGGAAACTGTTAAGATAAAAAGAGATTCTTAATTTTAAGGAATGTTGCAAAAAAAAAAAAAATTACTACTTTACAAGGAACAACTTAACCTAGAGAATGGTGGTGAATGATGCTGCATCCAGTTGGCAGCTGGTCACTAAAAGTGTTCCATAAGGCTCAGTACTGGGCCCCATCCTGTCCAAGATCTTTACAGATCATCTGGACAAGGGGATGGAGGGCACACTCAGTAAATTTACAAACATTAAGGTGGACAGGAATGTTGATCTCCTGAATGGCAGGAAGCCTCTCGGGAGGGATCTGGACAGGGTGGATCGATGGGCTGACACCAAAGTGACGTCTGAATACCAGAAATCTATTTTCAGCTATAGCTGACAGCTATTTCATCCCCTCAGTTGTCTTTTGATAGATTCAGGAAGCCTAGCTCTTTTAGCACCCTTGAGTAAGACAGACTTTGTTTCCTGATGATCCTAGCAGCTTTCTTCACCAGTTCACACACAAAATTAATTTTTCTTGAACACAAGTGATCAGAAATGTACACAGTAATCCAGATAAAGTTCTATGTTGGTGTCTTGTCCAAGAGGATTATTATTTCCGTCTCTCTTCACTAGAAACATTTAACGTAATATATCATAGGAGCCCATTTACCTTTTTCACAAAGAGTGAAAAGAGTGTGTAAAGAGTGGTGGCTTACAGTACTCCTATGTTGAACAAATATACTCAAATCTTTCTTCTCTCACTTCAAGATGAAAAGCTACAATCCTAAGATTTGTTTCCATACATTTTATCTAAATGCATACATTCACTAAAAACCTTGCCATCAAATTAGCATTTCTCAGTGTTTTGTGGATGGAAATTAACCAGTTCTGCACAATTTGGTAATGTCCAACTCTGTTAAACTGAAAAAAACATGTTTTGATAAAGAATTGTGACAATTTATGCAAGCAGGGCAGTCATATGCAGCTTTTAACTCACACTACGACAAAAGTAGGCTGGTAAAGTTACTAGATGAACCGTATCATGCTGAACAAAATCCAAAAGGTGGGGGAAGACAAGATTAAAAAGAGTATTTACCTATCTTTTTTACTTTTCCCTCTTTGCTTCCCTGCAAGAATCCGCAGTTCTTCTTCAGTGGGATGTTGATACCACCGTAAGCTAAAGAAAAAGAAAATCTCAAGTAAAACAATACCATTATTAGCAATTTAGAGCATGGCTTTCAAAATACTGTATAACAACACAGATTTATATACTTACTAGGACACCTGTAATTTGTCACTCCTAAGCATGACACCTTTGTGTGTCAGTAGCAACCCTGCCTGAACTGAACAACCGCTAGAGTTCAGTTCTCTACAGCAAATGAGGCATTTATACATAATCAGAAAACTTTGCCACTTTGTCATTCACATGAAAGCCCTTCAGTTCTCTAAACACCAGCTTTTAAAGATATCATCAAATACAGTAAACACAGTCATACAAGCATGAAAGTTCACTAGAATAATTATACCACTACAATTACACATTAGAACCATATTCTAAACAACTTAATAAAGTATATTATATCCTTGCCAAACCCAGTAATTTCCCAGAATCTGAAATATCTTTTATCTAATAATCATTACCAATGTTTTCTCCTAAGCAGAACAAATCGTAATCAACATCCCTTTCCTTAAACACCTTCTCAGTGATATCTGCAACTTCTACTAGAAAAAGTGCTATTAAAAAAATCACTAATTTACACATAGTTGACCTACAAGTCTTTTCACTTTCGCAGATCAATGCACCATTCATTGCTCATTCATTTAAAAGGCAAGAAATGGCATGGAAATTTTGAAGAGGACAAACAGAGATGTTTAAGTGTCTAAGATGGTATATTTTACCTAAATTTCTAAGCATGGCAAAAACCTTAGTAGCTGAAACAAGCTTTTCCACATTCTGTCCAGATGTGGGAAGTCATTATGATCTCCACATGTCACTATGATCTCCACTCTGAGATGCTGCGGTAAAGGAGACCACGTATTAACAAGAACAGACATGATAAATGTGTGTGGAAGTAGAAGGCCACTAATTGTCACCCATGGTGACTCGGGTCAACACATGATAAAGGAATCCACAACCACCACCTCACATAAAGAAAACTTCACCAAGTAGGATCATTCAAGTCCATATTGGTGAATTAGAGATGATGTCAGATCCAATTTCAAAAGGTTAGAAAAGGCAAATTTGGAAGGCATCAAAACTCAAACAAACAATCTCAAGCCATTTAATAAGACTTGATTCCCAGCTCTGTTTTAGAAAGGCTTCCTTCATCTTGGGAACTTTTCAAGAGAAAAGAACGCTAGTACCAGCCAACAGAACATGAAACCATTGCACACTGCAAATTTCCATTGAAGGACTTCACTGCCAGTTCCAAAACTGACAACAACAAATATTACAAGTTTTGCAGGAACACAGTTTTGGATGGGGAAAAAATGAACTGAATTTTGTGTAAATAAGAGTGAAAGTTACTTCATTAATTTAATTTTAATATATGTAGTACAGTTGAGGGATCTGTGATTTGCAAACTTTACTGCAAAAGAGACTTTAAGACTCACACACAAATAAACCAGAGAAACAAGCTTTTCATCCAAGAAGTCAAAACACTCTGGAGATGTTAACTTCTGTCCTTCACATGACCGAAAGCAACTGTGAAAAAGCAGAGATATATTCTCCTGTTTTGTCATTTACCACATCACTCTGATCTGTACTTGGGATGATGAAAGCCACCTATGCGGTAGAGAAACTTTTCAAAATCTTTCCTGCGCAGAGAAATGGTACCTAATGCAGCAGAACAGTCAAAATTTTTGCTCTGTGTAGCATGCTAACACAAATCAAACCACAAATTATACCACAATTTGCTCCTAATTATACTACAAAATGACACTGCAAGGGATATCTAATAACAACTAATAGGATAAAAAGTTTTGGTATTTTTCAGTCAATAAACCCTACATGTCTTGCATTTAAACCAAAAGACTTGAACAAACATTTTCATAAAGACAGAGATAATAAAAAGTAGTTTGTATTTGTTTTAGCTTACATATGCTTAAAACTGAAATCCCACAACTGATTACTTGTGGTTTTGACTTATCCAAGTCACTCTGAATAGCAACAGACACACACACATGCCCTAGTTAATTTGAATAAAGGTCATTAATGAATCTACAACAGAACATCCATTTCCTCCTGTATCCTGACATAGCCTGAAAACATAGTAGCTGAAATAGCTGAGTGACTTACAAGCAGTGTTTTGGTAGAGAATGCTTTATTTGTTAAAAATGATGCAAGGTCTATCCAGATATTTAGGCTGCCAAATATTTCAATAAATCTATTTAATTGCATTCAAGCTCTGAAAATAGCACTGATTGAAAAAGTTTGTACTTCTTAACAAATTTATGTAAATTGCTCTTCAAGAGTCAGTGACAGCCATTCATTCCATTAACAAGTAACTACCTTAAGTCTGTCTATCCTAACATTTCTTTTAGATTTTGAGAAGTCTTTGTTTCCTTTTAACAAACTTCCCATAAACACAAACAGCCATCTTTAAACAAACTAGTCACTTAATGTTTCCGTCTTGTCTGATAACGTTTATCCTCCCTCCCATTTAGCAAGGACTATCTACAGACATTTCAGATGCGTCTTGCCTGCCAATCCTTTGGAAGAAGGATATTCAAACAAAGTCACTTAAAAACCACTGCTGGATAGTTGAAGTTTAGTTTAGTTGAAGTTTACTAACAAAGGTAAGGAGGAGCAGGCGGTAATTTTTCTTTAGACAACTGGACTGCTTTAGGAGTGTGCCTGTACCTGCACACTTACATGTATAAAACCCTCTATAAATCCTACCCCACCCACACAGGTCTGTCAAATACCGCTGGCAAAAAGACAGCACTATGGATAAATGGCTAAAGATAAAAGATAGTTTATCAGGTTAACTAAGAAAATAACTGCTTTTCTTTCTACTATTAAAATTCAGATTCTTGTTGCAGTGAATCTTCTGACTTATTTTTATTTCTAGAATACAGGATTATTTCTGACTCTTTATACAATTCCTGTATTCAGGGAATTATTCAGAGTGCCTAAAATGACAATGCACTAAAATAGCTACCAGACACATAAAAGAAAACTAAAAAGCAACAACAGACTACTAACATGGAAGGCAGCAATAAAATTCCCACCGACTTCAGTAAGAGCAGAATTACCCAAGCACAAGTGCTGAAACCCTGCTTGAAGTATTTATCAATCTGCAGATGCACAAAGATAAATGGAGAAAGGGATTTGAAAAATATTTAAACAGCAAACTTGTCCCTATCACTGCCACATGGCATGCCTTAAAACAAGGATACAGTAAGTGAAAACGTCACAAAAATTAAGAACATGGGCATAATATGGACAAATTATTTCGCAAGAGCAAATATCTTATTTAAATTTTCAAATAAAAGTTTACATCAATCTTAAACATAAGAGGTACAATATGCAATTTGGATAGTTGCTGATAAAAAAGACTCTCACAGTGACGCACTTTAAAAAATAAATGGTAGGCAGTTTCATATTGATTAGTGCTCTTCTTAGAGCACAAGAAAGGTGATCAACATCCTGCTAATACGGTTAACAGTAAAACTTCACACAACAATTAGGAGTATGATTCCTGTTTGTGTTATCCACCTGACAATTACTGTTTTTTCTTCTAATATACATTTAAACAACATTTACAGTCACTTTTCATTAGCAACTTGATGGGTGATGAAATCTGGAATACTAAAAAGGAACAAGTTGATAATTATGAGATGCAGAGAAAAAAGTCAGTGTAAAGACTTGTAAATACTCTATGGAGTACATTATTATTCAAGGATACTCCTTCAGAAAGTAGGGAGTAAGGATTTCATACTCTCAAAATTTTAACAGTTACAAAAGACAGCACACTACCTGCTAATCATACAAAATGTTCTTCTTACCAAATGAAAAAACACAGTATCTATGATTCCTTTTAATATTTAACAAAGTGATTTTCATTGCTGCTGTTTTTCATTGTTATTATGGATACAGCCACACAGGGAATGCTCTCCATGCAACTCATTATGTCTGTCTGATCTACTGTTACAAGGAAGTAGTGTACTGAAATTTATATTAATCCTGTCCTTTGATGTATTAAAAAGAAATAGAATTTTTAATAAATACCTAAGCACTCTTCATATGCAAGGCTAATCAGGAGGCAGACTATCAGCAACACAGAGACAGCACAGAGGAAAAGAAAATCCTTTTATTCTTCAGTATATTGTATTGAATTTAGCTTTTTAATATTAAAGGGTGCACCTTGTACCTTTACTATAAGAGCTGAAAAACAACTAACTTTATGACTGATACAATTAATAGCAACAAACAAGTATGTTCTTTTACAGCAATACTGTCATTTTGTCTTGAGCCCACAAATCAGGTGCAACAATGCTATGGTAATAAATTTAATAAAAGTCAATTACTTAAAAAAAAAACCAAACAAAATCAGATGCATACTACCCAGATACATAATTGCATTAACATATTCACACTTCTCTTACCTGCCACTACAGAGAAGCCAACGAGCAAGAGAATAGTGAGGTATGATCTTCTGTATGACACTAGCCATTACCATGGTAACCACCAACTGTACACCTATCACACCCTGTAGAGAGGTAAGTTAATAAAAAGTCAGTATGTGCATAGGAAAAGTGGTGAAATATCTAAAAAAAAAAAAAAAAAGCAGGCATGATACACTGGGGAAGAATGGGGAGCGTGAGGGGGCAGAATACTAAAGCTGTTAAAAAAATTTTTTTAAACTTGCTACAAACACTTACAAACTTCAAAGGGAAAAGGCATTCTCAGGTCACCACAGCTAATCTCCCTGAAGAGGTCTAAGATCCTCCCCCTCACAATGCTGGCCACATTTATGTATGTACAGAGATTTCCTCTTTGTTTACCTATATGCGTAGGTTTCTATCTTCTCTGATTAGGAGTCTGTTTTCAAGGACTCCTCTCCACATCATCCTCATCCTTACTTTACCAACTCAGTCCACCACCTTTTCCTCTTGATTTGAGGGTCACCACTTCTTTCCTTTCTTAGTAGTCCTTGCACCTCAAGAGGGAGTCTCATGGTCACATAAGCCAAATCCCTTCTATGCAATGCCAACACCTGCTATGCAATCAGTTGATAACCTACAACTCCACATCAACCCTCCCCATCCCTACCAGCAGTATAATCTTTCATCCTAAATAATGCACTAAGGAAAGTTCACACACTCTTTTCTTCCTTTAATACTTTTTCCCTTAGTAAAACACAAATTGTGCAGATACTGCTTCTATTTAAAAACATAGGCAGATGACATGTTTTTGGATATACATTATTATCCATAATTCAACATGATTGAGGGAGATAGAAACAGCACAAACTATCCTTTAAGTATTTATAAACACTTTCAATATGTTACCACATGGCTCATAAAAAAGTGTGATGTATCAATAAAAAGAGGTGCTACTTTTTTATACTTTGAAGTAACACCTTTGGAGGGCATTAGATACCAGCAAGTTCCTTTGGTGCTCAAGAGTCTCTTCACCTCCTCCCTCCTTGGATTTTCTACTGCTTCTACACCTTGATGCCATCAACTCTTTGAGGTATCTCAAAAAGTAAAATCTCAATGTTCTATTTCACTGATATCAGGATCAAGATCTGTATGTATATGAACACTCAAGCTTTATTAAGGATTATGCATAGTTCTGCACATAGAGTACTCAAACCAATTCCATCAACTCCCAAGCTAAGGAAAGCGTACTCCTAACAAAAAAGTGTTACCAGCTGCCTTCATAATAGAAATGCTATACTTACATTACTAAATTGCTCAGTACATACTTTTTGGGTACAAAATAAACAATTTTAAAATCAAATGTTTCTTCTGACCATCTCACACTAAGCCCTATAACCACTTCCACATAAAGTAAGTGAGAAATCACTGTCCCTTCATCTTGCCTCTCTACTAAAAATTCTCAAAATTCACTCTCTCAGGGTGAACTTATATTAATAGTCCTCTAGAATAATGTATTTATTAGAAGCACAGCCTAATCAGATGCCAGTATGTCTCTTCATTTACTCCTAGAGCTTCTTATCTTTAAGGGAAAGAAATTGCCTTAACTCAAGACAAGAGAAGAAAAAAAGATGAAAATCAAGGCAGTTATTTTTATACAGGGCAGCAGGTCCACTAGCTGAGCTAAAATACTTACAGTTCAAGATACTATTAAAAAGTTTACCAATAGAAACACTCATTTCCTTACTCAAATACAGCCTGCATGTTGTAGCAGAACCCATCAGGAACAATTTCTCTTAGTCACTGAATATCTCTCTGCACCCTATACGCCCGTTTCCAGCAGAAATTTATAGTGCTCATTCCCATAAAGTAACTGATGTATTTGATAAAAACAGAAATACCTACAAACCTTTCAGTGTACAAATAAAAACAACCTAGCAAGTTTTAAGCCACTTGGAAAAAAACCCCAAAAAACAACCAAATCTAAAACCCCAATAATATCTCTAAACTTAATCTTGACTTTCTGGAGGAAATATCCTAATATATTTCTAGTATTTTGCTACACTTTAAGCAATTTAAAAATGTATATACACCTATATATACACATACATGCCATATATAGGCATTTTTCTCAATTCCTGAAGGTTAGTATTTAATCATAAGCAATATACTAATAGAGAAAAGCTGTCACAAGAATTTTTTTTTAAAATCCACTGCATTAATCTTCCTACAATCTATCAAGAACACTAGTCACAGGAACACATTAGATGATACAGTGAGTCAAAATAACATGCTATGTGCACAGCACGACTTTTTGCCAACTCTACCTTTTTGCCTGGACGTGTTTACACTCTACTTGTAGGTTAACTAACACACTCCTATAACTACTGTTGTAGAAAAATATACAACACCCCAAAACACCTTATATTACAACACTAGAACACATTTTCCCCCCATCCCCAAATACAGGGTTCAATTCAGGCTCTGTCTAGATCCAGTCTCCCCCAACCTCTGAGTCTTCACTTTACACTAATATCAGTTTAAATTCAAAACAACTAATTTCAGAACCATAAATGAAGATTAGGTGCTGGTTTCCAACAATATCTTACATCCTCTACTTGCACACTTGAGGACACAGGATTCAGATCTTAGTCAGAAATCTACAACTTTAAAAATCTAGAGTATGAGAAATAGAGTGACGTGTTTGAGGAAGAAGATGCTCAATGTCAAAGCTGACACCAGAGAGGGTTTTGAGGATCTCTGGTAAACAAACCCTGGAACCTACCACTTGATCTGTATTGAAGTAATAAGCAAACGATCAGTGACTGGGTTGACTCAAAACTAAGAGAAACACTACTCACTGTTAAGAGGTGAGGAACTGCAGCACAGATTAAATAAAGTGTGCAGTTACAGAATAGTTTGTGGAATTGAAATAATTTCATAAGGCCTTCAACACTGATTCCACATATATCCATTTCCTTGTCATGCTTCAGCTTTGCAGCTTCAAACTTGAAACCAGGTTCAAGACACTAGAGAGACGGGTCTGTATTCTGCTGATCAAAGACATTTCTGTCAATCTCTCTAATACTGGGAAGCATAGGGACCAAAGCTGACTATGTAAGCAGTTTTTCTGCAAAACACAGGCTGGCAAGCAACTTCCTGGTCAAAAACAAGACCGAAATGGTACAGACACGCAGCAACAACACAGTCTAATAAACTGCAGTCTGGCTGTCTTTCTGCCACAGAGGAAGATCTTTGATGAGAGGTGTCTCAGAAGTCTTGAGGACTGTGTTCACTTCCTGACCATCCAGCAACCATGGCATACCTCCCTTTGTTTGAATAACATAACATACTTTACATAAAAGCTTTAAATAAAACATAGCAGAGAACACATTAAATGCTTCACAAGAATAGTTTCAGCAGTTACACTAAAGTGAAGCTTGACAGATTTCTTAAAATTGGTAGGAAAGAAATGGCATGCTGAAAATGCAAAGGTTCTAAGGTTGAATAAAGTATAACCTGGACTTTGGTTTTCACAGTCTTTTACAGTACATACTTGGAGACAGACTTGCTGATTAGTAGAAGAACAAAAACTAAGAAAAAGCAATTAAGATAAAGTTACAATACTCTTATCTACACAGTAAGTGTACTTATAAAACACCAACAGCTACCTCACAGTAACAAAAAAAAAAAAAAGAACAAAATTTAAAGAGTACTTCTACCTAAAGAACATTTTTTTTTCATTATTACATGAGTTATAGAAAATGAAGTAAAAAGATAGATAAGGTTGATTGTATTATGCAAAGACAACACTCCAGTCTCCTTATTTCAACCTTGCCCAAGGTTATTCCTCCTTACCTGTAGTAAAAGAGCATGGATTTCCGTCTTTTTCCTTTTACCACTTATCTACCTACTACAAATAAATCAAATACTCAGCTTTACACAGGACTTTGAAACTACTTGTTCTCATACAGTAACCATCTCCTCCATTACCAGACAAGGGCCATGAGCTGAAGCCAACCACTGCATACACCAGGACTGCAGTAGGGATGCAACTGCACGACTGAAAAACAGCAGGTAGAATCCCATTCACAACTTCACCTTCAGAAATTTAATGCCCATTGCTTACTCTCTGAAATGGCAAGTCTTGTAAAAACAAGATTTCAACACAACTATACTTGAGTAACCTACAGATGTTAATACAGGGCATAACAATATCTTTCAATGGTAGCACACAAACACACTAACACGGCTGATGATTTTTCAAGTAAGACACTGGAAAGGGATTGCAACAGTAGTGGCCACAAAGATTTTAAAGATAATATAAGTATCTCCTGCAATTTTAAAACTGCAATGGTATTTGCGAAGTCTGGAAGATAAATCTGCCACTTAATAACTGACACATTATTGCTTTTGCTGTAAATGAGACTTTTCCCCATATAAATTTTTCTTCTATGTAAATTTTCTCCTTATGTCTGTGCTAAAGCTCCAGCTTGCAAAAGCAAAATAGTTCTTCTGAAACATAAATGCAACTCAAAATTGTTTCCTAAATAGTAGAAAATATTATATAGGATGGACAAAGAAAAGTCAGCTTGCTGTGCAACATCTTAAAGTGAAAAGATTCCTGTGAAAAGGACTACTTTCACAGAATACACAGTCATTACGATAATCAGCAATCTGAGGCAGTTCAAATCCTACGGTTTGTAGAAATCAGACATTCATACAGCTATTTTGGAAAAGAAATCTACGGCAAGAGAACTCTTTAAAAAAATCAGATTGTTACTTTTTTTCTATTCTCATGACCAAGGCTTCTCTGAATTAGAATTTTCACACACCTACCATTGTTTACAAAAAAGATGCTTAAAGGGGCATGAAGAATATTCAAGGTGTTCAACAATATCACCTAACTGCTCACCCTCACAGAGTCTTTCATACCCAAAGGTCACTTCTCTCTTGACCAGTGTCTTTCCACAAAGACAAAGAAGAACCATAAACTGCTGCATGGAAGGACTCAGATGTGCATGACTCCGTCTAAAACAAGGTGATTTGTTTGAAACCAAACAGCTTTAGTCAGTGAACAGCATTTTACCTGACAGTCTTGCTTCATTTACCACTGAGGCTCCCTAACTAAAAAGATTACAGAACTAGTGGTCATTAGGCAAATCACATTATTGCAACAGGTCTCATGGACAGAACAAGGGCATTTATAAAAATGCAAATTTATAATTGTTACTGAAGAGGCAATACAGAATACCTGTTGCAGTGAACACCAATACATACAGAATATATTATTAAATTATAAGTAAAACTAGTTCAGAGAAATTACGTACTACACAGGGAAAAGAAGGTTATATGCCATTATCACTTTTCCAAGATTTTCAAAATTTAGTTTAGCCAGTATTCCCACAAATAAGACAAGTAGGAACCTTAGAAGTTCCCACTCTCTAGAAGATTTGCTTTTTAAAGAACAGGCTCTGTCATTACAGGAATCATTCCAAGTATAAAAAGTGAGAAGACTTTAACACCTCTGCTGAACAGTCTAAAACACTATGGTCTTACAAAGCATTAAGACACTTGTGCAGAGCTTAAAGTCATGGCCTAACTGGCATTGCAACTGCACAGAGGAGTCCTGACAGTCCCAGACTGGCAGATGTTGATGCTTACAACCTGATTTCTAAGTCTCTTGGTACAAGAGAAACTGATCCATGTCTCATTCTCCTGCTGCTTCGGAACTAGAAAATACAGCTTCCAAACAGCATAAAAGTAGACTATCTTTTGCCTTTCCTTAAGTCATGGAGTCACACACAAAGATTATTTGCCCACACTACCAGCACACAGTAAAGAAAGCTGGACCTGATCTTTCAACCCCATTAGGCAACACAAGCAAGCATTCAATTAATTTAAATAAGGACCTACACTGAAAGCAAAAACTTTTTTGCTTGCAATTTTCCAAATGTAGCTTCCCATACTACACCACAGCACTCATGGACGCCTACAAATGAGAGGAGTATCACAAGGCCTTTTGTATAAGTATTCTAACTATTCTAACCCCTGAAGAAGAGAAAAAAAAAAAAAAAGAAAAAAGGAAAAAGCTTCATGAGAAAAAAAATACAATTCCTTTCATAGGCAAGAATTTACACTATAAAAACTACTTCAGTGGAACAACATGATAAAACTTCTAAGTCTGAAAACAGTTAAAAGGCAGATTTTATCAAAAAAAAACTTGTAAAGAGCATTTCTTAAGACTTAGATCAATGAACAAACACTGGTACCATAGCTAAAATGATATATTGACAATTCATATAGTCACATTGAAGAAAAATATATTAATGGCACACAAAAAATATGTTTTTATAGCTGCGGACCCTGTTCCTTGTACCTCAAATATAAGTACCTTCAAGGCTAAGCAAATCAATTCCAGTGTTTCAAATGCTAAGACTTAAATACAAAATTCAGCATATCTCTATAGAGACATATGTTTATATAATGTATTATTCATTAAATACTTAGCCTGCTCTATTGAAGCAACATATATCCAACAAGGTTACATAGTTAGTAGGGTTACAAGGTCATTTATTGTGCACTACATTTAGCCCAATAAATTGTAGTTGTGCTGAAATACTTGCTGTAAAAAGCAATTTGAGATGTGATTTTTTTCATGAGATCCTCTCCAGCCCCAACTGTTCTGTGATTCTACAACACTCACGTGCTGCCACAGCACACATGGCAGCTCTGACATGACCCAGAGCACCAAGAGTGAACTTGTGGCAATGAACAACAAAGCGTCTGTCAAAGGTTTCTGGATATACCCAAGATCACATACACGATCCATTTATAGAGAATTTAAGGAGACCAGATAAGACAGTTATAGAATCAATTCCGGAAAAGAACTTAGGATCATCAAGACCAAATGTCAACCCAGCACTGCCCCTGTAATCCCTGAACCTCTAAAACACATCACCAAGCACCAGGTCCAAACGTTTCTAAAACACTTCCATGGATCGTGACTCCATCACCTCGCTGGGCAACTTATTCCAATACGTGACCGCCCAAACAGTTGAATTTTCTTTTTTCTAGTATCTAATTTGTATTTCCAATGTCTTAGCTTGAGGCAATTTTCCTTCAGGCAGGGCAGAAGAGACCAGCCCCCACCCCACTACAACCTCCTGTCAGGTAGTTACAGAGATGGAGAATAATCCTATGCATTTATACAGAGACATCCTAACCCCGTTACAGAGCACTAAGTGCAGTGGCTCACTCTAGTTCCCAGTAGAAAAGCAGCAGAGTGAGAAACAACCAGCGGGCAGTGGAACCATGTCGGCGTTAGATCGCGGAAGGCCGCAGACGCCGCGGCGCTGCGTTCACGAGCGCCAATTGCAGAGCTCGATGGTGTTACTCCGCTGCCGTCCTATCCCCGACGCGCCCAAACCCCCGAGCTGTCCCAACAGCCAGGGACCGGGGCCTGCAACAGTTTAGCCCCGATCCAAGGGAGGCGAGCGGACCTAGCCGCCCCGCTCACCATGGTGCCCGCGTCGGCCCCGCCAGCCGCCGCTGCCGTCCAGCTCGGCCCCACTCCCGGCACATAAATCCGCCCGCTCGCCGCTCCCGACCAACGCAACCCGAGGTCACGCCGGGATCCCGCCGCGAACAAGGCCCGCCAGAGGTGTCCGACCAGCTGCCTGCGCTGGCGGGGCCCCGGAGCGCTGAGACTGCGCCGCGAAGGACAGCCCCGGCCTCACCGCTCCTCCCGCGCCGGCTAGCGAAAAGGGAAGAAGGTAGAGACGCCTGCCACGACGCACGGGCCGCGGGCCCCTTGGCGACAGCCCTGTCAGGCGTCGCGGGGCCAGCCTGTCCCGGACAGGGCACCGCCGCAACCTCAATCACGTGACGCGGGAGGTCGCCCCGAGCGCGGAGCTTCCCCAACTCCTGACCCCCGCCCGCGTAAGGCACAGCACCGCCCGAGCACCGGAGCGGGGGGACTGGAGAGGGGTCTGACACGGCGGCAGCGTGAACGGGGCCCAGCGGAGGAGTGGGGGAAGCGGACCTTGCGCATGCGCCGAAGTCACATTGCCCTCTCCCGTGCCGGCGCTGCGTATGCACAGTAGTGTGGACTGAGGGTGGAAGGGTGGCTGGGCCTGTACCCTGTACCGGGATTAGCGGTACCCAGGGGCGGCTCTCCGAGGAACTAGGCGGAGTCGCTTGGCCCGAGGAAAATAGATGTTCTCCTTGCAAAATACCCAGTACCGCGCACCACCTGGCTCTGTCCGAAAGGGATACACCTGGATAGTCCGTCCCAAAGGAGAACTGGGAAATAGTTGCGTTGCTCAACAGTTTTGTCGTAAATCGTGCGGTTTTAAATGCGTTGCTGTGGTCCCTTATGCATGAGCTGGAAACAAATAGGATCATTCTGCTTGAAAAGATAAATAGTATTTGCGTAGAAAATACTTAACATCTGTTTGTATTTTGTCAAGCTTTATCTGCCTCCTGAGGAACCCAGGAAGGCAATTCATAGAATCACAGTATGGTTTGAGTTGGAAGGAGCTGTATGGATAATCTTATTTCAAGCCCGCTTATTTCAAGGACCTTTCATCAGAGCAGGTTGCTTAGAGTCCTGTCTAGCCTGGCCTTCCAGGGATGGAGCCTCCATCCCATTTCCCTGGGCAACCTGTGTCAGTGCCTCACCACCCTCACAGTAAGGAACTTCTCCTTAACGTCTAATCTAAATCTCTCCACTTTTAGTTTAAAACTGCTTGTCATCGTCCTGTCACTATCTGCCTATGTGAAAATTCATTCTTGCTTTTATAATGCCATTTTTAGGTAAAGAGGCTCTAAACTCTCCCAGGAACTTTCTTTTCTCTAGACTGACGATTGCAAACTTTCTCAGCCTGTCTCCTTTGCACAGGTGCTGTGATCACCTTTGCAGACCTCATCTGGACTCACTCCAGGAGGTTCCTGCGTTTTTTGTGCTGAGGGCCCCAGAGCCGGACACAAAACCCCAGGTGAAGGTTTCAGGAGGTCAGACCTCCTCGATCCTTCAATCTTCCTCCTCCTTCCATCTGCTGACCTGGCTGGTTAGAATGCAGCTTGGGACGTGGTTGTCTTTCTGTACTCCACATGCACCTGGTAGGTTCATGTCCAGCTTTTCATCCACCCAAACCTTGAAATCCTTCTGTGCAGGGCTGCTCACAGTGAATCTAAATCTTGTTCCACACACAAATCCCTAGGAAAAGCTAATGTAGTGAAGTCTCAACAACCATCAGGAAGTTATAAACTCTCATTCTGACATTTTTAATTGTTCCTCTGAAATATGTCGCAGCTAAAAAAAACCAAACCAATAAAACCCACTCAAAATCACATTTCTAAAACAGTAGAACAAATAGATTTCAAAGGAAATCCTCTTAGATACTAGAGATTATAGTACCGAAGACAAGATGATTCTGACCTATTCAAACCATTTAATTTTAGTCAACAAGTAGGTCTTTGGCCTCCCAGTTTATTAATGCTAATTTGGTCACATTTATGGTAAATGTTGCATGTCAAGTAAATAACAATTTCTAAAGGCATTTGTTCTACTCCAAGTGTTTCTTGCTCACAGAATCCTAAAGAAAATGAATAAGCTCTTTAAAAGGCAAAGTTGCAACAAAAAGGTATCAGTCTTATTGCAGAGATGGTAAGAGATAAGATGCATTTGGATTCCAGTTGATTTGAGGCATGTTTACTTGTGAAAGTAAGAGTCTCAAAAATGTTTTAAACAAAATTCTTACTTCTGGAACTCTTTGGCATAAGATTTCATCACTGAAACAAATTGGTGGCATTTTATGAAAAATAATCAAAATTGGAACTGAGCAGAACTGTTTAATTAACTGCAACAAGAATTAGTCAGCTTGAACTCTAGCAAGAGCTCTAGTATTTTAATTCTAGTGTTGTTTTAATTTGTATTTCACACAAAGACAAGGCCAAAGTTGTTCTAATCAGTATAGAAAAATGTATTTTTGGATGGATTTATATGGGCTGAGTGGAGCCTTTGCAGCAGCAAGGTAAAGAAAACTGCCCCGTGCGTTACTGCCAAACACCACTATTCGTACAAACACCACCTAACCTATGAAGTTGCTGTCTTGAGCCCTCTTGTCTCAAACAGTAAGTTTTAAGAAATGCATTAGAGGAGACATGTTTTTACTGCCTGTGCCAGCTGAATACACAGCAGTCTTAAGTTGGATGTATATGCCTCATTATTCAGAATGTATGAAAGTACATATTTTTAATACATTGGTTCACACAGCTAAGCCATGCACACAATATTCATGCATGCATATACCTCTGTATGCATAGAAAACTTATGCTGTCTAAATGTGCTGTTTCAAATGGAACGCAACATAAAACAGACAAATCAAATATATGACTGCTGAAACTAAGCACTCCTCATTTCATCTACTGTGTGACGTTTCTGAAGTCATTACTCTTCTGTTCAGTTAACTTGAAACATGCTTTCTGATAACACTTTTTTTTCCCCTAAAAAATCATGTTACTGAGCAAGTGCTTTCTTGATGAGCAGTTCAGTAGTGCTAAAAAGGCCAGTGGTGTGTTGTGATTTTATTTAAGCACTATTAAAAGTGGTTAAAACCACTTGTTAAAAGAATTTAAAAATACATGCCTCTGGCGGTAGTATTTTCTTTTAAAATGCACAGACTGGTTTTGATGTGTTTGTATTGTATCTTGAGGCTTCATGTACGTTGTTTTAATATAGGTAAAGTATCTGAAAAACAAAGTCATAACAGCATAATCAGAACATAACTATATGTGCAATGGGCTAATACATGCTGCAGTGTTCCAGAGTGGCATTTGTGTGTAAAAAATCTTGTCCTGAGTCAACAGGCTACAAATTGGCAAAGCATTCCAGATGTGTAATGCAAAAAAAGGGGAAGTTCTTTGGTATGTTGGTATTAGAGCCAGTAGTAGATCATGATCATTGGACTGCAATCTGCAGTGCAGTTGGGGAAAAGATCTTATGCCTGTGTGCCGGAGCTAGACCACCGAAGGTCTTGCAGGTCAGAACCAGAATTTTAAAATTAATCTTCTGCTTCTCAGAGAAGCAGTGTAGCAGTAACAGTGGGCAGAGTAACTCTGGTATGTTTGGAGGCTTGGAAACAAGCTAGCAATCTGTCAGGAACATATTTAAATACTTCGGGATGGTGCCACAAGCCTTTACTCAGTCTCTCAGTTCACTGGGCATTAAGAAGTATATTCCAAGCACTTGTAAGTATTACAAACATTTGTTAGAAAAACCAACTAACCAAACAAAACACTGACTAGAAGAATATTCTCCTTCTACAAGTCAGAATATAAAGGCAGCATTTTTAAGACTCAGGACTAGGAATTCTCCAGCCCCTCTTGATGCTCTGATCACATGCCTCTCCATTCCTCACAAGAATTATGATTTGTAGAGCTCTAAACCATAGTAGGGGCCCCAAATAGACTGCCCATGAGTGGGTGGTGATCAGGTAATTACTTACTCTAGTCCCATGCTGTTAAAGGGGAGATGAGGGTCAGGATGTAAGTTCTGCACCCTCCCCCCAGTCCCTCTGCTATTCATCAAGGTCAGTGATGAATTTTTTACTTTCCTATGCTTTCAGGGAAGGGAACAGTTCAGGCTCAGTTAGCTTTGTACAGAGGGCTGCATGCACAGAAAACCAAGCAGCCCCTCATTTTTATCTGTTGTCTCTGTCTACCTTTCAACACATAAACAAATTATATGTGCAATCTTTTCTTCAGAAAAATCCCCAAAAGACTAGCATTGGGAAATCTGTCACACAGTGAGCCCTGAAGAAGTTAGCTGTTGTAGTGCAAAGCACTACTGCTGTCTAATAAGTGAGAGTTAATAAAATGAAGTGGTAAACCAACATGTGAGTTATGAAGATCTTCCTTCACTAATAGGTGTTATCTAGTGTCCCATAGATGCTCATTATGTCTTGTTTATATCAAATAATAAAGTCTTGTGTTGCGTCAGTAGCATTAACTGGAAATGGGGTCTGATCATAGAATAAAAGCTATCAAGGAATTTTGTTGCCTGTACTTGCTTCTCTCTCCTTTTTTTTCCCTTGCTCTTCTCTGTGCTTCCTATCAGAATGGTATCTATAGGAGCTATTCTTCAATTAGTTTTAAAAAAAAAGTTTAAAAACATCTTGATACTGATGAAGACATAGGGATGTTAGTAACAGGCCAAATTAATCCCCATTGTAAATCCATTTTTTCAACACAGGATAAATCCGGGTCAAAAATGTCCAAAAGAAATTTAGTCAAGATGTAAGGCTCAAATTAAAAAGTGCAATAGAACAATGCATCTGTTGAGTGTTTTCAAGTGTGTCTTTGTGCGCCTTACTGTGATTCCAACATAGCCCTGTGGTAAAAATGTTAACTCTTCCATTCTTGTATAATGTGAAGTGTCACATTCTTCTGTAATGTGAAGTCAGAGTTGCCATTAGTTCTCTGGTATGCAAAGGAGAGATCAGTTCATTTTATAAACTGGGCTTGGACAAATGATGCTGAAACAATCAGTGTTTTGGTGTTAACAAGGTTTACACAGTTTTGAATGCCAGGATCCTTTGATTTTGGGACATATTAAAAAAAACTGAATGTTTCCAATTGTGCCCTTCTGTTTCTCTGAGATTAAAGGGAATAATAAGTTAAAAACTGAAAAATATTTATAAAGAAAAAAGAATTATTCTGTCAAACTCTGCTATAGTGCTCTAAAGTGATTCTCAAAGCCTATAATAATGTGGGAAATACAGGAAGACTCAAACATACTGAAAGTAAACATGGTTTTACATCCTTAAACTTTATAGTATGTTTGCTAAGGAACACTTCTATGTTTGCATGTGAGTGTGTGCATGATAGTGTCATAGTTATTTCACCTGGTTAGTTTAGGCCTTGTTGTCCAATTCCTACCTAACCATCTTGAAACATGCTAACTTCTTACAAGTCTGATGAAATTGTGAACCCTGGGGATTGTCAAAGGGGTGTGTTAGTTGCATTACTTGATTTTTTGGTGAGGAGGGAAGAAGCAGGAGGCAGATGCTCTGAGCATCAGAGCTGAGATTCTTCTACAAGCCACGATGAGGACTAATACAACAAATTGTTTCCCTGTAATTCATGGAGTGCATGTGTACATGCAGAGATCCGCTCAATGCCTGAGAGAAAAGGTGTTGACACTGGAGCACATGGATGCTGAAAAGCTGTATTCTAGGAGGAAACTCAAACAGAAAGAAGATAGAGAAGGAGAATCCTTGCTTCCAAACTCATGATTAAAAACTTATAACAAATAATCCTTAAGAAACTACACCCCATGAACTAAAATGACCCATGCCATGTAGTTTGTAGTTTGAGACTATTTCACCCATGGGAGGGACATGTGAGTACATTACAGCAGGTTGGGCAGGACTGCTACTCCTGAATATTAGAACCATGTTGGAGAAGTTCAGGGAAGGGAAGTTCTGGGAAGTTCTGGGGAAGGGAAGGTTCCGGGAAGGGAAGGTTCTGGGAAGGGAAGGTTCCAGGAAGGGAAGGTTCTGGGAAGGGAAGGGAAGGTTCCGGGAAGGGAAGGTTCCGGGAAGGTTCCGGGAAGGTTCCGGGAAGGGAAGGTTCCGGGAAGGTTCCGGGAAGGTTCCGGGAAGGGAAGGTTCCGGGAAGGTTCCGGGAAGGTTCCGGGAAGGGAAGGTTCCGGGAAGGGAAGGTTCCGGGAAGGGAAGGGAAGGTTCCGGGAAGGTTCCGGGAAGGGAAGGTTCCGGGAAGGGAAGGTTCCGGGAAGGGAAGGTTCCGGGAAGGGAAGGGAAGGTTCCGGGAAGGGAAGGGAAGGGAAGGTTCCGGGAAGGGAAGGTTCCGGGAAGGGAAGGGAAGGTTCCGGGAAGGGAAGGGAAGGTTCCGGGAAGGTTCCGGGAAGGGAAGGGAAGGTTCCGGGAAGGGAAGGGAAGGGAAGGTTCCGGGAAGGGAAGGGAAGGTTCCGGGAAGGGAAGGTTCCGGGAAGGTTCCGGGAAGGTTCCGGGAAGGTTCCGGGAAGGGAAGGGAAGGGAAGGGAAGGGAAGGGAAGGGAAGGGAAGGGAAGGGAAGGGAAGGGAAGGGAAGGGAAGGGAAGGGAAGGGAAGGGAAGGGAAGGGAAGGGAAGGGAAGGGAAGGGAAGGGAAGGGAAGGGAAGCACTTGCCTGATGCAATCCCTCTGCCCCAAGACCAATATTTTCTCTAGAGGTAGATAAATAAATTTTGGTAAATCCATTTTTTGGTCACCTTATTGGCTGAGTTTTAAGAGATTAAATTCACCACTATTCACTGGCATCTAAGTATGATATCCTCAATTGAGGACTGTTCTGAGAATGTTAACTGAGAATGCCACAATAACATTTTACCACATTTTCTGTAAATACTAATGTACATGGTATATAGACTCACACATTCATACACAAATACACATTTAAATATGTGTACATATATATATATATGAATTTGTCTAAAGACTTTTCAAATGTATAAATATTTTTAGACACACACACACACATATAAATGTATGCTGTATTTCTCTGTATTTCTGAGTATCTGCAAGGCCAGGTCCCACCTGTCTAACATTTGTGAAGAACACTTTAGCAATTATTTCATAAAAGTGAGTGCATAAATTTTCAAAAACACTTTGAAACAGTCAACTTTCTTGTCCAGTGTGCTACTGAACAAGAGGCTCAAGCTTGATTGAGTACAAATCTCATATTAGCAGTGGAGCTAATGAGCCCTCATCTCCTTTTTGTCTGTTTCTTGTGCTTGGATTTGCTACTGTCTGAATATGCAGGCCAGCTGATGCTTTGTTTGCAATTGGACATAGATTTTAATAAGGGGAGAGTTCACACTGTAGCATTATCCCTGCTTGTAGCGATAATGAGAGTCTCTTCTTGTTGGGGTTTGACACTGGCTAGAAGCTAGGGACCCACAAAAAAAAAAAAAAACATTCACTCATTCTCCTCTACTATAGTTGAGCAGGAGGGGGAAAGAAAAAACAAAAAAGGCTCATGGGGTGAGATAAGGATTAGGAGAAAACACTTAAGGACAAAATCAGCTCAAAACTGAAGAGGTGTAAAGAAAAAGTTATTAAAATAATAAAAGGATAATGAGAACTAAAATAAACCTTTAGAACACCTCCCCCCCTCCCCAGCCCTTCTTTCCTTCCCACGGATAGTGGAGGGAGACAAAACATGGGGTTTTAGTCAGTTTATAACTTCTAAAAATCTTTCTTCAGTTCACCTAGGGAGAAGAATCTCTTCATAGGGTCCTCAGGGGAAGCTCAGGGGCTCGGCAGCTGCCCCTCTCACACTTGCATAAAGAGGAACTTTTCTTTCTGGAGCAGGCAAGATCCATGAATACCATACTCAATAAGAGATGGGGCATATTGAAAACTATATTAAATTACCCTGATTAACAATTTAGCCATGAACAGGGGAGCTTTGGGAGATCCCTGTAGTAAGGGCTGGGGACTATTCATGCCAGCAGCTAAGAGGTCGAAAGGTTTCTGAAGTTCACAGGCTCAGAGCTTTTGTTATGCTAACAGACAATCTCAAATCAGCTGCCTACTGGAGTGTGAAATATAAATTATTCCTTGTGAACTTCTATCAAGTTGTCACTCTTGTTCTCCAAATACCAGGACAGGCTGTTAATTTATAGCAGGGTCTTTTCTCTCAGCATCATGAGCCCTAAATGAATGCCTTTGTACTTCAAATAATCCTTCTAAGGACATTCCTGCTGTAATAGCCCAAATACATCCCGTTTTTTTACTACAAAAGGAAATATCAGTGTTTCTCCAAATTTGTCTTTCCCTGTGCCAGAGGTGTTAGGGGTGGGTGGGAGAGATGTTCCCAAATACAGCAAGCTGGGACCCAGGATGGGTGGGTATATTAATAAGTGGTGATAGACTGGGAGCTGCGAGAGCCAAAACCTCATCCCCTGCTTCATTAGGGGAAAAAAAACCGTAGAGCAAGACCTACTGCTCTAAAGCTACCTGTCCCCTGCATTAGGTGTGATTTAGGGCATTAGGGAAGGCGAGGAGGCTACAGCACCCAAACAGTGGGTGAGGTATGGGGAAGGTCTAAGATTTGGGTACAAAGAGAAACACACCATGCTGCAGGACATCAGTGCTAATGCCATGAAAAGAAGAACCATCAGTTCTCCATATAATAACCTTTACACATGAAGAAATCAATCTATTAGAGGATGTGATCTGCTGTTATCCAAGGAAGAGAGGGAAGCCTCCTCTGTGAGAACACCAATGGGGGTCTGGCAGGTGCACAAAATGTAGTGGAGGACCGCCTCCTCATTGCAGCAATAGTGATCATAATTATAATAAAAAATGATACGACTTTCATTTGCTTACTCTGGAAATAAAAATGCTTGAGTCCCATCCCCACTCCCATATCACGGAGGGAAAGGAGGGGTCTGCATCCCTTAGACACCAACCATCCACAGACAAGGAACATGGAGGTTTTTTGGGAGTTAAGTTCAGCTGGAGGGGGAGTTGCAGGTGCTACTTTCAGGTTTGGGCCCGTCTGATCCACGCCACTGGGAATGAGAACACCTTTTGATGGCTCCTTGTACTGATACCAGCTGGACAGTGCTTTTTTCAGTGGGTCATGGGGGGAAGAAGTGATAATTGTTTTCCTCCTAATCAACATTTATTTTCCCTTTTGCAAATTGATGTCACCATTTACTCTCCATAAGCTTTTATAAAAATTCCCCAAAAATAGGAGAAACAAGTTTGATTTATGCTGTTTGCAAGATAAAGATGAGTCTTCCCTTCCCTTCCCTTCCCACTATACTCACGAATTATCTGTGGCCTCTGAGTTATTAATAATACTTAGCAAATACTACTTAGCCCTTCCAACACGCATTTAACATTTAACAAAAAGGTAATGAAACAAAACACTAAGGCTAATTAGTGTTGTGATTATAGTTTACATTTCAGGCCTTTTCTTTTCCTTTTTTTCCTTTTTTTTTTCCTTTGGAGGGAAAAATTTTCTATTTTTCAGCGAGTTTTCAAACTAATTGAAAACAACTACATTCAAACTACTACTAAAAGTCACTAAATTGCCAATACTGGCTTAATCAATTACATCTGGAGCAGCTAATATGGAACTGAACAGTATGCATGTTAATGACAGTGTTGCTGACATCGTTTATTTCATTGACAAATTGCTTTACACTCTTATTTTCAGGTTTCTGATGGCCAAGTTGGGAGTATTCAAACTTTAGCTTTCCTTCAAAAAAGGTCTATCTAGGTAGGAACATCATAATACTAATTTATGAAATTACTAAATTACAATAAGCAGATTTTTTTGGGGGAATGTGACATTTTATTTTTGAGCCTACATCTTTAAACTACACAATATTTTAAGTACAAAGATAAGAATTGCATTAAATATTTATTTTGTTGAAATATAAACAACATTAACAAGGATCAAATCTCTTAAACCTTCCAGAGTGACAACGTGAACATTTAAAACAGTAATCAGTTCTTTCAAAAAATATTAGCCAGAACAAAGTTAATTTAGGAGAGGGTTCATCCAGGAGATTTCCTGGTTTTGTGTTCCTGAATGGCATACCTGCACATTACTTTGCAGGAAAATTGATCTTGTTCACAATAATAATATTTTGTTTACGTATTAGCTTTGTGCAAATACATTTCCACAAAGGGCCACAGAATGCAAGAATTATTAGATTAGAATTACACTACGGCTAGTATATGAATGAATCCAAGGTGGATTAGAATGAGCAGAATAACAGAAAGTTAGTCTAACCAAGACAGTTGATTTCGACTCAACAAATTATAGGTTCCACCCTATAACTTTATTTATGTCCTACCTCCATCTACCTCCTTGTAACCACTAGACAGTGATTGCCTGAAGTGCCAAAGGGGAATACTTCTATAGCATATAAACCAATTAATTTTTTTTAATTTTTTTTTTTTTTTGCATATCAGGTACTATCTTTGCAGTCAAACAAGGTAAAAGCCAATAAAACAACAAAAGAAAAGAAAGACTCTGTGGAAAAGAAGCACAGAGAAAAAGTGCAATATGACACCTACAAGATGGCTGCCTTTTCATTCTTTGTCTATGATTATAGACCAGTTTCTATAAGAAAATGGAAAATGTCCATTAACAACTGTCCTAGAGGAACTATACTTACATCCTACTAACACTCTTGCAAAGAGTAACAAAACATATTAAGCTTATATACACACAGCAGAACATCATATAGGTTTGTCTGGAGGAACACCTCCACATGAGTTATAACACTGATATTGACAAGTTTGGGTGCATGAGGAGGGCAGAAACATACAGATGAATATGAATAATATAAAAGAAATCCCTTCAAAGATGAATAACATAAAAGAAATCCATTCAATATGATAGACAGAATTAGCATAGATTTATCCAACAGTGACACCTTTTCAGCAGATGATTTATATATATATGTATTACTAATATATATATATAGTTTGTTGAAAAGATCTTTAGGGAGGCTTCTCAAATTTGCATGAAAAATACCACTTTGTATGAGTGTATTAACTCCTCTGCTCTTGGTTTAAAAGTTATGGAAAAAATATAAAGGTAAAGTTCAACATTGGATCACGAACTTCCTAAAAAAAGACCCAACAGTCTTATAAAACGTTAGATCAAGTCCAGCAACAATTTTGTGGACAAAATCAAGGCTTCTTAAAAACTGTAAATAGCTTGGATTTTAGTCTATTCGGCAAAAATCGGTAGTTTACAAGGTTACTCAGTGGGCTGAGACTACAGATGAAGAACAAAGCAAATGGTTCAGTTTCAAAAGGAAATATAATAAAACCCCCTTTATCTGAAAGCCATCAGGGACAAGCACTCAATACAAGTTAACAAGCAGGAACTGAAAGCACAACATTTATGCGAGGTCAGAAGTCAAATGCCAGTCAAAAGCTTTTTAACCTCTTGGGTCATAAACAAGAATAGATAAAACACATAGATAGGGATTGGATTTTTAAGGAATCTGATCATTGTGAGTGAAAAACTTGATGATTTATGTAATTGGGACTTACAGAATAGGAACTTTGTCATTAATATAAAATGCAAAGCTCCAGGTCTGTAATTCTCCTGGGTTTTGGGGTTTTTTTTTCCTTTTAATTCACTTTTCTGTCCCTTGTTAATCTATACAATCCAAAGCAGACAGGCAATCAAAACTGTAATAATTGTCTTAAAACAGGTACATATTGTGTCAATAAGATAATTGATCTGTGCAATACAAGGTTTGTCTGAGCATTCAATAGGCTAAATATTTACAGTCAGCATATATAAAAGAACAATAGTCACCCTCCCCATTGTGATGTTAATACCAATGGAGTTCTATTTCTTGATTTTGAGTCCACTAAAATAAAAAGCAATCTCATTTCACAGTAAAGGGATGTCTCTTTAAAGAAATGTCAATAAGATAAAAAATCAACCAGCATCCGATATTTAAAGCGATCTAGTTTTACATGCATAAATATTTCATGTGGAGTTACAAAAACTTTAATTACACTTCTAATATATCCAGGGAATAGTAACTTCTTCTCTATGTAATTTTTATTTTTTCATGTAGTTTAAATCTTCAAATTCTGTTTATTGCCTTTATTTTTGTCCAAAGGTAATTTTGACTGTAATGCTAAAAAAATTACCAGGAGAAATGTAATATCCACGATCCAAGAAACAAGGATTGACAGAAGGCCTTTCTAGGCCTACTTACTGTTTCTTTAAACAGAGTTCACAATACACTAGGCAAACACTGTGGATTTAAAAATGCTTTAAAATATTTATCAGAAGAATTTTATCACCAGATTTATATGATACCTGGAGCGCACTCACCTTTATCGACAATCTCTGTTCCAAATGTCCATTTGTTCCACAAGAGACCCCAAAGCAGAACAACAAGAACTAACTGTTTTGATTCAATCAATTAAAAAACCCAAGCAACCCTAATCAACATATTGATTGCATCATCAAATGACAAATAATTTACTAATCTGAGCATTGCTTTCCATTAAAATTAATTTCATTAAATTTTCTGTTCTACAATGGGAGCTTTAGCTTTCAAACTGCATGCTTTTTGCTCTAAATTATTGCTTAATCCACACTTTTTTCACTTCCTGACTGTCCACCTGTGGCCCCCTTCCCACATCATAGGCAGAAATTTCAATACTTAGATACATGAGAGCAAGGTAAATAGAGCTCAGACTTTTATTTCTTTTCTGAATTCAAGCTGTTTGGGTGTTGCGAGTGATTAGAGTGAAACAACTTTGCTAGATTCTCACTCTGAGCAGTTTAACTTCAGTGAAGCACCCCTCTTCCAAGGACAGGAATGGTAGTGGTTTAGGTATGGGAAGGCTTTGAACAATTTGGTGGGTGAGGAGAGAGCTACGTAAGACAGCAACATTTTGTCCTTTAAATTGGAAGCGATTGCTTAATGAGAGAAAAAATTGTCAAAAACCCCCAAACCCTTTCTATTGTATTCATGTAAACACTGAACAAAATAAAGAAACTCACCCTTTAGGTTTCAGAGCACAAAATTTCTTGTCTGTCCTAAATATCAAGGATTGCAGTTAGGACACTTTGGAAGGGCTCACATGGGAGTAAAAAGCTTATCTTCCTCAGCCTTGCATACTAAGGAGCACACAATCATTATTAAAATGCAAGCAAATGTCAGCCACTAAATTAAAATGCATCTTTGGATTGCTAATTGTGCTCATTGCAAATCTGGGTCATTTTGCATGAGTGACTCTAATGTAGGGCTGAGATTGCCATGTAGCACAGTGAATTCCGGGTGCCCTGCACAAACCCTGAACTCGGTGATTGTGCCAGGTGCAGCTCTGTATGCTCCAGCAGCTGGTTCATCTGCATCAATACAAATAAGGCAACTCCTACAATCAGAGACTCGTGAGTCTGAAGCCTGATTGCTGAGGGCTGGGTTAAGTGCTACATAGGTTCACTTTCAAATCATGCTAACTGGCAAAACAGCTGTAATGTCGTCCCCCCCCCCCCACCCCCCACCCCCCCAGGTTTCAAAGACAGACTTTTGCCAAAAAAGACCAAACAATGCAGGACAAGCATCGTTTTGGGTGCTTAGAAAATTTATATTTTTATATATATATATATATATTTATGAACTTGATGGAAAGTGGTGATAATTAATCTACTATTTGAATATTTATGAGAAATATACTTATCCCCAGCCAGTGATTCCTGGCATCTCTTTTCTCAAGGACGATCTTCCCGGTGTTGTGGTGTCTCCACGTCCGCCCCTACCCCGCCACCCCCTTGCACTGCCCCCGCTGCCCATCCCAAAGAGGAGCTGTTTTTGTTGCGTCTCTCACTCGCTCACCACGCCTTCCTCCTGGCTTTCAAGGAAATCTCCTTACTGAAATCTTCCCCCTGTCTGCTCCTCAGTTTTTAGGGCTTGTTCTGCCTGCCTTTCCATTAAGTCCATGGAGTCCATTTCCATGGAGAAAAACGCTGCCTAGAAAAAGAATAAGGCAGTGAAAGGGGTTATAAAAATCCAAAGGCTACTCCAGGGGATCTGTATTAATGTATATAATATGAGAGCATACCCTATAAATATAATACACACAGTACTAGGATTGCAAAACAGCAGCAAAAATTGCCTTTCCAGCAAGACCAAACCCCCTTGGGCAGGGCAAAGAGGAGACCTACAGCCTGAGTAGCCCCGCCCAGATGCTAAAACCTCTGTCACAGTCAACACTGGTTCCAGAGAACCAGAGTTTCAGGCAGCAGGATCTGCACCGCTTCCCTCACTCCAGACAGAGTGGCCACTTGTAATCATCAAATTGAAGGATTGTTTTTTCAACATTCCACTTCATCCAGAGGCTGGTAGCATGACACCCTGGGCCCAAGACAGGACTTCTAGATCACTTTTTGATGGGAAAGTGAGCAAAACCAATCAATCTCTGTAAAGTATGTGAAAAAAACACCAGACTTTCCTTTCACACTTCCCTCCACATCTTACCCCTTCTGTCTACTCCGTTCACAGGTTTTAGGAGGCGTGGACAAGGCCAAAAGTGTGACAAGTAAATCTGACCTCAAAATCCTGTATTTCCACAGTGGCTGCAACCAGACACCTGATCCACACCTACTAGCACCTCACCCTCTCCCATCTCCGTAACAGAATTAACAGATTATTTTCCTAAAAGCAAATCAGAATTTGGCAAATCATGTGTGACAGACAATTTGCTCACAATTTCCACTCTGTCCTAGTGTTATAGATGGATAATGAGATCATTGGCTCTTGCAATTAAAGGATTACTATTGTGTGAATATTGAGAAAAGCTTAAGTGATGTACAGTTATGTTATTGTAGTTTAGACGTCCTCTGTTCTCCCCATAGTTCCCTTCCACCCATTCCCATATTGTTGCCATCACACAGCCTGGGTTGTCTAGGACAGGTAGAGAGAACATGTGCACATGCCCCTTCCATGGGGCAGTTGGGAATGGGAAAGTTTGTTGCTGTTGAGGGTGGGAGAAGGGCATGGCATGACAACACCTGACTCTCCAATCAAGTTACAAGAAAGCAATTTCCACCAATAAATGGCAAAGAAGAGCTGAGTGACAGACTTTGGAAGGGACCAGGGTTGGCTGATGCAACCCCCAGGGGTATAAAAGACTGAGCCTCCATCTTGAAGACAAGCTAGCCATGCAGTAGGCAGCCATGAGGGCAGCTTCCAGGCCTGCTTTTCCTTATGTAGTCCTGTTGTTGTATTTTTGTTAAGATTTAATAAACCCTTTAAATTTTTAAAGTGAGCAGTCGTTTCTCACAAAATGAGGGCTCATCTGTGTGCATCTGGAAACACCAGATTGAGAGACTGAGGGTCACCACATTCAGTGTTAGAGTGATGGCAAAAGTCACCATTCAGTATCAATAGTGTGCATTTCCAGGCGAGTATTCACGGCACATGGGGAGGGGAAGGAAACCGTATAGCTACTCCACTTGGAGGAGCAGGGTGCACAGCACTTAGTGCAGCTTCTGGTATGCGAGCAGCACAATAACTTCCAGAACTTACCAGCCAAGGCACACGCCTGCCTGCAGCGACTTGGCGGTGGCCAGTGCCAGCGGGGCCGCTGCTTGGGGCGTGCCAAGTGCGCAGGGTTTCTCGGATGGGGGCCACAGGAGAGGGTGAATGGGGTTTCCAGGACGCCGTAGTGGTTCTCCTGACACGCAGGCATGGAGGAGGCCAGAGGCTAAATCTACATAGAGTCACATTCGTGGCAACGCTTGGTAGGGCAGGTTTTGTGAAATCAGGGCATTGGGTGGCTGGCAGTGCCCAGAAGTGGTGGAAGATTGTGGGAAGCAGGGAGGCAGGGTGGGGCATGCAGGGCACTTCATGCCAAGGACTGGGGACAGGCTCGGTTGTTCAAGGACCTTGTGGACCGTAGAGATCACTAGCCTGGCGGCGGTGCCATGGGACGCATTCTGTGTGGAAACTACTGCGAGTCAAAAACACCTGGTTGTGCAGGGGCTTCTCCATGGCCCATGAGTATTGGACAGTCTCCAGTGATAAATGGCAAAGAAGACCTGAGTGACAAACTTTGGGAGGGGCCAGGGATGGCTAATGCAACCCCCAGGAGTATAAAAGACTAAGCATCCATCTTGAAGATGAACTTGTCACATGGTATGTATGAAGGGCAGTTCTCAGCGCTGCACCTTCTTCCTTATGTAGTCCTTTGCTGTATTTTTGTTAAGGTTTAATAAACCTTGTTAAATTTTCAAAGTGATCAGTTGTCTCTCACAGTGTGAACACAAGAGCACCACGTGAGCAGCGTGGCAGCTGCTTCCACTCATGTTCCAAGAGTGTAAGTTAATGATTTGCTTTTATTTTCCAAGAATAAGGCAAAGCTGCTTTTTTCTTTCTCTCTCCTTCTAACTAATCAGGAAGATGGGTTCTGTCAGGAAAGCCTGTAGTCTATCAGAGAGGCAGGCTCTGTCTAGAGAGTCTGTAATTAGTATGAACTGTGAACAAACCTCCACAAGGCTGGGGACCACAAGTACCCCCCCGTTAGTTAAAAGGTAAGAAGCATCCCTTAACAAAACACAACAGTGCAGCTATGTAAAGGGTGAAGAATGCCATTACCTATTTATTTACCCTTTAAACAGTACACTGGTAGGGATTACTTAATCAGTGTCATATATTTGGATGTTGCACATTAGGTTTTGCATGCAGATCCAATTGTAACTGAAATTAAGCTAGGAAACTGAGTTAAGCTAGGAAACCTCTACTAATATTGAAGTGTATAATTGTATATTATTGAATAATTTGTGCAATTCAGAAACTAGTTTAATAAAATTTTTTTTATTGCATTTCTAAATGCTGTTAATTTATATCAGAAATCCTCTTGAATTTTGGCTAACAAGAGAGGAAAGATAGCTTCTTATTTAAGCAGCTGGGGGAAGGGGACTTGGTTTTGGTTTTTGTATTGTATTCGGAGAAGATGGAACAAATCTATACTTGGCCTTAAAGGAATAGAGGTACAGGATGAGACATATTAATGTATACCATGGGAACACTGAGAGAATTTGAAAATTTGGGACCTCTTCATTTCAAAGCCTTCAGTCTCATCTACTGGAAAGGATCTCAGTATTTTTATCATTCTGAAAACACGGGACAGCCAGTGCTATGCCTTGTTCTCTCTCCCCTCAGTGCCTTTCACTCTGGTTCTAGCTTGCATTCATTTCAAAGGAGAAACCTCTTTTCCTTATAAAGGAGATAAGCCAAAATTTTTTTACTCGTTATGCTAATTTATTCTTTGTAAGAGAAGCACTTGTCCAAATCTCCACAATCTAAGTAAATTACCTCTCCTTCATGCTGATCAAGCCCCTAGGAAAGATGAAACAACAAAAAATGCTCAGTCTGGTGCCCTCCTGCCATTGCAGGATAAGAGACAGGAGACAAGAATCCAACACAGTCTTTCTTTAACCTTTCCTTTAAAACAACACTGTCGTTCCCACCCCAAAGGCACAGAGGTGCTGCCTAGAAGTGGCAGGGCGGTAACAAACAGTAGGTACCCTACTACTCTCTTCCCAGAAGAGCTCTGGGGAGTGCTTTACACGTATGTGCCAGTGTGTATCTATGGGGACACGTGTACCAGGGTGTGTGAGTCTGCGCATACAATACCTGTGTGTGCCGGTGTGCACAGCTCTGAGTGCACACACAAGTGCCAAAGTGTACACGTGTTGTGTGCATTACTATATATACGTGTGTTAAATTATCCCCTCTCAGATATGACTAAGTTCATGTACAACCCTGTGTTTGTGAGTGTGCAGAGGCTCTGCAAGTGTGAGTATATCCCTGTGTAAAATATGCGTGTTGGTGATATGCACATATTAGTGTCCATAGATTTATATGCTTGTGTTTATGTACACAAGTTCTACGTACAAGCAAGTCTCGTGTTTGTGAGCATGTGTGTGTTGGTAGAGACTGTACATATGTGATTGTCTCTGTGGCACACGTGTGCTAGTGTGTGCAAGTAAAGTGTGTACACCTCTGTGGGTGTGTACAAGTGTGTGCTGCTAACAGGTACCTCCGTATGCCAAGGATTTATACCAGTAAACAAATACCTGTGTGAGTTCTAGTTCTGCACATAACTCGATGTGCAGACATATGTGCTCTGGGCTGAGCATGCCCAGAAACATGGCTCTGGAGGCACAGCTCCGTGCATCTGGCTACTGTCTCACCTGAGAAAACAGACATGTGTGTTTCCGTGTGTCAAGGTCTATGTATCACTACTGAGCTCTACTGACCAGAGGAGAGCCTAACTCCCTGTGTACACTCTATTACAATATGTAGAGTTCAACTCATTTCATAACAGAAGTACAAACCAACCCATTCAAACTGCTGTTATTTAAGTTCTTACGTCATGCCTTAATTTTGCTGTAGACCTGCTAGAAATGCAGGGACTTATTCTTGTAGATTGATAGGCTTAAATTACTCCCCTGTTACTGTACTTTGTGAAAGACAAGTGAAAGCCTCACAGGATAATTCTACATGCTTTAGGTATCTGTTTAAATAACATTTTGAATGGAGAACTGAAATTTTATTAGTCATTAATATAATTGTCCTATGAAAATTAAAAGTATCTGTTAAAGGGAGGAACAGTGAAAAGTCTTAAAATTACTTACTTAAAAATGAATCTGAGGGAAAGACCACGTTGGGCCCTGTACACACCACTGAGAAGATTATAACCCTGCTGCAGGCAGCAACCCTGTAGGCATGGTAGGTGGGAGTAAAAGCCATACTGGACCTCTTTTCACAAACTCCACCAATCATTTTGTGAAGCGGCAGGCTGGGGAAAAGCTTAGAGTGGAGGCTCTACCCTCCTCGTCGCCCGGTCAGCGTCCAGCTCTGCTTCAGTGGGGGGGGCACTTTCCCGGGTAAGGTCACCCTGGTCAGCGCCTGAGGAGTCTGCCCCACGCTATGGTGGGCACAGCTCCTTGTGGTGGACGAGGCCTGCGGCTGCTATCAACAGAGAAACAGAGAGCGGACTCCAGCTGGGGAGGCAGTCGGTTTATTTAGTTCCAAGGTAACTCAGAACAGGAGATCCACAACTGGAGACCCCACCCTAAGGGTACAGCATCTTTTAAAGGGTGAGGTACACAGAGGAGGAGACAAGGACGGACATTTGGGGTAGACCAATGGTAGAACACTGAGGGAGGGGCCCCGGCCTCTGGGCCAATCACCCGACGCTCCAGCTAGAAGTTTCTAGAGGGAAGGGAGGGAGCGCCGGGTGACAGACCGGGCATCGGGGAGGGATTTTTTTAAGGGATACATTTGTTGTCATAGGGGTATGGGACGAGTTGGGATTACAGACAGTGGAAGGAGGGTGGAGTGAATCAAGCCTGAACCATTGGTAACAGAGAGGGGAAACAGAACAATCCAACATGGGGGAAAACAGAACAATCTAACACAACACAACAATTTTACTTAAAACTCTTGTCCGCTGTCCTCAACCACATCAACAGATGCTAGTATAACTAATCCAAAATCAAACTTGACTTCAGAAAAACATGAGTAGTTCATAAAAAAACCCCACAACACCCAAATTAATTCCTTGAGCCAAAAACCTATAAAAAAAAGAAAAGGGGGAGTTGTTATGGTTTGAAAATGAGATGATTGGCTCTCACAATTAGGGGATGACTATTGTGGGAATATTAAGAAAAGCTTTAAGTGATGTACAGTTATGTTATTGTAGTTTAGACGTCCTCTGTTCTCCCCATAGTTCCTTTCCCCTTCCACATAATCCCCCCCCCCCCCCCCCGCCCCATATTGTTGCCATCAGACAGCCTGGGTTGTCTAGGACAGGTAGAAAGAAGGTGGGCACATGTGCCCCTTCCAAGGGGCAGTTGGGAATGGGAAAGTTTGTTGCTGTTGAGGGTGGGAGAAGGGCATGGCATGACAACACCTGACTCTCCAATCAAGTTACAAGAAAGCAATTTCCACCAATAAATGGCAAAGAAGAGCTGAGTGACAGACTTTGGAAGGGACCAGGGTTGGCTGATGCAACCCCCAGGGGTATAAAAGACTGAGCCTCCATCTTGAAGACAAGCTAGCCATGCAGTAGGCAGCCATGAGGGCAGCTTCCAGGCCTGCTTTTCCTTATGTAGTCCTGTTGTTGTATTTTTGTTAAGATTTAATAAACCCTTTAAATTTTTAAAGTGAGCAGTCGTTTCTCACACCCAGTATGAATTCAGCACCATTCTCAGACAGTTAAACCTTAGCTGACACATGGCGTTTTCAAGGAAAACATTTGCCTGGCGAAACATTTCTACCCACCAGCGTATCTCCTTCAGGCACACCCAAAAGGGTGTCCTGGACCCTCAGGAATCATTGCACCCTGATGACTCAAAAGTAGGATTATTGCCATGAAAGGATCCTAAATGTGTTTCAGTAATGTGTTTTCTGTGCTGTTCTGTTTTGATTCCTCCCGCAAGACCTTCTGACCCTTCCCTGATGCCTTAGTCTTAAACACTGATGCAACTCACACTGCAGGAGAAAAAGAAGCTCTGCCCATCTGGAAAAGGGCTGAATCCTGCAAATCAATACATTTGAAGTCAGCTTTCAAATCGTGTCCACTCTAAATGGGATGTGGCAGCTGTCCCACCCAGCCCTGGACTGGGAAGGCCCTGGACAAGCTCAACTTGTCACTGCTGCTGCAGAACCCTGGCACGCTCAGGGGAGATGCTCTGCATCCTCCAGCTGCTGCAGCTGTCTCTTGAGGAGTCCTAAAAATTAAAATTCCGTTTCACTCGAAAATCCCTTTTATCTTAGGGATTTTGTAGGGTTTTGTTTATTTGATTGGTTGGTTTCTTTTTTGTTGGTTTGGTTTGGGGTTTTTTTTCCTCTTCGGTGCAGGGAGATCTTTTGGCTCTCTTTTTGCAACCGGCGCAGTTAGGCAGCAGAGAACCCGTAAAGACATCCTCTCAAACAGACATCTGTCTGTACAAAATCTCTTAACCCTGTGAGAATAAAATGAGGAGTATGTGATTATTTAATTTCCAGTAATGATACACATCTCTAGCTCTATAATTTTGTAGTATTTTCTCTGTTTCTATCCAGATGAGGACGTCAGGTTTGAATCAAAGGTTACTTGACTTCTCAGTAACTTTCTTATAAACTAACTAGAACTTTGTAAAAACAGCAGTAATGTTTCACTAGTCCTATTCTAATGCAATTTTCCTTCCTTCTACTAGAAATATTTGCTTTATTTGCAAGTGATAGTCTTTGGCAATTTGGGGGCGGGTGCATATAACCAAAATGACACATTAACTTTTGAAACTTAAAAAAATAGAGTGACCCACATTTTCTGAATAATTCACAGTGAGATGACAGAGCAGTAGCTCCATAATTTGCAGTTTTGAAGAATGTGGTATAAACCATGTCTAGTCAAAGGAAACAACAGTGCATGAGCCTGTCTTTTCAACAAGGGAGTCCTCCACCAGCAGCAACCTTCTAAATCCGTTTGAGCAGATACGCAGCTAACTTTTCACAACATAAACCTGAGAGCTGTTTGGCTAACAGCTTTCCAGGACTAGTAAACAGATTGCAAATGAAATAAATTCCTCCTCTCTAAGAAACAACAAAAGCTACCTTATGCTCATATCCACAAGTCTCTTAGTGGGCTTGGTAGGCTCCTTGCAGCTTGACCCAGCGCCCAATCTTCCTTCTGACCAGCGCAAAAATAGATACTTAGCTTTCCCTGCTTTTTATAGTATCATTTTAGGATTTCTGACTTGTCCCACAGTAAAGGCTATGTATATCCCCCTATTTCACTGGGGGAAAAATGGTGGCAGACATTCATGCCCATTGTAAACTCATAAAAATTTATCAAGAGCCTGCTCGTGGATCAGTGATTGTCCTCAAAGGGGTTACCTGAGTTGTTAACCAACCTATTTTAATAAGGCTCCACATTTGTACACTACTTACCTCTCAGAGCCACCTTATATCACAGAATCACAGAATCACAGAATTTCTAGGTTGGAAGGGACCTTTAAGATCATCGAGTCCAACCCATGTTCTAACAGTTCAACTAGGTCATGGCACTAAGTACCACATCCAGTCTTTTTTTGAACACATCCAGGGATGGTGACTCCACCACCTCCCTGGGCAGATGATTCCAGTATTTGATCACTCTTTCTGTGAAAAACTTCCTCCTTAATTCTAGCCAGTATCTCCCTTGGCACAGCTTGAGACTGTGTCCTCTTGTTCTCTCTGTTGTTACCCGGAGAAAGAGACTGACCCCCAGCTCACCACAGCCACCCTTCAGGAAGTTGAAGAGAGTGATAAGGTCACCTCTGAGTCTCCTTTTCTCCAGGCTAAACAATCCCAGCTCTCTCAGTCACTCTTCATACGGCTTGTGTTCCAAGCCCCTCACCAGCCTTGTTGCTCTCCTTTGGACACGCTCAAGCATCTCAATGTCCCTCCTAAACTGAGGGGCCCAGAATTGGACACAATACTCAAGGTGTGGCCTCAACAGTGCCGAGTACAGGGGAAGAATGACCTCCCTGCTCCTGCTGGCCACACTATTCCTGATACTGGCCAGGATGCCATTGGCCTTCTTGGCCACCTGGGCACACTGTTGGCTCATGTTCAGCCGACTGTCAGCTAGCACCCCCAGGTCCCTTTCCACCTGAGCGCTGTCCAGCCACACCGTCCCCAGCCTATAACGTTGCAGGTGGTTATTGTGGCCAAAGTGCAGGACTCGGCACTTGGACTTATTGAACTTCATCCCATTAGATTCTGCCCATCCATCCAACCGTTCCAAGTCCCTCTGCAAAGCCCTCCATTCCTCTAACAGTTCGACACATGCTCCCAGCTTAGTGTCGTCTGCAAATTTGCTAATGAAAGATTCTAAACCCTCGTCCATATCATCAATAAAAATATTAAACAGAACTGGTCCCAGCACAGACCCTGAGGGACACCACTGGTGACTGGCCGCCAGCTGGATGTAGCACCATTCACCATCACTCTCTGGGCCCGGCCATCCAGCCAGTTCCTAACCCAGCACAGAGTGTTCCTATCTAAGTCACGGGCTGCCAGCTTATCTAGGAGTATGCTGTGGGAGACAGTGTCAAAGGCCTTGCTGAAATCCAAGTAAACAACATCTACAGCTTTCCCTGCATCTACTTGGTCATAAAAGGTGACCAGGTTGGTTAAACATGACCTACCCCTCCTAAACCCATGTTGACTGGGTCTGATACCCTGGCCATCCTGTAAATTCTGCATGATGGCCCTTAATATAAACTGTTCCATTATCTTGCCAGCTACTGAGGTCAGGCTGACTGGTCTATAATTACCAGGATCCTCCTTTGCACCCTTTTTGTGAATGGGTGTCACGTGGACCAGCTTCCAGTCATCCGGAACCTCACCAGTGAGCCAGGACTGTTGGTAAATGATGGAGAGTGGCTTTGCAAGTTCATCTGCCAGCTCTCTCATTACCCTGGGGTGGATCCCATCTGGTCCCATAGATTTATGAACATCCAAGCATTTCAATAGTTCTTTGACTGTCTCCTCTTGGATAATTGGGGGACTATTCTGCTCCCTGACACCATCAATCAACCCAGACAGACAGGTATCTTGAAGGCAAGTCATCTTCCCACTAAAAACTGAGGCAAAGTAGGCATTAAGCACTTCTGCCTTCTCCTCATCTGTAGATACTAAGTTCCCTCCCTTATCCAATAAAGAACTAAGGCTGGTCTTACCCTTCCTTCTACCATTAATGTATTTGTAAAAACATTTTTTATTGTCCTTTACAGAAGTCGCCATTCTAAGTTCAAACTGAGCTTTGGCCTCCCTAATTTTTTTCCTGCATGCTCTAGCAGCACTCTTGAATACTTCCTTAGAGACCTGTCCTTTCTTCCAAAGCTGATACATCCTCTTTTTATTTCTGAGTTCCTCCAAAGCCTCTTTGCCCAGCCAGGCTGGACGTTTGCCCCGTTGGCTTGTCTTTCGGCACACAGGGACAGTCTGTTCCTGTGCCCTCAAGATCTCTGTTTTGAGGCATGCCCACCCTTCCTGAACTCCTTTGTTTTTAAGGGCTGCCTCCCAAGGGACACTCTGAATAAGTCTCCTAAACAGGCCAAAGTCTGCTCTTTGGAAGTCCAATGCAAGTGTCTTACTGGTGCTCCTCCTGACTTTACCAAATATTGAGAACTCTATGATTTCATGATCACTCTGCCCCAAGCGACCTCCAGCCACCACATCTCCCACCAGCCCATCTCTATTTGCAAACATATAGGTGATGTTCATAGCAAAAGCTCGCTATATTCTATTGTGTACTCACAGTCCATGACTTATCACAGGCATTACACATTATAATTTAGGATGCCCATTCAGTACTAAACAAAAAACCAGGGAAACTAATAAATAGCAATATAGCTTTAAAAACCCCAACAAACAAAAACCAAAACCACAAATAATGAATATATGAAGATGGCCTAATGTTGAATGTCTCAGTGACACATGCTAAACACACTAGTTCTAGATAAAAATAGCATATTCCATTATAAGAGTCACTGTTTTGATCAACACAGGTTATTGAACTGGAGTGAAACATAAACTTGAAGCTAAATTTAAGAAGACAGCTGCCACCCAACCTCTCAGCTAGCCAAAAAAAAAAAAAATCAGCCCTACACAAGAAAACAGGAAAAAATACATGCCAGAGGTGGGCAAGGGGGTGGAGCACAAGGCCAGTGAGGAGGTGCTGAGGGAGCTTTAGCCTGGACAATGGGAAGCTCTTGAGAGACCTTCAGGAATACTTCCATCAATCCCTGCATGACTGTGCTCAGCACAAGGGTTTTTTCAGCACCAAACATCCTGTCACTGTATCCAAGTGCTTTAGACACTGGAGTGGGTGACACTTCCATCTTGTGGTTTGTTGGCTCATTGGTTTGTTTGTTTGCTAGGAGGAGAAGGCCTGTTCATTTCGAAGCTGGTTTAGGTGCATATTATAATCTTTAGGATTTATAATTCCATCTTTATTCTGACTACTAGCTTCACTTTAAAAGAGCAGCCACAATCCTTATTCATGGAACTATCTCACTCTTCCAGCTGATAATTTCTACTGTTTTGAATTTATCCTACTTGTGCACCCAAATGCCTTATTTGAAAGTCAAATAAAAACTGTTAAGTGATGACATAACTGTAAAATGATCATAATTTTAAATGGGCCAATTCTGACCATCAAGGCAATAGATACTGTATTGATAAACAAAGAGGATCAATTCCTGTGATGAAGAAGAAATGTGTCAGATCAGAGCTATCAAAACAATTTCATTTTCCATGATATCCTCATTTTCTTCTCTTGCTTGTACGGACAAATCATGAGTATCTAGAGGAATATGGGGCAGTGGAACTGACTGTAGCATAATTACTCAATAAATATGCATTTGGGTATAGTAATGAGTTTGTTTTAAAATATTCATATTATATAAATGTTAGTTGAAGTTGACAGTAAATATTGACTAGACATATCAAAAGGGCAGTATGTCATCTTCACTTCTGTATTGTGTAACATTCAGGCTGCTATTTGCTGTGGTATACATTTTCTTATGAAAAATTAATTTTTTAAACTTATACCAAAATGATGATTGTGTATGACAGATGAAGAAAGAAAGAGGGACTTTAACGGAGTTTAGAGACTGAGCCACCCACCAGAGATTAAGATAAACTTCCCAGAGCTACTGTTCTATTTGTATCAATTAATACTACTTAATTGCTAGGTACCTGATGGTATGGAGATGAAAAAACCAGTGAAAAGGGAAACATAAAAATGTATGGCTTTGGGCTGGCTCATATGGTAGAATGTAATTAAACAGAAGTAAGTTCTCTGGCTAAGCGATTGCATATTGTTTGCTATTGCTGACATAGCTTTCACCATCCTAGGATATTCTAGGACCATACACATTTCTCTTTTTGCTTTCTGTTAAGTAAAGTGGGACTTATTTTGTCTTCAAGTATATGATACACCCAATGGTCAAATTTTATGGGTTTTGCCTTTTTGCTTTCTATTGTGCTATATTTTTTACATATCTGAAACCACATTTGCATATTCTATTAATTATTCGCAAGCAAACAGGGTTAAATGAGTTCCCATGTACAACGCTCTTAAGAGACTATGTGTCACAGTTGCACTCCATTCCTTGATTTTGTCTCTTCTGAAGTGGAAATGAAACTCAGCAGCCCTTTAGCCATCACAGGTGATTCCTTGTTCAGTGCTGTGTTGGCATTATTGCAAGTGTTTAGAGGTCAGGGAAAAGATTCTGAGTTAATGGAGAGTAGGATAGTTGTCCATGGGCAGATTTTCCACTTTTTTTGGTGATTACCTGGAATTTGTCTGATATCAACACTGCCTTGCATGGAAATGTAGCTGGACCTGCATCTAAATGCACCAACTGATAAGGCCACTCTATTAATTAAGGCAAAGAAGCAAAGCTGTCAGGATTGGTATCCACTGAAAATCTAAGCTGCTTTGCTACACTCTGAAATGATCACTGAGCAGTTCAGCCTTGCCCTGGTTGAGAAGAAGCAATGCCAGAGATACCTTGTATTGAGCCAGTCATGCAGATTTAAGCACTCTTTCCAGAACAGTTGTGATACACTCAAGTAAATTCCCAGCTCTCAAAGCTGTGATGAACATAATAGGGTTACATTGAGAGCCATTCAGGAACAGGAGGTGGAGCTTCCTTTGTTCCTGAGTGACTGATTATAAGAGGCTCTGGAGAGCACCATGACCTGGAGCGTGGCGAACCGGAACAGGCAAACAGGGTCGTGGTCATGGCAGTTTGCGTGGCAATTCGTGCAGGCAGGGCAAGCAGGCAGGCTTTCAGATCTTCTTGCTAGTAAGGTGTGCTGTGTATTTGCAGTGTTTCTGTTGGTTGCTTGATTTCAGGCTTTCTCCTAGTAATGGTTTTAAAACAGTTGAAAACTGTGGCCAGTACAAGTGTATGTGACCAAGTAGAGCCCTCCAAAAAATATGTGTCTGTAGAGACCCATTCCTGCCTGGAGTGTTTGAGCTTATCCGTGGTTTCAAGGGGTATTGTGGAGGAGGCCTGCCTATGGTGTGAACAGGTGAACCACCTTCTTTCACTGGTAGCTGAGCTTTCACCCTTCTTACATCTTTAAGGGAGGCCCACCAAGAGTCAGAGAACTCATATGCCTCTCAGCCTCAGGCAATAGAAGGGCATCTGGTAGATGAAGGGGAGTGGAAATGGGTCCCTGCTTGGGCAGGTAATAATAAGAATTCCTCCTGACCCCCATCCCCTAGCCAGGTGCCACTTCAGAATAGAGGCACTGGATCTAGAGAGCAGCCAGATGATGTAGAAGAAAATAACCTGCCCAGTGAGTCTCCCAATTATGACTCATCTGTAAGACAAATCACCACCTCTAACATCAAGAAGAGAAGGGTAATCGTGGTGGGTGATTCCCTTCTGAGGGGAAGAGAGGGCCCCATATGTCGACCAGACCCATCCCACAAGAAGGTCTGCTGCTTCCCTGTGGCCCGGATACAAAATATCACTGAGAGACTTCCTGGGCTGATTCAGCCTTCTGATTATTGCCCACTGCTGATATCCCAGACTGGCAGTGATGAGATTGAAAAGAGGAGTGTCAAGGAGATTAAAAGGGACTTTAGGGCACTGGGTCAAGCGGTCGGTGGTCGATAGGACAGGGGCACAGGCAGTGTTCTTCTCAGTCCCTTTGGTGGCAGAGAAAAATGATGAAAGAAATAGGAGAACTCACATCATTAACAAGCAGCTCAAGGGTTGGTGTCATTGGCAAAATTTCAGATTCTTTGATCATGTGGCAACTTTTACAGCACCTGCTCTGCTGGAACCAGATGGGATACATCTCTCCAGTAAGGGCAGAAGGTTTTTAACTCATAAACTGGCAGACCTTGTTGTGAGGGCTTTAAACCAGGTCTGAAGGGGGAAGGGGATGTATCTGGGCTGTCTGGAAGCTGGCCCAAGGGCCTCCTAAGCCTGACTTAGGCGAGAAATCAGCAGCCCAGTTGAGGTGCTTGTATACCAATGCACGCAGCATGGGTAACAAACAAGAAGAACTGGAGGCCATGGTGCAACAGCAGAACTATGATGTAGTTTCCATCACAGGAGTATGGTGGGATGACTCACCTAGTTGGAGCACTGCTCTGGATGGCTACAAACTCGTCAGAAGAGACAGAAAAGGGAGAAGAGGTGGAGGGGTGTTCTTTCATGTTAAGGAGGCTTTGGACGCCATAGGTATTGAAACTTATGAAGATGGAGTTGAATGTCTATGGGTAAGAATTAAGAATTAAGAGGAAGGCCAACAAGGCTGACATCCTACTGGGAGCCTGTTATCGTCCACCTAACCAGGAAGAAGAGGAGGACAACTTATTCTACAAGCAGCTAGATACTGTTTCAGGATCATCAGCCCTTGTTGTTGCAGGTGACTTTAACCTACCAGACATCTGCTGGGAACTTAATACAGTGGAAAAGGGGCAGTCTAGGAAATTTTTAGAGGACAACTTTTTGTTGCAGCTGGTAGGTGAGCCCACCAGGGTAGGGACTATGTTAGGCCTGTTGTTTTCAAATAGAGATGAGCTGGTGAGAGATGTAGTAGTTGCAGACCGCTTGGGGCAGAGTGATCATGAAACTATAGAGTTCTCGATTTGGTGAAATGAGGAGGAACACCAATAAGACTCTTACACTGGACTTCAGAGGGCCAACTTTGGCCTCTTTAGGAGACTTATTCAGAGGGTTCCTTGGGATGCAGCCCTTAAAAACAAAGGTGTTCAGAAAAGGTGGGCGAACTTCAAAACAGAGATCTTGAGGGCACAGGAACAGACTGTCCCTGTGTGCCAAAAGATGAGTCAATGAGGTAAATGCCCAGCTTGGATAGGCAAGGAAGTTTTGAAAGAAGTTAAGAATAAAAGGAGGATGTATCATCTTTGGAAGGACGGTCAGGTCTCTCAGGAAGTATTTTAGGAGGCTGCTAGAGCATGTAGGAAAAAAATTGGGGTGGCCAAAGCTCAGTTTGAACCTAAAATGGCAATTTCTGTAAAGGATAATAAAAAATGTTTTTACAAATATATTAATGGTAAGAGGAAGGGTAAGGCCAACCTTTGTTCTTTACTGGATGAGGGAGGGAACTTAGTAACTGCAGATGGGGAGAAGGCAGAAGTGCTTAACACTTTCTTTGCCTCAGTCTTTAGTGGGAAGACGTCTTGTCTCCAGAAAAACTGTCCTCTGGGTTGGTTGATGGTGCCAGGGAATAGAATGGTCCCCCCCATTCTCCAAGAAGAGGCAGTCAGAGAACTTCTGAGATGCTTGGATATTCATAAATCTATGGGGACAGATGGGATCCATCTCAGGGTGATGAGGGAGCTGGCAGATGAGCTTGCAAAGGCACTCTCTATCATTTACCAACAGTCCTGGCTTACTGGCGAGGTTCCAGATGACTGGAAGCTGGCCAATGTGACGCCCATTCACAAAAAGGGTGGGAAGGAGGATCCTAGTAATTATAGACTGGTCAGCTTGACCTCAGTACCTGGCTAGATAATGGAGCAATTCATACTGAGTGTCATCATGCAACATCTACAGGATGGCCAGGGTATCAGACCCAGTCATCATGGAGGGGTAGGTGGTGTTTGACCGACTTGGTCTCTTTTTTGACCAGGTCACCCACCTGGTGGATGCAGGAAAGGCTGTGGATGTTATGTTTAAAAAAACTATTGAAAATGAAATAGTGCTATGCTATTTTAACTTTTCTATTGCTATGGGACGGTGCTGCACAGACTCTTAGATTTTAACCATCCACATAATACCCAGATGAAAAGAGATCAAGGTCAAAAAGAGGAGCCTAAAAGGTTTAGAAATGGGAATTTAAAATAATTTAATTATTTAAACCAGAAATTCAACCAAAGAGATGTATTTAACCAACATGAACTGTTTATTTTATTAGAAATTTGGAAAAACATACACATTATGTACATCAAAAGTTAAGTTGTATTGGCGGAAAAAGTGTTCTATGCAGACAGAAGAATATGACATGAAAAATGATCAGGAGCTGTATTACACACACACAAGATTAATCTCAAAACTCCATTTTATAATAATTTCAAGCAATATCAACAAAGATTTTGTCTCCAAAAGATCTACAGGATTTCTAAAAGACTAAACTTGTTCAGGATACAGAGTAGATGGGGTCAACTGATGAGGTGATTAAAAGACAGTTTATTGCAAAATCAGATTCATGGAAAGTTGAGACCTCAAGGTTGTTACAGCCATGCACGCCATCACATCAGAAGCCATTCTACTTCTAGTTACAATGTCTTTTATAAATTTCTTATCCAATCAGCTACTTACACAAAGCTTGCTAGCATTTCTATTAAGCAATCATTAATTGCTATGTATTATATGATTTTTCCACAATGCATCTCTTTTTATCCAATCATATAACTCTAGAGAAACTTATTGCTGCATCTTCTACTTTTTACTAACTCTATAACAAGTTCTATTGCTAGACTTTACAATTTTCTAGTATCTACAATCTTCTACTACTATTTATTCACTTACAGGAGGCATATTTCAACTTGCTTTAAACATGTTTCTGCTTAAACTACAAATCTTTTTTCTTATTATGTGTCTGTTTCACTTTTCTATTCTAAAGCTTCAAGCCTTCTCAAAGGTCCTCGGTCAAATACTGCATCCATCTCTGAGTTTGTATGTTTGAAGCCTTGGGAGGTTTCTGTGCTTGTATTTCCCACAATTGACTATGAAAATAAATACAGTAAAGCACAGCTCTGGTGGACTTTTCTGTTTGTGATAGCCTGCTCTACTATTTCAAGAGCAACTTTTGCCTCTGTGGCTAATTTTCTGGGAGAATCTAGATCAGGATCATCTTTTAGGATGTTAAATGAGGGTGCTAATTGTGAGGTACTCAGTCCTAGATAGGGTCTGAGCCAGTTTATGGTACCCAAAAAGTTTTTGCACATAATTTAAAGTTTGAAATTTTGTTAAGACTTGTTGAATTGTTTGGGGCTGTATGGTCTGATCCATTATTTTGAGTCCAGGGTGTTTGCTCCTGCACTTTTTCCAGTGCTACTTGCAGCCCAAATGTTCTTAACGCTTACATCAGGCTTGGCCGAATCTGTGAAAGCTCTTTTTGGTTGGGGTTGCTATCAAGACATCATCCATGTAATGGCCACAGTATGCCCCTGGAAATTGTTCTCTTACTGATGATTATGCCTGAGCAATGTACCATTGACAAATTGGTGGGACTCAGTGGCGTACGTGGCTCCGCTGCTTGATGCAGCTTTGCAGTAGCTAGGTGCAAAATCACAGCAGCTTGGCTCAGCTGCTGGTGATGCATCCCGGCACAGGCCAGCAGCGCAGCTTCACGTGGCTGCAGGATGTTCCTTGGGTGAGACGTCCTGGCATTGCCCTAGTGGCAGGGCTTTGTAAGGCTGTCTTGCCATCCTCCTCTCCTGCATACCTGGTGCACCGTCCCCACCTCCTGCTGCCCCACCCAATGCGCTGTCCTCACTGCTCGCCTCGGTGGGCAGTGCCTGTGGCATCCCCTCCCCCATCCTCATGTCATGCTCAGTCTTCACTGCCTAATAAGTCCAGAATATGCCTCCACGGCTTTATTAATGGTGGTCTCGTCTCCTGTGGAGGCTGCTTCAATTATAACTCTGCCAACTCACTCCCATGTTTTTAAGTCCAGAGAGGCTCCTTCAGTCACATTCAATCTGGGGTTCTTGGACCACCTTAGCAAGGCTAGCAAAGCCCACTCATCATATTTTCTCCTTCATTTCTTTAAATGACACCAGGATGTACCTGTTCCAAAGCCCATGCTTCCATATTTCCTGGTGGCATCTTCTGTTTACAAAGGGTCTGGACCAATGCGGCTTTCTCCACTGCTCGCAGCTATACCAGCTGCTCTGCCAGGGCTACCACGGCTCTCCCTGCTGCTCTGTGCAGCCCTACAGGCTGCAGGCAGTGATCCTGCTGCCCTCTGTCTCCCCACAGTTCCTGTTGTGTCACATCAGCAGTGACTATTTGTCTCTGATGTTTAAGACAGGTATGTGACAGAACACACCGAGGTTCATGTGACAACAGCCAACTTTTATTGAGTGCTCTTCTTCTTATATAGTTCTGAAGGTCCGCATGGTTAGACCTGATTGGCTGAATTAGTTGCCATCCAGCTAACTGGCCAATAGTTGCCTGTGTCCCCAGTGGCCTTGACCTGCTCCCCAGTCATCCAGAACATTTGAGTTGTATAATTAAGGTAACTATATAATTAATTATACAATTAGTTATATTTCAGTTGTAAAATGAGGATTATTTATAACTGTGAGGCCTTCAGGCAAGCTGTTAGCCACCACACCTATACAAATGAAGCTGTGAATTTGATCAGGGGCTTATTGCTGTCTGGGTTTGTATTTACTCAGTCTGAGGGCAGAAGGAGCCTTGTGATAATGGCACCCATCTAGAGTGACAATGCTTTGTATTTTCAGCTCAAAAAGAAGTGGAAGAATGGACAACTTCTATTTTCAGGCTAACAATGTGACATCTTTGTTGTTAGAAAAACAATATTTTTCAGGATTCTATCTTTGATATTGGTGCCAAATTTCCATCTATCTAATGTACAGATTCCTCTTTCCAAGATCTTCTCTTTTGTCAGTGAGACTTGGCAAACCATTATTTCTTCTCTTTTTTCAGGTGAGACTTTGCAAACCATTATTTTTCTGCCACCGTCAAATAATTCTGAAATACTATTGTACAGATATGTCAGAGAAAACTCTTAAAAATGTATAAATTAATACCTGGTGAAAGCAGAGAGCTCTTTTGTTCCCATAACACAAGGAGTGAGCAATGGGATTAGCCCCCTTTGGACAGTGTTGGTCATTCTGGTACTAGCATATTTTATACAACAGCACAAATTTCACACACAAGTAATTTCACTGATTGTTCATTTCTGATGATCCAACCTGACTTGGTTAAGGATAACCTGACCATCCTGTCAGGATTTTTCCCTCCTTTATGCTGGTTGACCAGAATTTAGCCAGGTGGAAGAGACTCAGGCATTTTTTGCAATTTTTACTATTTTAGAGAGAAGTTTGCCTTTTAGAGGGAAGAGCACTTTACCTATTGCCATTTAGAGGCAGGTTAAGAATATTACAGCCTGTGAGGGATGTAGATGGAGACAATAACAATTTGTCTCACTCGACACTTTAGTAAGATTCCCTACTGGAATTGGTTCACACTGTGTAAAATGCAGATTCATTTTCTGAGCACATATATCATTTGGGATTTCCTGGCTCTGCATGCAGAGATGATTTAAAGCATTCAGGAATGGCCAGAAATAACTATTTCTGGCCATGGGGTTCATCAGCCCTTGGAGGGTTATCTTCCAGATATTTTTTCTTCCAGATATTTTTTTCTAATCTGAGAAAATTTATATTTTGGGTGCAGTGGGTTTGAGATTCTAGTCAAAAAAGATGTTCGAGGTATGAATAAGACATCTGAACCAGAGACAATTTGTTAACTAAAGAAGCAGCAGGTTTCCAAGAAGTGGTTATATTGAGGTCTGCTTTCCTGTTTTTGTTTTCACTTTAACAGACATGGTTGTCTTTTTGGGTTTTGGCGTATTGTGCAGTTCTAATCCATGGAACATCTGGAAGTGTTCAAGGGCAGGTTTGAGGGTGCTTTGAGCAACATGGTCCTGGGGATGGTGTCCCTGCCCATGGCAAGAGGGGTGGAACCACATGATCTTTCAGGTTTGTTTCAACCCAAACTATTCTGCAACTCCATGATTAGCATTTTGGAGGTTTGTTTCCTACAGCTGAGCTGGAATATTTGAAGATCTGTTATGTCATGAATAAATTGCCCAGAATTCTTTTGTGCATGTTACTGATGTTTTTCTAAAAAATACTTAATTGTTTAGCAACTTCTGCAAGATTTGGTGATTCTTTCAGCTATATTTATGCATCCTGAAATCAGATATCTCTAGTGTGCTTGCACAATGATAGTAAATGATAGTTTGTAAATATTTTTTTTCAATAGATTGAAATGCAGACAGGAAACCCACCAGAAACCAGGCAGTAAATTAGGAGAGAGTGAAAAAGTCACTAACTAAAATTTCAAAGTGATGCTTTAAAACCGATTTTTGAAAATGAAGTGTATTTTAAGAATAAATTAAGATGAAATCCTTATTTTCAACTTATTTCCACTCATAGAGATGCAAAAAGAGCAGTTTTAGGAATTCCTATACAAATGTAGGAATAGGGAAAAGTTACATAAAATACTGTAAATTTTCTGTATTGTCTAAAAGTGAGATAGGGTAGTGTGAGTGACAAAAAAACCCAAGTGGGTAATAAACCTTTTTTTTTGATTAGTGATATGTTGTAATGTGGTTTGATTAGTTCAGAAAATAGTAATTATGGAAAACATGTAAGCATGCCCTACAGTTCTCATCAAAATATTTTTAACTGATTGTTTCCTCACAGGATGCTAGCCACCAGGGTGTTTCATAGATAAAAATGATAGAATCATGGAATAGGTTGATGTGGGAATCCACAAAATCAGATGGTTTTGGGAAAGCTGCAAAAGGCAGGCCTCAGAGACAGCAGAACTGTGATTAGAGCTAAGCAGTGGCCATGAGATAGATCAGCAGAAAAATTATGTAAAAAGTAGAAAAGCAAGGACAAATAGAACAATGGTCTGTGTATTAACGCTTGTCTAGAATAACTCTCTAAGCTACAGTAAAGTTTATCTATCAAAATATTAGGAAGTTCTAAGCTTAATAAAAGAGCTCTGTGCATTGTGTTTTAAGGCTTATGAGCAGGTATTGTATTCGAAATAAGCCGGCATTGTTTTAGCCAATGGTGCACATGCTTATCGTCGCTAGATAGGACTATTGTCAGTATGCTTCTGCTTTGTGTGATTGGTCAAAAAACTTATAAAGTAAGTTGTAACATTAAGTTCTTTGTCTGCTGCCTGGGATGTGAGCTAATGGCATCTTCCCATTGTCGTACTATGTAATGTGACTGATGGTGAAAATTAAAACAGCTCAAGGCACATTCCTAGCAATCCCATCCTGTTCATGATTTGTACATAGATCCCCGGCTGGCGATAAATGGTGCTCCTCTGTGAGGACCTTGTTTGACTAGAGGACAAAAACAGAAGATCGTGGACAGTTCAGTCACTGGAGGCCCAGGCTGTTAATAGGAGGAATAGATCATCCTCTTCGTTGTCTGCACCTGATGTCCTTGTAAGTAATAAGTAGTGACTTTAGGGGCTCCTGGGCAACGAGATGGGAAGTCATTTATCTAAAACAGAATGCGACGGTTTTTACTGGCTTGAGAAAATTTTACAGGATAAAGGACATTCAGACATCTCAAAATATGAACTGAAAGACTTCTTAATCTGGGTAAAAGTGAATACTCAAAATATAGATTTGCAGTCTGCATTTACCTTTGATTTTTGGGACCAGATAAACTGAAAAATTTATAATCTGTTCACTCTCAAAAAGGAAGAGACTGTGGTCAAACTAATGCCTATCTCCAGAGCTTTAATGGAGAGTTTTAAATAGAATGATTGTAATAGAGACTTTCTCGGACACCAAAACAGAACACCTGGTTCTGAGACTTTAATTCTGAATGGTGCCGGGCCGTCATCCTCTTCTAGAGGGATCTTGGGTTTTTGATTGTGGTTCCTTCCCTTCTGGCATGTCTGGGGTTTCTCCAGGCGGTATGGACAGCACCTGGGAAAGGGGAATCAGATCAGCTTCCAGCTTCGGTTTTGTCCTCTCTTTCTTCAGGTATTCTCTGTGTCACTGATGCTGTGACAGGACGTTCTCCCATTACTCCCCGGAATCATCCACTCCCGGAATTCTCAGGAAAACATTCAGGATTTTCGTTGTGTTCCGAGAATGTGGAGGGTCAAGGTTTGTGTTCTGGGGAAGATGGGAGTCGCGGGAGTCCAAGAGATGAGAGTTTGGGGAGGCTTTACAAAATAGGGGCTGCTGTTTCTGTGCCCTGTTCCCCTTCCAAACAAGATGCAGCCAGATCTTGTTCTGAAGTTGTGCAGGCAGGGTCTGCCAAGGGGGACTCCGGATCTGCTCTGCGTGGCCGAGGGGCTGCAGGGTCACAACTGCCACTGTTTCCCCTTCCTGGGAAGTCACTCCCTTGGATCAGGCTCAGGCGGGCAGATTGCTTTGCAGAGCCGAGAATTCGTTTTTATAAATTTCTCCCCCAAGCTTCTTCCAAGGTTTTTGCCGCTTTTGGCTCCCCAGCCTCCAGATACAGGTGGTGGAGGCGCTTTGGATTTGGCTCTGCCTGCAGGGGAGCAGGCGGGGGGGGAAGACAGCCAGAGACTGAGCAGAACCAGGATGGCTCTGCCCAGAGAGATGGATGGGGTGGAGGTAGGAGAGCGCAGAAAAGTTTCTGTTGAGACACAGACAGATTGCTTAGAGGCCTTGAAGCCTTTCTCGTTCACTGCTAGGGAGAAAACAGCACATCGAGATCGCAGCTTGGAGCTGAGAGTTTTCCAGCTGTATCCCCACAGGCAGGGATATGATGTGGAACCTGTAACAGTTCACTGGAAAGTGTCACAAATACAAATTTGGGATCTGCAGCTCGAGAGCAGCCTGATTTCTATGATTCTAATAAAACCCAATTTAGTGAATTGAGATGTGATTTATCAAGCTCTGGCTTTCTTCCAGCACATTCCTTGCTGCTACCTCTATTTGTGGGGGGGGCTGTTGGGAATGTGGAGCTGTCCTCCTCCTCCTCCACTGCCCTTCCTGGCAGAGCCCCCAGGAAAGTTTGTTGCTGTGGCAACACCTCTGCTGAGAAGAGCTTAGAGCTTCTCGGCAGAGTTCCTGGGACGGCTGATGACAGTGACAATACTACCTGTTCTCCTATGTCAAACACAAGAGTGGTGAGAGGGAAAAACAAAACACAATCTAAATCAGAGGTAAACCTTCCATTGCAATTACCTAATTGGTCAAATATCAATCAAAATTTAGAAAAATATTTGGATTCAAAGAAAAAACTCCTTGCATTACCTGTTAAGATATGGTCATAATGATGTAAATCCACAATTTGAAACTCTTTCTCACCATGATATAAAAGAACTACGTCAAGCTTTGAAAGAAAGTGGGTTCTCTTCTCCTTATTTTAATAATGTGTTGAAAAGGATATTTAATTCTTATGACTTAGTCCCTGCTGATTGTCGAAATGTGGCTTCCCTGATTTTAACCAATTCACAATATCTTTTATGGGAATTAAAATGGAAAAAACTTCTTAATAAACTGATTGAAAGATGTGAAAATACTCCTTATGAGAATATAGATATTACCCAACAAGCAGGTGATCCACCTTTCCACAGACCAGAAAATCAAGCAGTGGAATTGCCTCAGCCTGTACTAACAGACATTAAAGACGCTGATAGAAAAGCTTTGTGTTCAGTTGAGCCAGCTGGTACCCATGTAAATGCTTATACTATTATCAGACAAGGTGAAACGGAATCCTGTTGTTCCTTCCTAGATAGATTAACCCAAGTAATCGAAAAACAATGTCCAGATGAACAAACTCGCTCCTGTATTATTCAAAACCTTGCTTTTGTAAATGCTAATGAGGAATGTAAAAAAATTATTTTAACTTTACCTGATCAGCGTCCAAGTGTAACACAGATGCTAACAGCTTGCAGTAGGCTCACCTGTCCACAACATCTTCCTAATGCGCAAGACAATGCTTTTGGAAAGCAGATTGCAGAATCTCAAGAAAGTTGAGAAAAACATTGGGAGATAATTTAGCACAACAAATGGAAAAATTTGAAAAGGTCCTATAAACACAAGAAAAAATTTTAGAAAAATCTGTTGGTACTGTACAGTTGGACTCTGATAAAAAGGCTTGTTCCTTTCCTTGCAGTAAACCAGGTCACGTTAAAAAGGATTGTCCTATGAAACTTTCTATTCACCCTTGATGTCGGAAAGGGAAGGGTCTTGCTAAGCAGTGTCACTCTCAATTTGACATCTATGGCAAACCATTGTTAAACTCAAAAAAGAGTGCAGATTACCACCACACCTTGACACAAGTAGTGGTACCTCCTTACAGTCAATTACCCAGTCAAATGGTATTGGTACCTCAGTAGGTATCCTCAGTCAACCATGCCTCAAAAGGATCCAGCTCAATACCCTCAGGTACAAGGTTTGAATTGGCCTCCTCAAAATTGATTCACCTTTTAAATAATTTTTGTTATGAAAGCATTCCTACTGGAATTGTCAATCTTTTTCAACAAAGACAAGATTTTTTGATTCTAGGCAAAGCCAGCAACAAAATATTTGGACTTTCATCCTCCCTTCTGTTGTTTCAGCAAATTGTAAGGAAGAGTGAGGAGTTTTAGCTCTTGCACTTGATGTTCCTATGGTAATTCCACCAAAAACACCTATAGCTATTGCATTTCTTTTACCCATGTATACACCTAAGCAAAACAACTTTCCACAGAATTCAATTATGTATGTACCATTTAGTACCTCAGGTCCAGAGGTCTTTTGGGTGCAATGTTTGGACCGCAACTGACCCAAATTTACTTGTAGTCTGACTCACTGTGGTAAAACAATTTATGTTACATGCGCACTGGCAATTTATATACTGACACCACAAACGGGACGGGGCTACGGTGACAAGTGTCTTGAGCTATTTATGTTTCAGCATCAGTCTCATTACATGGTTATGACAATGGAGAGATGCTAACAGCTCGCTGTCCAGGCAGCAGGCCAAAGAAACTTAATGTTACAGCATACCGTAAAGCCATCCTAGCCAATTACATAGAGCAATAGCATACTGACAGTCGTTCTACCAATCACCTTAAGCACCTGTAGCTTTGGTTAAAACAATGGTGGCCTATTTTCGCATACAATGGCCTGTTTATAAAGCACAGAGCACTATCTATACTTAACCTTCTAAATATTTACTAAAATAAACTTTTTGCAACTTAGAAAGCCAAACTACACAGCTCTATTGTTCTATTTCCCATGTCTTCCCTACCACTTAGATATTTTTTCTACTGTTTTAGCACTTCACAATTCTGCTGTATCTGGGGCCTGTCTTTTTACCACCTTCCTAAAACTCTCTGATTTTATGGATTCCCATATTACAGGCATGCCAGATACTGGTGCAGATGTCACTGTACTTTCTCACATGTTTTGGCCCAATGATTGGGATTTAGTAGCTCCTTCCAGTTTCCTCACAGGGATTAGAGGTGCTACTGTGTGTTTCTAAAGTGTATCCATGATTAACATTACAGGTCCTGAAGGAAAGACAGTAAGGGTGCGTCCTTTTGTTGTACAGAGGCCTCTCACCGTCTGGGGGAGAGACGTCCTGTCACAATGGGGAGCAAAACTGGAAGTGGACCTGTAATGGAAACCATGTCAAAGCCTGCCACTTTAAAGCTGACCTGAAAAGCTGATCATCCTATATGGATTGATCAATGGCCTTTAACAGAGAAAAAATTAAATATCCTTAATAAATTGGTAAAGGAACAATTAAAGCAAGGTCACATCATTCCCACAAATAGTCCCTGGAATTCACCAGTGTTCGCCATTCACAAGAAGACATCAGACTCCTGGAGGTTGCTTCATGACCTGAGGAGGATCAATGAAGTGATTGAAGACATGGGACCTCTTCAACCTGGACTCCCTTCTTTATCCATGATCTCAAAACACTGGCCTCTCGTTGTCATTGATTTAAAAGACTGTTTTTTCCACATTCCGCTTCATCCTGCCGATGTTCCAAGATTTGCTTTTCAGTTCCTGTCAGCAATCGAAGAGAACCCATTCAGAGATACCACTGGAAATCATTGCCCCAAGGAATGAAGAATTTGCCTATAATTTGCCAATATTTTGTTGCACAAGCTTTATCTCCAGTTCGACAGAAGTATCCGATCTACATTACATGGATGATTTGCTCATCGCAGCTCCAATGCAGACAGAGACGGAGCAAACCCATGCTAGTGTTGTTACAGAAATCCAAAATGCTGGACTTGAAATTTCTACAACAAACATCCAAGAAGTTTCACCTTGGAAGTATCTGGGATGGAAGATGACTAAAAGACAATTTCACTGTAGAAGATACAGCTCCTGATCAGTGTCAACAACCTGCAAGACTTACAACAGCTTCTAGGAGAAATCAATTAGGTCAGACCTGTTTTAAGAATTACCAACGATGAACTAGGTCCACTTTTCAATTTACTGAGAGGAAACTGTGACATCCACTCTCCTAAAGCTCATGCAGCCCTTGACAAGGTCATGGAAGCTCTCCAAAGATGACAAGCTCATCACTGGATTCCAGAAAAGCCTTTCTTTTTTGCAATTTTAGGAGAAAAAAATGCAACTTTGTAGTCTCATTTTTCAGTGAGAACCTTCTGGACCAGATCCTTTGTTGATAATAGAATGGATTTTTCTTCCCTACAGGTTTCCAAAGACTATTTTCACAGTTTTAGAGATGATAACACAAATTGTAATTAAAGCCAGAACCAGATTGTTAAGTATAGCAGGTCAAGAACTTGCAGTTATCTCTTTACCACTGAAAAAAGATTATCTTAATTGGGTGATGCAAAATTCTGATGATTTGCAGTATGCATTGTTGAACTTCCCAGGTGTTTGTTCTGTTCATTACCCAGCTCACAAATTATTGCAAGCAGAGTTGAGTTTTAGGGAGAAACCTAAGTTAAGTGAAAAACCTTTACATGAAATCACTCTCTTCACTGATGGATCTGACAAAAGTCACAAATCAGTCGTAACTTGGTTGAACCAAAAAACTAATGCTTGGGAATCTGACATTCAAATAATAGAAGGATCTCCTCAGATTGTTGAACTTGCTGCAGTAGTTCAGGCTTTTCAGCTCTTTCCACAGCCTCTTAATTTAATCACAGATTCTGCTTATGTTGCTAATGTTGTTAAAAGATTAGAAAGCTCAGTTTTAAAGGATGTTAGTAATGACACATTATATCATTAGCTTTCATGTCTTTATACAACTTTGCAATATAGAACTAATCCATATTTTGTTTCTCACATTAGGGCTCATTCTTCGCTTCCTGGATTTTTAATGGAAGGAAACACAAGAGGGGACAAACTGACAATGATAATTTCAAACACTTTGCCAAACATTTTTGAACAAGCAAAACTGAGTGAGGCCTTTTTTCACAAAAACGTGCAAGCACTTGTGCGCATGTTTCAAATTTCCAAGAATCAAGCTAAGGCTATCATCAGTACTTGCCCTGACTGTCAGCTTGTGCAGCCTCCTGTTTCCACAGGAGCGGTCAACCCAAGAGGTTTGCAAAGCCTGCAGTTATGGCAAACAGATGTCACTAAATACCCTTCCTTTGGTAAATTTAAAAATATTCATGTTTCAGTGGACACATTCTCTAGTGCAATTTTTGCTTCTCTTCACACAGGTGAAACAGGCAATCATGCCTGTCATCATTTTCTGCAAGTTTTTGCTTCATTGGGTGTGCCCCAAGAAGTAAAAACCGACAATGGTCCCACATATATATCTCAAAAATTGGCTACATTTTTAAAAGAATGGGGTGTTCATCACATCTTTGGTATTCCTCACTCTCCCACAAGTCAAGCAATTATTGAGAGGACACATCAGACATTAAAACACATTCTAGATCAACAGTGGGGGGGAGTAGAGGTCACACCACAGATGAGGTTGAACAGAGCTTGGTATGTTTAATTTTTTAAACAGCTCTGTTGCAGAGCCTGATCCACCAATTTTTGGTGATTTTTCAAATAACACACAGGCGAAACTGAAAGAAAATCCTCCTGTTTTAATTAGAAACCTTGATTCTGGACAAATTGAAGGTCCTTTCCGATTAATAACCTGGGGCAAAGGGCATGCTTCTGTCTCTACAGGTGCAGGAATTAAGTGGGTCCCAGCCAAAAACGTCAAACCATATCACACCCCAGAACGTGTTAACGAGTCCAAGACCATCGAACCAAGTACGCAGACATGAGCCGAACAGAGGGATCCTGGGGTCATGCCTGACGTTCCTTGTGCATCGGTGGAACTTGCAAACTCCAATTTTATGTTATTTATAAGTGTGTCAATTGTTGGTTTCGTAAAGCTGACTTTTGGCTAAAGAGTGGTTTTTGTTTTATTATGTTATAGATCTCCTCTATTGGACTTTCAAAGGTGAAATCTTATTTTAAGGTCAAAATTAAAGTTTTTAAATTAATATATATGGGAGGATTTTTGCCAAAAATTAGCTCATGAAAAGGATGGAGCAAAATCAAATTATATGCTGGTGTTTGTGGGTTTTAATTGCTTCTTGCAGTGTGGATTTGCCTGTAGAACAACGAAAAACAATGTTTGGGTGACCTTAGCCAAAGCAGCAGGCTCAGATACCATCTGTTTGTCTAACTGGGAACCAGAAAAGCCTTTTTCAACCTGTCTAGTTGGTGTGCCAGTAAAGGATTTGCCTTTGATCAAAAAGCAATCTAATGGTGAGCCTGGTGAAAATGACAGTGGGAGCAATCCTGTATAGAATTGGAACATTTGGGCCAGAGAACTTCCCAAAACAGTATCTGAACCACAAGAATTAGAAATCCTTAGTTCTTTGACAATGGATTTTTGCCTTACATTTACAGCTAATGATTGGTGAGAAGGTGATCCTCCAATGTACAATGTTACTCCCCATTACTTTGCATACAGAAATTTAAGTTCTTGGTATAATTATTCAAATAGTTGAGATGTGCTTTCCAAAGCTGACCAATATCCATGACAATTGCCAAAAGGATGTTGGTTCATTTGTGGAGATAGGCAGGGCATTCCATCACACCTTGAAAATGTCCCATGTAGCATTGGAATGCTCACTGTGATAGCCCCTTCTGCTAAAGCAGTCATTAAGTAGAAACATAGGGCAGCAAGATCTGCTCACCACTATGATGAAAATTGTAAGAGTGATTTCATGACTTGGAAAGCTGTGAAAAGGGTTTCAGTGGGTTTGTTTTTACCCCAACTGGCTTCAGCAATGGCATTGAAACAATTAGATGGGGTTGGATGTTGGCTGAGTAAGCAAACTAATGCCACGTCCACTGCAATCACTGATATGTTGACCAATGTTAATAGTGTTAGACACGCTACCCTTCAAAATAGAGCAATGATTGATTTTCTTTTACTGGCACATGGACAAGGTTGTGCAGCATTTGAAGGATTGTGTTGTATGAATCTGTCCGATCATTCTGAATCCATCCATAAAAGCATCCAAAAGCTGAAAGATTTGACAGCTCAAATTACAGAAGATGGTGGGTCCTGGCTAGATGATTTGTTCTAAGAATGGAGCTTTGCACCTTGGCTAAGGGAACTTTGTAAGATAGGTCTCTATATATTGGGTGTTTTGGTAGTTATATTAGCAGTAATACCTTGCATACTTCAGTATGTGTGACAAATGATGGACAAAACTATCAAAGAAGTTTTCATCACACAAGAGAGCTAGGAAATGGATTCACAGAGAGTTCTCAAAATCTCACAGAGATGGTGGGTGAAAGTATGGACATGGAGGAAGGTTTGGAATTAAGACCTTAGAACCAGCGTGAATTCTTCAAACAATGCTTGTAATTCTTATCAGACATGACTTACGCCTTTTGAACTGACTGGCTTTCACAGCATTAAAAGTGCTGTGTTGTAATATAGCAATGCTTAATGTGAGCGAAAAAGGTGCTTTAAGTAATAAGCAAATATGGTATAGTAAAGCTACGAAACACAAGGTAGTTAATAAAAAACAGGGCTATAAGGTTTCTTTTTAGTTGAACCGAGAAGGGGAATTGTGGGAATCCTTAAAATCAGAGGGTTTTGGGAAAGCTGCAAAAAGCAGGCCTTAGAGACAGCAGAACTGCAATTAGAGCTAAGCAGTAGCCATAAGATTTATCAGCAGAAAAATTATATAAGAAGTAGAAAAGTAAGGACAAATAGAACAATGGTCTGTGTATTAACGCTTGTCTAGAACAACTCCCTAAACTACAGAAAAGTAGATCTAGCAAGAAAGAAGTTCTAAGCTTAATAATGGAGCTCTGTGCATTGTGTTTTAAGGCTTACAAGCAGGTACTGTGTTCAAAATAAGAAAGCATTATTTTAACCAAAGGTACACATGCTTATAGTGGTTGGATGGAACTACGGTCAATATGCTTTTGCTTTGTGTGATTAGTCAAAAAAACATAGTAAGTTGTAAACAATAAGTTCTTGGTCTGCTGTGGGGATGTGAGCTGCTGGCATCTTCCCTTGTCATAACCATGTAATGAGACTGATACTAGAAAATAAAAAAGCTTGAGACGCATTCCTCAGCAGTTTCATCCCGATTGTGATTTGTACATAGACCCCTGGCCAGCGATAAATAGTGCTCCTCAGTGAGGAGGATTTCTAGCCTAAATGAATATAAAAAATAAAAAAAGAAGACCTTTTAATAGCATTTAGCTTCTTACTTTCAATCTTATATTGCAGGAGCAAGAAAAGACCTGGCCCTTCCGTGGCTTGTTGCAGTATTGTCATGGGTACACCAGCATGGTCCATCACTTCCACCAAAAAATAAACAAGATTCTCAAAGTGTGATTGGCAGAATTTACTAGGTCTGTAGCATTGTTAGCTTCATAGATCTTCAAATAAGGAAATGCTTTTTAGATTAATAATAATATTCAGGGCTGCATTGAGCAGGCATACGTAATATCACAGAATCACAGACTAGTAATTGTAATGGACATATTTTCCATTAGAAAAATCAAAGGGCAAAACTGCTGCAAATCTTTACTCTCACCAGTTTTTAAGCCAGTTAATCTTTTAATTTTCTTTTTCAGAGGGCATTTGTAAATTGCACAAGGGATCATTCTCTAATGTAGTAAGGATATAGACACCTGCTAAATGCTACAACAAATGAGTAACATCATTACATTAAAAAAAATAAAATACAATTTGTCCTTTTATTAGAAAAGAAGTTATTTTAATGTGACACCTTGATGTTTGGTGGTATTGTCAAAGTCATTACTGAAATGAAGTCCTCTCTCAACACAGAGACTACAAAGATGAAATTCAATCTGAATAACCAGCACACGTCAACAGCTACAAAATTTTTGATTCTAAAAAATCAGCATTTATATTGACAGAGCTCTAAGCTTCCATTTCAAGATGTAAAAGCACAGATAATTAGAAATGCTCTATTTAGTACTTTTTGTTTTCCCAGCTTGGTGACTTAATTACTAATATTCAAAACTTGCACTGAATTCATCAGTTGGCTGGAGAATTCATAAACTGCTGTACCTGTTCTTTTATTTTTGTAGCTCAAAGGTGTTTGATTTCAGTAAGGGCTAGAGAATATCTCAAGAATCTGGCCCAAAGTACCTTTATCATCAAGCAGGGGTATATTCCTGCTGAGTTAAGGACTATACAACACTCCACCAAGGATGGGCACCAAGGTTCTAACAAGCAGACTTCTTCTCAGTATATGAAATTTGATTTGACAAATATTTTGCCAGTAGCACTCAACTGTTAAAACATTTACTGAAAGCAAGTAGCAGTAGGACATGAGCTCAGTGAAAGTAGATGCTATGATGAAAGGCTGTTTGTGGTTCTGGGTGTTTGTTTTTACTGGTTGGCCTCTGCTACTTAAGAGATGGCATCTCAAGTCCCATGTCTTGTGTGTGACAGCTATCTGAGCTCCTACGGGCATGGGCATCCTTCCTATTCTTAGAAAGCAATTGGCACACTGGAATGCTCAAGAAAATAAATAAAAAATTATAACAATTAGTGATATCTCCTCTCTTATCAGTACCTCTTCAATATGAGAGAAGTCACAATGCATTTATACCTCTAACTGTTACCAGTGCAAGCAAAAGCTATGGGGTCATACTCAGCTGTTGCAGACCATGATTCTGAAAAATACAAATATCTTGGGTTGCTAATTTATATGTTTAAACATTTGAAACTCCATTTAAGGGAAAAAAAAGAAAAAAAAAGTGGTGAAGGCAGCCAGAGAGCCAGGGTGTACTTGCAGAAAAAAACAGCAGCAAGTATTGATTAGAACGGAAATCATTACTTTATTTTAAAGGGAAAGAAAAGACCAGAAGAAAAAAGATCACTGCCACTATGTCTTCTAAGAGAAAACAAAGTATAAAGATATACCTCAGAAATCAACCTTTATTAGGTATTAGATTACTACTTTTCAGGCCTAAACACAGGTACAATTTCCATCATTTGCAAAATAACACTACAGTTGGTGAGCAGGCACTACTCCTTCTCCCTCAGACAGCATGTATGGTCTGCAAACCCATGCTTCAAACTATGTACCCTGTACTGAGAGAGTTAATTTAAATTTGATAACAAATAGCTCTGCTTTTGGAATGAATGTATCCTGGCAACTTCAACTGAGAATGCTTTATAGTGCCTCAATTTTGTATGCAACCTCTGAGACAGTAAAAATTTTCCAGGGTAGAAATCCATTTTGATTTAGGGGAAATGTACATCTTTGAATTAAGTCTGTAGCTTGCTGTTTAGTCTGACTGCCTGTTCTCTTGAAAGGCCTGTGCTTGGAAGGACTGCTTCAGCCAAAGGACAAGAGATAAGGGGGGAGGAAGGAAGAAGACAGAGCAAGGCAACCTGACCCAAGAGTTCCTTCTGAAGAATTAGTGGCAAGTGTCACATGAAATCAGTGGAATGAACATGTATGAACATATTGTGAAATTGTATGCATATGTATTTGAGAGGGAGATAAAAAGAGACCTGAAGCTCCCAGAAGTACTCATGTCATTTTAGAGGAGCGATCCCACATTCGTCCAGTGCTGTAAAAACAGACTGACTTAACAACTTTCACAAAGTTGTAGAGTTTTGTTTTTTCTCCGCAAAACATTCTGGCGACTGCAGCAGGACTGTCTCTGTCCCTGCAGGGGCAGAAGGGATAGACAGACCTCCTAGGCGCTCCCGGGATTTTTCCAGAGGAGCTCCGCTCGTCTTGGCTTGCCTCCTGCAGAGACAGACAAGCACCTGCTGGTGTGTGGAGGATTTGGTATGTATTAAGCGAGCCCCCGGAGGATAGGACAGCTGAATAAATTGCTCAGAGACATCTGAGTGCTCGGCCTCGTTCCTGTGCCTGCAGGCAGACCAATCGATAGAGTGACTGTGAGACGGGGGTCACTGTCCGATAGAGCGGCCGCTAGCGACCCTCGGGGTGCGTTCGAGTGGACCTATGTGTGTGTGTTTGTGGTGTCCGGACACTGTATCAGTGTAGGTTAATGCATTGTGTAGTTAATGTTAATGTGTTTGTAATCGTGCGAGTGTGTGGCGTATGAAAGAGAGAGCAAACAACTGAGTTCACCCATGGTGCGGGGGTGAGATCTACCCATGTTTGAAGTGGCTGGGTGACGCTTGAGGCACCGGCCAGGAGGAGCGGGAGTGCCCTGCGGAGAAGTGGAACAAGTGGAGAAACGTGAGTGAAGATATTTATTATGTCTAAAGGTAGTGATTTTTGTAGATCGGGCACATTTTAACTGTGAGTACAAGCTCAGGAAGTTCCTCTGCCCTGGTAGTTAGACTTGATCTCTAGAATTTTACTGTGTGCTGTTATTTTGATTGTGTCCAGGGTGTGTGAGAACCAGAGAAAGCTCGTGTGAGTAAATGCTGAAGTATTGTATGTTGTGTTGTGTTGAGAAAAGTGGGTGCTTTGAGAGATACGCCCTTTCCCAGTGGGTTTGTGTGGTTCTTCTCCCACATTGTGGTAATTTGATGCTCAAATTGTATGGTGGTATTTGTAGAGATTTTAAGATTTAGTTTGCAACAAATGTAGCATTTTACACAGAAGAACTACGGTATGGTGATTTATGTTTAACTGTAGTAAAACGAATTAAAGGAATTCCAACAATTCCCGCCCTCCCCCCCAGCAATTCAAGCCCTGACTCTTGTGAATTTGAGATAAGGTGGGTGGTGTGTGTATGTCTCTCTGTCTGTGTTTGTGGGAGTTTTTGCTGTAACAAGCACAGCCTTTTGCAAAGCAGTAAAGTGAGTGTCAGTAGAAACAATGCTTTAATTAGATTGCATGGAAAGAGAACTAGAAAAGACTGAGATTTTGTAAAACAGAGTTTAGATAGAAGAGACAAATGTAAATTTGGACTGAGAACAACCCGCTGTAGAGGTTAAGTAATAAACACCTAAGTGATAAACAGAATAGCCTGCAGGCAATTCCTGGGAGCTTTTAGTGCATTGAGAGGCTGGCACCTTATGTGCAATGCAGAGGTGCTGATATTGCTGTTCTGTGCCTTATGTGTAAATCAAAGGTTCCCGATCAAGCCAATTCAGAACCTGAGATACCTGCCACCTGGAGGTCTGCATTGTGAGGAAAAACTGAGAAAAGACACTGTGAGGCTTGGGTGGAAACAAGATAGCATAAGGAGAAGGAGATAATGAGAACTAACCAGAGCAAAGAGGTTCCTGAATTAGCCCCTTTGGGAGGGGCTCATTGGGAGAAAGCTGCCAGTAGGGGTGACTCAGAAAAGAAAAAGATTTATAATACCTTATTGCAGTTAATGCTGTTTTAAAATGGGAAGGTAAATGGGATAAAGTCCCGTATGTTGGTGTGTTTTTGTTTTAAGAAATCACCAAGAATGGCAAATGGACTGTGGGATCAGACCCCCCTCGGACCCACTGTCTTAGCCCTTGAAAAGGAAAACAAGGCAAAGAGGGAGCAAATCAAACGTTGTTGTTCAGTATGCAGTATGGGACAATGGTGTATGAGATCAGACAAAGTTTATCATACTGAAATGCAAAGCGATTACAACTCACAAAATGAGTACATATAAATTTTTAAAGACTCCTTCTAAAGTAAAGAAGGATAAGGAAGACCTCCCCACAAGGGAAGAGGACTCAAGCTCCAAAGGTATACCCATTCGCACCCATGCCCCTCCTGGCAGTCCAATTTCATCCAGAACTAGGAGGTAACAAACCGCTCTGTGAGAGGCAGTGAGACCAGAAGAAAAGAAATTGGTGAAATTTTAGTTGATACAGGAGCCATGTATTCAGTTTTAAATAAAGCTTTAGTACCTGTGGAGAATGATTATGTTGTAGTGTGAGGAACAACTGGCCAGTCTGAGAAGGCATACTTTTGCAAACCTTTAAAGTAACATATAATCTTAGAAGCTTTTGTAAATGCCCAATTTGCTGAACATTCTCAAATGAAGAGGTTACTCTGGAGGCAAATGGTATAAAGATGTTAAGCTAAACATTAACAGCCATTGAAATTAAGAAAGAAATTAGTAAAGAGATATTAGAACAAGTATTTTTGGGGGTATGGGCCTCTGCTGTACCACAGAGAGTGAAGAATACCTCCCCATAGTAATCAAGCTTAAAGAAAGAACACAACCAGTGAGAATTAAGCAGTACCCCCTGAAAAGAAGATAGGGAAGAAATCAGCCCAATAACTGATAGTACTAGACTGAGGGCTGTCAATAAGATAACGAAGAATTTATACCCTGTGGAAGCAAATCCATATACTTTACTAACTTAACACCTGAGCTAACCTGGTTTACTCTTTTAGACCTGAAGGATGCCTTCTTTTGCCTCCCTATCCACGAAGCCAGCCAGAAAATTTTTGCATTTGCATGAGAAAGCCCTAAAAGCAGTGAAAAACCCAGCTCACATAGTCCATGTGCCTCAAGGCTTCAAATTCCCCGCACTCTGTTTGAGGAACAACTTGCATAGACTCAGATTCCTGAGATGCTCCATAGGGAGAAAGAAAGCTGTTGCAGTACGTAGATGATCTTCTAGTAGCCACTCAGACAAGAGAAGCCTGTGTGGCCAAGACGGTAAGCCTTTCAAATTTCCTAAGACTCCAAGGATACAGAGTATCAAAGAAAAAGCACAAGTAGTGAAACAGAAAGTAATTTGTCTGGAGTACGAGGTGAGTGCTGGGGAGCAGACTTTAAGGCAGGCTCACAAAGAAGCCAAAACCCTAGACATTAAAGGAACTCCAAACCTTCTTAGGTATGGCAGGGTGGTGCCAGCTGTGGGTTTATAATTATGGACTGCTCATCAAACCCCTCTATGCTCTTATGGCCAATAGAAATAGACATCTCCAGTAGAAAAAGGAAACCACACAGGTCTTTTCATCAGCTAAAGAGTGCCCTCATGTCAGCTCCAGCCTTGAGACTTCCAGATGTAAGTAAACCATTCTTTCTATTTTCCCATGAAAAACAAGGAATTGCCTTGAGAATACTAGCTCAGGACTTGGGTCCATACCAGAGAGCAGTTGCTTACTTCTCCAAGCAACTAGATGCAACAGCCAAAGGATGGCCAGGTTGCCTCAGAGCTGTAGCAGCAGTCGTGCTGAATATTCAGGAGACATGCAAGTTTATCCTGAGACAAAAGATGACTGTGCTACTGTCCCATATAGTGTCCACAGTACTAGCAGTAAAAAGCAGCCACTGGCTCCCACCACAGAGGTTCCTGAAATACCAAGCCATCATGGTAGAACAAGATAGTGTAGAGACAGTGGTGACTAATATTGTCAACCCAGCTTCGTTTCTCAGTAGAAATCAAAGAGAAGCAGTACACCACAATTGCCTAGAGACCATTAAAGCTATCTACTCCAGCCACCCAGACATAAAGGACACTCCTTGGATGATGCAGAGACCTGGTTCACTGACAAAAGTAGCTACGTTGCCAGTGGAAAGCTACATGCTGAGTACACAGTGACTACCTGCAGAGAGAATTGAGGTATGCATTCGGAGTCATGCATGCCCATAGAGACATCTGGAAGGAGAGGGGACTGCTGACCTCACAAAGAAAGAAGAGATAATCTGGCTGCTAGAGGCAGTTCAGCTGCCTGAAAAGGCAATTCTGAGAGTGAGCTCAGAATTGGAAGAAATGAGCTGACGGATAGAGAGGCAAAGAAAGTAGCAAAAGGTGAAGTAATTATAGACAGATTTCCCTTCAAGGTAAGCCAGAATATAATAATAATACTAATTAAAAGGAACACACAACCACAAGGGGTGGGCTACCATTGAAAGGGAGCTAGTAATCCCTTCCCATTTATTGTAGTCACTAGTAAAGGATGAACACCAGAAAGCACACTGGGGAATAGATGCCCTATACACCTACTTGTTTGAAAGAATCGTTGCTAGGAATTTATATGCCACTATTACTCACGTGACCCAATAGTGTGATTGTTGCCTCCAGGCTAACCCCAAAAATACCCCCAGGCTGAAACTCAGTCAGATTGAGAGAAGCCATGGGCCCTGGACAGCAGTGGCAAATTGACTTTTCAGAACTCCCAAGGAAAGGGGGGTATCAGTATTTATTGGTATTAACAGATACATTTTCAGGGCGGCCAGAAGCATCCTCCACCAGAACTGTCAAAGCTCGAGAGGTGACCACGGTGTTATTACAAGCAATATTACCATGCTTTGGAGTTCCAGCCACAATATCCTCGGATAGAAGATCACATTTCATTTCCAAAATAGCACAACAGATTAGTAGCCACCTGGGCATAGATTAAAAACTTCACACTCCATACTGCCCCCAGTCAAGCAGCCAGGTGGAGAAAATTAATCATTTGATTAAGCAGTAGATTGTAAGACTCGAGCAAGAGGTTAATCTACCCTGTCCCCAAGCTCTTCCACTAGCACTGTTGCAAATTTGAACTAAACCTAGAGGTAAAGAAAGTCTAAGTCCCTTTGAAATGCTTTATGGAACACAAAAAGAATGTCCACCCACATTAGGGAGGTAACACTGGCCACCTACATGGTGGCTTTAAGCAAACATCTCAGAGAAACTGAAAAAATGTGGCTGGAACTCAGAGCAGATAGACCGTTACATAACATACAGCCTGGAGATTATATATATGTTAAGCCTCTTGCAGAAAAGACTTTAGAACCACAGTAGAGAAGACCATTCCAGGTGCTTCTCACCACCTTCACCACAATCAAGATCAAGGAACAGAATGCTTAGATCCATCACTCTCAAGTGAAGAAGGCCCCAGAAGAAGAAGGCCCCTTAGAGAGTGATACCAGTAGACAATGAACTGAGACTAAAACTTACTCAGGCAAAATGAGTATATTGCTGCTGGTGATAGTTCATAATTTCCTTTACAGAATTGTTTTGTATATAACTGGAGTCTTAGAATTAGAAAGTACCGCTATTCAAAGCGATGCTGAATAGCCTTGGTCCCAGGCTTTTAATCAGTATACTAGATCCATAAGAGAACTTTCTGAGATGAAAGATTTAAACCTATCCACTGCAGTGATCCACGGAGATCAGGTATATGAGGAGTAAGAGTGGCAAGAACAGAAACTATAGACACTTCAAAAAAGTTGCTAATGCAAATTGACATCTCAAAAATCCAACCAGCCTTCTACTCTTTCCTAAGAACATCCTTTGAAGGCTAGACAATGTGGTTACAAAGACAGGTATACCCCAGGAGCAGAATAAGAAAAGATCTAACTGAGATATTAGAGACAAGATTGAGAGTTTTAAATAGAATTGATTCAAAAATACTAATGAATAAGCTGGCCACTGCAGCAGGTGGCCTAACAAAATTGAAGCTGCCTTTACTGTCGTCTTTATTAGAATTAAGAACTAGCCAGTGGCAGATTTCAAAAGTACTGACAAAGTAAGAAAAGGCCAGGAACCAAGACCACAAGTTAATAGTAGAAGCACTTAGTACAGTTCAAGATAATGTGATAATGTGTCTTTAGCGTTCAGTTATATACAAGCACAGTTGTGGATGCAAGCAACAGCAGCTCTGATCATATGGGAGGGGGGTGAAAGTAATTTTCCCACTGAAATTCAGAAAGTTGTCTAAGATAATGCAATTTATTTTGAAAAGAAGTCTCAATCCTGGTAGACTATGGTAAATTTCACTTATAATCCTGCTTCTAATGTAGCCATTGCATTTGTGCTTATCATACGTAATGGCACTGTTTACGTTATCCATCCCATCATTGCACTAATATTAAATCATGAAAAAACAGTACTCTATACTTCAGAACATAGAGTGTAAGCACAAAAAGTGAATGAAAAGTAGAAAAAGTAGAAAGTAGAAAACGGTAAACTTAAAATCCTGCATTACTAGAGAACAGCTGAGATTAGTTTGTGAAAGCTGAACAGAGTACTTGCCACTTTGAAATTCATCCAGTCCCTGATCAGAAAACTATTTTGAGAAATAGTTTCACAAAACTGACCCAAGGACTGCGATGCTGTTGCCATGAAATAAAACTGTACATAGGCAATGGTTTATTTGTGTACCACCTCCTTGTTTCTCTATTCCCCCACCCCAGGTATATACATAAAAAGACTACACAAAATTGCTTATTCTGGACTGGAATTTTGCATTTCTTTAATGATCTTGTCCATTACCATCTGAAAACAAATTTAACACATCTTATTTTTGTATCAACATTAAACCTGCATGCTCAGGTTTTATTTTTTTAGGAATTCCAGCCAATCTGCCTGGCTACCCTGATCAAAACTGCCATGTGAAACCAGAGAGGAAAACAATGGTTTAAACACCCACACCATTTCATTTTATTTTTTTGCTCTCTCCCCCAAAATGGCTGCTTTGTCTGTGCGTGTGCACCAATAGCAAATGTCCCTCTATTATTGTACAACCTATTTGATATGTCAAGTATTCATATGCTAATGGGAGTACACCTTCTCAGTTTTTCACAGATAAATTGCAAGAATTGCTATAAACAGTGAAACACAAGAATAAACAGCTTTTATTTCAGATGTGATAAATTACTTTTCATTCAAATAACATGCAACACATGCTACTGATCTTTATTGTTTCCATTAATTGCAAGTTAATGGAGGTAACTGTTTTTCTCTCAGAATGGTTAGAAAATGTTTAGCAGATTTAGCTAGAGTTGATGAAAATAATTTAATTTCCTTATTTTGCTTTGAACTTTCATGATGCAAAGATAATTTTTTCTTCAGTGTTCACTGGTAATGAAAGTTTTGTAATGGGCATAATCATTTTTCCATGTGAAGCATATATAATTTTTTAAAGTGGAATAGATGAGGTTTAGAAACTTGGCTATTTACCTTTATGTGTTAAAAAAATATGCTATAATATGCATGCTCAGAATCCATTACTTAGAAATAATCCTGGCAAAGGATTCCCTACACATAGCACAAAGCATGAAGAAAGAAAATAATACCAACATCTTTTTATTCTGTTGAAAGATCAATATCTATTCAGAACCCCAAAAAATTAGGAGCTAAATTATAATTTGTGTTTTATACCTGGAGTAAAACAGGACTGCTTTTAGAGGCTGTATTTTATAAATATGGAAAAAGTATTTGGCATGGGAAAAAACCAAATATGTTTGTTAAGCAAAGACAATTATTTAAAAGCATAAAAATTGGTTTGCATTTTTACTTATTAAATATATGTGGGTTTATGTAACATAGTGAAGGACTACATCTGTGTCCTTGATTTGGACATGAAAACACATTTATATAATTATGTTGTTCTACAGTCCATGCATAAATGTATGGAAATTCTGAGTTAAACCCATGAGTCCCAATGAACATCCTTAATTTAATTAGCCACTGTCAGATACCTGTGCCACCCCACTGAAGTCCATTTTAAGTCAGTGCACCCTGCCCCAGCCCAGGGACAAGAGTAAGGTCAGCTGCAAATAAATGACATGTCTAGGAGCTGTGTATGTTGGGACTTTTCCTTGCCTAGCAGCTTTGTGTGTTGGGAGCTAGAAGGTAAAATATCAGTTCCAGCTAAATGTTCACAACATTAGACATTCACTGAAGACATAGAATAAGAAATTAAGCAACATGGAAAATAAGATCCTCTTATGTGCCATCAGATAATTTATAACATGTCACCCTGTGTGTTTATGGAATAATTTTAATCAAAGACTAACTTTACATTGGATTATTTCTTTGAAATACAAAACAGTGTGAAATCCTACCAACTCATAACAAGCAACTGTCTGCTGGTAGTTTGTGCAGTAAAACTTGATTTAAAAAATACATTAACTTTCTTATTTTAAATATACTTTATTAAGATTGCATTAATCTTGGGGATCAGGTACTTCATAAGAGAAGTTATGGACAGGTGTTGGTCAATGTGGTAACTGAAGAGGGACATTTCATGTCATACCTCACGCAAACTGACAATCATGAAAACTGCAAAATTACAAGAGAAATGAGGATAAAAGCCTTTGCTGATCAGTTGACATGTGAGCCACTCCTTTTCTGCTTCATAGCAAAGCAAGCATCATCCTCACAAAAGATCATTGCCCAGGCAGAACCCCCAAAATTAAATGTGTATTTGTGGAGAGATGCACCCATGTACCTTTAGCCCTCCAGAAGTACAGACTCTCAGAGTAAGCTCTCCTGTTCTGCATGCCCACAACTGGACTTTTTATAAATGCTTTGGCGTTGCTGATGTTCTCCCAGTTTTATCCAGAAAGAGTAATTTTTCTGCAACTTTTATTTACAAAGCAATTGCACTGATGTACCAGGATGTCAGACTGAAAAACTAATTAACCAGACTACTCTTAATTTCCTCTGAGAAATTTTGCAGGTGTCTGAAACCACAACGGTCAGAGCACAAAGAAATGTTATAATGTCAGGAAATGTGAGGAAACTGAAGAGAAAAGGACATTTGGAATTTTGGTGTGTGACCGTGTTCCAAATAGCAGCCACAGAGCTATCTACACTGCCCTCAGAATGTAGATATGACCTATTTTTTCATTCCATGCTCTTGCAGTCAAGTGTATAGCTGCTTATTAAAGGGTATGGTTATGCAAACATTCTTTGCTTGACCTTGAGTACGTAAGTAATTTTATTGGGGTAGGTAACTAATAGGTACTGTAGGTAATTAATTCTGGAAGCAACAAGATTGCCAACATCTCAAGACTAATATGAGAACAAGAATGAAAATCCTAATGCTTTAAAAGGATGCTGAAAAGCAGTTTTCACCATAGTTTTATCCTGTTTATACTTAGAGTTTAGTTTATTTCTTTGTGTAGCTGATTTTCCAGTTATATTGGAATACAAATTCATTAATTACTATTTTTACTAATTACTATTTTTAGGATTGTTACAGAATGATCTGGAAAATTTGCAACTCAATTCTTCTAAAATGAGCAAAGAATTGGATGTTAAAACTGTAGTTCTAAGCATGTTGGGGGATGTCCGGGGGTTTCTGTATCCCTGTTAGGAAGGAAGGAAAATTGTAGTAGGGACAACAAGAATGTAGACCTTGTCCTGCAACACAGAGATGCTGATCCAAGGAAGCTGAGGAGTAAAACCTGGATTTACCCTACTGTGATGTCCATTCCACAGATTTGGGGTAACTTCTCCTCATTGAAGCCTCATTGAAGATATTTTCTGTGCCTCAGTCTTGAAGAGAGGTGAACTCAAATTCATAATAATTGTAGTTTTAAAAGGCTTTTCAAATTCCTGCTTCATTGCAATTAGCCTCTTATTGAAAATATGCAAATGTGCACTTTATTTCCAAATACAGTAGCTATCCTCTATTCTAAATCTTTTTATGTCTTAACATTCAAAGAAACATGTGTTGGCTGTTGGGACTGCCTTTTAAATGGAATAGTTTAATATGTTACATTGAACCTGAAACAGCGACTATGAGGTATCTTGAGTCATCTCTATGAGGTTTTTGATCATAGCTAATCTCATTAGCTATGATTAGCTAATGTATTTGAAAACCAAGAGAAGTGATCTGTGTTCATGCAGCAACACTCTGTCCTCAGCAACAATATTTTTGTTTAAAGTTAGGTTCAATTAAAAGGAAATAAATTGAGAGCAAAGTGTACCAAAAGACAGGTAATGGACTGCAGTCTTTAGGCCTTCATTTTTCCTTCAAAAAGGTGCAGCTTCTGTGTGTCAATTACAAAACATGAGAAACTTACCTTGGAAGTAAAAGTTTCCACTCAGTGACAAATACAAAAAAGGAAAAAATACAAGAAAGACATATGGTGTTGGATGGTCTTAGAGATTCTTTCAGCTGAATATATATTTTATAAACCATACAGGTTTTATAAACCTCATTATACAAGAACCAAAGTTTTCAGCTGACTTCAGACATAGTAATGCCATGTGTAACAAAAAAAAAAAAAAAAGAAAGGTAGGATGATAGAATGGGAAATGAGAAACACTGAACCTCTGGGTCTCCCCAGGAGAAATCATTCTCCTTGAAATGTGACCACTGCTAACATCTTGCCCACTGCCCTGTAGTGAGGAGAGAAGACAAAGACTCCTGCATGATTCAATGTGAATCGAGCAAAAGCCATTTATTGTGCTTCTAAACATTGTTTATATTTGCTTCTTATCTTGATCTATACAGTCACAAATTGTTTGATTGGTAGCTCACTTTGTCCACATCTCTTGATTGGAAGCTCTACTTTGTCCATGAGGCAAGCACACATATTTTTCTTAATCAATTGCTAGATGCTGTAAGTGTCATTTTACTTAGATTCATACCCCTATGTTTGTCAGCAACTTTTCATTTAGCACATGACCATTGTCCTGTAAATATGATCTTACACTGTAGCATCTAAAGATGCTACCTGAATGATGGGTAAGTTTTCTTAGATTATTTGTATTCACCTTTAATTTTGTAAGCAAAGATCTTTGTCATACTTTCAAATTAACAAAAAAAAAAAAAAAAAAAAAAAACCAAAAAACCCCAAAAAAACCCCAAAAAAACCAAACAAACAAAAAAAAAAAAAACCAAAACAGTGCACTGCATTCCTGAAGGCCAGACATGAAGGGGGTGAACTTATGTTTCTAGACTTTTAATATTGCTTTTTCCTAAGCAACAGGAAATAGTGCTAAATTGTACTTCTCAGTATTTCACTAGAATGTCAAACCATCTGTGTAATGTTTATAAATTACTGGCAAAATTATTAGCTTGGTCTTTCCAAGTGAAAATATGAACAATCTAAAGTAATTTTCCACAATTTCTTCTAAACAGCATTTACACTGTTTGGCTTTAGACAATTAGTTTGGATGTTTTAAATCAACCCTATAGATATTTAATTATTTTCATCGACTGCAGAATCAAAATACTGCCATGGTAGGTGTGTTGATTTATGTCTGAACCTCATGCTGTTTGAGGCCTTTTCTTCAGAATCTACCAGCCGTGTACCCCAAAATTTCTGTGTCTCTGTTTTTTTCTTTAAAAGACTTAAATCAAAAATTCAGATGACCTCAACAACCAGGACATGCAGTACCTACTTGAGATACAGACCTCAATGAGGATCTAGAGCCTGACCCTGAGAGTTGGGTGGACCTAGTCTGCCATAATGATTAGGTCAATTTGGGACCCATTCTGAACCCCTCTCACAACCCACAGTGGATTTTTTGTACTTTATTAATCTCAAGCTTGGTGCTACTGGAAAGGCTTGTGATATGCAGCTTCTGTAACCCACTAGGAAAATGTCTCCAAGGGTACCATTTGGTGAGACTCAAAATAATTAGTTTTATTTTCTGTTTGCACTTGCAATGCAGCTGCTGGAAGAATGGTAGCACAACTTACCTAAGACTGAGAAAGGCCATCAGCACTTGCTTGGCAAGTGCTCTTACTATAGATAGTAATAGGTTGGTTTTCAATGAATTACTAGAGTCTTGTTATTGGAGATGCGTTAATAAAAATGTGTATGCATTTCTATGCATACATGTTCATATGGGAAGTGCAATGTTCCTTGTTTTAATTACTGTAAGTGAACTACATTTTGTGTGTGTGCCTAACTTAGCTCATTGATTTTCTTATAATCTGCTTTACTGTGTTTCCATGATGTTGTTTTTTTAAAGAAAGAAAAACACCCTCCCTGTTTGATGATTTACAATTTTATCTTTTGCTTAGAAGCTGCTGCTGCTGTTGGAGTACATAGGTTCTAGGTGACAACTGTTAAAGATATCCTCAAATGAATGAAACTTGGGACTGCGCAAGGTATATCTTGCAACAGCAGGTATACCTGCTAGGTCACTCCTCAACAAAGTCCTCATTTATTTGTATTTACTCAATACAAGTAACATTTTTGCAAAAGATGTCTCCGTATTTGCTGTATATATTATGAAAAGCTTTTGCCAAACACATCTGTTCTGTCACATTATCAAGTTGCAATCCTCTCAGCCAAAAATGATGACATTTCCAACTTAAACATCACATAGCTGAGGGTCTTCTCCTGGGAGGAAGCAGACACTGCAAGGTGCAATTAATACTGCTGCCATGGAAAAGGCCATAATTAGGCAACAAAGTCAGAATTCTATTAAAATAATTGCAGAACCTCACTCCTTTTATAGTGGTGTTGTGACAATTCTGGTATAGGAAATATATCCAATATATAATATATAAGGTGAGTATGTAATTTTATTTTGTAAAGACTAATTTCAAAGAAGAAAATCAGAACTTTTTTCCCCAAGTCTTCTCCTAAGCTTCATCTCATGATATTTCCTGCATTGTATTCATACCTGAATTTTATTATTTCTGTATTTAGATCCATTTCTTTGTTCTTGCTCATAGGTGACAATGGAAGATCAAAAGGTGAATATTTTGAAATACTCATGTAGCAGACACTGAGATGGCTAAGGCCCCGTGGAGGATGTAAGCTTAGAGATAGAGAAATGCTAAATCAGAATAGCTAATCCTGGAGTCTTCACTTAGGTCCTCTGGCCTAGCTTATCTCTCTGTGACCCTATAGGTCAGTTTTCCCTAACCCTGACAGTTGGTCAGTTCCCAATCCCTCCTAACCTGATATAAGTAGCCACCCTGGCCCATTCTGGCAGAAGAGCGGCCGTCGGAACCCTTCGCGAACTCCCTGCAAATAAACCATTGTGGAATCTCTGAAGCTGCCTTCTCCTCTTTCTCCATCTGCTTTGTGGAAACTGCTGCGGCCAAAGCACCTTAGCAAGCTAAGAGCTGAAACTATAAAAGAGGTGAAAATCACTAAGAGCTGATAATTACTGAGCTTGCCAAGGTGCCAGGCTATAGGGTACTTAGGGCTCGGACACCCAGCCTGCGGAAGGCTGAGCTGCCCGGCCTGAGACTGCTCGCCTGAGGAACCCTGGTCCTGCACTGACCTCGCTATCCCGCTAGAAGCGGTCCAGTGGCATTACACATACTCATTTTTCTCACTGCTGACAAGTGGAGTCTTTAGCAGACTGCAGTATGATATAAATTTCATGAGCCAAATTTTCCCATCAGAAAATCTAGCCTAATCTAAGCTAAAGCATCCCACATAGCTTCATTTATTTTCTACTGGCAGAAAACCTTAATGCTTACAAGGACAGTCAATGTACAATATGCTGCAAAAAAAACACGGTTAGTATAATGGTTAATATAATAATTAGTATAATGTAATCTCTAAGCATGACACCATAACTAAGGACATTAAAACATTTATGAAGTGGAGGTATTTGTTCATCTATCCATAGATGAGTGTTGTTGAGTGCTGTAGAGGGAGGGGAAGGAAAGAAAGAAGGAAAATAATGTCATTTTGCTTTATTTATCTTGATCTGCTCTTATTTTTCTTATATATACAGTGTATATTTTTCTAGCTATAGAATATCAACCCTGCAAATTCTAGATGGAAAAATAATTTCCAATTTTTATTTAGTTCCCATGCAATGACATTCACTGTGTAAGGTCTGGAGCTGAGACCAAAACATTCAGGAACTATGGAAGGACCAGAAAAGTAGATGGAGAAAATCCTTTCCAGCAACACCTCCATGACATGTTTTGCTGCCACTATGTAGAATGTTCAGCCTCTGAAAACAGAGAATAGTACATACAGTGCAATGATATCACACTGGGTACTTGCAGAAGAAAAAAAAAAGAGGAGACTTTCAGCACTGTTATCCTTGTTATGACCCGCTTCCCTGAAAAAGGAATCAGGATAAACCAACAAAAAAGGGAATTAGTAAGTTTCACAGGAAGTCTGTGTATGTTTTTAATCTTTTTTCTTCAGCTTCAGAAAACCACACAATTGTAGTTCTTCATGTATCTATAAAACTGCATGATTGTGTTTAAAAAAATCCTTTTGAAATTGAATCTTCCTTTTCATTGGAAATCTCAATTCTGCTGTTCACTATGCAATTGTGATGGTTAAGTGACAGAAGGAATTATCTGGAAAAATGGAGTGATTCTTTGCTTCTGCTGACAGTGCACCTTTGCTATAGAAAAATCTAGATTTTATCTTCCTGAAAAAAATACATTTTTGTGGTGTTGGAAAAAGGAACTAATATTATACATTTATGAGGCAAAAAGACAACTCTTTTGTTCCAAGAAGAATCATAATTATTCCAGATTTCGTGTTTCATACTTCACTTTATTCTCTGGTGATACCCCTCATCTTGCTGGATTAAATTTCAGAGATGTGTTTACTTACCTGTGTAGTGATATCACTTTGCTCCATAAGCTCAAAAGGAATGGAAACACTGATTCCTGAAGTGAGAGGAGAGATGTAGATGTGCTGGGGATGGGGACAACATGCATTCCTCAGACTTTTGGACTGCATCTGGAGCTAAATGGTTCTTATTGTTTTCTTCAGTGTGGCCAGCTGATGGTAACTGTTTTCAGTAGCCTGACACTACCGTAAGTGCAATTATCCCATGGTAGTAGGATTTATCCCCTGGTCTGTACATGGCCAGGGAATGCAAGGTGATCTCTGTGCCAGAATTGATCTGTGATTTAGCTGAAGATTACAATGTGTCATCTATCCATATTGATCATATTCATAAGATTTTAACTAAGAGCCTGGTTTGTGATGTACCAGACTCCCGTATTTGGCTGGCTTTGGACAATAGGTCCAAGGCACTATAGAAAGAATTGCAATTCTGGAAACCAATTGATTGTATGAAAATAAGAACTTTGGAAATTACCAGAAAAGACAACCCTTTTTAAATCTAAAAAAACAGGGTTTCTAGTCTCTATGGCTACAAGAAGAGCTGGATAATGTACCCAGATACAGTCTAGTAACTTGAACTCTAGATATAAAATAAATTGAATTATATTTTTATTTCTAAATTAATCTTTAGAATAAGATCTGATAACAAGGAATTAAGAGGGAATGGATTCCTGGATTTCAAAATATTCACTACCATTACTGGCACGTTTTCTCCACTCCACAATTTCCCAGAGACTACAAGAGGATTTGAAGAATCTGCTGCACACTTTCAATAAAAACTTTTCCAGTCAGTGGAGAAAGATGACCCAGTTTTAACTGTGTCCTTGCTCTGAAGTACCTCCCACATCCAGTGTGCAGCCAAAACCAAGAAAGGACACATAACAAACAAACAAACAAACAAACAAACAAACAAACAAACACACATACACACACACACCCCAGTTATTATTCTGAAAGGAGTGGGAAAATCCAATATTTCAGACTGCGTTACTTGTTTTAAAGCACTTCTATGCACATATTGTCATGAACCAGCAGAAGACAGAGATATCTTTACAGCCTCCAGAGAGAGGATGGTATTGACTCTTAAGAATTAAGTGCAAAGAACTGGACTTCCTCTGCCTGATGGCCTGGCCTGACTTACAAAGTTTCAGGAGGCTTCCCAACGTTGTGCTGTAGGTGAGGAGCACTAGCCAGAAGTGAACATGAGCAGTCTCCATGACACAAAATTGCATCTAGATTTCTTATCACTGAGGAAAAACTGAACCTCATCACCCTGTGACAGCACCAGATCAAATAAGAGCATGTAGCCATGCTAGCCATGTAGCTCTCTTTAGAGAGCTGAAATTGCTCTACAGAAAAGGTAGTGTCCTGGTTTGAGAGGAAATAGGTTTTTTGAGATGCTGTGGTCAAACCAATAGGCGCTCAGATTTGAATATTGGCACCTGGTGTGGCCACTGAGGACATGGATATGCCTCTGAGAACACACAAGGTTAAAAGCTGAGAACTCCCAGGAGGAAGCTCTCTTGAGTTCCGTGCCCAGCTGCGGGCTGGCCCGGGAGGGGAGGCCATGTGGTGAGGTAGGCCGGGCCTTAGAGAAAAGAGGTGAAAGCCCCTGCAAGATAGAAAAGTAGAAGAACCTTAATAAACATTAAGCAGTCCCCCCACACCCCCACCCCTCCACCACCCCCCCCAGGGGAGAGAGAGAGAGAGCTGGTGTCTGTGCCTGTGCCACCTTGAGATTTGACAGCACGGCCAGCTGAGAAGGAGAAGGGGGGGCAGTGAGAAGGTGCCCAGCAGGGCAGCCATGGGAGTTCTGGACAGGCAGAGCCTGAGACTTTTAACCCTTTTTTAGACGATGGGAACCTTACAAATGCTGATTCCTCCTGGAGTTGAATGAGAAAGATATAGATAGATGAGAGAAGAGGAAATGGGCCACGAGAGAATTCGAGAAGACTTTTAGGTGGGAGGAGCTGATGGCGTGGCCTTTGGCTGGACTTTTCTTGTGTAGCCATGGACAGAACCACTTTTTCCTGTGACACAGAGACTGCATTTAGGGGGAGGCAATGCCTGGGAGCTAAGAGAATGCAGTGATGTGATGTGAAGGAGTGCGTGAACAGAGACGACGGGTGAGGAGGGTGGTGGTGGTGCCCTCCGGGAAGAAGAAGAGGATCTCTGTTCTTGAGACCCCTTGGCCCCAGGGGGTGAAATCAGGGGGGGACATGTGTCCCAAAAGTGAGAGACTGTGCTTTTTTTGGAACTGGGCAAGGCACCCTTGAAAAGGAAAAACCCTAGTAGCAGCTCTGGTCCATGCACAGTGGTGAGAGCACTAGGCATGGAAGGGAGAGGTCACAATGACAGATGATCTCCGGGCAGCATCACGTGTGACATGGAAACACAAGAGGTTTCAACTGTGTTTCCAGGGAAGTCAGTGCTGCAAGAGAGACTCTGTTCTCCTTGATGATTTGAGAATTGATTATCTAAAGGGTGGTGACAGATTGAGAGTTGATGATTTGAAGGGTGGATGTATTGGAAATCTGGTGGGGGAGGAGGAGGAATGTGACATGTAAGGTTTTCATTCCAAATTGTGTGTGTTTCTCTTTATGTATAGTTGTAGGTTAATAAAGTTTTCCCTTTTTTATTCCTAAGGTGGAGACTGCTTTGCTCTATTTCTGATCACATCTCACAGCAGACACCAGGGAGAAGGTCATTTCATGGGGGCACTGGCATTGTGCCAGGCTCAAACCATGACAGGCGTGAACAGAGACGACAAGGGATAAGAGTGGTGGTGTTGCCCTCCGTCTTCAGGGAAGAAGAAAAAGATCTCTGTTCTTGAGACCCCTCGGCCCCAGGGGGTGAAATTTGGGGGGGACAGGTGTCCCAAAAGTGAGAGACTGTGCTTTTTTGGAACTGAGCAAAGCATCCTTAAAAACAGAACCCTAGAAGCAGCTCTAGTCCATGTGCAGTATGAGAGTACTGGGCATGGAAGGAAGATGTCACGATGGCAGATGATCTCCAGGCAGTGCCACGTGTGGCATGGAAACACAAGAGGTTCCAGCTGTGTTTCCTGGGGAAGGCTATGGTACAAGAGAGACTCTTCTCTCCTTGATAAACTGAAAAGTGATTATCTAAAGGGTGGTAATAGACTAAGAGTTGATGATCTGAAAAGTAGATGTATTAGAAATTTAGTGAGGGGAGGAAGAATGTTTTTAGAAGGTTTTCATTCTGAGTTCTGTGTGTTTCTCTTTATATATAGTTATAAGGTAATAAAGATTTTTTCCCTTTTACTCCTAAGCTAGAGGCTGCTTTGTTCTATTTCTGATCACATCTCACAGCAAACACCAAAGAGAAAGTATTCTCATGAGAGCACTGGCATTGCGCCAGAGTCAAACCATGACAGGTAGGAAGGACTGTGATTTTTGTCTTCTCAATATCACCACTGATGATCCTCAAGGACTAGACCCTTCATCAGAGAAGCAGTGGACATTCTGGCTTTTCAGGACATGGGGAATTGTGGGAATCCTTAAAATCAGAAGGTTTTGGGAAAGCTGCAAAAAGCAGGCCTTAGAGACAGCAGAACTGCAATTAGAGCTAAGCAGTAGCCATAAGATTTGTCAGCAGAAAAATTATATAAGAAGTAGAAAAGTAAGGACAAATAGAACAATGGTCTGTGTATTAACGCTTGTCTAGAATAATTCCCTAAACTACAGAGAAGTAGATCTAGCAAGAAAGAAGTTCTAAGCTTAATAATGGAGCTCTGTGCATTGTGTTTTAAGGCTTACAAGCAGGTACTGTGTTTGAAAAAAGAAAGCATTATTTTAACCAAAGGTACATGTGCTTATAGTGGTTGGATAGAATTACTGTCAATATGCTTTTACTTTGTGTGATTAGCCAAAAAAACTTTTAAAGTAAGTTGCAACATTAAGTTCTTTGGGGACCAGCAAAGCAAGCAGAGGGCTGCCATTTGCTCCTCCAGCAGCCTCCTACCCATTTGTCATGTGGTTAGTGTGGGCTGATCACATCCATGTTCTTCTTAGAGATCTTCAGGAGATTTTCAGAAACTTCACAGGTACAATCTTGGGTAGGCAACAGAAACTTCTCAGGCTTTCATGTGCAGAAGCAATTCAGCCTTCTAGGTAATTAATAACTCCTGCCCCCAGACAGCATTCTGTCTGGGTATTGCATAAGGATAAATGCTTTTATAAATGCTTTTCTCTGCTGATGGCAGATTTGAACTGAAGGCTGATATTGAATGTGTAGGCCAAAAGAGTCCCTTCATTCTACTGTACTGCTACACAACCTGTGGAGCTCATGCAAACAGAACAGCAAAGACTTAAACTTGATAAGAAGGGAAAATAAAAAGAAAAAAAAATCTAAATGTATTCACTGTAAAAGAAAACATAGTGTTTATGATGCCCTAGACAGGTTTGCTAGAGATCAGAATGGAAATTTGATGAAATCAAGTGAAAATATTTTTGTTGGTTCTAGTGGGATTGGGATCATTACCAAATGGTTTAAGGCAGCTTGAAGAAGAGATGGATTAATATATATGTATTTTACATAATTAACAAATACAACTGACTTACATGGTTAAAGCATTTAAAATCCATATAGCATGCATATTTGGAATTATTCACTACCTGAGAGCACAATAGCAAGTGACCATATTTTGCTTGGACATATGTTGAAGAAAAACACCTTCATTTAACAATGTTTATGACATTCTCTAACAGAAAGGAATAAAAGCAAAAACACTAACAAAACAACCATTGTACCTCGAGAGTAGCATGTGTTGCTAAACCATTATTTACCTTCAGATTTTGTCCTATAATACAACAAATAACAACTACTCTAACTTCATCTTGACTAATCGAATTCAGACCTAGTGTCATAAAGGCAATTTGTATAACACATAAGCCCATATAAACAATGTTTAGGTCTTCATAAAATTCTGCTCGTTGACTTTAGCAATATTGTACAAATTAATGGAGGGTAATGGCATACATAAGGGCTTAGCACTGAACTGACCAGTTGTACTGGGTTTGCATGGCCAGGTTTTGGTACCAGAGAAGGCTACAGGGATAATTTCTGTGAGTTGTTGGAAGGTTCCCATGTCTAATGGAACTGATGCCAGACAGCTCTAGGATAGACTCACTGGCTGGTCAGGGACAAGCCAACCAGAAATGGTAGCAATGCCTCTGTGATAACATATTTTAAGAAGAGAAAAAAATTTTGTGCAGTTATAAATATGCTCAGATAAGAGCAGAGTGAGAATATATGAGAGGAAAAACTCTGGAGACCCCAAGGTCAGTGAAGAAGGAGGAGCTCCAAGCACTGGAGCTGGGATTCCTCTGCAGGTCATTGTGCAGTCCATGGTAAAGCAGCTGTGCCCCTGCAGCCCATGGAAATCCACACGCAGCCTGTGGAAGATGCCCACATTGGAGTAGGTGGGTGCCTGAGAGGAGGGTGTGACCCTCTGGGAGACCTGTGCTGGAGCAGATTCCTGGCAGGGACCTGCAGACCTGTGGAGTGAGGATCTCGCACTGGAACAGGTTTCCTGGTAGGACTTCTAATCACATGGGGAACCCAAGCTGGGGCAGGCTGTGTCTGCAGGACTGCACACTGTGGAAAGGGACTCACACTGGAGCAGTTAATGAAGAACTATAGTCCAGGGGAAAGACGCACACTGGACCAGTTCATGAAGACCCCCTGTGGAAAGGACCCCATGCTGCTGCAGGGAAATTACTCCTCTCCCTGACCAGTGGTAGAAATAATCTATGATGAGATGAACATAAACCCCCATTCCTGTCTCCCTGTGCCACAGGCAGGGGAGGAAGTGAGCCCTGGAAGGATGAAAGGGTTGGGGGAAAGGTGATTTTAAGATTTGCTTTACTTCTCATTTCCTGTTTTGATTTTGATTGAGAATAAATTCTGTTAATATCCCCAAGTCAAATCCATGACAATAATCTGTGTGTGAATCTCTCCCTCAAGTCATGAACACATTGGTTTTTTTCCTCTCTCCTGTCCACTTGCAGACGGGAGCCTGGAGTGGCTTTGGTGGGTATCTGGCACCCAGCCAGGGTCGGCCTACCACACCAAGGCAATTACACCCTCAAAAACAAAAAAAGAAAACTTGTGAGTTCTACCTTGCAATGGATTTCAGAAGGTCCAACTTCCAGTGAAAGATATTAAACTTGAAACTAGCTTCAGTTTTAGCATAATTCCTCTGTGAGTAGTTAGAGATCTCAAAAACATGCACCCAAATTACTTCCCCACATCAAAAGCATGCCTTTCCTCTGCTTAATCTGTGATTAAAAAAGAGCTTTTCACTTTGACATGGAGTATCAAATATTTTAGCTAAGCATCTGGTTACTTTCTTAACAATAGTGTATTGTAGCTAATTCGCAGCACAGACATGGTCAAATCACCTTCCCCCACTTCCCTTTATAAAAATCTAAAGAACAGTAAATATTTGGAAAAATAAAGAACTGTGCACAAACTGAGAAGAAGAAGAGGAACAACAACAAAAAAGAAATATGTTTGATTTAATTAACAAAATTATTCTCCTGAAAAGTTTTTAACCAGGTAAAGATGAATCTTTCCTCTGAAATAACACTTTTATTTTTTACAGAATAGTAATTCTTTTCCAGTAAAACAGAAAGTTGTACTCAATCTCAATCATCTGTTGTTTTCTGACCAAAAAGTTAAGAAAATAAGTTGCTTTTTCATGTGCATGATCATTCATAATACCTGTAAAATAAGTTCACATGAACTATGACAAGAAGAAAATCTAAACAATTTATAAGATTATAAAAATAACAAAGATTAGCCCATTCAGATAAATTTCAATTAAAATCTGATTGAATAGAAAGGGAAATTGTGGTTTCTGTATATTTTGCATAATAGAGAAATGCTATTATACCAAGAAAAAAGTTGTAGTTCATATGGAATAAACAATTTATTTTAAAAAGTTTAATAATTCAGCAAAAAGTATACAAAGCTTTAAATTTTGCAACTAAAAATTTCACCCAGAAGCAATTATGTTAAAAGAGGTACAGAGACCTCACTGTATATGCCAGCATGTATAGATTACCTTGCAACAAATTGAGTTGTCTACTGTGTAGGTGATACCTCAATTGCTTTCTTTTTGTTTTAACAACTACTTGAAGGATAGCAAAAAAAAAGTTTTAAAAATACCGTCTTCTACATGGCTCAAAGAGTTATTGCAAATTAAAAATTACTTAAAGAAATTATCAAAAGGATGAAAAAGATTTCAAGATTTTTTTGGTTTTGACTTTGCTATATATTCATAGGGAAATATGAACTCATAGAAGAAATACCAAAATATAGGCAATTTATTGAGATTTTAAGTAGCATCTCTTACAATTTTAATGTGCTCACTAGTTGTTGGGGGGTGGGTGGGTTTCTTTCTTTTTTTAGTTATAGATTTTATTTCCCATAAGTTGCTGGGAAACTAACTGCTGGGTACTTATGAGTACTGAAGAAAAAAGAAGTGGCCAAGGTTGGGAGAGGAGTGTAGCATCTGACTACGCTTCTTTTTCTCTGGGAGCTTTTCTCCGAGGACAGATACCATGAGACTATTGGAGCAGATAAAGGACAGGACTGGGGGCAGCTGAAGTCTTACTCTCTGTGGGCTTCAGAGGACAATGGTCAGACATGCGGCTTGGGAAAAGGAATTCACTGCCACCACCATACCCAGCTGGGAGCTGCCTTTCTTCTGTTGCTGGGCTCCACATCACCTGCCCTGCCAGGATGTTCCGCAGTTCCAACTACTGCCACAGCTCTTTTGATACATCTTGTCCACCAGCCAGGGATATTTGCTCATTCTTGCTGGCCCAGCTTGCTGCTTCCAAGGGTCCTGCTGGGGCACTGGGATCGACTGCCCCAGGGGATTTGCGAAGCAAAGCCTTTCTTCCATCCCTCCCTGTCTGGGCCCAGCCGCCATTGCAGCGTGCTCCCCGAGCCCGCGCCAGAGCGCCCCCTGCAGCCCCGGGGGAATCACCGCACCTGCCCTGCCCGCGGGAGCCACCAGCGCCCCTGCCGGCTGTGACCGGAACTGCACCAAAGGGGAAAGTGCCTGGGCCCAGAAGGCTGGGACTGGGTTCCTGGTTCTGGTTGTTGTCACTGCCATTGTTGTTGTTGGTTTGCCTTGCTATACACACTAGTAAACAACTGTTGTTCCTATGCTCATATGTCTGTCTGAAAGCCCCTGAATTTCAAAATTAGTAATTTGGAGGGAAGGGGTTTACGTTTTCCATTTCAAGGGAGGCTCCTGCCTTCCTTTACAGACAGTCTTTCAAACCGAGACAGTTACCTAGCTTCCTAAAATATTAGTTGGATATTACCCAAGCGCACAGTCAAATAGGCTTAGACCTTGCAGAAGCCTAGTTTAGAATTTCAGGCTTGTATATCCAGAGTACTTTATGCTTTTTCTTCTGCTACACAGTGAGCTTCTAAAATGCAAACTTCAGCTATCTTCCCTCACTGTGAAGATTGTTCATTGTGCTTTTACCACCAATCCTGAGATATTTTCATATGCACCAACTCTTTCCATGGTTTCACCAGCACAGCCCTATTCAGACACTAGTATATATACCTGAATGAGTACCGCAGATGCAGGATTGCAGATTAAATCTAGGCAAATACTGCAGTATGGTCTAATTTTGCCATCTTTATGGCAAAGGTGGTAATTTGATGGTTGGATGGTAATTTAAGACCTAAACGAAAACCTGCTGTAAGTCACTAACCATCAGGAATAGGGGGCAGAATCTACTGCTTCCTGGTTTTGGGAGGTAAAAAGTGTTCATTTTGTTTCTTTTTCACTCTTGTTTACATGAAATATATTCCTTTCACATCTCCACCTTCAGCCTTTTAAAATTTTTCTGCTTTGGCAGAATTTTAATACAGATATGTAATGTAGGTTCATCACAAAGCTGACAATCCACGAAATAAAGTTCTGTGAATTCTTCTGCCATAGAAGCTGTTGTCTCACATGATTCTTCTATTTTTGATGTGTTTTTTTCCTAGAAGCTAGAAAAAAATACCCTCATTCTTGTTCTCTAGGAAGTCACCCTGACTGCATTTTTCTACACTCCCTGAAAAATCTATTCTGTTGAGTTCCAGGACATCAGAGGTCTGTCTATAAGTCCCTCTTTGGCTTTGAAGCTGCCTTCCACTTCATTATCTGTTTTTTGAGTTTGGTGGCAGCATATGGACAGCAGCCTTTAGTCACTTATAAGATCACTGTATTAGATAACAGCATCACTCTGTGCATTGAAGATCTCTGACCTGGTATGCCTACCAAAGTGGTATAACTCTCCCTGTAAGACCACACATTTCTAAGGAAGAAGAAACTCTGTATTGTTCAGTTCTTCATGTCTTAAATTACATTTTCTCATTCCAGGTATACACAGTTCTATATTTCCAAGTTAGTCTGTTGTATTACCTAGTTCCAGATCACTTCTTGTTTCCTCTGTAGGTTGACAACCTTGTGTTGATTGAACCTAGATTTTCTATCTGTATTAAAATTGTGCCAAATATGGGGAACAAATGCATTCCATTGTCTTGGGAAACAGCCCTGTGAATACATTGGCATTACATTTTGTGTTTAAAAATGTCAGCTGCAACAGCCTCTCTTAAACAAAGATGCCCAAAAGCTGTAAAAAAACCCTACTTCTCTTCAAAGTCCACTCAAGTACCCAGTGCACAGCTTTTTCCTTCTAAATCTCAGCTCTGAAAATAATGAAAGAAAAGAAAGTCTCACTGAAGGTTAACCTAGAACACACGCCCATCTTCCTTTTTTCTATTTTTATTTTTGCCCTGGTTTCTGCATATTCTTTAGATTGTCGGTAAGAGAAATAGATTATGATTAGTATCATAGATGCAAGTGTCCTGTGATATCATATTTCTTGAACTATATTTTTGGATCCTCGCTGACAATTTTTCTTAGCTGCTATGAAGGCAGATGGTGCTTTCTACTAGAATTTCACCATTCCTGTTTTCTCTTACTTTCACCTTTAACCTTTTACTTTCTAATTCTCATGGACTGCCGACATTTTTATGTTTATCCAATAAAGAACCTTCTGAGAAAGGAATCTTCTCCCAAGTGTGAACTTATTTCACCAAACTCTTAAAGCAAACAGTTCTCTGCAAAGAAACAAAGCCCTTTGTACCCCTTAGGAAATAAGAAAGCTAACATGCTGTTCATTAGACTCAGCACATGCTACATCTTAGCTGAACATGCAAAACAAAACTAAGTAAAGAATGGGATATGATGATGTGAGTAAACACTGAGCGGACCTAAGAGCCAGGAAACCTTGATGTATTGTGCTATCAGAGGAGAAAAGACTCAGAAAGGACATGGAGAAGTTATGGAATTTCACAGCTGATGCTAAAAATGAAGACAAAGTTGATGGCTACTGGAGATATCAAAAAGAATTACTATTACTATTATTAGGATTAGAATACAAAGGTATCCTTTCTTCATCAAGTCACAGAAGACAATCTGTTCACATTCAAAAGGATTTTTATAAGTATTGAGAAGCTCTGGAAAATTGGAGCAGATCCAGTTTGGGGATGATCAAGATGATCATAGTGCTGGGGAACTTCGCATATGGTGAAAGGTTGAAGGAATTGTGTTTGCTCTGCCAGGGGATGATGAAGTCAAGAAGATCAAAGAATCTTGTATCTAAAAGGTATTTATAGAGTAAAAGCTGTTCTTGCTTCACAGTGATGCATGGTGACAGGACAAGAGAGAAAGGGTACAAACTGCTGCCTGGATAGAAGAAAAACATCCAAAGAGCACTCTAAAACATTGGAATTCTCAAGGAAGTGGTAGAGTCTACCTTGTAGAAAATATTCATGTCTTTTTTTGAAAAGGCCCTGGATAACCTAATCTAAAAACTAAGAAATTGGATTAGATGATTCTAAAGGCCTATTCCAACCAATATTTCTCTATTATTCTGCATCTCATACTGGATCTGAGTTTAGCATAGGGTAAAAATCCTAGAATAAGGATAATTTTAAAGGCTATGTTAAAAATTAGCATACAATTAATATTTCAAAACAAAACATATATTTTTAAATTATCTCCTTTTAACAAGAGTAAACTGGCAGTTTTTTAAAAAATTGAGCGTTCCAGGCCAATGTGCTCAGTTCCTCAGCCAGCCAGTCTCTACTTTCACCTCAAATCTCTCTGCCTTCTAAGTAGATCTGACAACCTGTCTCAGATGTCTATCTGTCAATCAAGAACAAGATGCTGTGATCTTCAGTTAATGTAAGAGTGACTTGGATTAAAATGCAGAATAAAATGCAGAAGAAATCAGAAAATACAATTTTGTAAAAACTGGATTTTAATTGTTTTGATTGTATTCCACTGGTGTTCCTATATATCTTTTTTTCTAACTCCCCTTTCATTCTAACTGCTCACACCCGCTTTGATTTTGAGTCTTCCAATATCTCCTTCGTTAGTTTTGCAATCATCAAGCCAGCTAGCACATCCATTTTGCTGCCTCTTATTTCTTACTCCTTTTATTATCGTTTGTCCTAAAATAGTTCATTGGTTCTCACATCTTACTCCAGCGATATGCTCTTAACCTCACCTCTACTTGGAACTTACCATTCTCTGTGAGTTTCCACACCAAATCTCTTTTAGCAGTTGATTTCCACCCCTCTGTCTTGGTTTGGAAAGACAGGTGGCTGCTAAAGGAGACAGGAGCCTCCCCTGAAATGGAGAATACAAACCCTCCCCACCCCTCCGAATTGGCATGAATAAGGGGCTCTCAGGCAAAAAACATGGGAGCAGGAAATAACAGTTCTTTAATAGGGGAGGGAAAAATAAAATGATAAAATACAGCAATGCAATACACTAGAACAACACTGTCAGAGTCAGAACACGACCTTACACCCTGTGGATCAGAGTGTTGGTAGCAGTCCAGTTGGAAAAGGGGCTGCAGTCCTCCTGGAGTGTCAGGCGTGGTTCTGTTGGAGCAGGGGAGTCCTATAGGAAAGGGGTGTATTCTTCCTCCACAGATCTGTGGAAGTAGCAGCTGCTGTTCCTCTGGGGAGTCCAGTGGAGAAAAAGCTGTGTTGGTGTATCAGAATCTTCCAGGTCATATTGGGGTAGGAATGCTTGTCTCCTCCCTCTGGGCGGAGCATCTCACAATGGGATGCTATAGTTCTTATCAGTCATGTGGTGACATTCAGCAGCCCTTTATCAGCAGATGTCCCCCACTCAGGAAGAGAGATAAGGAGAATTGCCCACTTGACACCAGACAACTGCCAAAGAGATGGCAATAGAATACATCTTGCCTTGCAACCTGGAACATTATCCACCCCTTATTCTATTTCCATCTGCATCACAAAGAAACCTTACACACAGTTCTCACTTAAGACTAGGTTTCCCTGTGGTACACAATGGCTTTCTCCATCTCTCTGCATTACCCACCAAGTGTAACCAGGTCCTTGAGCAAAAACTATTCCAGGGGTTTGTCTTTGCCTGAAGTGGAAGTAATCCAAACAGTCTTTCCTAAAATACCTTTCATGTGTACAACTGGGACTTTATCTCCATCCACAGTGTGCAGGGGTTCAGACTGGGCAGGACCAGCTCGATTGATGGACCCTCTGGTGTTGACCATCCAGGTGGCCTTTGCTAAGTTCATTTCCCAATTTCTAAAAGTCCCCCCGCCAAGTGCCTTCAGGGTGGTCTTGAGTAGTCCATTGCACCATTCAACTTTCCCGGCAGCTGGTGCATGATAGGGGATATGGTATATCCATTCAACACCATGTTCCCTGGCCTGGGTGTTGATAAGGCCATTCTTGAAATGGGTCTTGTTGTCTAACTCAATTCTCTCAGGGGTTCCATGTCTCCACAGGACTTGCTTTTCAAGGCCCAGGATGATGTTCCAGGCAGTGGCGTGAGGCACAGGGTAGGTCTCCAACCATCCCGTGGTGGCTTCCACCATGGTCAGCACGTAGCACTTGCCTTGGCATGTCTGGGGCAGTGGGATGTAGTCAATCTGCCAGGCCTCCCCATACCTGTACTTGGACCACCGCCCACCATACCGCAGGGGCTTCACTCGCTTGGCCTGTTTGATGGCAGCACACGTCTCACAGTCATGGATAACCTGAGAAATACTGTCTTTGGTTAAATCCACCCCTCGGTCTCGTGTCCACTTATAGGTGGCATCTTTGTCCTGATGACCTGAGGCATCATGGGCCCATCGAGCTAGAAACAATTCCCCCCTATGTTGGCAATCTAAGTCTATCTTTGACACCTCTATTTTTGCTGCCTGATCTACCTGTTGGTTGTTTCGGTGTTCCTCATTAGCCCGACTCTTGGGGACATGGGCATCTACGTGGTGGACCTTCACAGGTAGCTTTTCTAACCGAGTGGCAATGTCTTTCCATTCATCAGCAGCCCAGATTGGTTTTCCCCTATGCTGCCAGTTGGCCTTTTTCCACCTTTCCAGCCATCTCCACAGAGCATTGGCTACCATCCACAAATCAGTATAAAGGTAGAGCTTTGGCCATTTCTCTCTCTCAGCAATGTCCAGGGCCAGCTGAACAGATTTGAATTCAGCAAGTTGACTTGATCCACCTTCTCCTTCGGTAGCTTGAGCAACCTGTCATGTGGGGCTCCATACGGCTGCTTTCCACTTCCACTTCATCCCTACAATGCGACAGGAACCATCAGTGAAAAGAGCGTAGCGTGTTTCCTCGGCTGGTAGATGGTTGTACGGTGAAGTTTCTTCGGCACATGTCACTTGCTCTTCTTCCTCTTCATAAGCAAGACCAAAGTCTTCACCTTCTGGCCAGTTTGTAATTATTTCTAAAATCCCAGGGCAATTTAGGTTTCAAATCCAGGCGCGCTGTGTGATCAGAGCAATCCACTTACTCCACGTAGTGTCAGTGGCATGGTGGGTGGTGGGAGCCTTTCCTTTGAACATCCACCCCAATACCAGTAGTTGGGGTACCAGGAGGATTTGTGTTTCTGTGCCAATCACCTCTGAGGCAGCTTGAGCTCTTTTGTAGGCAGCCAAGATTTCCTTCTCTGTGGGAGTGTAGTTGGCTTTGGACCCTCTGTAGCTTTGACTCTAAAATCCCAGTGGTCGGCCTCGAGTCTCCCCCGGCCCCTTTTGCCAAAGGCTCCGGGACAAGCCATGGTTCCTGGCTGCAGAGTAGAGTATGTTCTTCACCTCTGGTCCCGTGCTGACTGTGCTAAGAGCTACTGCATGAGCAATTTCCTGCTTGATCTGGGCAAAAGCTTGTTGTTGCTCAGGACCCCAGCTGAACTCGTTCTTCTTGCGGGTGACCAGGTAAAGAGGGCTCACGATCTGACTATACTCGGGCATGTACATCCTCCAAAAGCCTATGGCACCCAGGAAAGCATGTGTTTCCTTCTTGCTAGTTGGTGGAGATATCGCAGTGATCTTGTTGATGACCTCAATGGGAATCTGACGTTGTCCATCTTGCCACTTTACTCCCAGGAACTGGATCTCTCGGGCAGGTCCCTTGACTTTGCTCTTCTTGATGGCGCAACCGGCTTCTAGCAGAATCTGGATGATTTTCTTTCCTTTCTCAAATACTTCTACTGCCGTGTTCCCCCACACAATGATGTCATCATTGTATGATGCAGATGTTCTGGAGCCTCCCCCTTTTCCAGTGCGCTCTGGATCAGTCCATGGCAGATGGTTGGACTGTGCTTCCACCCACGGGGCAGTCGCTTCCAGAGGTACTGCATGTCCCTCCAGGTGAAAGCAAACTGAGGCTTGCATTCTGCTGCCAGAGGAATGGAGAAAAACGCGTTAGCAATGTCAACAGTGGTGTACCACTTTGCTGCCTTGGACTCCAGCTCGTACTGGAGTTCCAGCATGTCCGGCACAGCAGCGCTCAGAGGTGGAGTCACTTCATTCAAGCCACGATAGTCCACAGTCAATCTCCATTCTTTGTCAGACTTGCGCACAGGCCAGATGGGACTGTTGAAGGGTGAGTGGGTCTTGCTGACCACCCCTTGGCTCTCCAGGTTGTGGATCATTTTGTGCATGGGGATCACGGCATCTCGATTTGTCCAATACTGCTGGCGGTGCACCGTCGAGGTGGCAATTGGTGCTCATTGCTCTTCCACATTCAGGAGACCTTCTGCAGATGGGTTTTCTGACAGTCCAGGTAAGGTGTTCAACTGCTTAATGTTTTCTGCCTCCACAGCAGCTATGCCAAAAGCCCATCTGAGTCCTTTGGGGTCTTTGTAATAGCCATTCCGGAGAAAGTCTATGCCCAGAATGCATGGGGCCTCTGGGCCAGTCACAATAGGATGTTTCTTCCAGTCTTTCCCAGTCAGGCTCATCTCGGCTTCCAACAGGGTCAATTGCTGTGATCCCCCTGCCACCCCAGCAATGGAAACAGGTTCTGCCCCCATATGTCCCAACGGTATCAGGGTACACTGTGCACCAGTATCAACTAAAGCATCGTATCTTTGTGGTTCTGATGTTCCAGGCCATCGGATCCACACCGTCCAGAAAATCCGATTTTCCCGTGCCTCTCCCTGGCTAGAGGCAGGGCCCCTCTAACACTGGTTATTATTTCTTTCCTGGGCATACATGGTAGAAGTACCCTCAAGGGGATCTGACATATCATACTCAGCAGCTCGGTCATGAGAGGTAGAGGCTACCTTCACTTTACTGGAGTTGCCTTGGTTAGTGTTTCCCTCCTTGAGTTGATGCACCCGTGCTGCCAGGACAGAAGTGGATTTTCCATCCCACCTTCCCATGTCTTCCGCATGGTCCCGCAGAAAGAACCACAGGTCAGCCCGTGGGGTGTACCCTCTCTCTCTAGCTGGGGAACATTGGGCTCTGAATTTGGGGCTTGTCACTCGCACTGGTGCAATATGGGGATTGCTCCTTCTCACCGCCTTCCTCATCTCCCTCATCTCCTCTCTGAGTTCTTGGACTACGGCAGAAACGTGAGCCTGCATGGGGACATTGATCATACTTTCATAATTCCTAAGCTTGTTTGCAACAGACCCCACTGTCTCTCTGTTGGTATCAGCATTAATTGTGGCAATGAAGGTGGTGTATTGAGATGGCCCTAGATTTGCCAGACTTCACAGCATTTGACCTGTGCATCTGACCTGATTGGGGTTTTTATCATGCTGTCCATCCCTCCCAAAGAGTACCTCCAATACTGCCACTTCTCTTAGTTGTTGGATCCCTTCCTCAAGAGTCTTCCTGCGCATTCTATGGTGCTGCTCCTGCATCCTTTCCCCATGGACAAACCTCTCTCTGACACTTATTAAAAGCCACTCCCAGAGGGAAAGGGACCCTGGCTCCCTTACAAAAATCTGATTGATACCTGAGTCCTGAGTCAAAGGTCCCAGATTCCTTGCTTCACCACCATCCAGCTGGACACCTGTGCCCATGAGATCCCAGACCCGAAGAAGCCAGGTTGTATAAGCTTCACGTCCCCGTCGTACAATGTCTTTATGCCGTTTACGGAGACTTTCGTACATCAGGGACTCGGTGATGATTGCAATCTCTGGCTTCCCTGTGGGCTGTGAGGGCCCTCCCCTATCTGGATGCTCTGCTTTTGTCTTCAATCTCCTTGTTTCTACAGGAGCAACTGCTGCTGGCTGTGACTGCCTCTGCAGTTCAGCTGCAACCTGGACAGTTGTAACATCTGTGGGTTCTGCTGCTGCACTATTAGACTCTCCCCCTTCAAGGCAGGGGGAGGGCTTCTCACCAGCTGGGGAAGTGTATTTCTTCAGCATCTGGCCCATCTCCGTATCTCCTTCACCAGACCCCCTACCCAATCTGGGTAGTTGACATCTGGGTGGGCTGTGGGGTAGGGTCAGGCTCTGGGGCAGCAGCAGCCCTAGACTCTGGTGGCGTGTTTGGTTCTGGGGTAGGTGTCAGGGTAGTTATCCAGGTTAGTCTCCCCGTCTCTCTAAATGCTAAATAGAACAGGCCTATCCGTAACACCAGGCACTGTATGCTATCATTAATATTTACAGTTAAAAAACTTCAAAACTCCCTTCAAAAACTGGTGGGGGTACCCGAAAAGATGGTTAAAGGGTTGGGAGGAGATTTCCCCCGGTGTCATTTCCTTACAGAAGGTGCCATTATTAAAGTAACCCCAAAAACATATAGTTAGTGTGTGATAGCTGTGAATCCATGTGCCTGCTTTCCAGAGGAAATTAAACATCCATGAATTCCTCACCTTATTCACCCATAAGAAAAACCGGATAATAGCTACAGTAGCCTTGGTTATAGGACCCATGTTCAGATAAGGGCCTACAAATGGGAGAAATAGAGCAATGATCACGTGCCACCCAAACCAGGGTACGCTGGACCACATGGTATTGCCTAGCAAGGTTTCTATAGCCACACACAAAAAAATCAGATTATTCAAGAACTTTTAGTCTGTTTTTGTTTATGTGCCTTCGAGCCTCACGTTGGGTGCCAAAATCGGTCTTGGTTTGGAAAGACAGGTGCCTCCTAAAGGAGACAGGAGCCTCCCCTCAAATAGAGAATACAAACCCTCCCTGCCCCTCCGAATCGGTATGAATAAGGGGCTCTCAGGCAAAAAACATGGGAGCAGGAAATAACAGTTCTTTAATAGGGGAGGAAAAAATATAAAATGATAAAATACAACAATGCAATACACTAGAACAACACTGTCAGAGTCAGAACACAACCTGACACCCTGTGGGTCAGGGTGTTGGTAGCAGTCCAGTTGGAAAAAGGGGCTGCAGTCCTCCTGGAGTGTCAGGCGTGGTTCTGTTGGAGCAGGGGAATACACCCCTATAGGAAAGGGGTGTATTCTTCCTCCACAGATCTGTGGAAGTAGCAGCTGCTGTTCCTCTGGGGAGTCCAGTGGAGAAAAAAAGCTCTGTTGGTGTGTCAGAATCTTCCAGGTTTATATTTGGATAGGAATGCTTGTCTCCTCCCTCTGGGCGGAGCATCTCACAATGGGATGCTATAGTTCTTATCATTCATGTGGTGACATTCAATAGCTTCTTATCAGCAGATGTTCTCTGCTGAGGGACCTTGATTATGATCACTCAGGAAGAGAGATAAGGAGAATTGCCCACTTGACACCAGACAACTGCCAAAGAGATGGCAATAGAATGCATCTTGCCTTGCAATCTGGAACACCCTCAATTGTGCCTCTCTCAAGACTTGCAATTCAACAGTATCTCTCAATTCTGCAGTGCATCTGTTTACTTCTGACAGTGTAACATTTATTTGAATTATTGTCTACAGTTATAGGGTCTTTTATACTGTAAACTCTTGATAATTTCATCATTAGTTTTTGCCTTCTGTGAGATCAGAAACACTGTCTTTTGTCTGTGAAGTCTCATGTTCTTTTTGCCATGGAATTAAGAAGGGAAAGTGATTTCTGTCTTCTGCATGTCTTTTCAAATATCATTTTTTTAACATCTTTAGAATTACTGTGCTTCTGTTCTATGTTCAAGTGCTGATTTTACAGTCTTTTCTTCCTTTTCTGCAGCTTCACGTGTTTCTGTTGTTGACTCCACGTGAGGATTCATCAAGTTCTTAGAATTATGAAATCATAGAATAATTTGAATTTGAAGGGACCTTAAAGAGCCTCTCGTTATAACCCCCCTGCCAGTGGGGGTTCTCCTCTCCTTTTCCATCATGCTCAGTCATGTTCTTGCCTGTTGCTATGCTCTCATGTTGTTTTCTAAAACCTTTGCTCTACTAACCTTTGCTCTTATCCTATTGCCATTTTCAGGTCCATGATATGCTCTCAGTGGAGAAGAGGCTGGGCAGCAGTCAATGGACAAGATGAATGGAGCTTCTGGACGACTGTCTCAGCAGTTTATAACATCCTCTTTGCTGCTGTCCAGGCCAGGACTCTTACCGTGGTACAGTGCACTTCAGCATCTAATCACCTCAACCCTCTGGGATTAACTCCTCTGTTTACTCATGAAAAATTGAAGAGGAAGACATCCAAATGCTAATGGTCTGTCTCTCCCTGTCCCTCTTCCTGTCCTAAAGCAGACTTTAGGTCTCCAATCCTTTTTCCTAATTCATGGAGTAATGCTGTTTTACCACCTGCACAGTGATTCTTTCAAAGCCACACTTTTGTTGAATGGCACTTCCTATTTCAGCTTTTCTTCAAACAAACAATTGAGTATGATCTCCACAACTGCAGTAATTGCAAACTTAGAATAAAATATAAGGCAGCCTGGCACAGCCTCAGCTACAAACTGTCTGGGGACTGTAATAGGTTTGGTATGACTTAGGTCAGCCTGAAGATGATCTCAATGATCTCTCTCTGTCCAATAGGAACTGCTGCATTGGGTGAAGATCAAGGAAATACTTAAATATTCTACCTTGCCTTACCTGTCTGGTCATGATTCCTCCCTAACCAACCAGTGCTACAAAAAAGGAATAGCAAATGGTGGTGTAGCACAGTCTTGGTTTTGCATAGCTTGATTTTTTTGGTGAGGAGGGAAGAAACCAACCATGGAAGAAATTTTTTTCTGTGGGAAGCTGCTAGAAGCTTCCTCTGTGACTGGCAAAGTCAATCACAGGCTGACTCTGAAAATAAGCATGCTGCTAAGCCCATTAAAGTAGTTGGTAATGCCTCTGTGATGACATACTTAAGAAGGAAAAAAACCAAACACATGTAATTCCTCTTTCTTCTCCTCCAAGGGGTGGTGAGGCAGCCACTGCGGCCCTTCCCAGTGTGGCTGGGACCATGCAGCCAGGGTTATCTCAGCACAGTCCACAGCAAACTGTGCTTCCTTTGCTGTTTTAACTAGCCATGCTGAGGGCAGAAGGGCAGAGGCAGCAGCAGCAGCAGCTTCTCCTTTCAGCACCCTGCATGAAGAGAGGCGCTGAATGGAGCTGGCACTGCAGCAGCTGGTGCCACCTGAGCTGTGCCAGTGGGGACCATGTGGCCAACAGCAAAGGTCACGACAAGCAATTCCCCAATGCAGAGCCTGGATGGGATCAACCCTACAAGAACCTTTCAACTGATAGAACTTTATAACAACCACACCTATGGACACCAAGTCTCTCCTATGTCAGAGAAAAGGAAAAGGTGAAACATGAAAACAACATGGGGACACCAAAGTCAGTGAAAGGAGGGAGGAGCAGGAGGTGCTCCAGGCATTATAGCTGGGATTCTTCTACAAGCCATGGTGAGGACTATAATACAACAAACTATTTCCCTGTAATTTGTGAAGTACCTGCGGGGATGCAGAGCTCCACTCAAACCCTGTGAGAAAAGATGTTCATGCTGGAGCATGTGCATGCTGAAAAGCTGTAATCTAGTGGGAAACTCTAACAGAGAGAGAGAAGATAGAGAAGGAGAACCCTTGTTTCCAAACCAGAACAAATAATCCTTAAAAAACTACACCCCATGAAAATTACCCATGCCACATACTTCGAGAAGACTATTTTGCACATGGGAATGACTAACGTTACAGCAGGTTAGGCAGGACTGCTACTCCGAAAAATTAGAACCATGTTGGAGAAGTTCACAAAGAACTGTCTCCTGTGGGAAGGACCCCACAATATAACCGAAGAGACTCCTCTTCCTTAGCGAACTGAAGAATTTTAGAAGTGACAAACTGAGTGAAAGCCCCATGTTTTGTCTCCCTGCACTGCAGGGCGGAGGATCAGGAATGGGACATCACGCCATGATCAATATGATCAAGTAAAGCCGAGTTTATTATCCCAAAAAGGCTATATTTATTATAAGTTTCTACTGTTCACGTTTCTCTAGCTAATATATGATTGGTTAATCCTAACTGTTCACGCGTCTAAAAGAGAATGCTGATTGGATCATCTGATTTTTCACGCGTCTTGCTGTGGTTGTTGGGCCCACCCCTTGCTTCTCTTTTTTCTCACTTTCTCTCTTGCTGAGTCTTGATGACTCGTCTTCTTGTATCTTTCTCAAGGATATACTGACCTTGTTTCTGAATATGTCCATTATCCATTGTCTTGCAAAAACTCCTCAACCTGCAAAAAAATCTCAACACTGCACTGTCAGTGGGAAGGAAAGAAGGGCTGGGGGGGAGAAGGAGGAGGTGTTCTAAAGCTTTATTTTAGTTCTCATCATCCCCTTTAATTATTTAAATAAATTTTTCTTTATACTTTTAAAGTTTTGAGCCTGTTTTGCCCTTAGAGTGTTTTCTCCTAATCCTTATCTCACACCATAAGCCTTTTGGTTTTTCTTTCCCCCTCCTCTGCTCTTTTTCATGGGTGCCTGGGTTCTAGCCAGTGTCAAACCCCGATAAACACAAAACCACTGCAGACAGACCTGTGGAACTTGATTCTTTAGTAATAATTTTGCGTGGTTATGATCATATTACTATAAATGCAATTAATAAGCATATGACCTCCTACTTTCAGCATCCTACCAGAACACAGATGCACATGTACCTCACTATTTCTGTATAAGTCTCAGCTTTCTTGCATCAGTCAATTCTGACAGGTGCTGAGGAGAGAAAGTACCTCTGTTAAAATTCATAGATCTAGTTCAGGAATGGACTAGGAATTAAGGCTTCTTCACACAAGGAAGAGGAGAAAGAAGGAAAAGCCCAGGTGGTGGGCTGTTGGACATCTTCTTTTTGAGAAGGGAAGAAGAAATTGTAAAACCTAAAGTAAAAAGTAGGTGAAAAAAATGCTTTTATTTATCCAGCCTGCTGAGGATGACAGTGTTCCTTCAGAAGCAAAGTTGGAGAGGAGTCCTTGACTCCCAAGGCTTCAGTGATCTGGCCATGAAACATCACAAGGAATCTCACCTGGAAAAATGACTAAACAAACTTAGGTAATGTCAAATAGAAAATATAAATAAACATATTACTGAGGAAAATAAGGAGTATGTAAGTGTTCAGGACATTGTACAGGCTCTCTGTGCAACAAAAAATTTGCCAGTCACATCAATGAGGATTGCTTTGCTTCAAGGAGGAATTTAATTTAGGGACCAGAGATCCATGAAAACCTATTTTCTCACTGTTATGTAACTTTTTGTTTGCTTAGTTAAAACTGACAGTATGTTAATTGACCTACAATAAAGGAATCATTTTTATTAATAAATTATTAACTGATAATATCAGTTAATAAATTATTAACTGATAATAAAATACAGCATACTCACCTGGAAAACAGCACAAAAATAGGAATAAATGTGACGAGAGAAAATTACTACTTTCATCTTCTGATGTGGAAATTACAATGGAAGTGCCTTTTTAAGATGGTCTAAAATGAAGAGTTGGAGTGGATCCAGTTGTATTAAAAAAAACAAGTGAACTTCAAATTATCTTTTTCTGAGAAACTAAGGTGCGCTCCTTTTTAAGCCAGCCTAGCTCAAACAGTGACAGAAATAAGGGAAGTACTGTGCAACAGCTTCCATGTGACAGAACTCTTCCACTTGCCCCAATGAACCAGATCTGAACCTGAAATACGCAGAAAAGCAGGATAGGGAGAGAGAAAAAAACCTGTAGAAATCACAGCAGAAAGCTTTTAAGGATCACAAGCAAAATTTGTTTGAATTTGTTAAGTGCTGGTTCATGGATGTAAGACATGCAGCAATCTAAATTTTTATGAGATTTGACAAAGCATTATGAAAGTGAAAAATTTTCTACAGTTTCTATGCTCATTTTGTTTGCATTTTCTGCTTCGTAATTGAAAAATAGATCTTGAACTCATGCCTGAGCATCTTAGCTTTTTAGTATGAAAAATTTTGCTCTGATCCAGTGATTTGAGTTGCTTGTATTTAGGCAGCTCCACAAAAAAAAAAAATTCTGGGAAATTCTACGAATAATATAAAAATGTAGTATCACTGTCAAACTATCAAAAATAAATCAAACTTTCAATATATAGCTAATAACACTATAGTCTACTAAAGTGCTATAATATATCATGTCCAAGACACACTACAAATCCAGTATTATTTCATGCTTCTGAACAAAGAATCTTTGAAAAGACAACCTTTCATCAGAAATCCTGGTAAACTTACAGCAGTGTCTTGGTTTGAAAGACAGATGTCTGCTATGGAGTCTCCCTTGCAATGGAGAACATAAACCCCCTTGCAATGGAGAATGTAAACCCCCTCCCTGTGAATTATTATAATTTTGAAATTAAGGGGCTCTCAGGGAAAGATATGATGATAGGAATAGTAGTTCTTTACTAGTATGCATAGCGAGGCAAAAAAACAACAACAACAACTACGGCATTCCCCCACACAATGATGTACTGCAGATGTTCTGGAGCCCCACCCTTTTCCAGTGCAGCGTGGATCAATCCATGGCACATGGTGGGGCCGTGTTTCCACTCCTGGGGCAGTCCGTTCCAGGTGTACTGCACGCCCCTCCAGGTGAAAGCAAACTGAGGCTTGCAGTCTGCTGCCAGAGGAATGGAGAAAAACACGTTAGCAATGTCAACAGTGGTGTACCTCTTTGCTGCCTTGGACTCCAGCTCGTACTGGAGTTCCAGCATGTCTGGCACAGCAGCGCTCAGAGGTGGAGTCACTTCATTCAAGCCACGGTAGTCCACAGTCAATCTCCATTCTTTGTCAGACTTGTGCACAGGCCAGATGGGACTGTTGAAGGGTGAGTGGGTCTTGCTGACCACCCCTTGGCTCTCCAGGTTGTGGATCATTTTGTGCATGGGGATCACGGCATCTCGATTCGTCCAATACTGCCGGCGGTGCACCGTCGAGGTGGCAATTGGTGCTCATTACTCTTCCACTTTCAGGAGTCCTACTGAAGATGGGTTTTCTGACAGTCCAGGCAAGGTGTTCAACTGCTAAATGTGCTCTGCCTCTACAGCCGCTATGCCAAAAGCCCACCCGAGTCCCTTTTGAGCCTTTGTAATAGCCATTCCAGAGGAAGTCTATGCCCAGAATACACGGGGCCTCTGGGCTGGTCACAATAGGGTGCTTTTGCCACTCCTTCACAGTCAGACTCACCTTGGCTTCCAACAGGGTCAATTGCTGCAATTCCTCCATTGCCCCAGCAATGGAAACAGGTTCTGCCCCAACTTGTCCCAATGGCATTAGGGTACACTGTGCACCACTATCAACTAAGGCATCATATTTTTGTGGTTCTGATGTGCTGGGCCATCAGATCCACACTGTCCAAAAGAGGCATGTTTTCTCATGCCTCTTCCTGCCTAGAGGCAGGGCCCCTCTAGCCCTGGTTATCATTTCCATCCTGGGCATTCATTCAAGAAGTTCCTTCAAGGGGATCCAACAGATCATCCTCCCTTCTGTAACACCTGGCAGCTCAGTCATGGGAGGCTGAGGCTACTTCACTTTAGTGGAACTCCTTTGGTTACTGTTTCCCTCCTTAAGTTGATACACTTGTGCTGCCAGGACAGAAGTGGGTTTCCCATCACATGTTCACATGTCTTCCCCATGGTCTCGCAGAAAGAACCACAAGTCAGCTTGTGGTGTGTACGCTGCCTCTCTAGCTGGGGGATGTTGGGCTCTGACTTTGGGGCTTGTAACTTGCCCCGGTGCAGCACTGATCTCCCTCATCTCCTCCCTCACCTCCCTCATCTCTTCTTTGAGGTCCTTTAACCACAGCAGAGACATGAGCCTGTATCAGGCCATTGATCATACTCACATAATTTCTGAGTCTGTTGGTGACAGAGCCCACTGTCTCTCAGTTGTCCTTGGCATTAATTGTTATAATGAAGGCGTGTGTTAACATGGTGTCATGGTTTGAGAGGAAGTAGGTTTTTTTGGGATGCTGTGGTCAAACCAATAGGTGCTCAGATTTGAATATTGGCACCTGGTGTGGCCACTGAGGACATGGATACGCCTCTGAGAACACAGGGTGGTTAAAAGCTGAGAACTCCCTGGGGAAAACCCTCTTGGTTCCGTGAAAGAGCTCAAACCTCCCCTGCTGGGCTCTGAGCTGGGCAGGGGAGGGGAAGCCACGAGGTGTGATTGAGGTAGACCGGGGGCCTGGACAGAGAAAGGAGGAGAAGGCCCTGCAAGATGGAAGGGTGGAGAAACCCTGAGAGACATTGGGCAGCCCCTCCCCAGAGGGGGAGAGAAAGACAGAGAGCTGGTGTCTGTGCCTGTGCCACCTTGAGATTTGATAGCACGGCCAGCCAAGAAGGAGAAGGGTGGGGGGGGGGGGGGGCGGTGAGAAGGTGCCCAGCAGGGCAGCCATGGGAGTTCTGCACAGGCCGAGCTTGAGACTTTTAACCCTTTTTTGGATGATGGGAACCTTACAAGTGCTGATTCCTCCTGGAGTTGAATGGGAAGAGAGATAGAAATGAGATAAGAGGAAATGGGCCATGAGAGAAGTTGAGAAGAATCCTAGGCGGGAGGAGATGATGAAGTGGCCTTTGGCTGGACTTTTTCATGTATAGCCATTTTTCCTGTGACACAGAGACTGAATATAGGGTGAAGGTGATGGCTTAGAGCCAAGAGAGTGCAGTGATGTGATGTGAAGGAGTGCGTGGAAAGAGACGATGGGTGAGGAGGGTGGTGGTGGTGCCCTCCGGGAAGAAGAAGAGGATCTCTGTTCTTGAGACCCCTTGGCCCCAGGGGGTGAAATCTGGGGAGGACATGTGTCCCAAAAGTGAGAGACTGTGCTTTTTTTGGAACTGGGCAAGGCACCCTTGAAAAGGAAAAACCCTAGAAGCAGCTCTGGTCCATGCACAGTGGTGAGAGCACTGGGCATGGAAGGAAGAGGTCACAATGACAGATGATCTCCGGGCAGCATCACGTGTGACATGGAAACACAAAAGGTTTCAACTGTGTTTCCAAGGGAAGCCCATGGTGCAAGAGAGACTCTGTTCTCCTTGATGATTTAAGAATTGATTATCTAAAGGGTGGTGACAGATCGAGAGTTGATGATCTGAGGGGTGGATGTATTGGAAATCTGGTGGGGGGAGGAGGAGGGATGAGACATGTAAGGTTTTCATTCCAAATTGTGTGTGTTTCTCTTTATGTATAGTTGTAGGTTAATAAAGTTTTCCCTTTTTTATTCCTAAGGTGGAGCCTGCTTTGCTCTATTTCTGATTACATCTCACAGCAGACACCAGGGAGGAAGCATTTTCATGGGGGCACTGGCATTGCACCAGGCTCAAACCATGACAGATGGCCTTAGCTTTGCCAGGTTACACAACATTTGCCCTGTGCACCTGACCTTGTTGGGGTCATTATCATGCTGTCCATCCCTCCCAAAGAGTAACTCCAATATTGCCACTTCTCTCAGCTCTTGGATCCCTTCCTCAAGGGTCTTCTAGCACATTTTATGGTGGTGCTCCTGCATTCTCTCCCTGTGGACAAACCTCTCTCTTACGCTCATTGAAAGCCACTCACAGAGGGAAAGGGACCCTGCCTCCCTTACAAAAATCTGATTTATACCGGAGTTCTGGGTCAAGGGTCCCAAATTCCTTGCCTAACCACCATTCAGTTGCCCACCTGTATCCATGAAGTCCCAGACCCGAAGTAACCAGGTTGTAAAGGCCTCACACCCCTGTCATACAATGTCTTTTCTCATATTACAGAGACTGTCATATGACAGGGACCCGATGATGAGCTCAGCCTCTGACTCTCTGGTGGGTTGTGAGCTCCCTAGTTTCCCATGATTATTAACTGAGCGTGCTGGTTTGATCTAAGAGTTCTGCTTTTCCACAGGGGCAACTGCTGATGTGAATGCTCCTGCGGTTCAGCTAGATGGTTGTAACGTCTGTGGGTTCCACTGCTGCACCATTAGACTCTCCCTCTTCAAGGCAAGGGGAGGATTTCCCACCCCCTCCTGAAGTCCCCTCAGCACCAGGCCCATCTCACCTATCTCCTTCACCAGAACCCCCACCCAGTCCAGGTGTGTGGAAGAGGTTTTACAGTGACTTCTGTGAGCCAGAAAGAAGTTTGTTAAGAGGATCCATGTTCACCCCTGAAAGAATTTCCTACCAATGTCATTGACATAGAAACCAAGAAAGAAGGGTAAACAAGAGAAACCTGCAACTGTCTATTCCAATAAGCACTTTGTCTCTTCTGACCAATGAATAAAGTGTAAACTTAGGAGTTTTTAAAGAATGCATAAAGAGCATGCATGTTAGAACAAAAATGGGTTGGAAGCCTTCTGAAAATGGAGTGTTGTTTTATATTGTCTCCATCTCAACTATGACCGTCTCAACTGCAACAAACGGTGACTGCGAGGTGATGGGGCAGCAGCTGAGAAGGGCTGCTGCAGCTGGGAGAGCTGCAGCTGTTGGGTTGTGGGCCAAGGCACAGCCAGAGACAGGGCCCCACTGTACCTTTTGAGAGCAGCAGGAAGATGCTGCCAGTCTGGAGGAAATTGATTTTGACACCTGGAATGCAGGTAAGCCACTGGGAATGATGGGGAGCTCCAGTAAAGTGTAAAGCAGCATGGGGAGCTGCTGTAGGTCCAGACCAAACTTTGACACCTGTATTAAAAGTGAGCCACTGGGGAACATAATGGAGAATCAGTTAATAAGGGAAGAGAAACTTAAACTTTTGCTGAAGAAGAAGGATTTTTAAGCTTTTAATCATGCCCTTCGTGGTGTGTTGTTGTGGAAAAATCATAGTATTGATGCTAGTATTACCTTTAAGTGTCAGAATATGGAAGACAGAACAAGAAATGGGAGTTAATGGGGAACAGCAGAAGGATGGGATTCAGCTTGAGAATGTGTTTTTCCCTGAGGAGTCTGCTGGAGTTGCTTTGGTGGGGATTTTTCCGGGGTCTGTTATCGTGGGAGACAGATGGTGCTCCTCGGTGTGTCTCTGAAGCCTGTGTGGCTTTCTCCTCGGTGTGTTAAGCCTGTGCGGCTTTCTTTGGCACAACAATGAATCGAACTGAATGCTAAGTTAGAATATGTAACTTCTGCCGAAATGCATTCACAGAAGAGACAAATTGAAGAACAAGCCGAGATGTTTGTCCCCCCCCCCACTCCCCCCCGAACCGAACAGACGAATGGATTAATTAAGTCTGTAATTTTTCGTTGCCTGAAATGCCGGCGATCAGATCTTCTAGAGGAGTCTCTGTCCTTCCCCCTCCCCACCCTGCGCCAAGCGGCCGCCGGCACCCAGGACGGAGTGCTGCGGGTGTGGGGGAGGGGCGCGACTGTTCGAGACCCCCCTCGAAACCCCCCGGCACCTCACCCCCACCCTTGCTGCCCTTTCGGAGACTGTGCAAGGAGGGCGGGAGCTGCGCCCAGATGGTGGGGGCTGTGTCTGCTGCAGGTGGAAGAAGTCTGTGGGGACAGGGCTGGAGCCATCCTGTGCCGTTTCTCTACCCCACTTCAACTGATGGCTGCCTTAGACCGCTCTCAGGACTCTCGAAAGTGTTGGAAGCTGCTCAGAGCTCTGTGTTGCCGCTCCACGTAGAGGAACCTGGACGCCTCCCTCATCCTGAAAAGTTCAAAAATTTAATAAGAAAAAATCTTTAGGCTCTAGATTCTGATAAAAAGCAGGAGAAAAAAATCTAAAGGGAACATTACTGAGTATTGTAACAATGAAATGCTTAGTTTAAAAACCTGTATCATCAGTGTGTGTGATGTATTGTAGTCAATATTTGTGTATTTTAAGGTATTAATGTAGATTTAAGCATTATTGATTCTGAATATGTGGGACTAATTTATGCTAGAGTATCTGTTGGAGAACCTCCTGTTACTATTCAAAAAGGAATTTGTATTGTTCAACTTGTTCTTTTTGTGAGTTATGTTCCAATTGCAGTGAATCTGAGTCGTGGTACAGGAGGTCTTGGATCTACAGGACCACCTCAAGTATTTAGGACTCAAAAAGTGACAGATCAATGCCTGGAAAAGGAATGCATTATTACAGCCAAGGGACATTGTCACTTTTAGGCTGGACCTGACATACACACGTGACCAAGGTCTAAGAAGAAATGAAGTTTTTATTCTGTGTGTTCTCTAGTTTTTATACCTTTAACAAAGCGTGATCTTAAGTCATTAGCTATATCACAATAACTTATTATTTTCAGTGGTGCAAAGCAATCAGCATCAATGTAATTGGCAAAAGTTTTACAGAAATTTAATAAGGCATGTATACACCTCTACTTAGGCACGTAGTCTAGCTTGCAAAAATTCTCATGTATCTTTTCTAATCGGTTTCTAGATTAGAAAAGATACATGCTGTTGGCCTTGTCTTATTCCTTGCTATGGATACACTTGAAAATCATCAATTGTTATTTCTTCTATTGAATCAGCTTTGCTTGCAAGCCAGCTGTCAAGCCCCTCCATAGGACATTATCCAGAGACCACAGTAATAACAGGTTTTATTAACACGGCAGCAGATCTAACTATAACTTCACAACTTTTTTGTCCTCAGTCATGGCCTCTCACTCAAGCAGGTTTTGGAATCATGGGGCTGACTGGCTCTCCTACAGGTGGCCTGTCTGCCATTGTGATTAATGTAAAAAATGCCGATGGCCAACAAGCAAACATCAGGCCTTATGTTTCCAATGCCCCATTAACTTATGGGGAGGAGACTGTTTATCCCAATGGGGTGTTAAAATTATGATGGAATTTTAGTAGGGACCACTATGATGCAAGGCCTTAAATGTCCACTTGTAACCTTGACATGGTTAACAGATAAACCTGTCTGGATTGACCAGTAGCTGCTTCCTATTGAAAAGCTTACTGCCCTGCAAGCATTTATAGCAGAACATATTGAAGAGTAAGCTGGACATATTGGAGTCATTTAGATCATGGAATATCCCTGTTTTTGTGATAAAAAAGAAATCAGGAAAATGGAAACTTTTGCATGATCTACAGCAGATAAATGCGTTAATGATTACAATGGGACCTTTACAACCAGGTCTTCTAACACCTACGATGATTCCACAAGGATGGGAGATAATTATCATTGATTTAAAAGATTGCTTTTTTACCATTCCATTGGCTGAACAAGACAAAGAAAATTTTGCTTTTACTGTGCCCTCTTTAAATCATGCTGAATCTAATAAAAAATATCAATGGAAAGTTCTAATGGTTTGTGGCACAGGCCTGATCAGAGGTGCAAGAGCAATTTAGTAATTGCTATTGCAATCATTACATGGATGATATCTTGTTGGGTTCTGATAATAAACAACAGCTGTCAGATCTTGAAAAATGTGCTGTAAGAAATTTGAAAACTTTTGGATTTCATTATTGTCCCAGAGAAAGTATGAAAATAGATGTCTTGGAAATATTTGGGGTTGATAATAACAAATACTCAGATTATGTCTCAACCAGTAAAATTAGACATTGAAGTTAAAACTGTTATTGACGTATAAAAATTGGTTAACGCAATAGCTTGGATTAGGTCATATTTAGGAATAATTTATTATCAAATGCAACCTTGGTTTGAATTATTGTCAGGGATTACGTCTTCTACTGATGAGAGATATTTGACTGATGTAGTAAAAAAAGGTCATGGAAAAAGTTGAATTACCTTTGACATGCAAACTCGTTAACAGGATAAATACTGTTGTTGGTGTGTAACTATTTTTTTTTGACAGAACAAAAAATATCATGTGGACTATTGTGTCAATGGAATGATGACTGGGAAGAAAAATTATATATTTTAGAATGGGTATATTTATCTTTCAGATCTCAAAAAACAGTTTCAGGACTATGAGTTTTTGCAGATATCTTTATCAAGGGTCACAGATGTCATAAAATCTTAGGCCATGATCCTGTAACTATTGTGATATCTGCATAATACTAGTATTTTGAATGGGGTTTTCAAAACAATCATAAATTGCAATCTGCTTTATCTTATTTTATGAGATAAATAACGTACCATTTACCTTCTCATCCTATTTTGACTTTGACTAGGGACATTCTATTTTAGTGGAAACAAATTTCTTCTCCTGTTCCAGTGGAAGGTACAACAGTTTTTACAGATGGATTAGGGGAAAAAACTGCAGTACCTTGGAACAAGGATGATTGTTGGGAATATGAATTTATGCTTCAAGAAGAGTGTCCTTAATTGATCAATGGGGATTCCCTTGTGGCTGCTTTGGCAGTAAAAATGTACCTAATGTGTTATTTCATCAATTTTTTCACCAAGGTGCTTAGGCACTATAGCAATAACTTGTCACAAAGTGAAGGAAAATCAATTATTTCTTCTTGTCCTGATTATTATACGACTCATATTTCATAATATTATGGTACCATTCTTAGAGACCTACTCCCTTTGTAAGAATGGCAAACAGAGGTCATAAAAATGCCTGAATTTGGCCATTTAAAGTCTGTTTATGATGCATTTTACATCTTTGCTCATGCCATGGGTTGCATTAGCATTGGCAGGTGAAGCAGCTTAGGATGTTATTCATCATTTTTGCCATGCCTTTTCTGCAGTAGGTGTTTCATCACATATAAAGACAGATAATGGCTCAGCATATGTTTCACAGAAACTGCAGATGTTTTTCCATGCCTGGGTATTGATCATTCCCCATGTTTCAACAGGTCAAGCAGTTTTTGGAACATGCTCATGGTGTTTTGAAGCATTAGGTTTAAAAATAAAAAGGGGAATGTATAGGGAGTTACCTTAAGTGAGATTAGATAAAGCTGTTTATGTGTGAAACATTTTACGTCCTTTACCTGATTTACAATTGTCTCCTATATTCTATTGTTTTTCTTCTTTGAATTCTTAATAGTCAAAACATGTCTGTGTAGTTATCCAAGTCAACCTCACCTTATCTCTGAATGCTAAATAGACTAGGCCTATCAGCAGCACTTGGTTAGTATCTAGAGGAAAATCAAACCCTTCAAAATGGTAGGCACAAAGAACTGTTTAGAGGTTTGGGGAAAAACGTTCCCCCGCTGTCATTTCTTCACAGTAGGTGCCATTCTTAAATTGATACCAAAAACATACACTTAGTCACTTAATCTGTGATAGCCATGTATCCATGTGCCCACGTTCCAGAGGAAGTTAAAAATCCACAAATTTCTCACCTTATCAAGCCATAGAACAAAATTGATAACAGCCACACTAGCCTGAGTTATAGGACCCATATAAGGGGCTGCAAATGGGAGAAATATAGCTGTGACCAGGTGCCAGCCAAACCAGGGTAAGCTAGACCACCACATGGTTCCACCTAACAAGGTTTCTATATCCAGCAAACAAAAAAATTAGGTTACTCAAGAACTGTTCTTGAGTACTTCAAGAACTGTTGAACTATGTCAACCTTTTTCTCTCAATGCCCTTGGGCTGCACGTTGGGTGCCAAAATGTGTCTCGGTTTGAAAGACAGGTGTCTGCTGGGAAAGCAGGAGCCTCCCTTGCAATGGAGAATGTAAACCCCTTCCCTCTGAATTACTGTAATTTTGAATTAAGGGGCTCTCAGGCAAAGATATGGGAATAGGAACAACAGTTGTTTACTAGTGTGTATAGCAAGGCAAACCAACAACAACAATGGCAGTGACAACAACCAGAACCAGGAACCCAGTCCCAGCCTTCTGGGCCCAGGCACTTTCCCCTTTGGTGCAGTTCCGGTCACAGCCGGCAGGGGCGCTGGTGGCTCCCGGCGGGCAGGGCGGGTGCGGTGATTCCCCCGGGGCTGCAGGGGGCGCTCTGGTGCGGGCTCGGGGAGCACGCTGCAATGGCGGCTGGGCCCAGACAGGGAGGGATGGAAGAAAGGCTTTGCTTCGCAAATCCCCTGGGGCAGTCGATCCCAGTGCCCCAGCAGGACCCTTGGAAGCAGAAAGCTGGAATGGCAAGAATGAGCAAATATCCCTGGGGGCGGTAGACAAGATTTATCAAACTCCACAGCTGTATCAGGAACCACTGGACGTCTTGGCAAGCAGGGTGTGCGGGGCTACAGTATAGTGAAGCTTAGAGCAGTGGCAAAGAAGCAGCCGGGCTGGACCAGCGACAACACAGTTCCCAGCAGGGCAGGGAAAGGCAAGCTCGAAATCCCGGGGTTTTCCCCTGATGCACTTGAGCAGATGGTGAAAAGTCCTTCTTTTAGTGAGGTAGACTGTTAATAAGTGTAATAAATTATCAATGAGAAAGCCAAATTAATAAATGCAAAAGATTTTATTTTTGCAACCAAAACATGTTCCTCAAAAACCCACAGCCAAAGAGGCAGTGTCAAGCCTGGGATCAGCACTGGGTGAACCTAGATACAACCTCTACCGCGCCGGATCTCCCTCTGTTCACAAATGCCCTCTCTGGTGAGGCTGTTTTACACAGTTTTTTATGCCTGAGGCAGAGGTGCCCCAATTTCTTTTGTTACCTTGCATGTGTATGAAGTTTCTTTTTACTGCGCAGGGTCGGACAATTGCTGTTTTTTGGGTAGTGGCAGGTGCTGATCATGTCAGGAGAAGACAGGTATTCAGATGTATGTTTCTCAACAACTTCGGTTTTCTTGATTGATGATACTTATCAAGTGCTGTTCGTCCTTGGGTGTTCCCTGATGGTTTCGGGGGAAGCCCATCTCTGCACACCAGCCACGTTTTTTTATTAGTTAACGAGGCATTCATTCTTGCTGCCACCAGGAGTTTCGTAATTTCAGTGGTAATCTGTCTCCAGTTGTCCATGGTCAGAGGCTCGTTGAATGTTAAATTTATTTTACAATTTTTATTTTCATACGTTTTCCCCCTAAGTATGAATTACTTTACATTACATATTACAATAAGATTCCAGTACAAAAGCTTCTCTTATGAGCAGATCTCCACTCGTGGTAGAAGAAAGGTAGCTGGAGATGGAACCCTGCAGTGGTGACAAATTCTCCCCACAGTGCTCGACTGCAGCCTCTCTTCCCTCTGAAGGCTGAGAGCACAAGGCAGTATGGGGCTCAACTCCATTTTCCCAGCCCAAATCTTGGGGCTGAGCTCTTTCAGCTTCTTTAGTCTCTCTTAAGTATCCAGTCATTATTGTCTCCTAGCAGCATGCATGGGGGGAAAATTCCTTAAGAAGGAAAAAAATCAACAAAAGTACAACTCCTGAAACCCAACAATAAACTAACATATGACCACAAATAATTAGGGACTTCTTAAGAAAAGAGTTTCCCCATCTAACCCTGCATTAACCTAAAGCTTGCCTCTGTGAAACTTCTACATACACAGCACCGAACAGTAGAACAAATGCTGTAAAACCCTACCTATGCTGAGATTCTGCTGTCCTCCAAGACATAGATTGGCATGCATGAACATATTGACCTGCTTAATGTGCTGGCGCTGACACATCCAGGAAAATGTATGAGATCTGTGATTTTAGCCCTCCCTACCAGGTATTTGCATACCATTGTCTGAGGCCATCAGGAGTGTGCATGAATTCTATGTATTTCCTGGAATATACAACACACATAAGGCTTCTCAGATGCACAATGGGGAGTTCACCAGCTACACAAGATTTTACATTTTTTGTACCAATTTTAGGGTTTCAAATAAAACAAAATGGATGTAAGAGGACACTGGATCAATTTGTGACTACAACTGAGGAACCTGGGATCCATAAACCAGTGAATGGATCTCCCTCATCCATATGTGCAATCGAAAAGCCAAATTATCAAAATGTGAAAAGTTTTTATTTTCCATGACCAAAATACGGTCCTCAAAAACCCACAGCTAAACAGACAGTGTCAAGCCCATAGATCTGACCTCTGTGGCACCAGATCTCCCTCTGTTCACAAATGCCATTTCCAGCGAGGCTGTTTTATACAGGCTTTTTATGCCTGAGGCAGAGGCACCCCACTTTCTTTTGTAACCCTGCATATGCATCAAAGTTTCTTTCGCTGTGCAGGGTTGGACAATCACTGTTTCCTGAGTAGTGGCAGGTGTTGATCATGTCAAGGGAAGTCACGTACTCAGATATATCTTTCTGGCAACTTCTGCTATCTCGATTGATGGTATCAGTCAGGGCGATGATCACTCTTGGGTGTCTCTTGATTACCCTGGAGAACAGCGGATCATCGGATCATCGTGCTGGCCATGTCTATTCATGGGTAAGGGGGGGGGGGGTAGGTACTGTTCTCCTCCTGCCTTCAGGAAATTCGACATTCAGAAGTAGACACCTGTCTCCGGACTGCTTGTGGTCAGAGACTTGTTTGGATTTTACAATCTTATAAAATACAATTTACAATCTTATAAAATCTATCTTTAAGAATGAATTATTTCATAGCATATATTACAATATGCAAGCTTAAATTTCCAAGTTTCTGGGAATATTTCCAATGATGGTCCCTCTTAAATAACACCAATGCAAGTATTATTCAATACAGGTCACTAATACCTACTAGAATTTGCATTATTTTTAACTCTTTCAATTAATTGTTGAGTAATTTCAATTAAAAGTCAAAAGTGGAACTGCTAGGAAAAAACAGTGCAAATTTTCTTTAAAGCAGTGTATCTTTCAGTTGAGAGGAAAGAATGTTACACACTGATAGAGGAGAAGAATCCCAGGTCAGTAATGCAGCCTTTACTTCACTGAGCATTAATAATACTTAACAAAAATCCTATGAGTCTGATTCAAGTTTTGGGTCGTGTGTATTAAATAATCTATATATCTGCTAAGTTACACCAGGGTTAAAAAAACTCTAAAACACACAAAAGGAGCAAATGTGCTTACAAAGTGCAGAAACATAAAGAAATTGTGTAGAAATCCAATCTAATGAGAGATTTTGATATGCAATGTTATTTCCCAAGTAATTGTAAGAAAATTCTGATGAAAATCTGCCATGCCACTCACCTCACTAGAAAATTTAGTCCCTGAAACAAACGAAATAATAATTGTATGTGAATGAAAAACAATTTCAATGGTTCACAGATATTTTGCATTCTTTCAAAATAATTTATTGTGAGAAGAGTTAAGCTTTTAATTTCTTCTGGACAATAAACATACCAAATTAACAGACAGCTTGACCATAGTGTTCTTTTAAAAATGCACATAAAAGAAAATTAGTGAAAAATGTATTTACTTCTTCATTTCACATGGTGATGAAATAATTTCAGCAAACGCTATTTATTCCGGGATATAATGTTGCTTTCAAAGTCAATTTTTATCTATGTTATATCTAATATGCAGAGGACAAGGAACATTTTCCTGGATTGGACAGATCAAATAATCAGTTCATGAGTGGATGACCAATAATATGCAAAGTCTAACAGGGTATGTGGTACATACACGGAGTTATGGAATTTGTAAGTTCCTTTAGAGCCTCAGCAAAACTGACATTCTTCATAAATTTCAGCTTTTTTTGCACTGGTGCAAATTTTCCTTTCTCTTTAAAGCTGTTTACCCTAATAAAAAGCTAAAATTGTATCCTGCTGCTCTACCCTATGCTTATTCTAATGTAAATCAATTGTTATTCCCTCCAAGTTTAGTTTTACCACAGTAAAAGTGTTGAAAGGAACACTGAAACTTCCCTGAAAATATTTTTTGTCCATCAACATGGCAAGGACATTTGTGTAAAAATTATAAATTCACATCAGTGAATACAACATAAATATAAAAGTAATGTATTTCTAAGAAATCTGATAAAATATATCTATTTAAAGTCTTATCTTTTAAATAATTCTGCAAGGAAAAGGGAAATGATTTCAGTTTCAACTAAAAGTTTCTCATGGGAATGGAAATTGATACAATAAATTGAGGCAGCTTATCTTTGTCGCTCCCCAATCTTTGACTCACACAACTAGAACTGTTTCTCTGAGCTCATCTCTCAGTGCTTGTGCTCAATAATCTTTCAATGAGGAGAAGGTTAAGGCTTCCTATTCAGTTTTGTGTTCTTTTAAATATGCATTAGATCAACTAACTGAGAAAAGTCTCTAAATATATTTTAGATGGACAAACAAAGCAAAATCAGGTATTACTGAAATTATTTCCTGTCTTCACCCAGTAAAAAGTAGAGTCTCAGACTCAATGCAAGATGAAAGAAAAATGCACATTAGTCAATTATGAAAAAGAGAAAGTTTCTTTGAATGAGGAAAAGCTGATTGGAATTAAGATAGGCTTTGTTCATATCTGCAAGTTACATGGAGAGTACTTTTCTGTGGAACAGAAAAGGGGGATTTGGGAGCGTTTGCCTGCTTAATGCTATAGCTCTTCAGAGCCCATGTGAAAATTTGCTGCTACTATTAATCATCATTGTATGTCTGCAAAGAAGCTGTTACAATGATGACTATATGTCATTATATTTCCACTCTAAATAACGAATCAGAGTGCTGGGAAAGTTGGATAAGAGCGGCTGGCAAACTTTTAAGCTGTAGAATCTATTTAAATAAATTTACATCACATTTGCTATTTTTGCTGGTATGGGAATCATACTTTAAAATTAAACAATATGCTATGTTCATGGGTCCTGGTCTTTTATTCTCCTGTTCTGAGCCTACTTTCCAGGTCAGCTTTTGCCAGTGCTGGCAGCATGTTTTTCTCATAGCCTCTCCTTCTCATAGCCTTTGGTTGCTTTCAAGTTCAATTTATCACAATGAAGTTTTTATGCATGACAGTTTGGAGAGCAGAATAGGTGGTGTCTGAGCCTGCTGTGTTGCTGCAAAATAGGCTCATTCTCTGCAAGCCAGCTCAGTTACTGAAGCCTTACTGGTGGGACACTATAGTGAGCATCCAGATGATCCCATCCTGATGAAAACAATTAGCTTCAAACTATAAGAAGCCACAGGGTTTGTTTCAGTGAGACTGCCCCATTTAATGTGCTGCAGCAGATTTCAAATTCACGTTGATTTATCCCGTTGTACTCTTCTTTTATGGTCTTTATTTATGGATGTGTAAAACAACTGGGAAAGTTTGAGTCTTATACAGTTCAGGAATTATATTAGAAATCTAAACCATTGTCTTATGTTTATTTTACAAAGTACTAGATTTGAAACATGTCAGGCTTAATTCTGTTAGGCTGAGCTGCCTAAAATAGAGCCCTAATGTTCTTCAAACAGAACCTGAAAATTTCTCTTCTGCTAACCATCAGCAACAAGCCAACAATAAACAATCCCAAAAATGTTCAAGATGCCAGTACAGATGTCTGTTACTAGAATACTGAAAAGAACTGAAAACCATTTATGAAGGGAAAATTACACAACCATTAAAAATAAGTTAATTTTGAGCCTGTATTGAGGTGCTGTAAGTCACGTGTTCTTGCCGGGTACAGATGGATGTGTTCATTGCTAAGAACCTTGTAAGGCCATTGAATTTAATAGTACAACACAGCTGCCACTCCTGCAGGATAAACATTACTTTATTTTGGCATTACCTTAGCTATTAACACAATGATAGGTTTCTTATTTTTCCCTATCAGGCTCTCCTAGCACTACTATGACAAAACAAGCCAGTTGCACACTAACTGACTTTACTCTGCTAAGAGCCAAGTACCTGTTTTTCATATTACCCAGTAAAAAAGATTCTGTTATCTTGATTATATATTTTGGTATTTAGTAGATAAACCCATCAAATAATTCTCATTCTAGATCAAAACTTATAGCAAAGATTATTTAGAATAATATGATGCTTCCACCCTCTTTGTCTATTGCCACCCTGTCCACTCCCCTCCTATTTTCTTTCTTTTCTGTTTTTTAATCTGCAGGAAAAAAATATTATCAAAATTCCTTTCTTGTAATCTGCTTGGTGTGGCTTTGTGTTTTTGAAAGGTAAAATTAAATTGTGCCATCAGGTCTTTCATGTCTTAAAATGACTTCTATTTATCAAACGACCCTATAATGTATTTAAAATACCTAGTTTTGAACAACATAAAATGCATTTATTACAGATACAAAAAACATTACAAAGTCTGGACTAATTGCAGTTTGAATTTCAGAAGTCTATTTTTTCCCCAACTGTTTATTAACCTTCCTTCAACAATGCATGAGTACAACTTGGTGTAATGAGCAGGCTACAACAAAAATTAAAATAATGAGTACCACATTTAAGGCCAAATAGAGATTTCTTGGTCAAAAAAATGATGAGGGAATAAGAATATTTGACTTCTCAGTATATTTTATTCAAATGTGTCAGACTACCAGTGCTATTCCTAACTATTGGGTACGGATTTTTTTCCCTGTCATGCATTCACAAAAAGGTCAGACATTATTTTTGCAATATTGCCACAGCTAGACATTTCCTTTATCCATGAGTGGTCTCATGCAAAGATGTTGTGATACATTATGGTGTTTACTCCTTATTTAAGTAGAGAAGTATAATGAGTTGAGTAAAAAGGAGGCAAGTTAATCTGTTGAAGCAAAGGTTGCATGAACCCGCCTTTAAAATCACATGAAGAAACTTTTCTTCATGTATTTAGTCAAGAAATACGGCTTTGTTGTACTTCTCCAACCACCAGTGACGTAGGTCTCACTAATTTTATCAGTAGAAGATTTAGGTCTACAAAATGGAAAAAAACTGCTAAAATAAAAGGTTTCTCAGGACAAAATGGAATACAAAAAGTAAAGAAAATAGAAAGAACCAGAAGAGCAACACAGCCTTGAAGCCAGTTTAGTTTGAACACATATAAATCATGAATGTCCTAAGCAAGAATGTATGTGGTTGTGTCAAAAAACAAAGAGACTAATTTTAGGTCAAAAAAAAAAAATTAAATTCTCTAAGTTGGTTTTATAATAATTTTATTGTGGTTATCATGGCCTCAGTGCAAGAGATAAAGTTTTCAGGAAAGTTTCTATCTCTTATGAGACTGGCATGTTAAGAAATGTTCACAAATTTGAAAGTTTCTCTTTTCTCTTATCCTCTCAGTTGAGTTAACAAAAGACTTTACATCTCCCATAATGCCGTTTAGGTGTTTCAGAAGATGTTTTGTTCCTAATTATCTTGTTTATTACCAAAAATTTACTCTTGCAAAACCTACTGATGCCAATAGGGATTGCTGGCTTCACAACATGTACAAACCAGGCAAAATCAGACTCAGAAGTTTGAGAGTTTTGGTATTTACTAGCATGGCCTTGTAAATCATCCAGAAACACAGACACTGATGTTAGAATAATATCCACATTTATTCTGCCTAAGTTATGTTGCAATGCTGTAGCATACTTTTGTTTGCATGCACATGCATACAAATTGGTGGAAATATTTTGTGCAAAAAACCTTACTGTACTATACTGATGGTCTTTGCTGTTGTGGTATTATTTCATAGTCATTTAGAATTGCTTTCTTTTTTCTTAATTTTCCAAGAAACATAGTGCAAAGGGATTTATCTGGGTCTAAGCACATTGCTGTCCAAGCATTTCTTGGAGTACAGTCACGATGTTGCTGAAATCTTGTCCTGCAAGCAAAGACATGCACAACATAGCTAGTGTTTCCATCTTCTTGGGCCTCAGAGGGGTGTTCCCTGTAATGAAATTGATATTTTAATTTTTTGTTGTATTTTGCAGAGTGAATTTGGGAGTGATGAAGCATGAAACATCACTTTGGCAATTGGTATACTCACAAGAATTTATGATTTATACCTGGACCCTGGTTGCATTGAAACCCATGAAATTGGAAATTACTCAGAAAAGACACGCCATTCCAAATATCTGGTAAGGGTGAGTTGAAGAAGTTGACTAACTCATTCTGGAGTACTGAGAACTCACTCAATGCCTAAATTCCGATATTGAGTTTCTTGCAACCTGCAGGACATCACTGACTTTGTATATACACCAAAATATATTGGCTCAAAAGGAACTGGAAGAAGTGGAGGAAAGGTTCATTTAAACCTGTACAGCTGTGTTGGTGTAGTGTGATGTTTACAAGGGCTTATGCACTTGTAAACACATGGAAAAAAACTTGGGAGCCCTTTGAATGCACGACCATGACTGATTAAAGTAACTCTTTCACAAGACAAGGGAAAGATCACACAAACTAAGTGGAATTAAATAACCTCAATTTAATTTATAAGCATTGCAAGGGAATCATCTACTACTAGATACTGTCTCTCTAAGGAATTTGTTGTTTATCTTTCAGCTGTACATTTTTTGACAAGTTAAAGCTGGGTGTCTGTTTGAGCTGAAACATTTATATGAATTAGGCCTCTGGTTACCAAAGCTCTCCTATTGTTATAAATAAGGATGGCTTTTGTAAGCAGAGTTGAATTGTTAAAAATATAATTTTATTCTGAATTGTTAATTAATGTAATAGATTGCAATACCTAATTTATGTAATAATTCATGAAATAATGAGTTGTGGAGTTGAATGTACTGTAATATAAGAGTGTGCCCACTAGGAGGAAGGGGGAGTGTCTGAGTGAGACAATTTTCTAGAGAGTTGCCTTGAGAGATGATGACATTAGTATGGATCGTGATTGAAAGATTGCCAGCCAATGAGGCCTTGGAGTTCCAGAATGATTGGCCAGGAATGCCCCAACTTATGGACCAACCAACAAGCAGAAAAGGCATCAGTCAACAAGTGGATTGAAAACGCACCAATCCCACACCTATAAGAGACTTTAAAACCCCTGGTGCCGAGTTCCTGCCCTTTTCCTATGGTACTTTGTGTCCGGAGAAACACCTTGTTGCACAAAACTGTTAGTGTTACCTCTGGCTTGTTGGGAGGCCTTAAGCTTACCTTGGGGCCTCGTCCTCTGTTCCTGGTTCTTAATAAACAGGCACTTATTCTTTTTAAAATCATCAGACTCCTTTAATTTCTTTTTGCCTGTTTACCACACTATGATGGCTGTGACAAAAAACCATCATAGTGTGGTAAACAAAAAGCCTGTCAGCCAGAGCCAGATCTTTCTGGCCGTCACTCAAGTCTCTCCTGACCTCCTGCTAGACACTGTATCAGGTGTCTGATCTGGTAATTTTAAAAGCTGCTAACTGACCCAGAGACAATGGAGAGATGGGGATTGCATTTTGCACTGGAGATCCAGATTAAATGATTGATACCTGGGTAAGATCTGGTTGATAAAGTGTAAAGCCAACTGGAACTGTCAACAGAGAGTAAGACAGTGGTGTCTGTTACAGACAAGTAATGTGATGGTTGGCTCTCACAATTAGGAGACGGATGTTATGTATATGTTAAGAGAAATTTTGTAGATGTATAGTGGTGTTATTGGAGAAATTTTGTAAATGTATGTAACATCACTTTGTAAAAGTGATGTTACTGGAATATGTCTTCCCATAGTCCTTTTTTTCCTCCCCCTTGTAATAGCCTAGGTTGTCGGGGCATTTGGGGAGGGCTGGCTTATTACTAGGAGGCACAGCATAACGACACCTGACCTCCAATCAAGATGTGCAAAAGTAATCTCCAGCAATGGATGGCAGAGAAGGAGTTGACTTACAAAACTTTGGGAGGAGCTAAGGGAATAAAAGGCAGAGAATCCCTTTTGTAGATGAGCAGATGGCTGCTGGTCATAGAGACTCCCTCTGCTGTAATTTTTCCTTATTCTGTCCATTGTTGTATTTTTGTTAAGGTTTAATAAACTTCTGAAATTTTAAAAATTAGTGTTGTTTCTCATGGTGTCACACCTGGTGACAACCATTGCCTACCGGGGGGTTACCAACATTACAATATATATGTTTCCCTGTTCTGAATATGTGGGAATCTTTAAAATCAGAAGGTTTGGGGAAAGTTGTAAAATACAGGCGTTGGAGACAGGAGAACTGTGATTAGAACTGAGTAGTAGCTATAAGATTGATTAGCAGAAATATTATGTAAGAAGTAAAAAAGTAAGGACAAATTGCACAGTAGTTTGTGTATTAACACTTGTCTAGAATAACTGCTTAAGTTGCAGAAAAGAGTATCTAGTAAGATATTAGGAAGTTCTAAGCTTAATGGAGCTCTGTACATTGTGTTTTAAAGCTGTCTCGGTTTGGAAAGACAGGTGCCTGCTAAAGGAGACAGGAGCCTCCCCTGAAATGGAGAATGCAAACCCTCCCCGCCCCTCCAAATTGGCATGAATAAGGGGCTCTCAGGCAAAAAACATGGGAGCAGGAAATAACAGTTCTTTAATAGGGGAGGGAAAAAAATAAAATGGTGAAATACAGCAATGCAATACACTAGAACAACACTGTCAGAGTCAGAACACGACCTGACACCCTGTGGGTCAGGGTGTTGGTTGCAGTCCAGTTGGAAAAAGGGGCTGCAGTCCTCCTGGAGTGTCAGGCGTGGTTCAGTTGGGGCAGGGGAGTCCTATAGGAAAGGGGTGTATTCTTCCTCCGCAGATCCGTGGAAGTAGCATCTGCTGTTCCTCTGGGGAGTCCAGTGGAGAAAAAGCTGTGTTGGTGTGTCAGAATCTTCCAGGTTATATTGGGGTAGGAATGCTTGTCTCCTCCCTCTGGGCGGAGCATCTCACACTGGGATGCTATAGTTCTTATCAGTCATGTGGTGACATTCAGCAGCCCTTTATCAGCAGATGTTCCCCTGTTGATTATGATCACTCAGGAAGAGAGATAAGGAGAATTGCCCACTTGACACCAGACAACTGCCAAACAGATGGCAATAGAATACATCTTGCCTTGCAACCTGGAACATTATCCACCCGTAATTCTATTTCTATCTGCATCACAAAGAAACCTTACACACAGTTCTCACTTAAGACTAGGTTTCCCTGTGGTACACAATGGCTTTCTCCATCTCTCTGCATTACCCACCAAGTGTAACCAGGTCCTTGAGCAAAAACTATTCCACGGACGGGTTTGTCTTTGCCTGAGGTGGAAGTAATCCAAACAGTCTTTCCTAAAATACCTTTCATGTGTACAACTGGGACTTTATCTCCATCCACAGTGTGCAGGGGTTCAGACTGGGCAGGACCAGCTCGATTGATGGACCCTCTGGTGTTGACCATCCAGGTGGCCTTTGCTAAGTTCATTTCCCAATTTCTAAAAGTCCCCCCGCCAAGTGCCTTCAGGGTGGTCTTGAGTAGTCCATTGCACCATTCAACTTTCCCGGCAGCTGGTGCATGATAGGGGATATGGTATATCCATTCAACACCATGTTCCCTGGCCCAGGTGTTGATAAGGCCATTCTTGAAATGGGTCCTATTGTCTGACTCAATTCTCTCAGGGGTTCCGTGTCTCCACAGGACTTGCTTTTCAAGGCCCAGGATGATGTTCCAGGCAGTGGCGTGAGGCACAGGGTAGGTCTCCAACCATCCCGTGGTGGCTTCCACCATGGTCAGCACGTAGCACTTGCCTTGGCATGTCTGGGGCAGTGTGATGTAGTCGATCTGCCAGGCCTCCCCATACCTGTACTTGGACCACCGCCCACCATACCACAGGGGCTTCACTTGCTTGGCCTGTTTGATGGCCACACACGTCTCACAGTCATGGATAACCTGAGAAATACTGTCTTTGATTGAATCCACCCCTTGGTCTCGTGTCCACTTATAGGTGGCATCTTTGTCCTGATGACCTGAGGCATCATGGGCCCATCGAGCTAGAAACAATTCCCCCCTATGTTGGCAATCTAAGTCTATCTTTGACACCTCTATTTCTGCTGCCTGATCCACCTGTTGGTTGTTTCGGTGTTCCTCATTAGCCCGACTCTTAGGGACATGGGCATCTACGTGGTGGACCTTCACGGGTAGCTTTTCTAACCGAGTGGCAATGTCTTTCCATTCATCAGCAGCCCAGATTGGTTTTCCCCTATGCTGCCAGTTGGCCTTTTTCCACCTTTCCAGCCAGCCCCACAGAGCATTGGCTACCATCCACGAATCAGCATAAAGGTAGAGCTTTGGCCATTTCTCTCTCTCAGCAATGTCCAGGGCCAGCTGAACAGCTTTGAGTTCAGCAAGTTGACTTGATCCACCTTCTCCTTCGGTAGCTTGAGCAACCTGTCATGTGGGGCTCCATACGGCTGCTTTCCACTTCCGGTTCATCCCTACAATGCGGCAGGAACCATCAGTGAAAAGAGCGTAGTGTGTTTCCTCTGCTGGTAGATGGTTGTACGGTGAAGTTTCTTTGGCACATGTCACTTGCTCTTGTTCCTCTTCATAAGCAAGACCAAAGTCTTCACCTTCTGGCCAGTTTGTAATTATTTCTAAAATCCCAGGGCGATTCAGGTTTCCAATCCAGACGCGCTGTGTGATCAGAGCAATCCATTTACTCCATGTAGCGTCAGTGGCATGGTGGGTGGTGGGAGCCTTTCCTTTGAACATCCACCCCAATACCAGTAGTCGGGGTGCCAGGAGGAGTTGTGTTTCTGTGCCAATCACCTCTGAGGTGGCTTGAGCTCCTTCGTAGGCAGCCAAGATTTCCTTCTCTGTGGGAGTGTAGTTGGCTTTGGACCCTCTGTAGCTTTGACTCTAAAATCCCAGTGGTCGGCCTCGAGTCTCCCCCGGCACCTTTTGCCAAAGGCTCCGGGACAAGCCATGGTCCCTGGCTGCAGAGTAGAGTACGTTCTTCACCTCTGGTCCCGTGCTGACTGTGCTAAGAGCTACTGCATGAGCAATTTCCTGCTTGATCTGGGCAAAAGCTTGTTGTTGCTCAGGGCCCCAGCTGAACTCGTTCTTCTTGCGGGTGACCAGGTAAAGAGGGCTCACGATCTGACTATACTCGGGAATGTGCATCCTCCAAAAGCCTATGGCACCCAGGAAAGCTTGTGTTTCCTTCTTGCTAGTTGGTGGAGATATCGCGGTGATCTTGTTGATGACCTCAGTGGGAATCTGACATCGTCCATCTTGCCACTTTACTCCCAGGAACTGGATCTCTCGGGCAGGTCCCTTGACTTTGCTCTTCTTGATGGCGCAACCAGCTTCTAGCAGAATCTGGATGATTTTCTTTCCTTTCTCAAATACTTCTACTGCCGTGTTCCCCCACACAATGATGTCATCAATGTATTGTTCTGGAGCCTCACCCTTTTCCAGTGCGCTCTGGATCAGTCCATGGCAGATGGTTGGACTGTGCTTCCACCCACAGGGCAGTCGCTTCCAGAGGTACTGCATGCCCCTCCAGGTGAAAGTAAACTGAGGCCTGCATTCTGCTGCCAGAGGAATGGAGAAAAACGTGTTAGCAATGTCAACAGTGGTGTACCACTTTGCTGCCTTGGACTCCAGCTCGTACTGGAGTTCCAGCATGTCCGGCACAGCAGCGCTCAGAGGTGGAGTCACTTCATTCAAGCCACGATAGTCCACAGTCAATCTCCATTCTTTGTCAGACTTGCGCACAGGCCAGATGGGACTGTTGAAGGGTGAGTGGGTCTTGCTGACCACCCCTTGGCTCTCCAGGTTGTGGATCATTTTGTGCATGGGGATCACGGCATCTCGATTCGTCCAATACTGCTGGCGGTGCACCGTCGAGGTGGCAATTGGCACTCGTTGCTCTTCCACATTCAGGAGACCTTCTGCAGATGGGTTTTCTGACAGTCCAGGCAAGGTGTTCAACTGCTTAATGTTTTCTGCCTCCACAGCAGCTATGCCAAAAGCCCATTTGAGTCCTTTGGGGTCTTTGTAATAGCCACTCCGGAGAAAATCTATGCCTGGAATGCACGGGCCTCTGGGCCAGTCACAATAGGATGTTTCTTCCAGTCTTTCCCAGTCAGGCTCATCTCGGCTTCCAACAGGGTCAATTGCTGTGATCCCCCTGTCACCCCGGCAATGGAAACAGGTTCTGCCCCTACATGTCCCAACGGTATCAGGGTACACTGTGCACCAGTATCAACTAAAGCATCGTACCTTTGTGGTTCTGATGTTCCAGCCCATGGGATCCACACCATCCAGAAAATCCGATTTTCCCGTGCCTCTCCCTGGCTAGAGGCAGGGCCCCTCTAACACTGGTTATTATTTCTTTCCTGGGCATACATGGTAGAAGTACCCTCAAGGGGATCTGACATATCATACTCAGCAGCTCGGTCATGAGAGGTAGAGGCTACCTTCACTTTACTGGAGTTGCCTCGGTTAGTGTTTCCCTCCTTGAGTTGACGCACCCGTGCTGCCAGGACAGAAGTGGGTTTTCCATCCCACCTTCCCATGTCTTCCCCATGGTCCTGCAGAAAGAACCACAGGTCAGCCCGTGGGGTGTACCCTCTCTCTCTAGCTGGGGAACATTGGGCTCTGAATCTGGGGCTTGTCACTCGCACTGGTGCAATATGGGGATTGCTCCTTCTCACCGCCTTCCTCATCTCCCTCATCTCCTCTCTGAGTTCTTGGACTACGGCAGAGACGTGAGCCTGCATGGGGACATTGATCATACTTTCATAATTCCTAAGCTTGTTTGCAACAGACCCCACTGTCTCTCTGTTAGTATCAGCATTAATTGTGGCAATGAAGGTGGTGTATTGAGATGGCCCTAGATTTGCCAGACTTCACAGCATTTTCCCTGTGCATCTGACCTGATCGGGATCATTATTGTGCTGTCCATCCCTCCCAAAGAGTACTTCCAATACTGCCACTTCTCTTAGTTGTTGGATCCCTTCCTCAAGAGTCTTCCTGCGCATTCTATGCTGCTGCTCCTGCATCCTTTCCCCGTGGACAAACCTCTCTCTGACACTTATTAAAAGCCACTCCCAGAGGGAAAGGGACCCTGGCTCCCTTACAAAAATCTGATTGATACCTGAGTCCTGAATCAAAGGTCCCAGATTCCTTGCTTCACCACCATCCAGCTGGACACCTGTGCCCATGAGATCCCAGACCCGAAGAAGCCAGGTTGTATAAGCTTCACGTCCCCGTCGTACAATGTCTTTATGCCGTTTACGGAGACTTTCGTACGTCAGGGACTCGGTGATGATTGCAATCTCTGGCTTCCCTGTGGGCTGTGAGGGCCCTCCCCTATCTGGATGCTCTGCTTTTGTCTTCAATCTCCTTGTTTCTACAGGAGCAACTGCTGCTGGCTGTGACTGCCTCTGCAGTTCAGCTGCAACCTGGACAGTTGTAACATCTGTGGGTTCTGCTGCTGCACTATTAGACTCTCCCCCTTCAAGGCAGGGGGAGGGCTTCTCACCAGCTGGGGAAATGTATTTCTTCAGCATCTGGCCCATCTCACGCATCTCCTTCACCAGACCCCTCACCCAATCTGGGTAGTTGACATCTGGGGTGGGCTGTGGGGTAGGGTCAGGCTCTGGGGCAGTAGCAGCCCTAGACTCTGGTGGCATGTTCGGTTCTGGGGTAGGTGTCAGGGTAGTTATCCAGGTTAGTCTCCCCGTCTCTCTAAATGTTAAATAGAACAGGCCTATCCGTAACACCAGGCACTGTATGCTATCATTAATATTTACAGTTAGAAACTTCAAAACTCCCTTCAAAACTGGTGGGGGGGACCCGAAAAGATGGTTAAAGGGTTGGGAGAAGATTTCCCCCGGTGTCATTTCCTTACAGAAGGTGCCATTATTAAAGTAAACCCAAAAACATATAGTTAGTGTGTGATAGCTGTGAATCCATGTGCCTGCTTTCCAGAGGAAGTTAAACATCCATTAATCCCTCACTTTACTCACCCATAAGAAAAACCGGATAATAGCTACAGTAGCCTTGGTTATAGGACCCATGTTCAGATAAGGGCCTACAAATGGGAGAAATACAGCAATGATCACGTGCCACCCAAACCAGGGTACGCTGGACCACATGGTATTGCCTAGCAAGGTTTCTATAGCCACACACAAAAAAATCAGATTATTCAAGAACTGTTATTACCTTTTTGTTTATGTGCCTTCAAGCCTCACGTTGGGTGCCAAAATCTGTCTTGGTTTGGAAAGACAGGTGCCTGCTAAAGGAGACAGGAGCCTCCCCTGAAATGGAGAATACAAAGCTTCCCCACCCCTCCAAATTGGTATGAATAAGGGGCTCTCAGGCAAAAAACATGGGAGCAGGAAATAACAGTTCTTTAATAGGGAAGGGAAAAAAATATAAAATGGTGAAATGCAGCAATGCAATACACTAGAACAACACTGTCAGAGTCAGAACACAACCTGACACACTGTGGGTCAGGGTGTTGGTAGCAGTCCAGTTGGAAAAAGGGGCTGCAGTCCTCCTGGAGTGTCAGGCGTGGTTCTGTTGGAGCAGGGGAGTCCTGTAGGAAAGGGGTGTATTCTTCCTCCGCAGATCCGTGGAAGTAGCATCTGCTGTTCCTCTGGGGAGTCCAGTGGGGAAAAAGCTGTGTTGGTGTGTCAGAATCTTCCAGGTTATATTGGGGTAGGAATGCTTGTCTCCTCCCTCTGGGCGGAGCATCTCACAATGGGATGTTATAGTTCTTATCAGTCAGGTGGTGACATTCAATAGCTTCTTATCAGCAGATGTTCCCTGCTGAGGGACCTTGATTATGATCACTCAGGAAGAGAGATAGGGAGAATTGTCCACTCTACACGAGACAACTGCCAAAGAGATGGCAATAGAATACATCTTGCCTTGCAACCTGGAACAACGGCTTACAAATAGGTATTGTATTGGAAATAAGCAAGCACTGTTTTAACCAAAGGTAGGTGTGCTTACAGTGGTTGGGTGGAACTACTGTCAATATGTTTTTGCTTTGTGTGATTGGTCAAAAAACTTTCGAAGTAAGTTGTAACATTAAGTTCTTTATCTGCTGCTTGGGATGTGATCTAATGGCATCTTCCCATTGTCAGAACTATGTAATGAGGGTGATGCTGGAAAATAAAACAGCTCAAGATGCGTTTTTAGCAGTCTTGTCTTGTTCATGATTGTACATAGCCCCCAGCCAGCAATATGAATACAGTGCTTGATCACTGCCAACTAGACCTAATGAATCCTTATACCAGGCTGGTTAAGATAGCTGGGATGTAACTAAAGACTGTTGTCAGCTGCTGCCTACTCATTGGTTTCTGTCAAACTACTTTGGAAGTCTTGGGCTGGCTCCCAATGGATAGGTGTACATATCAGAGAATGACAGCAACATTTGATACTAATTGGCATCCATGTCAACTCTCTCAGCTGCTTTCAACCTCTTAATGTGGCCCCTCCCTATGAGGGAGATAAGGCATGCTGGCGGTAAGTTTCCTCTCCAGCAGCCTCTCCTGCAGAAGCTCTGTGACAAGTAGTTCAAGCAGACAGGAAAAAAAACCATAAAGAAATAGTTTTGTATGGTAAACCCTGTATTTTTGAGCAGAGCGTTTAGCAATAGCTAAATAGGTATCAATAAATCAGCAGCTTTTGATATATATGTAATGCACTGGCAAAAGTTTACGGTGGCCTTGTGATCTGGCTGTACACACTTCAAGCCCTTGACCAAGTGTGATAGATGAGTAATGCAATGGTTGACTCTCAAAATTAAAATGCAAATATCACGTGTAAATGTTAAGAGAAGTTTTTTAGATTTATGGTTGTGTTTTACCCCCTCCTCCGTTGTTATCACAGGGTAACCTGAGACATTTCGGAGGGTCGGCTTGTTACTCTGGCAGCACCTGACCTCCAACCAAGATTTAAGGAAGTAAACTCCACCACTGGACAGGGAAGAAGGAGTTGATGGACAGAACTTTGTGAGTGGCTAAAGGGTTAAAAGGGGAAACCTCCATTGTGTGGATGAGTATATGGTGGGAAAAAGCCTCTGCTCCCAGCACGGTAATATTTTCTCTATTCTCTTCTGTTGTATTTTTGATAAGATTTTAATAAACCTATTGAATTTTTTAGAAGAAGAGTATCATTTCTTGTAATATGGAGGGATACAATGTAAGAAAATAGTGCAGAAGGTAGTCTCACACCTGAGGAGTTGCAGCTGTACTAATCACCAAAGATTAGGAACAGGCCTGCCCTTAATAGGCCACAGCTGTGTCCAATAAGGAGAGCACTACAAAAGAGTGGGTTAGCTAGTTGAGAAGAGAGCTGGGGTTTGTTGGCTGTGCTGTGAAGAAAGAAGGAGCCACTGCTGTGAGGATCTGCCCATGAGAAATCACCGAGAAGGTGTGAGAGCTTTGCAATATGATGACAACAATTGGTGACGCCAATGAGGGGTAGATGCTACACACTTTACTTATTTGGTGTGCTGGAGCCCGCCCTGCACCCCTCTGCCAAGGTATGGCTACAGTCCGGCAGAGACGCAGGATGGTGCCGGGTTCCCCCAGAATGGCAATGTGGGCAACAGGACACAAGCTGTAACACAGAGCTCTGAGAGTCAGAGGTGCACAGACAATATGTAAGAGAAGCCTTCTAAAATTGTATAGTGGCCATCTCCACAGTAACCTGATGTGATTCAGGGTTGGGCTGCAGGGTAAGGTACAGCTGGGGATGGAGCCCAGTGTAGCACTGAGAGCAGCAGGGGATGCTGTCTGGTCCAGACCTGACAGACTTTGACACCTGGAGTACAGGTGAGCTGCTGGGGACACAATGAGAAGTACCATATCATGAGAAGAACAGATTGTTTCATCTACATAGATGTCCAGGCCGGCTGTTGTTTGTCTCTGCCCAGACAAGGGTGAGATGGGTTCGCTCCCTGGGCTTCAAAGGACGAGGCTGGACTCTCAGGTTCAGTCTTCAAGGTTGTTTATTATTTCTTATCTACAAAGTTTTTCTTTCTGCCCAGCCGGGGTCTGGCCAGTAAGGCAGCCAAAGGCACTCTGACCACCCACAGGGCGGTCACATCTTTTTATGACAAAAACTACGTAAACTATATTTATCTTTTGTCCCCAATACTTATAATTTTTATTACTAAGTGTACCTTTACTAAGAACCTATCAAAAATACCTACGTCACACAGAAAATGGAAGACAAGAAGAAGGAGGAAGAACCATGTGGCAGGTCCCAACTCCCTCCATCTTGTTTTTCCAACCCCCCTGTACCAAAATCTTAAAATCTGTGCTTTGACCTGTAATTGTGCTATTTCTATATCCTTTAAACACCAGCGATTCTTATATCCCCACATACAGGTGGTACATCTCTTGTAGGGTCAAAGTTGAGCCACCAGGTACTTTTAGCAACATCCCAAGGCTCCCGAGCTCCCCACGGGTTCTCTCGGTAGCTCTGGGTGTCAGGAGAGGTGCGCCGAGTTCCCACACATAGAAAACAAAGCAAGGCAAGAGAAGCTTGCAGTGGCCAACTAATACAACAAAGAACTGTAAAAAGAAGAAGGGAATTATTAAAACAGCAGTTAGAGCTAGAGAAAGAGTAGCTCTATCATTCAGTAATAGTGCATTTGTTTGCTGATGAAATGTGCATTTTGTTTGTGAATTGCAACTATTAATCTTTGATTAAGCATAAGTAGAAAGTTTATATTCCATAAGCATAAGTACACTTGACAGATACTGGATCAATGTTTTTCAAGTCATATAGCTATTGATAAAATTATGTAACTGTTGATTTGTTACTACCCTAATATATAGCCTTTAACTTATTCTTGTGAGTTGTCTTATAAAGTTGCACAGCTATTGATATTGTCAATACTCTAAAAGTGTAAGTATAAGAGTTTCTGATAATATGTAATGTAAGTTTGAGTAATGAATCAAAGTCAGCACACAGATACATTCAGAAGTTAAATAGAAATTACACAAAAAATGTTTGTACTGGGTTTACTGTCTTTTGCAAAGATAGTAAACACAACATTAGTTTATGAAAAGCCTTAGGTTGATGTTTGAGACTGTGAAAAGCACAACTAAATCAGAACTTAGAAATGTATGTTCTTGCTGTGATGTGTTGCCTGAACATTTGTATACTGTTAGTCCTAAGTGAGATAGTGAATGTTATAACATCAATTTACTCAAACATATCTTTCTAGACATACTGCAACTTTGTAATTAAAATAAAAGGGGGAATTGTGGAGGTATAGAATGTAAGAAAATAGTGCAGAAGGTAGCCTCACACCTGAGGAGTTGCAGCTGTACTAATCACCAAAGATTAGGAACAGGCCTGCCCTTAATAGGCCACAGCTGTGTCCAATAAGAAGAGCACTACAAAAGAGTGGGTTAGCTAGTTGAGAAGAGAGCTGGGGTTTGTTGGCTGTGCTGTGAAGAGAGATGGAGTTTGTTGGCTGTGAAGAAGAAGGAGTCACTGCTGTGAGGATCTGCCCATGAGAAAGCACCGAGAAGGTATGAGAACTTTGCAATATGATGACAAAATCGTAATGGGGGGCTCTCCCCAGGATTTATACCTCACCCTGGTGGCACTAGGAATTTTCAAAAGGGGTGCCCCCTGCCACAAATTCAGCGGAGTCTTGAACTCTCCAAGGACCAGATTTCAAGCCTAAAGACAACATGAGGCTGGATAAAGAAAAGAGGGGAAGGGGGGTGAATGCCATCCTCATAACTATTTTTGGCCAGATTGTGACTCTGTAATTCCAACATATAAAAGCTTCACACTACTAGATCAGTCCTAGTCTCTAGAAGCATCAGGATATTTGATGGTAGGAAGAAAAAGGGAACAGAGGGATGTGTGGTGGGGAGAAAAAGTGGAGATACCCCAGAAGAGGATCCTGTGGCCAGCAGGATGTGTGAGATTGGAGGGTTTGTGACGGTTTTGCGGCAGGGGGTCGCCCATTGGAGGAATCCCATTTGTGCAGGGACAGGGACCCACGTGGGGATTCCCAGACAGCACACACAGAAGGGGCTGGTGAGCTCCGCCTGACTCAGCAGCCCGTGCAGTGGCTCCTGCAGCGATCAAAGCAGGGGCTGCCTCTGGGGCACATGTAGTGCCATAACTTCCAGAGACCGGGCTGGAAGCGGGGCGACCGCCGAGGGGTTTGTAGCGGGGGGTTACCCAGGAGTCATTGTGGCAGTTCTCACACCGCTGACCCGTGGGGGACCAGGGGTAGGCTGAGGCCGAGCCGAATTGGGGCGGGTGGAGCCACCGAGGCCGCGGCTGAGCTGGCCCGGGGGTGGGACCGCAGCTGCCAAGGCGAATTGTGCCGGGGTGGGCCACAGCCGAGCTGAGCCAGGTGGGGCTGGAAGCAGAGCGCCACTGGCAAACAGAGCATTGAACAGAGGAGGGGAAGAAGGGCGGGGACCAGTCTGACGATACAGAAGCCCCATGATCATAAGTGCAAAAGAGAAGTACACTTTGGGGGTTTTTTAGGGTTCTTTTCCTCTCTCTCTTCCATTTTCCTTCTTTTTACTCCTATTCTTGATTTTTTTTCCCACCCACTTTTCCCTTTCCCTTCTAAGAGAGGCAGGCTCTGTTGGGGGAGGGCCTGTGATTGGTTGGTCAAGACGGGACTATGGGTGAATAGGAATCCCCAAGGGGAGAAGTGGAAATTGAAGAGACACCAATAGGTATCTCAAATACTTCCACATAGCCCACTGGGAAGGAAATTAGCGCAGTGGAAATATGACCCCAATACCAGAGATAAGGACAACTCAAAATTATTCAGTATTGCATAGTAGAGTAGACCAAAGGGGAAATCAGGAGCGACCATGTATACTGGCTGAGATATAGATCAGACAAAAGATAAATATGGCGGGCATTAAACATCTGTGTAAGAGCTAAGAAACCATTCAATCAGGAAGAATGTGACTACCCTCCCTGCTGGGAGGGGGATACCTCATCCTCAAAGGTAAGCCTGTTTAAAGACCCTTTAAAACACTCCCTCCACTCCAGTAGCTCCAACTGCAGCCCCCTACTCTCTAAGGTGGGCCTAGTGAAAACACCAGAAACAGGGTGGCACTATGAGAGGAAAGCAGATCAGGAGATAGGAACCAAGCAATAGGTTGAGGGAAGTACCCCGGGGGGTGAACAGGGAAGAATTGGATTTGTAATCATACCTCTAAGTTCCTCTGACATGAAAATGTCCAAGAAATAATTAAAAGGATTACTAGAGGACCCCATTAGATTAGTGGAGCAGCTAGACCAGTTTCTGGGGCCCAATATTTATGCATGGGAAGAAATGCAATCAATAATGACCATGCTATTCACACCACAAGAAAGACAGATGATCTGGGCAGCTGGGATACAGGTATGGAAAAGGGAGCATGTACAAGGACCTCTGTGAAACCTGAAAAGGCCTATAATGTGCCCCAGTTGGGACCACAACAGCACTGGGGGAAGGCAAGACATAGAGGAGGATAGCGGAGGATAATTGTAAGAGATATCAAACAGGCAGCTGCATGAAATCAAAATGTTTCTTGTAAAGTTTCTGATGAACAGCAAAAGGAGGAAGAAACCCCAACAGAGCAGCTAGAAAGATTGAGGAAGAATATGAGGCAATATTCCGGATTGACCCTGATACAGTAGCTGGACAGATCTCACTAAAGATAAATTTTGTCACTCACACTTGGCCAGATATGCGGATAAAGTTAGAAAAGTTAGATACTTGGCAAGAAAGGAGATCAGAAGAACTTTTAAGAGAGCCACAGAAGGTATATGTAAAGAGGAACAAAGAGAAGGCCAAGGTGAAAGCCAAGGTAATAGTAACCACCATTAGAGAAGGAAACCAGAATGTAAAGAACACCCCGTGTAAGGGAAGGGGACGCTGAATGCAAGAAGATGGATGGAGGGGGATGCAGCTTCTTGTGACTGGAAACATAAAGGAGAGTTTGGGAAATGGGAAAACCTAGGACCAGTTTGCTTTTACTGGAAAGAGAATGCCCATATCAGAAAGAATTGCCCCCAGAGGGAAAAGGACCTGAGGATCTATGAGATGGAGCAACCAGGAGAAGTGGGAGATTAGTGGTGTCAGGCTCTACCACCTAGGGACAAAATATCATCAGGAGCACTTGATAACTTTAAAAATAGGTCTCCAGGAAGAATTTGAAAGAGGAAGAATTTGAATTCTTAGTAGACATGAAAGAACTTGTAGAATTGTTTGTAGAATTCCAAAGGGGTGCAAAAAGGGTCAAGATACCGTGCAGGTTGTAGGTGCAAAAGGGAAAGGGTTCAAAATCTCACTTATAAAGCAAGTAAAGTCTGAAGGAACAAATAAAATAGGAATTTGGATTCTATTAGTTCCAGAAGCAGGGTACAATTTATTAGGATAGGATTTACAGGTGCAGTTGGACGTTGGAGTACTCCCAGAGGAAGGGAAAATGGTAGTTAAGCTTCTGCAATTAAGGAAAGAATATGAGGAGAAAATTCATAAAATGAAAATCAAAAAATTGAGGTAAATTGAGTATGAAACCTATAGTAATAAAAATAGTTAATGAGGACCATCCAGTTTCCAAGGAGGAAAACAATTGTACAATGATGGAGCTTAAAGAGTAGTCCAGGGGTATCGGGGTATGCTATAGCGGATAAAGGGTGTTGGTAGCCACAGAAAAGGGAAAGTTACCTTCCAAATGGTCAGCTCAAGAATATGAGTTATATGCCCTAAAGCAACGTCTGGAAATATTAGCACAGAAAAGGGGAACAATATATACAGACTCAAAATACGGTTTTGGAGTAGACATACCTTTGGGAAAATTTAGGAAGAGAGGGGGCTATTAAATTCAAAGGGAAAGGGACTGATTCACAAAAAACTTATTTAAAAGTGTTAGAAACCTTATAATTACCAGAGGAAGTGGCAGTAGTATATGTTAAAGGACATAAAAAAAGGGGGACTGAAGAAGCATGAAGGAACAATTTAGCAGATTTAGAAGCTAAAAATGCAGCTGAATTAGGGACACTCTCCACACCTGGCACAGAGATGCAGGGACTGAATGGTAATTTACTACTGGAAGAGGTCACCTATGGATTATTAGTATTCTGAGGAGTAAGAGGTCACAAAAAAAAAAAAGAGATTACATTATTTGCTGAGAACATTTAGGAATATAGTTAAGTTTCATCATATAAACAGTGCCATAGAAGTCAACAAAGCTTTTGCTATACAGCTTCTCTGTATAGCAATTCTAGGCACTTGGTGCTCTTTTTATTAAGAATCATTGAGGTTTATGTGAAATGTGTTCAGTCTAGAAATACATTGCCTAAAAAATATTTTTGCATTTATATTGACACAAATGCAGTTACAGTATGAATTTTATGAATGCCAGAGACTAAAATACCTTTTAGAAATATACTGACATTCATAATGAACTAATACCTTGCAAACTACATGTGTTTCTCTCACATTCACGTTTTTCGTGTCCGGGCTTAGCCCTGCAGGCAATTATTTACTTCAGTAATTTTTCCACATAAGGCTTTTCATGGCAGTCTGAAGGCCTGTTCTCACCTAAAGGATAGATGTTTGAGCACTTCCCTAAGGTTGCTAAGTAATAATTTCCACTTGCAGGTTTTTCACATTATACTTAAAACTAAAATTATACTCCTTCATTAAAATGCACAGACTACCAAAAGCAAGGGTGTCCTAAACTCTTCTGATAAAGAGCTTTCTTTGGATCTCTTGTCCCCAAAAGAACAGCCACATACATCTATGATACTTCTCTGGGTAGAAGAGTGACTCTCAATTAGACTTCAAAATTCTAGAGATTTGCAACACTCGACCATGGGCCTTACTGTATCCAGTTGAAGTAAAGCCTGGCTATGAACAAGTGAGCAAGGGGCTACTGTGAAGTGAATTCCAGGGACCCAATGGGAACAATAGTGTCTATGGACGCAGATCAACCTAACACAGCTGCATGAGTAGGGAAAACCAGAAGATGACCACACAAAAGGAGAGTCAGAATGTGGGAGGGTGGTTAAAAAATAGGGATGTGGGAGAAAATGGAGTGGGAGGAAAAGAAGAGGGGAAAGGCAAGAAATTGAAGAAAACCAGAAGGCAAGGAATGAAGGTAAAGACTGACAAAAAAACCCCAGCAATGGTGAGCTAAGAGTAAAAAACAGTCACAGAAAATAGTAAATTACATCTTGGAAAACTAATAGAAACTTTATAGTACTTAACAAAAAGCTCAGTGATGCACACAAAACTATGGGGATGGACAAGTCTGTATCATGGCCAGTATTTAGCACTAATGTTTTTGTAAGAAAGTTGAGCAAGATTATTGAAGGTTCTGCTGGAAAACAGAAGGTCTAAAGGTGGACCACACCTTAGTCAATGACACATAAGGTGAATGAAAATGGCACAATTAGACTTTGAAAGGAATATTAGTAATGCTAGCAAAATCACCGGAGCAGCTGTGCAAGTTGTGGCGGCCACACTACAAAAGCTACATGGATTTCTAAACTGGTGCCAAAATTGAAAAGGTGATAGGAAGTTGCTGTGGCCTCAAGTATTTCATGCCCTCCTCTACAAATTTCCAAACCAACCCTGACAGGGTTGACTTTTATTCTAAGATCTTAAAGTGTAATTATTTTTGCCTGACAAATAGACTACAAAGCAGGTATTTCCAAAATTTGCCTCACTTCAGAAACACTGAATTTCTTTAGGGAACTGCAAAATACCTATCTTCAGCTTCTGCGCTACATTAGACAGCAATTTTTACAATCCTTGCTCTGTAAAACTTCTTCCCTCCCCACTTCCCTTCCCACTTCCCTCCCCCTTTTGCCCCACCCTGGAACTTCCCTTCCCTTCTGATGGGGCATAGCTGGCTCAACTACGGTGATGACAGAGGCAGCTGTCATCTCTTGGCAAGGCTCATAAATCATCAAATACCCCCAAAGTGCCCCCCAGACTTTCCTCCTGATGTCTGCCACCATAGGACTGCACAAGTGTTACAACAGAAACACAGCGCTGAAATAGACAGTGTAATACTCCTTCCTCCCACCCAGGGGAGGTACATTTCACCTAAACCTAAATGTACATTAGCCAATTCATCTTTGTGTTTCATGGGCTTTTCCCATGCCCTGACGGATGAAGACTGTGATCATCATCTCTACAAATACATGCCGCAATTGCAACAATCAAGGCAAGATCCATAGGTGGTGATACCTATCCACTCTTATCCTTTCTTTCACTTTCTTTCTTTTCCTTTTTCATTTTTGTCAGTGCTCTTTTTATGTTTTATGTTACTATATTACTATAGATAATGATAACAAAAATGGCTACCTGCTTTCCCTTGTAACCAATTTGTTCTAAAATAAACCCACATATATATATGCATATATATTTATTACACACCAATCATTCAGTGTCATCTCACTTGTTCTGCCCCAAGGGATCTTTTAAAAAGAACCTGGGTTACCTTTACCTTCTGGGGCAGGTGATAACAAGAGTCAGCCCAGGACATCCTCACAGCCACTGTCTGGTCTCACCATTTCTCTGTTGTTACTTACATGAGGGTTTTTAATGCAACACCCAAACGTTGACAAATTGAATACTTCCACAGTTTTATAAAATTTTAAGATTTTACTGTCTGTATTTATTTCAGTGGGCATAAATTTCCTTAATCAGAATGAATTTGTTCTCATGAAGCAAACCTTCCACACAAAGAAGTCTCCGTCATGGCTGAGAACCAAATATAAGTCTTATATATTTGTTGAATTATTTTTCTTATTCTAAGAAACCATTCTCAATGCAGAAAAATACTGTTCAAAAAGCTACCAAAAACCAGGACAATAAAGTTCTATTCATTTTCTTGTCCACTCAGCAAAACAGTTAAACCTATGCATATCTTTTAACTGTGAGAACACATTTTAAGTTTTTCCTGCTCATGAGTCTGTAGCAGATTAGCTTCAAGGTACTCAGTATCTTGCAAAGTTGCTCTGGTGATTTTGCTAGCATTATTAATCTTCCTTTCAAAGTCTAATTATGCCATTTTCATTCACCTTATGTGTCATAGACTAAGTAAGTAGTGCTGGTGAAAACTATTCACAGGACTACTACAGAATTAAGTAAAATATGGCATATTCAAAACTTTATTAAATGATTTGTTGTAAACAACATGACATTATTTCATCTTACTAGTTTTTATTCTCCTTTATTCATTAAAATTCTTACTTATGGAGAAATGTAAACACCAACTTTACAAATTCTTATTGGGTGTGGTTTTCCTTAAGCTATGTAAGAATGAATCTGTTCTATAGTATATTTGATGTATTCTTTTTTTATAGTAATAGTGTAGTAATACTTGAAAAGCATGAAAATTTACTTATGGAAATAAAAATTTGATGCATACTCCATGTATTTATATGCATATTTATATGTGTGTGTAGTGAAATAGGCATGCATTTGTTGATGTGTATATGTACACATGTATTTTATATATTTATACTGAAATTTTAACATAATATGATCACAGTAAAATTATAATATGCAATATATATTTTAGTGTATGTGTATGTATATATACATGTATATACATTCTACATGTTCTACATGTACATATTGGATACTGCAAACATTGTATATAGAGGTATGTATATATGTATTTATTTATAAATACACCCTTTCATTAAAAAAATCCAAACAACTTTCTGATTTTTAAACACTTTTTGCTGTCAAATAAAATAGGAGGGAGGCATTATCAAAATATGTATTTTGAAAAAGTTTCAATCATCTCCCCAAAGGATTATGCTTATGCAGTCTAATTTTTCTCAAAAGCTGTTTAAAGCATAGAATACAAAGAAATATTGGCTATTTCTCCTGCGAATTTGAAGGCTGCAGTACTGTTGACTGGTCAGCAACAGATTTTCAAATAGAGTGGTTATCTTAATATTCTCTCAACAGATCTGGCACCAACAATCACATATTTAAATGAATGAGATAAAAGCCATGTATACAGGAACCACAGAGGATATTTAATTTCTATATGATATTGATATATGTTAGGAACTTATGACACACCTGTAGCAGTTAGCATAAGCTAAACAATGCTTTCATGTGCTGTTTTTATTTACATTATAATTGCATATTTAACTAGAAATTCTTAAAGGGACAAATAATCACCCATGAGACAGTGCAAGTGTACTTTGCGTAATACTCACACATACTTGATTGCACTACCTACATCTAAGAATATATATAACTGTTCTGTAATGGGTAACAAGCTTAGATTCTGTTATTACAAATTTCACTTGTTTATGTAAAGAAAATTATCATATTGTAGTTGCAAACTATGCTATTATTTTCCTTATAGACAGACATCATTTAACTATTTTACCTTACCTTGAGAATGGTGCTGCTCAGTTTAACAACAATCATGTTTATGGTACTGAATTAGCAGTCTCAAAAAATAGCACAAAATCACAACAGTGGGCTACTGATTAGTATACACAGTACCAAATAATATAAGAAGGATTATTACTAAAAGTAGGAAATTTTTTTGCCTGTCATCTCTCTGAATCTGCAGAATGACTTCCCAAAGAAAGACATTTTATTTTGATAGGTCTTAAATCAAAAAAAGCCTGATAAAACACTAGACCATTATATGCTGAAAAGGTAACACTAAGCCTTAACAGAAAGGCAGTTCTTAATTCTTGTGAAATCAAATTAAATTAATGATATATGATAACAATTCTAAAAATTGCAAAAATGAAACCAGGCTTATATTAACTGAGATTGCAGACGGTCGTAAGGGAATCTTTGAGAAATAGGTCTTGTTTTGTGATTCAAATGCATTATAAGCCCTTTTTCTTCTTGCCACCTAATCAGGAGAGAGACAATATTTAGAAACATCTTGAAATACAATTTTTGGTAAATGTAACATACAAACAATATTTTAGCCTATTGGAGACCTTGTATTACATGCCAGCACTCATAAAATTATGTGATTTTATATACTTCAAATATTTACACAGTTGGTTATGGTAGCAGAGCATACTTTGAAAGGAACTGAACTTTGCAAAAACATCTTAAATCATCCTTACACAAATTTTGGCAGCACAAAGCACAAAATGTAAAGGATTTTTGGTTTTGTAAAATTGCTGTTTAAGAATCAGATACTTCTCTATACAAAAGACTGCTTACAGCCTTCTGCATCATTGTTTTATAGTAAGAGTCTGCCTTCATCAAACTTTCACCTTGGGTTCTGGGATAGGAATTTATTATAGATCTTTCTTGTAGAGGCTTTATGCACACCCTGCACCTTGGCAAATGGATTATTCAATGAAGATTCCCTTTTCTTCTTTAGAATATTAACATTTAAACCAGACTTTACCAGCATCCTGTGGTAAATAGATAGTTAAATGCAGCATACAAAAAGAGAAACTTCACATTGCATCTGTGAAGAGCACACCCCTCTGCAGATGACTGAATAATTAAGGAATGCCAATAATTGCACCATCATGCCTGTCAAACTTTTTGGCCACTCTCAGGTAAATATGTACACAAGTCTGTGCAAGAAATATTTGAGAGCTGTTTCCAGGGTTTGGCTTTCTCTCACAAATGCTCGGCTATAAAAATATGAAATCACTGACACTGAAATAGAAATATTTCTTTGTGCACCCATATCTACTTATATCTTCATAATTTATGACTGTAAACATTTAAATAACCTCTAGATTCCAAATTTTCTAGTGATACAAATTCAACAAATGGCTGTATGTTTTCTCCCAATTTGTTGTTTTGGTGATGTACATTCAAGTACACAAGTACTCACAGGTTTAGGTGTATCTTTACATTTAAACATGCCTAATGCAGGGCCAGATCCCGAGTCTTTGCTGAGGAGGCTTTCACAAGCCATATCACACATATTTCCATTGTTTAATCCCAGCCTTTCCCTGCAGACAGTGTAGTTTACACAATTGCAGACCAGGGCTTTAACTCTTCAAACTGCAAACACAGAACTTCCATTGGCTCCACTACAAATAGGACATGCAAAAGGTTCTTGTGTTGGGACCATGATTAGGTCACCTTGTTCTGAACACAGGATGAAATGGAACTGAAGAACTAGAATCATGGAATGTCCTGAGTTGGAAGGGACCCACAAGACTAAGTCTAACTCATCGCTACTTTCTAATTTCTGTTCTTGTGGTGAGCAGCATTTGGCCCCAAAAGAAAAAGTGGTAGATCAGTGGAGTAGCTCATGAAGGAGTGCATCATTCAGGGAGAAGATCTTGGAACCTGGTCAAGGAGTAACTTGTGGCCACCATGTGTTCATACTGATCCTGAAGAATAGATTGAGTTTAGAAACGCAAAAAATGCACACAGTTGTTCATCCAGAAGCATGCAACCATATTAGCAGAGTATGAAGGAGAACGGATGGAAGCTGTGCAGGTTTGAGCACTGTGGATGTTGACAGAGTTGCTGCAAACGCAGTTGTAGAGAACTGCAATTTGCTGGGCTACATGATCATGGTATGATGTCTAAAAAAGCCACATAAAACACCACCTTGCTCATGCTGTGCTCTTGCCTGTAAAAAACCCAATAAACAACAACAACAACCCACTACAAATGAAGCATCAAATGCAGTGGTCCCTCTCCGGTGGAATCACAAGTGTTAAAGAAGCCTAATCTTTACTTTTGGGTTTGTTTCCTTGTTAAGCTCTAATAGCACTTCTGCCCCAAATACTGAAGTCTTGATGAGAACATGGTTTGACAGGTTTGGCTTCTCCCCATGCAGCTGGCACCCCTAATGCCAGACGCTGGAATCCACTGCAGTGGGATCAGGAGAGGCTCCTCTGGAATGAGGTCTGACTGTCAGTTTCCCACCAGCAACCAACTCCCTCTCCAAAGGCACTCAGTGAAGTGGAGGACAATGCCGATTGTTGCTCCTATTAAGGAACAAGCATTTGTGCTGGTCAAACACTGCCAATAATTACTTCTAGAGCCTCTGGTTAACTCTGCTCTCCATTTTAACATAAAATGCTATTAAGCCAGAGGCAGGAGAAGCTTTCTCTCTCACTGGGACTTTTAAGAGATTTCTTGAATATTTTCTGGGCCTCATCTTAGGTGCAGAAATGAGGATGCACTTGAATCTGTGATGGGCTCACCTGGATCAGGTGAACATCTGCTGGAAATGCAACCCTTCTGCCTCCAAAAAATAAGGCAATTTTGAAAAAGCACACCTCTGATTCCTCATTCTTGGATTTCTTTACACTGTCAGTAATAGAAAAAGATGTTTCTAATTACCATGGGTATCCCTCAGAAACTTATCTAGGCTAAATTTTTCTGGCTAAGTATGGAGCACAAAACTGCCAGCAAATTGAAAGCATCACAGGAGTGGTGCAAGGCAAATTGCTTTGGTTTTGTAAAATAAGCATAACAAAAGTGTTACTGAGACTGTTTATAGGATGCTGGTAATAAATTTAGTCCTCCTGACTGTTCAGTTTTCACCCACCCGTCTCCCTTCACAGTCCCCCCATGCAAACTGCTACTAGTGCTATGCAAAATACCATCATAAATATGCATAGTTCTGGATATTTATGGTAATTTTCCCAGCTTATCCAATATGACATTTGTAGGACAGGAACATACATCAATTTAAATGAGAGTGACAAATATATTATCCTTTTTATTTCTATAGTATTTTTAATATTTCGTTGAACTGTCCTGAGAACAGTGTAAGCTGGTAGGAATTTGAACAAAATATTTTAAAATTCAAATACCTTACTAGCATACTACTTTTTAAAGCTTCAGGTTTTTAATGCATATCTGGTATTTATTATCTTAATGCAGATTATTTATGCGCAATGACGAGAAAGTGTTCCTGTAGGTATTTTATGTTATTATTCTATTCCCTACAGATAACAATCAAGAGTAAAACAATCTCATGAATTGGGCTGATTTCTGAAAATTAGTTTGATCTGTGTAATTATTTCAATAATGATTACCCACCGTACAAAACAATTGAGCAAGATTTTCCCCTAATTTTTATTTTAACCACAGAGAGACAGATTTGCTGCTGTGGCAAACTGCAATTATGTTCCAGATCTGTGGTATGTCATAGAGGTTTGGATACATTTTTAGTGGAGAAATTAACTGAGACATAGTCTAAAAAATTACTGCTTAGTTACTAATTATGAGCATTTTTGTTCTTGGTATTTTGAGTTGGCCAGCACACCAGCTAGATCTTCAAATTTATGGTTTCAGTTAAGATTAGTAAAGTTACTCGTAAATGAGGGTGCAAAGCATTCTGCGACCTCAAAGTATCAGTGGATATTTACCGCACAATAGCATGCAGCAGAAAGTTTGAGAAAATTAGGTTTTTACAAAAAACTATTTAAATTGCCTGTTACATTGCTAGTAACAGTGTTACTGTTGTAGTATTAATTTGCAAAACAAAATCTTTATTATTTACACTGCTAAATGCCTCCAAATATTCACTAGTAAAACATGCAGCGTCATTATTCTATGAATCTTTCAATCTTAAGAGAAATCATTCTATTCTCATGTGCCTAAACAGAAAAAATGTTGCAGACCACATAAAAGGGTGAACACAATTTTATTTGTATATGATTTTAGTAAAACTTATTTACTATTCATATATTTCAAGAATGCATTTCACTGTGTCTCTCAAATACATAAATACACCACTGCATTTCTACTTTGAAAAATATATGTACTTTTTGCTTTATTCATTAATTTTTCTAAGCTATTTTATATGGTGTTTTTAATGGACACCAACTGAATTCTGTCCTCCTTGAGGAACAAGAATGATAGAGTTCACTGCAAGTCTTTCATTATTGTGCAAGGTCTTAGATTTAATTGGGGAAATTAGCTAGAAGGTAATAAAACTATGTGGGAAGTTTTCACTTTGCATTACACAGGAATGTCAAATCAGGCATTTTACATTTATTTGTGGCCATGTATATACACAGTGGAAACCTAACTGTGATGCACTGGAGATATAACTTAGAGCTGTGTTACTGCATATGAAAGGAGGGAATATTTTGCACCTGAGGACTCAGGCTCATGAAGATGCTTACACACCTGCACAAGGACATTGGTACACGAGCCTCCCAACTGCACAGACCAATATGGTCCCCCCAAACACTGTGTTTTCAAAATGGCTAAAATTTATAATATGCCAGATGTTATAAATGTACAAGGCCAGATTTCAGAAAGAAAATGAAAAAGGTTCTTGTTTTATTCAAAAACAAACCAGACGGAACGGAGGGTCCAAGATTAGCTTGCACCCCCCTTCACCATAGCTCAAAAATATCAATGTGTAATGAAACATGCTGGGTTCTTTCCCGCACGGGCTGATACTCCTCCCGCAGAACAGAAAAGAACCCCGCCCAACCGGAAACCCCTCCCTTTATAGCAATACCTTGGCCCAGGATTGGTGAGATTTGGATTCTTGCCCCGATTGGCGGAATTTCGGGGCTCTGATTGGCCCTTAATGGGGTTCATCCTGGGCCAATCATTTCCTCAGGGCATCGAATGATTGGACAACGTCTCACCCTTCACCCTGGTCCGCTCACCTGCCCCCACCAAATCCTGGCCATCCTCCCCACCCGCAGCAAATGCTCCTTCTTTCCGAAACCAACAGAACCAAGTCCATCACACACCTGCACACGAGCCTCCCAACTGCACAGACCAATATGGTCCCCCCAAACACTGTATTTTCAAAATGGCTAAAATTTATAATATGCCAGATGATCTTTAAAGATCAAATTGTTGTCTTAAACATGTGTTTCAGAATATGTGGATATGCATAGATGTAAGTATAGGAATTTTCTCTGCTTGAGGAGATATTGAGCTTTCATCAGCCACAGGAGTGACCAAGGTTCACCACCGTCTCCTCCCTGTTCACAAAGGTTCTATGCCCAGAGAACGCCGTACAGTCACAAGAAAGTCCTCCAAAAACATTTAGTGCCTTGCAGACATGAGGCCAAAATGAATGTCAAGGCATAATCTATTTCATCACAAACTTACTGAATAAAACCTAATAGGAAAACACTGAGGCTGTGTCTCTGTGTGCTCTCAGGACATATTTTTTTTCTGTTAGCATACACTAACTCTTGTAGGAGCAACAGGGAGAGTGAGGTGGTGTTTGTCCTCTGTTCTCACTCTTCAGACCAACCTAAGTTTCAGGAGCTGTTCAGAAAAAAACGAAGATTTGGAATCCACATTTAAGTGGATATGCGTGCTAATGCCCTGATCCTGAAAAGCCACTAAACAGATAACAGAAGGTATTGGCATCAGAGTTCCTTGGAGAGCATTTTGAAGAGCAGCACTGGTAAAAACTGTAATGTGTAACTTTAAATTAGTAAGATGTCAAAGCATTGTACTATCTCTCAATAAAAATCAAGGTCTGGTGTTACCGGATATCATATACCAAGCCCCAGGATTCTCCCAGTCAGATCTCTTATGAAGCTGCAAGCATTACACTGGCCAGATCCCAAGGGGGCATGGAGTTCAGACCAATGAGAATATCCAGACCGGGTCTTTCAAAAGTCTTTATAAAGGGTAGACTGGCAGAACAAACCCCTCAGTGTCACACGAATGTCTGGGGGGGAGTGTCTTTGTCTCCTTGCCCCCCACCCCTCTCCACATGCAACCTAACAGTCTGGTTTATTTTAAATGTTCTTAAAATATTGGATTATGGTTTTTTATCACTACCAGCTATTAAGACAGGAGTGCTAAGCATCACCAAAATATTTTATGAAGTTATTAGGTGACAAAAATCAGATAGTTCTCTGTTATAAATTCACTACCTGCACACTCACATGTAGGAGTTACTTGTATTTTTCATGCTGCTTGGAAAACACTAATTGATGCTTAGAGCAGGTAGAAAATTGCCTCTCCCTACATAAAGATAGAAATATGTAAAATCTTACATGTTACATATCTCTTCAAGATTGTTCTAATTTCCCTCTAAAACCATAATTCAGAAATTTTTTTATGGCAAGTAAACTTCTGGAATTAAACAGAGACTTTTTCAACTGGAACATGGTAGATGTTGATAGATATTTATTTTGAATTGCCAAGGAGCAAAATAATTTGGTGGCAAGAATCTGCCTGGTTATCACATAAGATGAATTTGTAAGGAATATAACAAAGATATTTATTTACTACTGCTGCTAAACCAGATTTCTTTATTTTAGAAGGTTTTTCCATCTATGAAGGGAAAACAAACTTTCCTTTGAGAGGTTTCTGGACTAAATAATAAATGTCAAGTCTAAATCCCATGTGAAAATCCATTGAATTTTATCCTGGATTGTCTTCAGGATGCAAAAGGGATGGAAAGTTTTCCTAGCTCTGCTGTCACATGGACAGCTGATTTACAAGCATGGGCACACACTGTATGTCCTGTATCTCCCCCTCAGCCCTAGGCTTGGTCTCAGCTGCCGACCTTTCAGGGAAAACTACAAACCAAAGAAAACATATCAGTAATAGTGCCCTGTAAATTAACTTGACATTTGATGCACAGAAAAAAAAAACCCTAATGCTAAAAGCCTACAAAAGACATGTATTTTTCTCCTCCCACTTTTTTTCCATTGAGATCCACTTGTGAACAAATAATTGATATTACTTTTTCAGAAGCCGATATAAATTACATTTACTGAGCTACAACAATAAAAGAATCTCACAACATGTGCATATGTGGCATCTACTTTCTCCCCCCCCCCATTTTTATTTGAAGTAACAGGATTTTCCTCCTAAGTTCTCTGTAAATAAAAGACTATCGCTCTTAATGTGCTCATGCATGCCACATTATTAAATGAGATCAATATCTTTCTAAAAGATAGTTGATTTGCAGTCAAATGCAGAACAGTTCACATTAACATTATTCTGAGGCTTAAAGATTATTCATTCTGGAGTTTGAGGGTTTATTTTCTTCTGTAATAACCATAGTGCTTTTTACAAGACATTGCCTCAACAGTAAAGCAATTTAGAATGGAGGATATTTTTAGACTACATTAATTGGAACAGGGGGAGGGAGGCAGTGAAATAAGATATATGAATTTTTAATTCATATTTGTACTTTGAGCTCATCGTTGTACTTGGAGCGTCCATCATGGCTGAAACTGGGAGCTGACATCTAAGCAGTGCAGCACAGCTGAAAAAAACCCACTCTCACCAAAACACAGAGCAGGGGTTCTCTCTCTCCTCTATTACTACTGCTAACTAGTACCATGCTGATTCTATTTTAAAAAACAAAAGCAAATAGCTGTGGGTCAGAGAGGCATATCTGGAGAGTCTGTTAAATAACACTATCAATCCTTCTGGTCCAGAAAGAGGTCTTTTCATTCTGGTCTTTCAAGAGCCTCAGTCTACCCATTCTAAAATGGGACAGAAAAAAAACCTGACATGAGCTGGCACTAAGCACTTAAATTCTCTACTCCTCGGTCATTACACTTATCTCCATGTTTTAAATCCTCCCCTCATCCACCATTCTTTTGCTGATTTCACCTCATTTGCATGATCTTATTATGGATTTAGCCTTTGTTCTGATATAGAATGCCGCATGGGGCAAAGCAAAACCTATATACAGAGTAAACATTTTCTCTTCTTCAAAGTTGTTCCTGCTATCCAGTATTAACACTTGATTTTTCAATATAATTCAATATTAAATCAGATCTAAGGTCTTGCTGATAAAATACTTACAGATTTATTATTGCTTGAGAAAATAAGAAGTCAATGTCTAAACTGCCTCCAAAAGTTTTTCACTTTTAATTTTTCTGCTGGCAACATTTTAGGCTAACACATTAGTGGGATGTAACAATTAAGAAAGTTTATTTTATTATTAAAATAAAGTATTATTAAGATTTTATTTTATTTTATTTCTTGTTTATTTTATTTTATTTCTTGTTTATTTTATTTTATTTCTTGTTTATTTATGACAAGTGAGCTATCTGCTATATGCCTAACTATACATAGCTTGATAAAGGAATATTGTAAACTGCTTAATTTGACTGATATGGCTCAATAGGGATAGCCAGGTTTCAATTTCAAAGATTTCTGGTTGCCTTGCATCTGAAAATTAAGAGACTGTATGCCCTTACTATGTTATTACTTTCTGGTTTTTCTTATACTGCAACTGTTTGTTCTGTTTGTGTTAAGGAAATTTCAGTCTGATTAATCCAGATTTCCACTGATTTCATGGATCTGCCAGTGAGGGGGCAGGTTTCAGAATAAGTTTCTTGGTTGCTGTCCAGAAGTAGGTGATAGAGTCCTTAAAGTCGCCCCCTTGGAAGGTAAAAAATGTCCCTGTGGCTGTTACCAGAACACAGCTGGGCCCACCTTGCAGGAAGCATGAATTCTTTTAAAAAAGAAAAAGTCTTTTCCTTCAGTAGAATTCTGTGGTGTAAAAAGGAAGGAATAATTTAGATGAAGCTTGAACTTCATCTTGTGATTCTTTAATTTTAATACCTTCCCTGCTGAAAGATTCCTACATGGGAGATTAACCATTTTGTTAATTTCTAAAATTTGGTGGAAATAGTGGAATTATTCAAATACAGTATCATTAAATTTTTTTCTAAACAAGATTTTAGCAGTGGTCAATTGTTACAATACCACCATCATCACCTTCCCGTAGAAACCAGAATGCAAAAAGGTATTTTCTTTCTCAAAGGAGGGTGTTCTCATTCCATTCTTAAAGAACATGATGCTGTTCTCATTACATTACCTTGTTTAAGAGCATTTCCAGTGGAAAACATCTGGTTACATCTGATCAACATAAATGATGCAGCATAAATAAAATAGCTCCACAATACAAGAGAGGAAATATTACCTCTAAGAATTTGTCCATACCTTTCTGGTAGCTGCCAAGATTACTCAATACAGGCAGCTTTGTTTGGTACATATTTTTAAGCAAAACAGTGAGATATGTAGTGCTTTTAATTGTCACAATTGTTTTGTTCCAATTGTTTCTTGTGCTGTGTATTTCGGTCATCTTTCATACATGGAAGTAGCAGTTGTTTATGGCTTTCATGGCACTTTTTTTGTGGGGGGCATAAAGTCTGCAAATATGCATATGGGGGCTCAGAATTGTCAAAGCATCACTCAGTGAGTCCTGCATACACACCCATACCAATGTTCTGTGTGCTGTCTTTCCCAAACCAAACCTTGTTTATCAGGCAATAGTTTCACAATAACTATAAATGATATTTTAAGAAATCTAAAAGGTTTTGTCATGTCATGCATACTATTATGCTAGCTTCTGTCTTGCTGTGTGTGTGGTTGGCGCAGAAATCACCACACTGAACAGGCAGTCTATGCAACATCTTCCTCTGCAGAAGATAGGAGTTCCTTCCTGTTGGCTGCCCACCATGAGCCCTTACCAAGGGGTGACCATCAACATGACCTGAGTCAGTCACCCTGGAGTCTTCCTGAGGAGACATGGGAGGAAGGGTGTCCTGTAAACCACTGGTTTTACAGAGCTTTAATGTGAGTTGCCTAGGAATCCTTTCAAGATCTCACTCTAGACACTTTTCCTATGTAGGAGAAATAAGATCAAAGCCAGGTGTTATGTCTCGATCTTGTGGGAGTGGGTTTCATTGACAGAGATTCAAAGGTCAACTCACACTCAAATGTGAAATATTTAACTTACACAGTCTTTTGCAATGGTGCTGTTTCACACAAATACACTGCTCAGGATGACAAATCTGAAAGTATAGGAACTAAACTCCTCGGAACAATGTCAACAGGGTCCTTTTCATCCATTAGATACTTACGAAGCTGACAGAAGTCAGTTGTGGAAGATTTCTGAAGAAAACACAGTTGTGAATCATTACCTCCCAGCTGACAAATTTGAAAATAAACTAGAGATGAGGAAAACAGACCTAAAACTAACCTATTCATACCTTGTCTTTCCACACCCATCTCCAGGACAAGCCTACAAGACAGGGAGAGCAATTGTCTTTGTAGGTATGAAGTTCTGAAGAGTTTCCTTGAAGACTGTCAGGAGCAGGAATATATGGGCTTCCCATGGTAGCAAGAGGGGAAGATTGGAGGGAAGGTGTTTTAAGATTTGTTGTTTTTTTCCTCATTGTTGTACTCTGAGTAGATTGGTAATAAATGGAAAAAATTTCCCCAAATCAACTGTATTTTGCTATGGTGAAGCATCATACCAAATATCTTTGCAAATGATCTTCCATTATCTTTTATATACTTATATCAAAGACATATTTGATATATTTTGTTATTTAATAAATAAATAATACTTTTATCTAAAATAATTATTTCTAAATCAATATCCCTATTTGGTTGTATAAGTAACATAAGATTTTCTCTTGCTGGGCTAATAATATTTTGGAATGAGACTTTTAATGCTCAAGGCTGTGAATGATAATTTCCACATCAGGAGTGTTTAGTAATTGTTTAAAGTTTTCTCTTAGTAATTGTTTTCTCCAATAAACTACTTTCTAAGACTATTCATACACAGAAGAGCAGCGACAACTACAGCAAATCACTCAAAGATATGAACAAACATTTCTTGACATTGATGCAAGGTGTTCACCAGCCTCTAATGCAGAAGGGAGGAAATAGCTATAGATATTCAAAGTCATCTCTGAAGCTTTCAACAGATTTCAAACATAAAAATGTTCAAAATAAACCTATTTAGGGTTGGTTTTGGCTTACTCATCAGGTAGATTGTGTACTTGGACTGACTCACTAGCTCTGAGGTAGTTGCTGTTAGTTTTGGGTGGCTCACCACTGCAGTTGCTTTCATTCTACCATATGTTGCTGGAGATAGTGAGTGAAAGTATTGTTTCAGTTTCAGCTGTCAAAATCTGATTTTTCTTTATATATGTACAAACATTCATCCAGATCCACACATTTTTACATGTTGGTGTTGTAATCAAATACATGCATTTTCTCTCTTATGGAAATTTTTTTAAAAAATTACTAATCTACTTTTTACCAAAAAGAAAACTAGAAGAAGAAATATAGTATTTTTATATAAGTTTATGCTAAGATTTTTCTAGAAGTCAGAGAAGACTTTTTAAGTCAAAAAATGTGTCTGTTTCCTTGCTCTTTCCCTATGCTGATGCATAAACTGCAGCCTAATATTGGCCTGCATTCAAATAGGGCCTTTGACACTTTTATGCTGATTTTTCAGAAGTCCAGACTGATGGTGGCTGAGCTGTAAACAAAAAACTGTGGGGCAATGATACTCAGTGGATTTGGAATTAATCCAAATTAAACATCCATCAATGATTTTCTCACAGCTTTAGCTTTGCACCATATTTTGAACAGAATACATAAAAATATATTTTTATTAATTAAACACAGAATATATGAAAAAACTGTATTTAATAAAAATATTTTTCTCCAGAGAATGAGCTAAAACTGAAAAGAGCATCACTGAAAATAAGAACTAAACTTGCAATCTTCAGACAGAACTCTCCAAGGGTATTCTTGTTGCCCTATGCCTTTAAAAAGTGCCATGTTCTGTCTCCAACTTATATATAAATACATACATACATGCATATGTTTGCATACATTTATAGCACTCCCACTGCTGCAAAGGGATTTATATATAGCATCTAAGGGCAAAAACCCCAAAACACCACAAGCTTTTAGAAAGTTGATTTATGGAAGGAAAATACTCTCAGATGTGATTTAAGAAACAAAAGGACTCTTTTATTTTCTTTCTGTGTTGGGGTGATTTTATGATGGTACTCTTTCCCTAATCTCTCTGCTTTATGCCCAATACAGGTTGCTAGGGTGGGTCTGGGGGAGTGGGAAGCCTTGGGCTTTCTGGAGTTGCAATCTGGTTTTTTTGCTTGGCTAGATTGGCTTTTTTGTAAGTCCAGGCAAGGAGCTTTTTTATCCTTCCCTGTCCTTGGAGAGGCTGCAGCAGCAATCCTTTGGCATCTTTTTTGAAGTGAACTGGACGATTTGGTTTTGGTCTAAGATTAGAGAGGATTACTGGTAGGAGAGGTGTTCAGTCAGAGCTGGTAGGAAAGGCAAGGGGCCACTTTCTTTTGGCTCCGCACCTCAGAAAAAGCCCAGCCACTGAGAGAAAGCACACTGAGCCCACCTGCTTCATCTGTGAAGAGGGGATCGCCACCAGAGTCACCAGTTTCACAGCTGTTTGCCTGAACTGCTATTTGAATCTCATATTTGTTTTTTCTTCTTTTTTTCCTGAATGCCCATGCCATTTTCTACCCACCATGTGGCAAGCTGCTGGTTTTTTCTTTCCCTGGTGTTTTTGTGTTTTGTTCCAGGGTCAGGGCTGGGGATGGGGGCAGGGCAGGGCGGAGTGGCAGGGTTAAGGTCTGACATTATATTTCAATATCTATTCAATATCTCCTTTACCTTTTTCCTGTGCCACGTGGGCACTCTGTTTGTCAATAAACAGCTATTTATTTGGTTTGTTTTCACTTTCATTCACTAGTATTCATTTCCTGTTGGCAGAAAGGGGTTGTTGGAATTCTTTTAGAGGAAACACTTATTCCAGGGTCCTTTCTCCTAAACTTGTCTCTAAACTAAGACATGTCCCCGTTGTGCTCAGGAGAATTCTGGTCTGTTTATATAAAGCCTTGTTTCTCAGTATGATTTTCCCTTCACAGTAGGCAACAAATTCCCACTTTTCAAATAAAATTTCCATAGGATTATGATTCTTGTAGAACTGCAAGGCTACCAAGCCCACCCCAGCTCCAGATGCAGAGCCTGGCAGCCCACCTACCCTAAATTCCGCTCATGCATAACTTGGAGGCAAAGTATAAGTGATAAATCTCCAAGCACTGCCCATCTGCAGTAAAGTGTCTAACCATGGTTACTGGTTACTCTGTTGGCTCAAATGAATGCAGCCCATGCTACAGCTTTGAAGGTCCAACCATCAACCTCTGCTGATTGAATAACTAAGAAAAGCACTATGCGATAGTATCATAATGGCTTCAAAGGAAGCTTTAATTCTTACACTGCTAAACTTTCAAAACCTCAACTGCACAATTCTCTTCTAGTGAAACTTTAACACAGAATTCACAAACTGACAGTTTTCCAAGATCCTAATACAAGAGGGGATTGTCTTTTTATTTTTGCCATATATGCTCCACTGCCTGACCCACTTTTTCTGTAAACTGGTGACAAAACAACTAAGATGTAGACCCTGAAAGAAGAGGAAGACTATTTATTTCTTTTTGTGCTGATCAGTTAATTAAAACTGAATAGCATTTATGATCCAAAACAGTAGATAAAGAGGTGTTTGGGTTTCCTGCTGACATTTATTTTGCCACTAGCTTTCATCCTGGTTACTGAAATAATGCCCTTTCTGAGCAGGAGTGCCCATTTTATCACACAGTTTAATAAAACAAACCAAAAAAAAGCCTCCCATCTCCCCCCTTCCAAAAAAAACCCCAAACCAAAAACCACCAAAAAACCTCAAAACATAAAATCATCAAGTAATGGGTCGTAGTGGTGGTTGTGGCAAGAGAGTGGAAGATTGTTGTGGGTCCCCAGGACAAGGTGAGAGATGAGAATTGACTCCAAGTTCTCAGATGACTGATTTATTATATTATGATATTATAGTAAAGGAAATTATATACTAAAATTATTCTAAAGAAAGAGAAAGGATACATGAGAAGGCTAGACACAAATGATAATAAAAACCCGTGACAGACTCAGAGTCCAACACAGCTGGCTGTGATTGGCCATTAATTAAAAACAATTCCCATGCTGGGTAACAATTCTCCAAATCACATTCCAGAGCAGCAAAACATGGAGAAGCTGAAGCTTCCCAGCTTCCGAGGAGAAGAAATCCTGGCAAAGGGATTTTTTATAAAATATCATAGTGACAGAAGATGGTGTTGACAGAGCTTTGCTCAGGATCCTTACTTTTCAGGAAAAAAAAAAAAAAAAGGAAGTCACCTTAATTGGGAGCATGTTCAACTCTCCAAACATCTCAAATTCACCATCAGGCTCTGGCCTATCAGACATAGAGTTAGAGGAGATGCCAAAATGAAGGAGTTGCATAAATTAAGCTGGCCTGGATGCAGCCAGCTCAAATTCTTCCTAAATTCTACTGCCTGCCCTTATAATTGGCTGCCTCTATTTCTTATCTCTACAGAGAAAGTCAGAACTATTCCCCTTCACCAGGAATGGGCAGTTTCTACATGAGGACACACAGTCTTGCTCAACTTGCAAAGTTGATTTGCCTCATTGCCTCATTCATTATTGCCTCATTAATGAATCTCATGAATTCAAGATTCATCTGGCCATAGAGGCAAAGAAATAGAGCAGCTACTGCTGCCACTATACAAGTTTTATGATTTCTAAAAAATCTATTATACAAAGATGATCTACTACACCCACCTCACTGATCCAAGTCAGCTGAGCTGAACATAAAATTTATCCCATCCAAACCGTTTTCCAGGGAAAAGGCACCTTGATGCTAATGGATAGCTTGGTGAAAAAAAAAAACTGGGATGAACCTACACTGGAATTTAGATGAACTCTCAAGGCTTTCCTGAAGAAATGGTTGCATAGAATGATATAGAATGTTTTCCTGTGTTCAGCTTAAAACAGGTTCTTAAATTAGTTATTAAGGATACCTTGAGTTAGGGTATTTTCTGCTTTCCAATAGTCTTAATTTTTATGGAATACTGTTTTTCACCTTCTTCTAGATAAGCTACCTTTTCCGTTGTCTTTAGTCCCTTTTTCCTAGGGAAGACCAGCGCTTGAATTACATATATCTAGAATAAGAACAAGGTGAGCAACAACAGCAAACTCACTCTGAGATCTTATGAATGGTTTCACAGATAGGAGGTAGCACTAAAAATCTTGAAGAGATTAAGCATTTTTTTGAATTTCATATTAATAAAATATTTCTTAAATTAGGTGCTACTTGTATTATAGAATAATGCACACTTTAATAAAGACTTTCAACAGCATAGGCATTTCATTCTTCTAGAATTAGAGACCACCAGAAATTACAGAGGCATGTGTATACATGCCAATTTTGTGCATACTTTCTCTTAAAGATTACAGTATATATATAAATATATGTATTGTTACATATTTTAACTTGACAACAGATGTGCAATTGAGACAGTTATTAGAAAGTGCAGCAACTTTTGTCTTTAAGAAATGTTTAGATACCTATAAATCTTCCTAGTACATAAGACATTTATTATCTTTGAATTAACTTCTGTAAACGTGAGTTTTAACAACTGAAAGAAATTACTGACATTGAAAGACTTGTGAAAAACATTTTTGTTCACACTTTTTCTTAATATCAGTTTGGTCCTTTGTCCTACATATTTTTGGAGTGAGGATTTTGTTATTAAGAACCTAGATTTTCAACCCCCTCTTTACAGACTTCCCCATGAAATCAGATCACACCTTTGGAGTAAATGGAATTTCTGAACATGAAGCATATTGTTTGCAATGGGTTTAGCATTTTAATTTGTTTTCTGATAGCAATTTAAGCACCCTGACTTTTTGGGGGGTGCAGGTTTTTCAGTTTGCATAATGCCAACAGCAATGTTGGCAAGTTATTCCTCCTCCCAGCAAATGCGGCAGAAGCACAATGTACAAATAACATAATTAAATAATTAAACATAATTAAACAATAATTAAACATAATTTAAATGGTACCAATTTTGTCTTGTTGAAATTATTAGGAGAGGCAGTATTTTATTTTACACTACAGAGATCTTAACAAGCAGTGTTTATTATTTACTCTTTTCAACACAAACAATTTTTTAAATACTCACAAGAGAGAAACAATTAGTGAAAGACATTTCATAATAATTAATGTCTTTGTAAGGCCAGACTACTATCCATGATGAAAATGCCATGCGTAACTTAAGTAACCTTGATGAAACAGAATGAGACAGATATACCTCCAGGTATAGACCAGGGCATATTTTCTGCTGCTTTGTAGCCAATACCATTTAAAGAAAACATTTCCAAAAAATCATTCCTATTGGAATAAAATCCCAATATTACCAGATGGAACGTGCCTGGGCTCGTCTGGCCCTTGCTGTTTGACCAGAGGCAGCAGCTGTGGTATTTCACCACAGTGATCCCTCTGGCTGGCTGGATGTTGCAGCTAGGCACTGAGAACAAGTCCAGGCTAGTAGGATCTCAGGTTTACCTCTGGTGAAAGTCCTTAGGCTAGTGAAGAGAAGAGGAGATGGATTCTACCGTAGGGTTTTAATCCAGAGCTTTTTTCCAGGGTCTCAGATCTCTGAATCTTGGTAACAGCTACAGTAGAATCCCGGCCGCATGATCCCAGGTCCTTCTAAGCCCAGGGGGAGGGGGAAGGGAGAGGATAGGTGAGCTACCAACCAGGTGGGAGAGGGCGAGTCTCAGGGGACAATGACACTTAGACAGGCCAATGGCCCAGGGCTGAGAAACATCTTTTGAACTTCTGCCAATCACACACCGCCCTTGCTGGAATGTTAAGCTTGGTGGACATCACTTAGGAAGAGGCAAGGGGAGGGGAACAGAGAAGGTATTGCTACCTGGGAAAGGACTGGGAAGTCTAAAACAGGAAAGTGCAACACACTGTAACACATTCCATAGCAAGAAAATTCATTTTCATGCATATCACTTGGTAAACTGTAAATTGTAGTTGTCTTATTTATGTGTGTAATCCTAATGTAGCTGATTTTGACGTCATTTTATGTCAGGTCCACCCTGATAAAAAAGAAGAAAGAGATAAAGAAAGCAGAATTTGTAAATTTTCTAGCAGAAAGCTTAGCAGTAATATGCTACATAATTTTACTGCCCACGCTATCATTTTAAATTGTCTGATTTTCTCATAGTGGAATCTCTGAGGTTTTAAAGGCTCTACAAACTTACCAAAAGCGACACCACTCCTGTGTTTACCATTGTGCTGAGTATTGTTAGGTAAACAACTAGTTAGTTAACCTCCAAGAAGGTGCTTCATTATGGCAGAAGTCTGGGCTATCATTGTTAATAAAACCTGCACCTAGAAATTACCTAGAAAAGCTTTTGGCTTCACCAACCAAATATTCCTCAGGAGAGACTGATGTCCTCAGGTTTACCCATTCTGACTCTTTCCTTTGGCGCCAGGCATGAGGAACCTTTTCAACAGTTGACATTGTCAATGCACAGACAGTTGGACTTCAGATTTCTTGCCTTTCAACTGTATTACCTCAGTTTGGTAGAGGAGATCTCATGCTGGTCTAATTCCAGGAATAATTTCAAAGACATCTCAGCCATTCTCAGGAAGATAGGTCACTAGCCATACTCTGAAACACAGAATTATTAAGAACATTAGAAAAATGTTTGCTATGATGCTGTTATTTTTTTAAATTTAAATAAAATTTTAAATTACAAAAACTCCCTTCTTTGATTCTATGTGCAATGCACTGATGCAGATTTGTGCTCCTCTACCAAGAGACGAATCACTAGAGGTAGAATGACACACAAATACTTACACAAAAATGTTTCCGATATTTTGCTTTTACATTCTTGTCTTAATAAATTCATTTGTATTAGAGTAAAAGGGCAAATGAAGTAGAGATATGCATTCCCTAAGAAAATGAAAAGCACTTGAAACCTCCTAGTTTTAACCCTAGTTCTGATACTATCTTGTATTTTACCTATAAATAAACTCTATCTCTCTGTGTTACTCTATTGATGTAAAAAGGTAATAAAAACATAATTTACTGTTTGCCAAGGTGACTGGGAGGATTTTTACACAAAGCTGCTGTACTGTTTTAAGGCATTACATGATAGGTATTACTATTAGTGGAGGTTCATGCAGTAAATCTCTTTTAGAAAAATATTTTCTAAACAAAATATCAACTTAGAGCATGAGCAATACATAACATAATTTTGCAGGACCGAGCAGCATCTGTTTAACTTAGTGGGGTTTTTTTTTGTACTTAGCTTGCTACCATTTTACCAGCTGAAGTTCCAAACTATTTGAATCTAACCAAAAAGACCAGACTAAACTCTTTTTCAAGGGCAGAAATACAAGCAACCTGGACTGAAGCTGTCCCATTTTGTCTCAAATCCAACTTGAGCTTTGTGGAAACCCAGGAAATTCCTCTGGCTGCCCTGGAGGACACAAGACCCTGTCAGGGGGCTCAGAGACCTTGGCACAGAGCCCAAGACCCCTGTGTCTTTGATTTAGCCCTTAGAAAAAACGATTACCAACCATATATGAAGAATTATAAGCCACAAAAGTTTAAGTAGGATGCTAGTGTATCTATTATGGGGTGAAAAATAGGTTTTTTTTGGTTTTTAGAATGTGGGTTCAGGGGGCAAGATGGAGGAATCTGGGTGTGTCCAGCCTTTCTCCTTCTTCTTGGCCTCCATCTTCTGCTGTGAGTTGGCACTTTTAGACTGCTTTAGAATAGAAGCTCACTGTCTAACATAGATGATAGGTATTGGAAAATAATTGTAAATATTGTACACATAGTTTTTAGTATAAAAAGATAACACTGCCCTCCAGAGGGAGGGAGAGTGCCTCTGACTGTCTTGCTGAGCAGATCTTGGCTGGACAGGAGAAAGAATTTTATAGATAAGATACAATAAACAACCTTGAGACTGAGAACTGAAGAACTCTGACTCCTTCTTCGACCACCGGGCTGGGAAAAAGAGACTTTCTAACTTATCTCGGAGTCACTCTGACCAGCTAGAGACCCCAAGAGAGCTTGGCTTTCCTTTGTTGTTTCTATAGCCCAAGAATAGGTGATAGGTTTCAGACTGTTTCAGACTAATATCTGTCTCATTGCCTCCTCACCAGAAAGCACCACATATAGGTTGATGGCTGACTCTCATTTTCTGGCAGCCAGGACAGAGCAGGTTGTGCCACACAATATTTAGATACTTAGTGAGGATGGAGCTAAAGATCTACTCAAGTCTTACCTGTCTTTAGCACCAGGCCAAATATATCAGCAATCTTGCAAGCAGCCCTTAAGAAACTGGGAAAAAAAGATGGAGACTTTAATTAAGGAGTGTGGGAACACAACTTTCCAGTGGCAAGTCCATCTGATGGTACCAGAACTCCAAATTCAGCTGTGTTCATCCCATGCACATAAAGCAGCATTGCTTCAAGACACACTCCAAAGCAGATCAGATAAATAAAAGAAGAAAGCAGACTACTCCAATGTTAGCTGCATGCTGTGGCCATGTGTTGAATATCGGAAAGCATACCACAGAGATGTAAGCATACAAGGAAATTTAGGGTTATGAAGTATTATTTTTAGAGTGCATATTAACCTAAGATGTGAGAGAGCATATATTTTCCATCATTCATTAGGCAAAATTATAAGAAGGTTAATATTACATACAAATATTGCCTTAACATAAAAATTGTATGCTTTGCATGTCTGGGTAAAAAGTACACTTCTGATAGAAGGAGTGCTGAATTATTTTATGCCTGTGGTTAGAACAAGTTGTCATTCTTAAGCAGGTACAAAGTTCAGACAGTCAAAAGAGATATGGAAAGACATAATTTATAATTTAAGTTCAGTGCCATTCATAACCTCAAGATATTCAAAGAAGCTGTGAAAAATACCTTTTTTTCAAATTTCAAAGATAAGTAAACATAATATGGGCAAGAACATTCGCTGTCTATATCCTCCAAATACTGTCATTCTCTGAAGCGAATTAATTTTGTATTTTAAAATATGTAATGGCATGAAATACAACAGCACATTTTTGCAGAAAACATTTCTCAGAAGTGCTTTGCTAATCATGTTAGAAAGATACTAGTTGCTGATTTTCTTCCTTTTCTTTAAAAAGTGAGTCACATCCAAAGGCTCCATTATGTAGTTAGGTGCTGGTTATCATTCACCTTATTAATATGACTTTATGTTAAATGAAAAGTTCTTACCATTTAGCTGTCTTTCAGGTTGTGTCAGGCTGCAATGCAAGATGTCTTTGCAGAACACCCTTAAGAATAATGTATTGTACGTCCCTGATGTAGCTGCTTCATAAGGTCCTCTCCCCCATTCGAATTCATTGGTATGACCAATGCACGTAGAGTTAGGCATGTACGTTCAGCCCTGAGCCAGCAAACATTAGAACAGTGGCAGAGGAGTGAATCTGTGCAGAAGCCCCCTGGATTCAGTATGTGGACACAGAAACCTGCCACGGTTGGAAACAAGGTGTTTACAGGACAGGGACCTTTGAAAGAAATCAAAACACAAAGCAGTTCAAGTCTGCTGTCATAGCAACCCCTTAAACATACACACAAAAAACCTGTTTACTTCATTTCCTAAGAATGTAATTTCAAATAGTATCAAAAGACTTTATGTTGGGAAAAAGAAGTACCATTCAACAGAATTATCTCTAACTCGCTTTTTAAAAAAAGAAATACAGGATAAATCACCAGTATGGTATTCTCTTTGTTGTGTTTATCCTCAGCTAACTTCTACAATGATGTCATTTTACAAAGAGCACTTTCCTTTTTTAAGGACTGCAGTCCTCACAAACATGCTCCAGTAGCCTGCTCCTGAAAATAAGTTACTATCTCATTGGAGTAACTGCTTCTTCAGCATGAGTTGTGATAGGGTTACACTTGAGTAAGGGCTGCGTATAGCGAAGCAATTTTCTATGTGCATGAAAAACTTTCCAAGAAGAATTTAACAAACAAGACCCCAGTACTGCAATATCTGCATTTAATATTATGCAAATAAGCCATCTAAATACCCTATAGGGGACTCTTGAGTGCATAAACATTTGCAAAATTGAAAGTGACGTGGTTTTGATGTACAAGAACAGAATTTTTTTTTTCAACAATCTTGCTGTTGTAGGTTTCTTCTTTTTTTTCCTTTTCACTCCAAGTCTTTAGTTCAGTGAATTAAACCATACAGCCAAGAAAACAGGGATAATTTTTGTTCATTCTCACTGCCAAAAATAAAAAGGTAGGGTGAAAGAGGTGGTGGGAAAGAGGGAGAGAAAGAGAGAGAAGAAAATTGGGTCCATTCAGTAGATCAACAGATACTTATGGTTAAGTGTAAAATCTACCCTTTTATAAGCATTTAAGGGATTGCTAAATTTTATAGCATGTATATGTGATGCTTCTGCTATGTGAACTGAGTGAAGAAAGTTAAGTTTCTAGAGATTTTTCCATATAGTATGAGAATCAATTTATTGAAAAGTTAAGTGTGGGAATCCATAAAATCAGAGAGTTTTAGAAAGTGGTAAAAAGACAGGCCTCAGACACAGCAGAATTGTGGAGTGCTAAAACAGCAGAAAGAATATCTAAGCAGTAGCGAAGACATGGGAGATAGAACAATAGAGCTGTGTAGTTTGGCTTTCTAAGTTGCAAAAAGTTTATTTGAAGTAAATATTTAGAAGGTTAAGTATGAATAGTGCTCTGTGCTTTGTCTCTCATAAATGGGCCATTGTCAGCAAGAATAGGCCACCATTGTTTTAACCAAAGCTACAGGTGCTTAAGGTGATTGGATAGAACTACTGTCAGTATGCTATTGCTCTATGTAATTGGCTAAGACAGCTTTATGATATGTTGTAACATTAAGTTTCTTTGGCCTGCTGCCTGGACAGCGAGCTGTTAGCATCTCTCCATTGTCATAATCATGTAATGAGACTGATGCTGAAAAATAAATAGCTCAAGACACTTGTCACAGTAGCCCCGTCCCGTTCGTGTCTGTATATAAACTGCCAGCAATAAATGGTGCCCCTCTGTGAGGAGCTTGGTTAGACTAGAGGATTAAAAAAGAACATCGTGGACAACTCGGTTGCTGGAGGCCCAGGCTGTTAACAAGAGGAATAGATCATCCCCTTCATCATCTGCATCTGATGTCCCTGTAAGTAATAAGTAGTTACTTTAGGGGCTCCTGGGCAACGAGATGGGAAGTCATTTATCTAAAACAGAATGGGACATTTTTTACCGGCATGAGAAAATTTTACAGGATAAAGGACGTTCAGATATCTCAAAAATTGAACTGAAAGGCTTATTAGTCTGGGTAAAAGCAAATACTCAAAATATAGACTTGCAGTCTGCTTTTACCTTTGATTTTTGGGATCAAATAAACTGGAAAATTTATAATCTGTTCACTCTCAAAAAGGAAGAGACTGTGGGCAAACTAATGCCGGTCTGTAGAGCTTTAATGGAGAGTTTTAAGCAGAATGACTGTAACAGAGACATTTTTGAACAGCAGAACACAGCATCTTGCTCAGACCCTTTGAATCCCAGTAATGCTGAGCTATCGTCCTCTTCTGGAGGGATGTCGGGTTGTGTTCAGAGTTCCTTCCCTTCTGGCGCGTCCGGTGTTTCTCCTGGCAATGTTGATAGCGTCGCGTCTCCCAGAAGCTTGGAACCAGAACAGCTTTCAGCTCGGGTCGCGTCTCCTGTTTCTTCCGGGTCTCCCCACGTCCCTGCAGCTGAGAACAGCCTTCCGTCCCTCCCTCTGAGAAAAAATGAACTCCTGCAATGTCAGGAAAAGTGTTCGGAATTTTCATTGCGTTCCGGGAATGTGGGAGTTTCTGAATTGTGTTCAGGGGAGGGTGGAATTGGCACGGACATGAGAGATGAGAGTTTGAAGAGGTTTTGTGATACTGTACCAGTAGCTACTGGCTCTGAAATTGTGCAGGCAGGAACAGCAGAGAGGAGCTTTGGGTTGGCTTTGCCTGGTCGAGGGGCTGTGGGGGTCACTCCTGCCAGTGCTTCCCCCTCTTGGGAAGACACCCCCTCAGAGTTGGTTGAGGCAGACAGATTGCTTTGCAATTCAAAGAATCCCTTTATTGTGACTTGTTCTCTCAAGTCTCTCCCAGGTTCTTCTGTGGTGCGTCAGTCCTCTGATATAGAGGATGGTGTAACTGTGAATCGGGCTCTGCCTGCAGGAGACAGAGCAGGGGGAATGAAAGAAGCAATGGGTGGCAGTCACGAGCCCGGAATGACTCTGCCCAGGCAGAGGCTTGGGGGAGAAGCAAGCGATCCAGGAAAACTTTCAATAGAAACGTAAACTGATAATATGGGAGTCTTAAAGTCTGTTTCATTTGCTGCTGGAGGAAAAAATAGCATTTTAAACTCACAGCTTGATGCTGGCCACTCTCCAGTTGTTTCCCCGAGACCATTGAGATGCAGAGAATGTAACAGTGAATTAGAAGGTGAAGCAAATGCAAATTTGGGATTTAAAACTCAAAAATCAGTTCAGTCTGTCTGATTCTAACAAAACTCAATTCAATTAGACTCAATTAGACTCCCATTGGGAATGGGAGTCTAATTCTGGCTCCCTTCCAGATATCAGCACACCACATTCTTTGGCTGAGTCCTCCTCTGTCCCTCTGGGCAGGGCTCCAGGGGGGCGTGTCGTTCAGGTAGTGCTACTCCCAAGAATTCCAAGTCTTTTTCTCACGCCTATTCTGGCAGAGCTCCTGGCAGCAACAGCCCTGCCAAAGACTTGCAGCTTGGCAGAACTCCCAAAACAGCTGTGGTCAGTGGGAATTTTACCCCTTCCACACCAAAGACAGCAATTATGAGAGAAAAAATTAGGATGCAACCTAGATTAGATATGGAGCCTCGTTACCTAATTGGTCTGATATTAGTCAACATTTATAAAAAGATTTGGATTCAAAGAAACAACTCCTTGCGTTACCTGTAAGATATGGTTGTAATGATGCAAATCCAAGATTTGAGAGTCTCTCTCACCATGATATTAAAGAATTGCATCAGGCTTTGAAAGAAAATGGGGTCTCTTCTCCTTATTTTAATAATGTGCTGAAAAGTATTTTTAATTCTTATGATTTGGTCCCTGCTGATTGTCGAAATGTGGCTTCCCTGATTTTAACCAATTCACAGTATCTTTTATGGGAATTACAATGGAAGAAATTCCTTAATAAATTGGTTGTAAAATGCAAACACTGCTTATGAGAATTTAGATGTTACCCAATCAGCAGGTGATCCACCTTACCATAGACCAGAAAATCAAGCTGCAGAATTGCCTTGGACTGTATTAACAGACATTAAAGACGCTGCTAGAAAAGCTTTGTTTTCAGTTGAGCCAGCTGGTACCCATGTAAATGCTTATACAACCATTAGACAAGGTGAAACAGAATCCTATGGTTCTTTTTCAGATAGATTAACCCAAGCTGTTTAAAAGCAATGTCCAAATGAACAAGCTCATCCTTGTATTGTTCAAATCTTGCTTCTGTGAACGCCAATGAAGAACGCAGAATAATTATTTTAACTTTGCCTGATCAGCCTCCAACTGTTACACAGATGCTAACAGCCTGCAGTAGGCTCACTGGTCCACAACACCTTACTAATTTACAGGTCAGTGCTTTAGGAAAAACATTGGAAGATAATTTGATACAACGATTGGATAAATTTGAAAAGCTCCTAGAAAAAAAAGAAAAAAATTGGGAAAATTCTGTTAGCACTGTGCAGTTGGACTGTGATAAAAAGCCTTGTTGCTTTGCTTGTGGTAAACCAGGTCACATTAAAAAGGATTGTTGTGTGAAAACATCCCAACCAAAACAGCTTTCTGTTTGCCCTCGATGTCGAAAAGAGAAGCCTCTTGCTAAGCATTGCCATTCTCTGTTTGACATCAGTGGCAAGCCTCTGTCGTTAAACTTCAAAAACAGCGCAAATTACCACCTTGCTCAGACAGAAGTAGTGGTACCCCCTGGCAACCAGTTACCCAGCCAAGCAATGATAGTGCCTCAGTCAACCAATCCTCAAATGGCTCCAGCCCAGTACCCTCAAGTACAAGGTTCAAATTGGCCTCCTCAAAACTAATTCATCTATTAAATAATTTGTGTTAGGTGAACATTCCTACTGGAATTCTCAATCCTTTTCAACAAAGACAAGATTTTTTAACTCTAGGCAAAGCCAATAACAAACTTCTTGGACTCTCAATCCTTCCTACTGTTGTTTCAGTAAATTCAAATGAAGAGCTAATGATTTTAGCTCTCGCACTCGATGTCCCTATGGTAATTCCACCAAAAACACCTGTTGCTGTTGCATTTTTATCACCTATGAATACGCACAAGCAAAACAACTTTCCAAAAAATTCAGTTGTGTCTGTGCCTCATAGTACCTCAGGTCCAGAGGTCTTTTGGGTGCAATGTTTAGACCGTGACCAACCACAACTGATTTGTAGCCTGACTCACTGTGGTAAAACAATTTATGTTACAGGCATGCCGGATACTGACGCAGATGTCACTGTAATTTCTCACATGTTCTGGCCTAATGATTGGGATTTGGTAGCTCCTTCAGGTTCCCTCACTGGGATTGGAGGTGTGTTTGCAAAGCGCATCCATGATTAACATTACAGGTCCTGAAGGAAAGACAGCAACGGTGCGTCCTTTTGTTGTTCAGAAGCCTCTCACCGTCTGGAGGAGACACGTCCTGTCACAATGGGGAGCAAAACTGGAGGTGAGCCTGTGATAGAACCCACACCAAAACCTGCCACTTTAAAATTGACCTGGAAAACTGATCATCCTATATGGATTGATCAATGGCCTTTAACAGAGAAAAAAATTAAATATCCTTAATAAATTGGTAAAGGAACAATTACAGCAAGGTCACATCATTCCCACAAATAGTCCCTGGAATTCACCAGTGTTCATCATCCACAAGAAGACATCGGACTCCTGGAGGTTGCTTCATGACCTGAGGAGGATCAATGAAGTGATTGAAGAAATGGGATCTCTTCAACCTGGACTCCCTTCTTTATCCATGATCCCAAAACACTGGCCTCTTGTCATCACTGATTTGAAGGACTGTTTTTTCCACATTTTACTTCATCCTGATGACGCTCCAAGATTTGCTTTTTCAGTTCCTGTCATCAATAGAAGAGAACCCGTGCAGAGATACCACTGGAAATCATTGCCTCAAGGAATGAAGAATTCTCCTATAATTTGTCAATATTTCGTGGCTCAAGCTTTGTCTCCTGTTCGACAGAAGTTTCCAAGATCCATGATTCTGCACTACATGGATGATTTGCTCATCACAGCTCCAACGCAAGCAGAAATGGAGCAAACCCGTGATACTGGTGTCGCTGAAATCCAAAATGCTGGGCTTGAAATTTCTGCAACAAAAATCCAAGAGATTCCACCCTGGAAGTACCTGGTATGGAAGATGACTGAGAAGATAACACCGCAGAAGATACAGATCCGGACCAGTGTCAACAACCTGCAACACTTACAACAACTTCTGGGAGAAATCAATTGGGTCAGACCTGTTTTGGGAATCACCAACAATGAACTGAGTCCACTTTTCGATTTACTGAGAGGAAGCTGCGACATCACCTCTCCAAGAACTTTAACACCTGAAGTTCGTGCAGCCCTCGACAAGGTCATGGAAGCTCTTCAAAAAAGACAAGCTCATTGTTGCGCTCTGGAAAAGCCTTTCTTTTTTTGCAATTTTAGGAGAAAAAATGCAACTTTGTGGCCTCATTTTTCAGTGGGACCCTTCTGAGCTAGATCCTTTGTTGATAATAGAATGGATTTTTCTTCCCTACAGGTTTCCAAAAACTATTTTCACAGTTTTAGAAATGATAGCACAAATTGTAATTAAGGCCAGAACCAGATTGCTAACTTTAGCAGGTCAAGAATTTGCAGTTGTCTATTTGCCATTGAAAAAAGATTATCTTAATAGAGCAATGCAAAATTCTGATGATTTACAGTATGCATTGTTGGACTTCTCAGGTGTTTGTTCTGTTCACTACCCAGCTCACAAATTATTGCAGGCAAAATTGAGTTTTAGAGAAAAACCAAAATTAAGTGAAGTTCCTTTAAATGCAATAACTCTCTTCACTGATAGCTCTAGCAAAAGACACAAATCAGTCGTAACTTGGTTGAACCAAAAAACTAATGCTTGGGAATCTGACATTCAAATAATAGAAGGATCTCCTCAGATTGTTGAACTTGCTGCTTTCCAGCTCTTTCCACAACCTCTTAATTTAATCACAGATTCTGCTTATGTTGCTAATGTAGTTAAGAGATTAGAAGGGTCACTTTTGAAAGATGTTAGGAATGATACTTTATATCTTTGGCTTTCATGTCTTTATACTACTTTGCAATATAGAACTAATCCATATTTTGTTTCTCACGTCAGGGCTCATTCTTTGCTTCCTGGATTTTTAATGGAAGGAAATGCGAGAGCAGACAAACTGACAATGGGGTTATTTCAAACACTTTGCCAAACATTTTTGAACAAGCAAAACTGAGTCATGCCTTTTTTCATCAGAACACACAAGCACTTGTGCGAATGTTTCAAATTTCCAAGAATCAAGCTAAGGCTATCATCAGTACTTGCCCTGACTGTCAGCTTGTGCAGCCTCCTGTTTCCACAGGAGTGGTCAACCCATGACGCTTGCAAAGCCTGCAGTTATGGCAAACAGATTTCACAAAATACCCTTCCTTTGGTAAATTTAAAAATATTCATGTTTCAGTGGACACGTTCTCTGGTGCAATTTTTGCTTCTCTTCACACAGGTGAAACAGGCAATCATGCCTGCCATCATTTTCTGCAAGCTTTTGCTTCATTGGGTGTGCCCCGAGAAATAAAAACCAACAATGGTCCCACATATACGTCTCAAAAATTAGCCACATTTTTAAAAGAATGGGGTGTTTGTCACATCTTTGGTATTCCTCACTCTCCCACAAGTCAGGCAATTATTGAGAGGACACATCAAACATTAAAATGCATTTTAGATCAACAGAGAGGGGGAGTAGAGGTCACACCACAGATGAGGTTGAACAAAGCTTTGTATGTTTTTAATTTTTTAAACAGCTCTGTTGCAGAACCTGATCCACCAGTTTTTAGGCATTTTTCAAATAACACACAGGCGAAGCTGAAAGAAAATCCTCCTGTTTTAATTAGAAACCCTGAGTCTGGACAAATTGAAGGTCCTTTCCGATTAATAACCTGGGGCAAAGGGCATGCTTCTGTCTCTACAGGTGCAGGAATTAAGTGGGTCCCAGCCAAAAACGTCAAACCATATCACACCCCAGAACGTGTTGACGGGTCCAGAACCGAGGAAGCAAGTACACAGACGTGAGCTGAACAGAGGGATCCTGGGGTCATGCCTGACGTTCCTTGTGCATCGGTGGAACTTGCAAACTCCGATTTTGTGTTAATGTTATTTATAAGTGTGTAAATTGTATGTCAAAGGTTTGTTTCATAGAGCTGATTTTTGGCAAAAGTTTAGGTTCTGTTAGGCTATAAATCCCCTCTACAGGATTTTCAAAATCAAATTTTATCTTACAGCTAAAAGCTGTAAGATAAAAAAAGCTGAAAGTTTTAACATTGATATATGTGTGAGGATTTTGCCAAAACTTAGCTCATGAAAAAGATGGAGCAAAGACAAGTGGTGTGTTGGTATTGGTGGGTTTTAATTGTCTTTTGTCATGCAGACTTGCCTGTGTAACAACCAAAAACAAATGTTTGGGTGACCTTAGCCAAGGCAGCCAGCTTGGATACTATATGTTTGTCTAATTCAGAACCAGGAAAACCTTTTTCAACCTGTCTGGTTGGTGTGCCAGTAAAAGAGTTGCCTTTAGTCAAAAAACAATCCAATGGCAAGCCAGGTGAAATTGACAATGGAAATGATTCCACATTGAATTGGAACGTTTGGTTCAAAAAACTTCCCAGAGCAGCATCTGAACCCCAAGAATTGGAAATCCTTGGTTCTTTAACAATAGATTTTTGTTTTACCTTCACAGCTAATGTTTGGTGAAAAGGTGATCCTCCAAAGTACAATGTTACTCCCCATTCTTTTGCATACAGAAATTTAAATTTTTGGTGTAATTTTTCAAACAGTTGGGATGTGCTTTCTGAAGCTGACCAATATCCATGACAATTGTCCAAGGGACATTGGTTCATTTCTGGAGACAGGGCTTGGCAAGGCATTCCATCACACCTTGAAGGTGGCCCTTGTAGTATTGGAATGCTCACTGTAATTGCGTCCACAGTTAAAGCGGTCATGAAAAAGAAACAAAGAAGAACAAGATCTGCTCATTATTGTGATGAGAACTGTGAAAGTCATTTCATGGCTTGAAAAGCTGCCAGAAGGGTTTCTGCAGGTATATTTTTACCCCAACTGGCTTCAGCAATGGCATTGAAACAATTAGATCGGGTTGGATGTTGGTTGAGTAAACAAACTAATGCCACATCCTCTGCAATTAGTGATATGCTAACCGACATTGATAGTGTTAAACATGCTACCCTTCAAAATAGAGCAGCAATTGATTTTCTTTTACTGGCACAAAGGCATGGTTGTGAGGAATTTGAAGGATTGTGTTGTATGAACCTGTCTGATCATTCTGAACCCATCCACAAAAGCATACAAAAGCTGAAAGATTTGACAGCCCAAATTACAGAAGATGGTGGATCCTGGTTAGATAATCTGTTCAAAGAATAGAGCTTTGCACCTTGGCTAAGGGAACTTTGCAAGATAAGTCTTTCTGTATTAGGTGTTTTAGTAGTGATACTGATAGTAATCCCCTGCATACTTCAGTATGTGCAACGAATGATGAACAAAACGGTCCGAGAAGTTTTTGTCATACAAGAGAAAGAAATAAGAAGTAGAATCACAGAGAGTGTTCAAAATCTCACGGAGATGATGGATGCAGGTATAGAAATGGAGGAGGGATTTGACTTAAGACCCTGGAATCGACAAGAGTTTTTTGAACAATGATTTGTAATTATTGTCAGATGTGATTTATGTGTTTTTCACTGACTAGGCCTTCACAGCATTAAGTTGCTGTGCTGTAATATAGCAATGCTTAGTACCAGCAAGAACAGCAAAACTATTATAGTAGATCTATGAAACACAAGTAGTTAACGACACTGTTATGAAGGTTTCTTTTTGTGTGAACAGAGAGGGGGAATTGTGGGAATCCTTAAAATCAGAGAGTTTTAGGAAGGTGGTAAAAAGACAGTCCTCAGATACAGCAGAATTGTGAAGTGCTAAAACAGCAGAATATCTAAGCAGTAGCAAAGACGTGGGAGATAGAAAAATAGAGCTGTGTAGTTTGGCTTTCTAAGTTGCAAAAAGTTTATTTGAAGTAAATATTTAGAAGGTTAAGTATGAATAGTGCTCTGTGCTTTGTCTCTCATAAACGGGCCATTGTCAGCAAGAATAGGCCACCATTGTTTTAACCAAAGCTACAGGTGCTTAAGGTGATTGGATAGAACTACTGTCAGTATGCTATTGCTCTATGTAATTGGCTAAGACAGCTTTATGATATGTTGTAACATTAAGTTTCTTTGGCCTGAACAGTGAGCTGTTAGCATCTCTCCATTGTCATAATCATGTAATGAGACTGATGCTGAAAAATAAATAGCTCAAGACGCTTGTCACAGTAGCCCCATCCCATTCGTGTCTGTATATAAACTGCAGGCAATATTAAGCTCTTCTTACAACTTCAAACTTCTGAAAACACAGAAGTGGTCAAGTCAGTATTTTCCCACAGATAAACTAAGTGTTTACAAAACTCCTTGACTAAATATGAGAACAATTTTTAGAACTTGATTAAGGTCACACAAAAAAGGCTTTCTTTCATTAACAATTTTAGCTGCAAGGGCCACCTTACAGATCCTGGTGAGACAGAAATTATAAGTAAGCTTCAGCTGCAACTATTGGAAAGGACAGATTGTCATTTTTAAGACTGATTTAGAAAAAAAAAAATAATATTTTCCAGTCCAAAGGAAACAACTTTCCCATTTCAGTGGAGGCATCAAATGTGCCTGCTCTCTTGGCTGCTTAACAATGTTCATTCCATTACTAGCATGTTCAGGAGACAGTTACATGACTCATATTCTCACCTCTTGGGTAAAGTCCCCTTAAGCATATTCGAGCCTGTCAGCACCCTGCTGACTCTGAGCCTCCTTCAGAGCTTAGTCTTGCTCTGCCAGCAGCTTCGTGGCCTTGCTAAGCACCCCTTCTCCTGCTCACCTCTCGACTGCCTTGCAACAGCCCAGCTCCCAGTAAGCCCTGGTACCCAGGAGATCTGGCTATCACTCTCCACACACCTTCTTCTATCACTCCAAGTCAGAACAGCCCTCGTTGCACTCCATGGCTTGGTGTATCCCTGATTTGTCCCCCTTTTGTGCAGAAGCACTGCTCATCCCCCCTCACGAGCTTATTAATCCCTCCCTCACCCCGCTTCTCCCCAGATGTGATTTCAGGCACTCTTCTGAGCTCACCATTTCCAGTTGATGCTGACAGGTATTAATGATGCAGCAATTAGTCCACCACCACTATCATAGTGTGCTGTGGGCAGTTTCTGTGTGAGGAAATGGCTTCCTGGCCTAAAAGCACCAGACTTTTACCAGCAAAAGGATGCCTTCCAGGAATTTAATTGAGGTATTCATGCTTACTTTTAAATATTTTTGTTCTTCCTCCCAGATTCTGTGTCAAAACATCCCTCTTTTTCATTCCATCTTTCCAAAATGTATTTTCAAGATGACACTGCAAATACTCTTGCAAGCAATCCCCTCAATCACCTGTGCCATTTTCTGCAGCTTCATTTGCCTGCTCACTCTGAAAACACAAGAAGAAAAAACACCTGAAAATAAACTCCTAGTAAGATGACTGATTTTACTTTTTTTTGCTATAATCTCAATTGTAATATAAACAGCAAAATTACACTAGGCATAGATAATTGCTAAAAAGAGCAAAACCCAAGCATTCATATGTTAATACTTGAAAATCAGGTTTCTACAAGCACTGTGTTTTTCCATTTGTTTCAACAGCATAAATAGCAGTGCTTATCATTTCTGGAAAAATGGGTGACACTGGACAAAAAAATCTGAAGCAAGATTTTCCATGAAATTTGGTGGGGTGAAAAAACACAAATCCAAGCTCTGCTAGCTTTGGTTTCCCACAGAACATCATTAAGTCCTGTGCTCAAGAAGTACTATATCTCTTCTGTGTAGAATGAAAGATACCAAAATTCTCATTAATTGTGTGTTTGCTACTCCATGACAGCACTAGCAAAATATTGCAAAGTTGCAAATAACAGTAAAATGAAAGACTCTGAGGGAAAAGTTTATAATATACTCAGAAGGTCATGTAAAAGCACAGATTGTACCAAAGAATGAGAAAAAAAATTTGTAAGGACTAGGCTGGGAAAAGTGCTGTTTAGTGATACAACAGTGTGTAGTCAAGCAGAGTGCTTGTATTTCACAAACTCAGGGAAGCTGGGCCATGTCAGTGACGATGACAAGAGATGGGTGATACCAGTGGTAGTTTTTACACATCAGTAGCTGGCATACTTCTACATAACTGGGCATTAAATTAAACATTTGGGTGAGCAGTCGGTTGGGCAACTTTGCCAGAAGTTGTTCAGAGCAAATGTCTTTGTTGAGAACAAAATCCAAATCCGAGCACTCTGCTGGTTAAAAAACTCCAAACATAATAATGAATTGTATGAAAGTCACCACCATGTATGAACACCCATAACCTTCAGTTTTTCCTATTCATCTGGTACTTAATATATTCTAAGCTTAAAATTCAAGTTTTAATTTCATGGGAATATATTCTAAGTCAGATTTTCCCAGCACAGGGAAACATACACAATTTGGAATGAAAACCTTCTAAAAACATTCTTCCTCCCCCCACCAAATTTCTAATACATCTGCCCTTCAGATCATCAACTCTCAGTCTATCACTACTCTTTAGATAATCAATTCTCAGTTCATTAAGGAGAAAGGAGTCTCTCTTGTACCATAGTCTTCTCCTGGAACCTTTTGTGGCACGTGGCACCACCTGGAGATCATTTGCCATCGTGACATTTTCCTTCCATGCCCAGTGCTCTCACCACTGCACATGGACCAGAGCTGCTTCTAGGGTTTTCCTTTTCAGAGATGCTTCGCCCAGTTCCAAAAAAAGCAAATGTCTCACTTTTGGGACACTTGTCTTCCCCAGGGGCCGAGGAGTCCCGAGAACAGAGATCCTCTTCTTCTTCTCTGAAGATGGACGGCACCACCACCACCCTCCACACCCGTTGTCTCTGTTCACGCACTCCTTCACATCACATCTGCATTTTCTTGGCTCTAAGCCATTGCCTCCCCCTAAATGCAGTCTCTGTGTCACAGGAAAAATGGTTCTGTCCATGGCTATACAAGAAAACTTCGGCCAAAGGCCACTCCATCACCTCTTTTCACCTAAGGTTCTTCTTAATTTCTCTCATGGCCCATTTCCTCTTATCTCATCTCTATCTCTCTTCTCATTCAACTCCAGGAGGAATCAGCATTTGTAAGGTTTCCATCATCCAAAAAAGGGTTAAAAGTCTCAGGCTCGGCCTGTGCAGAACTCCCATGGCTGCCCTGCTGGGCACCTTCTCCCTGCACCCCCCCTTCTCCTTCTTGGCTGGCCGTGCTATCAAATCTCAAGGTGGCACAGGCACAGACACCAGCTCTCTCTCTCTCTCTCTCCTGGGGGTGGGGGGGCTGCCCGATGGCTCTCAGGGTTCCTCCACCCTTCCATCCTGCAGGGACTTTCTCCTCCCTTCTCTGTCCAAGGCCTGGCTTACCTCACCCAGCCGCATGGCCTCCCCTCCCTGCCCAGCCCAGAGCCGGGCAGGGAGCTCCGACCTCTTCCAGGGACGGAACCCAAGAGAGCTTCCCTCGGGGGTTCTCAGCTTTTAACCCCTTTGTGTTCTCAGAGGCATATCCATGTCCTCAGTGGCCACACTAGGTGCCAATATTCAAATCTGAGCACCTATTGGTTTGACCACAGCATCCCAAAAACACCACTTCCTCTCAAACCAGGACAAACACTTTAGGGACAATCCCTCAGTGGCATAGGGATTGGGTCTTCACTGTGGTTTATTTCTGTGGAACTGAACAGAGTCAAAACAACGGAGCAGTATTAAGAAATCACAAACCCTAGTTTGGGGCAAAACCCTTATTCCATGAATCTTTGTGTGACCTGTGAGAATGCAGGTAGGTAAGTCTTTGCTACCGTGACAGGTAGGAAGTACCAAAAATGCTAATGTTGGTGCTTTTGCAAATATGTGTTAATGCAGATGTCCTAGTTCAGAGCAAACTAGACATCTGTTTTGAAGACTCCTTCTTTCATGAAATAAGAAGCATAAAATTTCATTAAATAATACAGGTAACGTTACAAGTGTTGAATTAGAATATAAAGCATCCTTGTGAAAGTAAAGTCAAATGCCTGAGAATTATCCACTACACTAACTTTATCTGAGCATGGTACTGTTTTACAGAAAATTACTGTGAAGAGGCCATAATAAAACCTTATCTATTCATTTCTGATTTATTTTTCATTTTGAGTACTTTCTGTATGGTTTTGACAATTAGTTTCTCACAGAATACTATGAAAAAATATTTTTAAAATATCATTATGCTAAAAAAACCCAATTAGAATAGTCATTTCTGTGATACAACATGAAGCAACAAAGAAGTCTTGGTATGAAGTCTAGCCAACTAAGTTAATATCATCCCTGGATCTGTAGGTTTACAACCAGAATCCTCAAACATAAAAGTGAAAAGTGAAACAAGCAACACTGTTGTGCTGCATTTCATTACGGTCACTGTTCTGATCTATGAAAAGGAGGTTCCCCTCTTCCTTCCACCTTCCAAGAGTAGAACCCTACAGTACTGAAGGACAAAGAAGTGGTTACACAGAACTATTATCACCCTATTCTTCAGTGTTAGGTTTTTATTTTCATAACAGTCTACCTGAGAATATTGTAAGAAAAGTCAAGTAAAGCTCTTTTGGCCCCATGCGAGCTCTTAAGGTGACAAGGGTACAAACAGAGAAGGGCTTTTAACTATATTGAGGGCTAAAAGTTGGAAACAATGCAAAAGCCTGATTGCAATTATGGCCAGAAACCTTCACAATGGCACATCACATGTACTATTCATCCTGCTCTGCACTTTCACAATGTTGCTTACACCTGTATTTCGAAAAATACCACAAAGAAATTTTCATGGGTCTTCCTTGAAAGTGGGCGCAGCTGCCTTCCCAATGTAACACTGCTCTTTGTATGTATCTGAAAACAGTAGCTGCAAATCTGTATTTAATGGGACAAGTTTAGGTCTTTTCCATAATCACTGCAATCCGTTTTCAACTCCTTCCCTTAATTAGATGTTTGCAGATAACATTTCAGCACCCACCTGATTTGCTATATTTGATTTTGCATGCCTTATTTTTTTTCCCCTCATTCATCATATGTTTAGGTACCTCATAGTGCCATAGGAGTTGTAGATACAGTCACTTAAAACAGAGGTCCAGACTACATGTTTGTTTCTAAACTAGTGATTTTCTTATTGCTGTTATCTTCATTGAAGGTATTTGTCGTGGTTTGAGAGGAAATAGGTTTTTTGGGATGCTGTGGTCAAACCAATAGGTGCTCAGATTTGAATATTGGCGCCTGGTGTGGCCACTGAGGACATGGATACGCCTCTGAGAACACAGGAGGGTTAAAAGCTGAGAACTCCCAGGGGAAAACCCTCTTGGTTCCGTGAAGGAGCTCAAACCTCCCCTGCCCAGCTCTGAGCTGGGCGGCGGAGGGGAAGCCACGAGGCGTGAGTCAGGTAGGCTGGGGGCCTGGACAGAGAAAGGAGGAGAAGGCCCTGCAAGATGGAAGGGTGGAGGAACCCAGAGAGACATCAGGCAGCTCCCCCCGGAGGAGAAGAGAGAGAGAGAGAGAGAGCTGGTGTCTGTGCCTGTGCCACCTTGAGATTTGATAGCACGGCCAGCCAAGAAGGAGAAGGGGGGGCAGTGAGAAGGTGCCAGCAGGGCAGCCATGGGAGTTCTGCACAGGCCGAGCCTGAGACTTTTAACCCTTTTTTGGGATAATGGGAACCTTACAAATGCTGATTCCTCCTGGAGTTAAATGAGAAGAGAAATATAGATGGAATAGCAGGAAATGGGCAAGTGTGATCAAAGTCCATGCAAGTTAAAAATGCCAGCTGAGTTGAGAAGAATCCTAGGTGGGAGGAGATGATGGAGTGGCCTTTGGCTGGACTTTTCTTGCGTAGCCATGGACAGAACCATTTTTCCTGTGACACAGAGACTGCATTTAGGGGGAGGCATTGGCTGGGAGCCAAGAGAGTGCAGTGATGTGATGTGAAGGAGTGCGTGAACAGAGGCGACAGGTGAGGAGGGTGGTGGTGGTGCCCTCCAGGAAGAAGAAGAGGATCTCTGTTCTTGAGACCCTTCGGCCCCAGGGGGTGAAATCTGGGGGAAGACAGGTGTCCCAAAAGTGAGAGACTGTGCTTTTTTTGGAACTGGGCAAGGCACCCTTGAAAAGGAAAAACCCTAGTAGCAGCGCTGGTCCATGCACAGTGATGAGAGCACTGGGCATGGAAGGGAGAGGTCACAATGACAGATGATCTCCAGGCGGTGCCACGTGTGACTGGGAAACACAAGAGGTTTCAACTGTGTTTCCAGGGGAATCCCATGGTGCAAGAGAGACTCCATTCTCCTTGATGATTTGAGAATTGATTATTTAAAGGGTGGTGACAGATCGAGAGTTGATGATTTGAAGGGTGGATGTATGGGAAATTTGGTGAGGGGAGGAAGAGGGATGAGACACGTAAGGTTTTCATTCCAAATTGTGTGTGTTTCTCTTTATGTATAGTTGTAGGTTAATAAAGTTTTTCCTTTTTTTATTCTTAAGCTGGAGCCTGCTTTGCTCTATTTCTGATCACATCTCACAGCAGACACCAGGGAGGAAGCATTTTCATGGGGGCACTGGCATTGCACCAGGCTCAAACCATGACATTCCCCAGCATGATCCCATCATATCACTATAATAACAGGCTCTGTATTACAAAATTATTGCAGAAACATACTGACAAGCTGTTTCTGCATTCCTTTATTGTTGGAATCTGATATTTTTATTTCAAAATGTGTAACTAAGTTTATAAAATGCATTTTTTAAGAAGAAATGCCTAATCCCTATGCATATAAAAAAAAATAAAGGCCAAAATCGGAACCAGAGCAGTTGAAAGATGATAAATTATATATTCTAGAGCAACATTTTTTGTCTCTCTCCGTCTCTTACCAGGTGAATGATAATGCTTCAGAGGAACATCTTGTCTTAGAGAAAAATTATATAGCAACCTAAAAGGTTTTTGACTGATACTGAGGCTGACTTGGCCTTTGTGGATGAACACATTTCAGAAACTCTTCCTGAGCCTTTTGACACTGTCCAAACACTGTTTCTCCACATTCTAAACAAAATGGAATTTGGCATTTTGGTCAAGAAAGGGTAGTATGAATGTAGGTAATACAAAGTTAACAAATTTTTTTTCCCTTTCAAATTTTAAGGACATTTAATTTCACTTTTTTTTTTCCTCTCTATTCTGTGAAAAGGGGAAAAGGTAGAAAATGAAATATTTAGCATCTCAGCAAACCATTGGTGTGACACCAAGCCTGAGCAGGATCTCAGGACTGCTAGAAAAGGATTTAGTTCATCTAATGGCTGTGATTTCTGTTTATGGACACTTTGTATTTGACTGTGTGTTGTGTCAGACGTCTGAGATCCTCAACAGACAATTTCATTAATTTTAATTTTTTTTTTATTCAGCACGTAATGCAAATAATCCAAATTAAAAAAAAATATTACTTCTTGATCAGTTGCAAACATATAGTAACAAGAATAATGCTTCCTGGGTCTTAAAATGACACCAGTTTATTCTGAGACATGACTTCATAATTTAAATTTAATTAAGAAAGAGCAATAAATGACATCCTAAAACCAGTGCTGAGATGACAATGTCTTATTTATGTCTATATTTGTACATAAGCAGACTTGATTAAGAAAACTTAAGTATACATATCTTTTTACGGAAACTGGACTGAGTAGAGCTGAAATTATTTATCTTTAAAATTCCCTATTTAAACTATTATTCTGCAGTTTCAGTATACATATGCACAAATCAAGGTGATTCTTGAGATATTTGTATTGTAAATTCACCTTGCCTTTTACTGCTTCAGTGATGGTTAAGCATACATAAGATGCACTGTAATTTTTGTCTTGTGATTCTTGTCACAATGGATAAAAACCTTTAAATCATGATTCCAGCAATATCCATTTCCCACTCGCATTAAAAAAAAAAAAAGAGCTGGTTTTTCTCTTATTTATGCCAATTGGCTAGAGTGGCAGATAACCATATAACAACACAGCACAAGAAATCTAGACGCAGAGTTACTTCACTGACTTAAGATCATTCATCATACTTGAATGATAAGGGTAGGAAAGTCAAAGGGTGTAGGAAGAAAGAGGAAGAAGAGGTCTCTGAGACTTGGGAAGAAGAAAAAAAATGCATATAGGAAACCATAAAGAAAAAAGCTATATAAAAATCAGACAGAAAAGAAACCAGAATAATAAAAGAAAATGCATGCAGAAGATTTGCAGGAGTCTTCCTCTGTCTCAAAAGAGGGTTGACTAAATTTTGCAGAAAAGGGCTACAAATGCAGAGCTTATATCAGATTTTACAGAAGAAGGGGCTTTATGCTTTTACAGTACTCTTACAGATAAAAAGAAAGCTTCATTTTTAAATTCCAATGGACATGTAATCTAATAAATAGCCTTATCAAAGAAAGAATGCCTTGAAAGTACCTTAAGGAAACCTTGTGTCAATCATATTTTCTGAGATTTAACACACCATAGCACTAATTTTATAAAATTGGTTCTGTTGTATTAAATTATTAAATTTAAGAAATCTTCAGTTTCTAGATCTAAAATATCATCTTGGTTTATGTTCTATATAAGAATACAATTTCTCTAAGGACTTTTTTTGTTGGGCTTTTTTTCATACAAAACCTTTAATCACAATCCTAATGAATTTGTAATCACTGTTGTGCCACATGCAATTTCCCTTAACTCTGTGGGAATTAGGTATCCAAAAGAATTGGAATTGATATCCTGGATCAGATTGGCTTGACTGTCCAGCTGGCCAGCATTATCTAAATTGAAGAAAAATAATTTACAAATAGCAATGGCCCATGATGAAGTTACCAATCCAGAGAAAAAGTTTTGTTATTTGACTTGTTGATTGTTTATCTGTATGCAGTTTACTTCTCATATGACATAACTGTGACTAATTGAGTTGTCATAAAATACCTAATACTCTGCTGGATAGTCATCCTGGTAATTGCTTTTCGAAGTGACTTCTACGTGTCACTTATGTAGTTTACCTTAAGAAACACTACTTCCTCTCATCTGGTTTAAAATATTCCTTTCAGGTTTTGAAAATTACCCCATTTATTAAATGCAGTCTGCCTTGCTCTCTCTGGCAGGAGTTATTATATAGCACCCGTGACTATTTTACTTTTGCAACTATACACAGGTATTTGATCAAGATTACTTAAAGGAGCAGTTAAAACCCCAATATTAGAGAAATGAACATAACACTGTTTTAGAGTTTATGTGCTAGCAGGTTACTTTAAGACATTAATGGATAGGCAGAATTGAAAGGTTTTACATGTAAGGGAATATACTAATGAAACCAGAAATACTATGTTGAAATACTGAATTATAAGGAGTATGATTTACAGTTTATTCCAAAGCAATTATCATCTATGTGTAAAATTTTAATGTCAGAAAAAATACAAAAGCATCTCAAACTTTACCTGAGAGTGATTATATGAAAAAATTGCTGATTTTTTCATAAGTAAATAGTAAAAAAAATCAATGCAAAATGTATTCTCATGGCAGACAATACTTAAATCTAGCTTAGTTACTGTTAAAGAAACTTCTTAAGGTGGCCATATGCATTTCAGCAAACACCAGTAATTTTGGTCCCTAGTGTATTGATATTTAAGAAGTATACTTTGTTTTCCTCATTTTCTTTTGTTCAAGATTATTAATTCCAAAACCTGAAACCTAATAACTGTGCTTGAAAAACAGCTCTGAGTCTCAGCTACATTTACACTGTCATTCTGTAACCCTGGTTCATTGCTAATTGTTTTAATTTCCATTTTTACCTACCAGAGCATTTTCTGGGTTCTTCCCTTATGTTTGCTATATAAACCCACTATAAGCCTCACACCCCTGCCAGCAACACTCTCCCATATGCAAGATTTTTGGTTATCTCAAAATTTATACTGCAGTTATTTTGGGGGATTTTAAATCTCCTTCTCATTTTTCCCTGGATTTGTTTATCTATCAAAATATTTTCCCTCCTGATTTCAAAGTGGTCACTTCTATAGTTTCCAGAAGTGTTGGTGGGTTTTTTTTGTTTAGTGTTTGTTTTATGTGAAATGTTATGCTCAGTTAAAAAATTTGGCTCCTTTTAGCACAGCAACAAAATTATTTCCAATCAACCCAACTGAAACAAATTAGGCCTAGGAGAAAATAGAATAGTCCTAAACCACTGTGGCCCTCCTTATCTTGCCTTCCATAATACACTCTGTATATTTTTTGAATGGAATCATTCATAGCTGTGTTTTGCTCTCTGATCCAGTTTTGTTCAATAGCATATACTGTATATATACATACATTATTTGTTTTTACCCAAAGACATAGCTAAACTAAGTGGAAAAACATCATGTCAAATCACTGATCTTATTGATGCATTAGTTAAAGTTTGTTCAATATTTTGAATAGATCACATGGTAAGTGTGCCAAGTTTTTTTTTTTGGCCATTACTATAACTCAAAAAAAAAGTCTTTTGGTTTCTGCTGGAGGAGGCGTATACCCTTACAAAATCAGTGTGATTTGCTCACTTTATTTTGAGAGAATCAGAAAGATGAATCCTCTGGTTTTTAGGCTGTCATATATTATGCCATGAATGTCACAGCCTCTGCACACTTAGGGCCACATCTGTCAAAGATAGAACCATTTTTAGCAAAGGATGCTAACAAATATACTACAGGACTGAGTCTATATAAGACCCATGAGCAGAAATGGACTGTCATTCCAAACCTGGGGAAAAAAGATAATACTTTTATTCCTCTGCACGCACTATCTCCTCAAATTCAAAGGCAGATTATTTTAAAGTGCTTGCAGTTACATATGAATTATAAACCACTAATTTACAGGAATATGTAAATTAGATAGGCATCTAATATGGGACATAAACCCCAAATTTTTTATCTTAAAGAGAAAACTTTTGTGCCCAAGCATGTAACCTTTACAAGCGGGAAAACTCTTATGTGAATGTACCCAATAAGCTTTTGCTTACACTGTTATAAATCTAAAGTAACTCCTCTGACCTTAGTAGCTTTATTCAAGATGTACCCCTTGTACAGATGAGATTAGAATTTGGCCTTTTAACCTGAATTAAACTCCATGCACACATAATATCATACCAGGAAAGTCAGGATAGCTGAAACAGGTCGTCTGCATGGAACACTATCAGTAGGAAAATGTTTAGACAGTGATTTTTACAAAAATGGTTAGGCCTATAATTGTCTTAGTTAAGTCAGTGACAGTCTTAATTATTCACCACTAGTGTCGCTGGGCAGAATGCTGAATTTAGAGCAACTTTAGGTGTATAGTTCTCAGAGTCAGTTTACTTAAGAAAAAAGAACTTTTTAAAACATATGCTAAATTAAAGAATGAGATTAGGGGCAATGTTCTGTCTTTGAGGCCTTTCTCTGGCTGAAGAATTAAAAAATACTAGTTTTTCACTTATGGCCTAAAGAAGACCTAACAGTCAAAATATCACCTTTAACTTCTATTTCTGAGTATCAACTTCTATTTGGTATTAATTTTTCTTTTATTTTCTAACTTTCATACAGCTACCTCTCTATCAGTATCCAATTTTTATGAGACATCAGGTCTTTACTTCTGTACGAATCTCACAGTGATGCCCACCAGGCTACTGATTTTTTAGCAGAAACTCCTGTTAGAGTCAATGGGAAATTTTAGTTAAAAATCCATGTCACAATCTGACCCAAAATGAGTGAAAAATTCTTTGTGAAAGTCAAGAAATAAATGACATTTTAATTCAAAATTGAAAGTTTTGAATGAGCTCCTAGAAGTGTCCACTGAAGCATATACATTGTGGCTCTTGACTACTTTCCATGTACATAGGGAAAAACAATCAGATTGTAAGTGGATTGAGAAACAGACAGAAAAAAAAAATTTATATCAATTATCTGTGTGGAGATTTTTGCCATGTTCTCATCCACAAATTTCATGCTTAGTAAAAAAAAAAAAGAAATGCAATTACCAAGTATTCCATTCCGATTTTTATTATTTTAGAGGTATAGTTTACATTCTTAAAACGTTTCTACCTACTTTTCATTTCAAATAACTGTTACACCACTAACACATTGACAATATCATATTCACTGGCATTTATTTTCATATTGTATGTTGCAGTATTTTTCTGTTAACTACTCAAAAATACCACCTTCTTTAAAATATTATTTTGATTTTCATTTAAATTAGTAAATTAGATATATATAGGCTGATTTTGAAACCTTCTAACTTCATTTTTGATATTAATTTTTAAATTGTAAAATCTGTTGATACTTGTGAAAGTTAGAAAAATCACTGTTGTGTGACAATGAGCCTTTTATTTTCCACATATTGAATTAAATGTGGAAGTAATATTAGAATGCCTAAACCACTGCTTTGAAAGATTAATTTGGAAATTAATTTTTGACACAAAATACATTCAGCAGCAATAAATTTTTAAACCTTTTCATTTACTCCTGAACTGGAACATCTATAATTTTAAATTGCCTTTATGCCAGACATGGAAAAGAACTTTGCAAAATGTTGCACTTCAACTGGAAAAATGATTCCTGTCCTTACTTTAGACACTGTAGTCTTAGGTGAACATTTTTCTGACAATATTTTTCACTTTATTAAGTCACCTCATCAAGCAAGTAAGCAGGATTTATTTTGTGGTCATGGTGTTAGGTATTTGGGTTTGGTGAGGGGGCATCTTTTGTTTGTTAGTTTGCTTGGTTTTGTTTTCTTAGAGATGGTTGTTTGCTTTCTTATAATTTAGGCTCAAGTTCAGAACAAGCTTTTTTAATGAGTTAAAATGGCCACATTTAATAGCCACAGCAATTTCAGACTTGCAATCAAAAAATATAGGAACTCTGCTCGTTGTACCAAAGTCTGTGCAGGGAAAATCAAACATTATCAATAGAGGGATGTAACCTTAAAATCTAAAATTAATGCAGAAATTGGTGTCTGCCCTACTATTTGTATAGAAGAATAGGTGGGAATCTAGAAATTCTGGCTTTAGTTCAATTTTTACTCCCATAAATTACCAGAAAATATTGCCAAACTTGATGGTGACTGCCGTGACTAAAATCACCGTGATTTTTTAGAATAAAGAGAAACACAATCTTTCTTAGCTCTTCATTTGTATAGGCTAAGAATCTGCCAAATTTCTGAGCAGGGGAATCAATAGGTTTGCTTAAATTGCTCATCATTATAATAGAATCTTGCTGCTTATTACTGAGCTACATTTTATCTACACTAGTCACCTAGTCACCAGTCTTGATTTAATTATATTGTCCAAACTAAAAAAGTGATGTTTAAAGTGGATACATAAGTGAGGAACTGTAAAAAAAGGGGGAAGTGATGCTTAGCTTTCTGATTAACTTAGGTAAGAATACATCTACACAAAGAAATTAAAGTCACATGCCATGTATTACCTGAACAAAGATAATTTTTACTTGAATTTAGTATTTATGATATGTTTATAATATATATATAAGTTTAAGCTAGTTATGTTAACTAGCATGCTCAATTATAATTTTAATTTTTGTAATTTTCAATTCTTTTTTATTTCTTTCTTTCATTTAAATCTATTTCTCATTCTTTTCTCTGTGAGAAATGAGTGTTTGTGTTTTTAGAACACAAATACAACTGTAAAATTATCTTCGTTCTAGAATTTAATAATAAAAGTAATTTCCCTATTATTTCTTCTTTTGGCATTTTAAAATCAATGGTAATATCTGGTATTCCCATATGCAAATATTGCACCATGTTTCCTTAAAAGTCTTGCAGTGCTGTTATTTTCTTTTACATAAAAGATTGTTAAGTGTACAAGCACTTTTAACCGTGCAACTACAACAACACATCTAAAACTTGATTAGACAGGAAAGAAGGAATCTCGTCTTTGAGATGAAAGAATATTAGAATGCAGAGAGATACGTTTTAATAACAGTAAGAGCAAACATTTTGTTTTCTTTCCTTTTTTTTTCCTGAGGAAAATCAAAACACTTCAGCAAACATGAAAATTTTCAATAGTAGTTTTTTCCCCCCTCCAGATGTGTTCTCAAGCACTTCCCTCCTTATGTTCTTCTCTTCTGACCTCATTCAACAAAAACACAGCGCTTGTCCCCAGTGAAAGGAAGAATCCTTCAGTAAAAGGCAGGATGGAATAATGTACAGCATATATCCAGGGTATCTGATCTGCAACTCAGCATTTAGGTTCTGTTCTTGACTGTTTTATCATCAATATTGCAAGAGTTTAGATATTTACACAGCACATTTCACAGTTAAGAGAAAGAAAAGCCACTTCATTGCTCACTAGTATACTACAACAATATTTACAAAGACCAAATCAAATACACACCTTGACATTTAATATATGTCCAGGACCATTTTTTTGACATACTGGATTTGTATATAATAATCACAAATGCAAAGTGGAATTCTTTGGTTATTTTAATATTGCATCTAGTAAAATAAAACTTAAAGAGTATGTCCTTCTTACTAGGGAAAGGTTATAGTCCAGTAAACAAAAATAGTTTTTATCTCTGTGCAGTGTTTAGGATAAAGGCTTCAGCACCAAGAAAAGATAAGGAATTTTAAACTTGACTCAGTTGTAAAACAACCCCCACTTTCTGTCTACATTAGGAATGCACCATCTCTCTCAGACTGATGGGAGATTTGACCATCCAGTAACAGAGCTGCCTGATTGCCCAGTATTTAATTATACTCATATGAATTTCTTCTGGGTGCTCCATCAGAAGACTGAGACTCTCGGGTGGAAAGTGGAAGCATACCCTGGCTCAAGTAATGACAGTCAATTAAAAGCTTTCAATCATCTGTTTTCCCAGTCTGCTCTGGTTTTGTGGAGACTGGTATTAAAGCTCAGAAAGGAACAGTCAAGTTTTATCTGTGGGCTGTTCTGTCGAAAATTCCTGATATCCTACATGACATTTCACTGATTGCTAGATTTGGGTCAGAAAAGAAATTTCCTTGAGGGCACATTGACTCTGTCTTGAGATTTGACTTTATTGTTCTTTCCTCTGCATTTGAGAAGGGAACTTATGGTCTTGCTGAGCGTCTACTACAAGATGCTGAACATTCTCAGCTTCTATTAAAATTAAAATCAGCGTATCACAGAAGGCATTTTGCTTGTTGCAGGATTGTATCTTTGCTTGGTCCTGAGGAGAGAAGGGAAGGGCAGAAATTAACCTGGCCAAAGCATGAAAGTTTTGAGAACTTCAGTTGATCTATCTAACCTCTCTTCACTGAAAAGAGAGTTGTCAGCTAAATGTGACAGCTAACATGAAAAAAAAATGCAGTTACCAGTACTCCGAATGATAAAACATAAAATCAGACCAAGATCCAAACGTTGCCAAGCAGTGCTGAATATGCTCTTGAGTATATATGTTCTTTGGGGCCATATCTGAACTGAAGATACATTTTGGCAAAATAGTATAGCAGATGTTTACTAGTTAAAGCATACTAAACACCTTTTTCATAAACAATGCGGTTGTTCCAGGTTGCAAGGCAAGATGTATTCTATTGCCATCTCTTTGGCAGTTGTCTCGTGTAGAGTGGACAATTCTCCCTATCTCTCTTCCTGAGTGATCATAATCAACAGGGGACATCTGCTGATAAGGGGCTATTGAATGTCACCACATGACTGATAAGAACTATAGCATCCCAGTGTGAGATGCTCTGCCCAGAGGGAGGAACCAAGCAGTGCCATGTGGATATAACCTGCAAGATTTCTGACACCAACTTAGCTTTTGCTCCACTGGACTCCCCAGAGGAACAGCAGCTTCTACTTCCACAGATCTGTGGAGGAAGAATACACCCCTTTCCTACAGGACTCCCCTGCTCCAACAGAACCACGCCTGACACTCCAGGAGGACTGCAGCCCCTTTTCCAACTGGACTGCTACCAACACTCTGACCCACAGGGTGTCAGGTCGTGTTCTGACTCTGACAGTGTTGTTCTAGTGTATTGCATTGTTGTATTTCATCATTTTATATTTTTTTCCCTTCCCTATTAAAGAACTGTTATTTCCTGCTCCCATGTTTTTTGCCTGAGAGCCCCTTATTCATGCCAATTTGGAGGGGCGGGGAGGGTTTGCATTCTCCATTTCAGGGGAGGCTCCTGTCTCCTTTAGCAGGCACCTGTCTTTCCAAATCGAGACAGCGGTATATTCCTTAATTATAACATGTATGAATAAACTCCAAGTTAGATAACTGCAGTAGCAACTCAGCTGTGCCCATTATTGACTAAAGATGATGGCAAATTATGAATTTCCCAGTGAAAATATGTACATTTAAGTCTTTCATGAAGAATTCCAAATTAGAAAGAAAAATATTTTGAAAGAACAATAATTCCCTCAAGCTTTCTTAATATACAGAAAATTACTTTTAAAAAGACATAATTTTGGAGGAAGGCCATCTCTCAAGGTCTTCTGAAAGACAGTTACAGAGTTGAGAGATTACCCTGCTTTAAAAAATAATAAAGCCTCCAAGTAGTGAGCTTCACAATGAAGTGTACCTTATCTTATTATTAATAAAGATTTATGAAGAATTTTATAAATGAAGTGCCTTCTCTCCATCTATGTATACCTATACATCTTATACATTAATGTAAACATTTGAGACTACACATATAATTCCTGATATACACATATTTACATGGTAAGCATTTTGTAAGGATGCTGTATTACTTTCAATACCTTTGCAAATAAAGATAGGAAAAGGGTTTTTTAAAATCCTGATTTATAAGTTAAGATTGACAGATCACATTTTGATATTTTAGAATCTCCATAATTTTGTATTTTATTTCATTACTACTTAAAATTTACATTTTATGGAATATTTTAAATGGCACTTAACATACAAAGACAAGTTTAAGAAGATGTTAGAATTCTTTCAATATTCTTAACTGACTAAAGAAAATTTGATGTTATTTCCTTCAATAGGTTTTTTGCCTTTGTGAGGAAGACTTAATTGTTTATTTTCTGAAATGTTGACTAAAATATAGTTTATCCATCTATAATCTGCCCCGAACTTTCTGTACAGAAAGGCTTATAACTACGCTATATACACATTTTATACCTAGCTAAAAGAGAAATCATGTAGCAAAACCACGAATCATGTTATTTTGTTTAATTTACTTAAAGAAAAAAAACTTTTTCTTTACTTACTAAGTTTCAGACCTTAGCATTTTGGAACAGCAGTTCCAAAACTCTACAAACTTTGCTGTAATAATCCATTTCTATCCAAATCCATTATGTATTAAGTACAAATTTATCAGGAACTTTAACCTAGATTGTAAAAAAAAAAATTCACAAATACATTGTAGAATGAGTCTTCATGGCAAGATTATAATAAAACTTCTTATTGTAAATTACTGTGCAGATACACTCAATTGCTGTATAAAGTTTACTCTTAGCTTTGCAATGTTTTAAAATCTGATATACTGAAGAGCCTCTGGTTTTACCCATCACTGCACATTTTTTCCTCTTTAAGTATGTTCCCTTTATATCCTTTCCTGCTGTTTGGTAGAGTGAACCAACCAGAGAAACTGGATGTACATAATATATATGGGGCTATTTTTTGACAATCTTATTTCCACAATCCCCTAGCATATTTGTTAGAGTGGCCTTAGAAGACAAACTTTCCTACTATAATCCCCATTTAAATACAGAAAAAAGGCATGTTTGTTTATTATTGTTGTTGTTGTTGTAGTCGTTGTTGTTGTTGTTACTGTTATTGGCAAAACATGGCTGGCAAACCTGAGGGGAGAAAATAAATAATTTGATTCTCTTTGCATTTTAAATAATTTAAAATCATAAGTACAAATTAACTCTATTAACTGTCACTGGGGACAACTAAAGTCAGTAAGTCAGACAATGTCCTAGTTTGTAAAGATTGATTTCTAACACTGATGCCCTCTCTGCAAAAAGATCATCTTCTCACTTAGTTACCCTAAAGGACAGCAAAGCTCTCATCCCAAAACCAGTAGATATGTGTTTGCTCTCTGTGTTTAATTCTGACAGCAAAATCATCCTTTGCACTGGTATGGAGGAAAAGATAGCAAGCATAGAATATCTGAGGCAGAAAACAAGAAATGGAATGTGGAAAAACTGCAAGAGATATATCCTGTAAACGCTATACCCACGCTTGCACCATCTCTTTGTGACATCTAACACACACCAAGATATAGCTGGCATCATGGTATGGCAAGGCAGTATTTGAGTGAAAAAAACTGTACGAGAAAATATGTAAGACAACACACTGACTTTGTCATGCCTAGTTACTATTGGACACTATAAGGAAAAAAAAGTTAAAATGGATTCCTTTACAATTCAGAATATTTTCTGATACTGTGATTCTGTGATTTAGTGTTCATAGCTCTTTTTTTTTTTTCACTTTTATTTCCTTTTTAAAAACGTATAATTTCTATTATTTTTGAAAGATCTTTTTTTTTCTCTCTAATTTGGCAAACAATGACCAAAGAACTTCTACACTGGAGTAAATTCTCTCTAGGTAGTTCATTCTATATTGTACATAAAATATAATCTATATTGCATATAGTACATGTACATGTGTGTATAAATATAGACAGATATAGATACATGTATTTATGTAGAACTATAAATGATGCACAGCAGTGATCGTGCCATTAAGGCATAGAGAACAACTCAGAGATACCAAATCAGGTCTCATAGCATACTGTCAAAGGGCTTGAATTTGGTGGGCTGGATTATATTCTTATTGAACAAGGTGACTGAACATTCCTGCTATGCTAAAACTGAACATTAAGGATGAAACCTGGAGAGATCTCTTTGAAAGTAACCTGGCCTAGTATTCTGTCAGTGACTACTCAAATACAATAAATATTTGACACTCCGTAATTTTAACCTTCTACAGACATTCATAAGGAGATCTTGATTTTGCAATACTACCAACATCATTCATTGACTTCAGTAGGAAACTGCAAACATCTATAAAAGACAGTGCAAACTGCCAAACCACAAAAATTTAAAGATACCTTTTTTTGACTGCTGTATCTGTAAATCTGTTGCTAAAGACCACAATATAATGATGTACAATATGCTGTTTTTGTACTTCATGCACTGACAGAAAGAAGTAATTAATACACTGTGTTACCAGAAACTGTGAAGCAAAGGCAGTAGATATCTATAGAGTGTCGAATAAATGGGAGGAATGTGCCAATATCTAATACAATTAGACCTTCAGGATCTTCAACACCTTTTAATTTCTGATTTTTAAATTTATATTTCAAGATAATATTTGTATTCTTATTGCTCCAGTGATGGTGCCTGGGCAGCAAACACTATCACAGTAAGTCTCTATTATATGTGCTTCTCAAAATAAGCATGCAGACAAGCTATCCACATTTCTCTTTAGAACACATTTTATTTGAAGATTAGCCTGAGGTGTAAACATCACCTGGAATCAAATCTAAATCAAAACTATCTAATGATAAAAATTTAGAGATGAAAATAAGGTCTAACAGCTGATCTAGCCAATCCTCTCAAGAATGCAGGACTATAACCTGCAATAAGTTCTCTGGAGTATTCTTTACTCTGGATCAATCTATGGAGTCCACGTTCTTTCAATCTAACCCACCACCCACCTCCTCACTAGGAGTTTTTCCAGATACTCAGACAACGATCTCCTGTGCTCACATTCTTAATTACCTTCCTAAGTACATAGTTGATCACATCAGCATGGCCCTAATGTTACATTGTGTTTTGTGTTTTGTTGGACAGCTTCTGCTTAACCTTAAAGAAAACTCTGGGTGCATACAAAAAATGACCAACACAATGCAATCCTTTGACTGATGAAATTATTCCTTATCCAAACACCCACACCTATTTCCCTTGATCATCAGTTAGCTTAGTCACTTCTCATAAACTTTTCTTCTTAAGCAATGCCTCCATTCTGTTATCTTAATCGTTTTTTCCAATTTTTTTTCTCTGCGTCTTCTCAGTTTGACTTATTATACATCTTTTTTAATGGCAGGTTGTATTCTGGGTAGTGTAATATTCCTATTCCAAAATTATGGGGTCCCAACAGGTTGTTTTAAAATACACTGCATATGAGAGATTACTGCTATTTCTTTTTAGTGTTTGCATTTTTTTTTAATCACATTTTATCCTTGTAACCTGTTGTTTTCTCCCTTTGGTCTCTTTATATTACTCAGTATCTGTATCTATTGAATATTTATTTGTGTTTCAGATTTTTTTTCCATTCACATATTCATTGCCTTTTTTTCACTTGTTAAATCTTACATCCAGGTTTCCAGAAAATATTGATAACTGTCTTGATTATGATAATTCTTTTACTTTTCCTACAAGTTTTCATAGCATCTCCAAATATAGTAACCTGAGTTGTTTCCTTTGTGCTCTCCAAATTATTAATTAATAAATACATTCAGATTTAAATTCAGTATTCATAGGCCTAGATAATAAACTTTCTTAAAATTACTAAAATGTCTGCAATTATTTAAGCTTTTTCTTGAGAGAGGGAACATTATTATATTTTTTTAGTTATTATAACATTAAAATTGCATGTTCTTTAGCTTATTTTTGGGTTAACTCATAATTTTGTACTTGAGAATTCAAATATCCTGTGGTATTTAACACTATGTAACTGGTGGCAAGTTAGACACAGAATTGGGATTCACCTGAGGGAGCTAAGCTACAGGGATGAGACATTGAAAACAGAACAAAATCCAGTTTAAAACTGAAAATACAGAAGATTGTATCCATTAATGAGAAATACCAATTTTATGTATGATAGCGTGAACCTAAGACTCTGTTTTAGCAGCTCCTAATTATAGGAGATGCTGAATTTAAAAGACACCATAAGACAATAAAGACTGCCTGAAAAGCATGGATCTTACAGGATTAGCCTCAATGACTGGGAGTCAGTACAGCATATTTTTTATTTCATAGGCCTTTATTTGATAGCCTACATTCCTACAGATACTTGAATATACGCTGCTCATGAAACACTTATAAAAATATACACAAGCTTAATTTTTTATAGATGCAAGTGGATTAACATTTTTAATTTCATAGAGAAATTAAACCTTTATGTTATATAAAGTATCTTATTTTTATTGTGTATACAGCCAGGAAATGTTTCTATATATAATATGTTTCTAGGAAAAATGTGATGAAATGGCTGACTTTCATTTCTATGAACTGGCATATCTCTTCATTTATACTCTATTCATTTTGCAGATGTTGAGAGACAAGAGCAAAACAAGTGAATATTTCTCAGCAAAATGCTTCAAAATTGTATATTTTCGAAGAAATATTTCAAATATGTACCTCATTTATGATCAAAATGGAGTGTTTCCCTGGGAGAATTTACATGTTTCAGCACTGTCTATCAACAGCATTTAGAGCAGGAATGGTACCTTTCAAATGCATTTAGAAGTCGCCACTTGTCATTACATGTAGCTGTATGTTTAAGAGGCTTGTAATAATAGCCATTAATTAAACTGTTAGAGGTTTTCTGTTGCCCTTTGAAGTTCTTGATGATTAGTTATATCCAGTCTTTTATGCCACAGCTAAGGTTAAATTAAATAATTAAAATATACCTACAAGAGAAAGAAAGACTTTATAAATTTTGATTTGATTTCTGAATGTCAAGGGTTTTTTTTAAATAATAACAGATGTTTTGATTTTCTTTTGTTGGCACACTAGAATGTGACACACACTTAAAAAAACCAGTAGACTTTTATGGGAATAATCAGTAAGCATAACACATGTTAATGAGCTGTTTTCTATGCATGGCTGGCAAAAGTGCTAATTAAATAATTGGTATTCAAGGCTATGCTCCTTCATTTTTTAGTGACATACAAATCCAGTGATGTGTGTCAGCAGACATTTTAAGTTGAATGTTTTCTCCTCTATCCCCTTTGCCATGAAATGGAGGCACCGTGATGAGAACACTAGTGTAAGCAAAACACTGAAATATGCTTTAGTAATGTTTTAGCCATGTAGTGTCACTAGTCCAGTTTTCTAATGAATTTTTAATTTCTTTCCTCACATGAGGTCATTATGAGATATTACTGATGCATATTAAATCATATACAGCAGTAGTTTTCTCACTAAATTTACATAAAATGGCTAAATGCTAATGCACCAAATGGCATACTTACTGTATCTGGTACAGTAAATATGCCTTTGCAGGTATTGCATGTACACTGAGATCAGTTGATGTTTGTGATGATTTCTATAGGGTGATTAGAACCCAGTCTAGAATTAAAATTTGCATGAGACTGAAAATAAAGTTATTTTGCAGATATAGTAAATGGACAGCCTAACGCTTCTAATAACCACCAGGCTGCTTATTGAGGCTTTCCACATTTAGCACTGAATACTGACTTGAAAACACACATAACCCATTGTTTTAATTTTGCAATTACTGGTGTATCTCTAACACTCCCTTTTAAATCTATAGCTGCTGAAATATTGCCATCTCCTCACTGTTCCTCAGTGTAATTTAAAACTGCTGTTCTTCTCCTACTGGTACATACACACACCTTTCACCCATATATCCCTTCCCTTCTTATTCTCCTTCTAATAGAAATTTTATATATTAGCAAAATATATTGTAATTGATAGCAAGTTCACAGTAAGGATGGCACCATTATTGTAATATTATTAACCCAAAACAAACTCCTTACAGCTAATGAAGGAAACTTGGTTCTCTCTCTCTTTTTTATTTTTGATATCTGGAACATATTTTGACCTGGTGCAAAAAAAAAGTGCTATTTAAAAATAATGTATGCTTTTCCCTATAGTTATTTTGAATTAGTCTTGATAAATAATTAAGTAATTCATAATATATTATTTAGATGCAATGGTTTTATGAATTCCAGAGGTATTTCAACTACAATTATAATAATTTATTTATCAGAAAAAATTTACATAATGACACTTCCAAATCCAGTGGACTGGAGAGGTATCAGAAGGACATCAAGGAATGTGCATAATGACTCTGGGCATTAGATTAACTTAATAATATAGTGATGTGCAAAATGTTATAATATATTACATAGCTGTATACGATGACTAATTTTTAAAATATGAAAGCAAATAATCACTTTCTCTTCTCAGTTTTATTTTAGGCAAAAGACAATATTTGCACACAAACTAGGAATTAAATTATTCTACAGGAAATAAAGTATTGTTCCTACAAAACTGGAAGAAGTTACATTAAAATATAATTTATAATATCATCCTAGAATCTCTCTCCAACTATTGTGGGAAATATCTATTTAATTGTAGTATCATTAAATGGTTGCTTGATTTTTTTGTAGCTTAGTCTATTTCATTAATCATTGGGGTAAAGGACAATGCAGGAAAGAAATTGAAGTTTTTCATACTGTCAATACTCACGGTCTGGGGACAGAGGTGACTTACTTCTGTAACTGTGTTATGGATCTGTATTATGGAATTGTGTTAACTATGAGTATTGCCTCAACACATGAAGTCACAGAATCAAAGAAGCACAAAACTAAGCCGGAAGAGACCTTTTGGAGACAATTGAGGTACAGCATATGGATGGAACATAGTAAACATACAGATCATAGTATCAGCATAGTATCAAAGTTATGAGTTTGTATATGCCAAATGCCCAATGCATAGCTGGTATATGAGCCCAGCCATATGAGAATTATAGGAATTTAGAGGAAGACATAAGTTTAATATTCATAAATTTCCCAGCAATATATTTATGTCCGCTGGTAAGATATTGGTAACACATAAAATACCAGGTACTCAGCTGAAGAAGAATCTCTACAATGTATGCTTACACCAATTACAGCTGTAGAGAAGTGGTCTATTTTGAAGCAATTTTCTAATATGAAAAATGAGTGAAGAATTATCTCTTGCTCTGTTTCAGCCTGTACCACCACCAGCCTGTACCTTCCTACACACCTAGGGTGAATTCTGACACGATACAGCAGCAATTGCTTTCTGGGACAGAAAATAGCTAAAGAGAGTAATTTATATTTATATATATATCTAATTTTAAAAAGAAAGCTAATTTTATCTTTTCTGGTCTACCACAATTGCTGCTGAATTAGGTGAGAGGAAACTGCATATGTGCAATACCATCCTTTCTGTGTAGGTTTTCTGTTACTGATTCCAGCTTTCTCATACGAGGTTATTGTAGGTTAGATTCCAATTACATTAAACCCATACTGTTATTCTGATGATAATTATATTATTTTATTGCACCCTAAAATCTTGTTTCTTAAAGATAGTATTCTACATGACAATGATACTGGAGTATTTTTTATGTTAATGTCCCTTTCCGTCAACTGATATTATTAACAGCAACATATTTTTTTAAAATCATAGTTAAATAACTATTTTATGCCCCTTTTCATTGACACAGGGTTTATTCTGAAGAAAAAATGATCCAATTAAGGCTATACAGATTCTTTTTCAAAAGGTGAAATGCTGCTGCTATTTGAGTCGCAGATAGACTTACCAAGTTTTGACCCAAAGCACAAAATATTAATTTTTCCCAACAAACTATTCTAAGACTCTAAAGAAGACAAACTGCTGACTGTCTCACGTGTTCATTTACTTATAAAGTTCATTTTGACCTGACTTCTACTTTCCCCATGCTGAGGTACAAACTGGCGGTCAAAAGGCTAAGCAGAAGGTGATTCCTTATCACAACTCCCTGTGCACTAGCAGTTTCCTTACTTTATTTATTATGTTGGTATTCTGATCTTGTTCCATTCTGCAATCCTGCTCACCCACCTCACAGTACCATCAAAACCATAATAGTAATTAAGCAAAGAATATCTGGGTTCTTATCACATGCTGCACTTCGGCACAGATATTTGAATAATCAGCATTGAGAAGGAGTGAATACCATTCACTATTACACGTGGTGTAAATCTTGGGCCTGGCCAGTTCCAGAAGCTGGACTTCAATGATCCTTGTGGGTCCCTTCCAACTTAGGACATTCTATGACTCTGTGATTCAGATTTCAGTAAGAGCTGAAGGAACAGAGAATTATGGCAACAAAGCATCTATACGTGAAGGAGAAAGATGAGTTTTGCCCTTAACTCAGCGCATCCCATGATTTTCCCTACATTAAATATAAGTGTTTACCATTCTAGCACAAACCACTTTTAAAATGTGTTTTTATGGTGTAGGCCAGGCACAGAAATTTCAGAGGCAGTTATGGATTTTTAAATGAACAGCAAAGCACCTTGGGTATGAGGTGACAACAGGGCCCTTCAAAGAGCCTTTCAGTGGTGTATGCAGAGCAAGTGGATTGAGCCGCACCTGACAGTGCTGTGGACCCAAGATGGTCTCATTAGATCTGCATAGCATGATTTCTCCTTAATCTTTTCTGCAACTTACAACAAGTTAAAATATCCGTGCACGATGTCATTTACTGGTTTTAGTAACTACTTAAAACCTGGATTTTTTTTTGTTTGTTTTTTGTTTTTTGTTTTGTTTTCGAATCTCCCTTGTCAGAGGTGCACATCGGCGCGGTGGATCAGTCGCGATCATACCTCAGTTACTGGGCAACGGCGAGAAGAGAGGGTTGGCTGCCTCCAGAGGCGGCTCCTCGGTGGACAGCGCTAATTAGGGGTTATCACAGCAATTACTGGCGGTAATGCGGCCCTGCGGCCGGAGAGAGAGCAAGAGCAATGAGGCCATGCGAGGGGGTACCAGCTGAGTATTAGCGGGAAGAGGAGAGGCACGGAGCGACACACCGGCGCATCCCGCCGCATCCCGCCCCATCCCATGCGCTCCGCCACCGGTCTCCTGGGAAACTCCAATTAGAGCGGTCGCCAAGCAGCGGGAACGGAGCACGGCGACTGGACTGCAGCATCCCCTCGGCTGGGCTGAGGCTGCGGACGCTGGGGATGCTCTTCGGCAGCGCCGCCGCGGATCTGGGTCGGTGGCTTGGGCTTCGAACCTGCAGGGTCAGCTTGGGGAGACATGGAGAGAAGTGCGGCATGGCAGGGAATCCGCGGGCCGAGCGGAACCTCTTCATTTGCCAGGGAAATTTCCATCCCCCCCATCCCTTCCCCACCTTCGCAAGCATGAATTAGCATTAGTTCCACGGAATTATGGGGAAAATAGCTTTTTGAGCATTAGATTTAAAGACACAGACTGAACATTCCCTTTCCACTCCATTATTGCATACATCCCTAAAATCAGTCTGTATAGCTTGGTGTCAGACTCAATCCTGATCCCCACAAAGTGGATGACACAAGTTCATCCATGTCAGAGTCTGATCCTGACAGGGTCACATCAGCTTTACACCATGAACGATGGATGTATATGTATACATACACAAATGTATGTCTATAATATGTTTCTATGTCTATAATATGTTTACATGTCTATAATATATTTGTACACCAATGAGAGCTTCAGGAAGAACAAAACAGGCACTATTGACAAGAAAAGCACAGTCAAAGGGCTCCTTTCTCCTTTCCCACTCCCAGAAAGGGCGATAAGAGATGTCCTAATACTTACCTCATGCACTTGCTGTTTAGTAGGAAATCTAATCATCAAAGTCTGACATTTTCTTTCTTCTAAATTAAAATTATGGAGGATGTAAGGGGGTAATAAATGTGCTTACTCTAGGGTGAGCAATCTCTGGAAGTGGTATAAGCTTTAAAAATTTTAATGGCCTTTTTAAATAGCATTCGTGTGGGACAGCTATGCACATATACCCCTCCTTCTAGCAAAAAAAAGTCAGAAAACTATTTTTAATTCAGATGGGAAGGGAGGGATCTGGCTAACAGTGTGTCCTTGACTTCTCTACAAAACAAAATATTTCACAACAACAATTTTAATTGAAACAAAAATAATTAATCTACCCTACGCTATTGCATATTAATGGAAACTTCAGGAAAGTGGAGGTGTGCTCATTAATATATCCATTCATGCAAACAACATTTCTTTGGTGGGTGAAAGGACCTCCCTCCTCCAACAGGTGCCTGCTTTTGTACAGCAGACCGGGGACTAGTGAGGGACTGACTTCTCTTTAAACCTCCCCATCACCTGCCTGCATTGCCCTGCTTCTGCTCCAGATCCAGATGGCCCCAGCTGCCCCTCATTCACCAGTGCTTGCATGAGCAAATCAGAAAAGAATTTATCTAGCACCAACACCTGCCCAGTTACCCCACCAGTTCTCTGCCTCCCCCATGCACCAGCATTCCCAGTGTCCAGGGCTGCAGCAATGTAACTGCTGAGAAATGCAGCAAGTGGAGCTCCTGAAGAGATATGTTACGCAGCACAAGGGTAGTTGCTCATCATTTCAAGTTTTTATGCCAGGAACTGTACTGTGCTTTATGAAATGCAGACAGAATCATGGTCACCTAGGTTTAAAACACATTCTAACAAAGCACACACAACTAATTCTTCACCATGTCTTTGATCTGTTTCATAGACTTCACTGTGCATGAATCCTAAGCAGAGACTGACATGAACAGCACTCATAACAGAAACCATTATAAAGTGAGAGTGAAAAAGCAGTAGTTAAAAATTGAGAGAACTGAAAACTGTCCTTCTGGTACCTGTGTAAACACTGAGATGCCCTGGTGGATTTCCAGCAGCACCTGAAGAAATTCATTTCTCAATGCTTTTCTTGTGTCGTTTCTGCTAAACATTAAAGAAGAAATCATCTGCTAGACTCACACAAAGTGATCTGTGTACTGTGAAGTACATCTACTAATATTTTATCAGTCCTAAGCTGGAGGGTTAAAATAGTTGCTGAATATAACTTAGTTTGCACAATTTATTTTTTAAATTTCATAAGAAGCAGTTTGGTTGCTTGAAATTTTCAGGAAATTGTTATCCAGCTCTATGTGCTGAAGTCATTTTAAGAAAATGTAAGTGTTTGTCTGGCTGAAATTACTTGTAAATTAACTCATTTTTTCCCTCTGCCTTCTTTTGTTGTATTTCATGCATTGTAGGCACTAGCAATTATATTAGTTCTAGTGTGGGAAAATATTATAATTGAGATCTGGTAAGTTATTTGCAGACTTCAAGGTTTTCTTTACACTGTGCTGACATTTAGTACAGCCCCGTTGAGGAAAACAATGCTGCCATTCATAGCTCTAGAAGTAGATTTCAATCGACTTAAGCGGGTATAATGAAACTTGGTCATTCACCAGTTACCCATAATGTGTCTTCAAATTTTCTCTCAGCAGAAGTATAATGACGCAGTATTGTGTGGTTGCATAGACAAGGACACAGAACAAGAGGCACCAGTTTTGTCTGACAGTGAGAGAAAGTCGTCAAGGGATCTTTTCTTCCAGATGGTGTTAAATTCAGCTGCCTTTTTAACATTGGCCTTGCACAGCAATCTGCTGTTCTCTTTTCACAAAGAATAAGCCCCAATCCCTGCTAGTTAACATGCATACTCACACAACCTGCAACTACCTTCCAACTGTTTTACAATGAACTGGTATGCCAAATAAACTTGATCTGGTCTCCTCCAGTGCTAGAACTGGCTTGGAGAGAAATGCCCTCTTATAGTTCAACTTTTGGGGTGTGGGTTTGGTTTCATTTCCCGTAACATAAAGCGTTTTCTTTGTTTGATAGAGAGACTTTTTTTCCATACAAGCTTTGAGGGAACAACACGTAACAGGTAGATAATTCTAGGGAAGGATTAGCTTTCCGAGTTACTTGCTGCGTTAGCCTGTTAAAGCATAAAATTGAGAGCCTGCTACCACATTTCCAGATGCTCTCTTTCCCTAAGTCAGAAGTTTACTGTGTAGAAGAAAAGGTGCAGAGAAATGGGTCTCTGCTTCTGAAGAAGTGAAGGAGTAAGTGCAGTCATAGTAATAATAGCCAATCATATTTTATTGATTCATAATCATGTGACATTATGAAGATACTAAGCAATTTAAGATGACAATGACAAACACGTGATTATAATGCTGCTATTTTACTCTGATGTTTTCTTTCACAAATTTACAACGAAGGCCAAGACGCAAGCAACAGCTTAAGTAAATTAACCCCATTCATGCCTAAGTAAACAAGGATTTCCCCAGAAAACAGCTTATCGCCTTAATTGAAGCTCGTTGAGTAACAAGACCGAGCACTTTGTCATGTAAATGTTAATTGTAGTAGACAATGGCTCTAAGTAAATAGAACCCCTAGACAAGCAGTTAAATGAGAGGCGGGCGCTCTGCGGTGAAAGCCTCGTGGCTCAAACACAGTTCTGATGTAAATAAACGCAGCTCCCCTAGCCGAGCGCTGCTGCAGTAAAACTCTGAGCACACGTAGCGCAGACAAAACGGAGGTTTAACCTCAAAAGAGCCTAGCCGGGGTCCCGGCCGGCACTGCCGGCGGCCACCGGGAGGACCCTCCGGCCGAAACTAGGGTTATTTTAACCGCTACAGACGGGATGGGACAAGGCAAAATTCTTTGGTTTAGCTACACAGTACTGCTGCTGCTTCCAGAACACGCTACCTGGCTCCTTGTTCCATCCTTCGCACAGTGCAGTGTGTGGCGTGAAGGTAAATATTTCCAGTGTAAGCTCCAAACGAAGGTTTTTCATAAGCAGTTCAAAAATAAAGAGAAAATACAAAATAAAATTAAATAATTATATAAAGCGGCGCTCAGAAGTTTTGCCCCAGACGGATAGCGACCGCTGACCCACATTCCCTTATCGCTGATCTTATTTTAATCTGCCTTGGAGAACGTTAGATTACTAACTCAGTATCACATTCCAGCGTGCCTCTGGACAAAACTTCAGGTCAAGCCCAAAGAAAATATATTACCCTGAGCAATGAATCCCCCTCAATTTCACTGCGAGATGTGCCTAAACCGCCGTAATTACAAAGAGAATATTTGTGAAAAACACAGGACTGTTTGCATCCCGACACGCCTGCCCTGACCTTCCCTTCCTCCATCGAGATCAAAACCTGCGTCCCCCCGCGACCTCCGCTGGAGAAAACTTTTCTCCGCTGGAGAAACTTCCGCTGGAGAAGGGCGCAAGTTCCGCCCGGGCGCAAGTTCCACCCTTCTCCCTCGGAGGGCACGGCGGGCTGCGGCGCAGGGGGAGCGGGTTTGTTCTGCAGCCCCGTCCCTTCGTCCAGCATTTCAGGTATGGGGAAATGCTCTCGCGGGTGCCGGCGGTGGGCTCCCCCAGCCCCGGCCCCTGCCCCCGCCGGGCTGTCTGTCACCGACCGCCGGGACACAGCGCTGTCATTTGCCCCGAGCGTGGGAATGGGAGCACCCAGCCGTTCACATCTCCTGCACGTCGTTTAACGGAATCAATTAGGCAAGACAGACCCTCCGCTTCTCCACCTCCTCCCCTCCCCTCCTCTCCGTGTTTCTGTATACGTCCTAATTATTTCGGTATGGGATGCCAGAGCTGTTTCCAGGATAGACCTGATCACCCTTAAACAAAAAGAGAGGAGGCGCACACGTGGGTTTTGGAGTAAATGTCACTTTCATTTCCAATGCTAGGTGCAGAGCAAGGCATAGAATATTTTTCCACACTTTGACGGGGGGAGGGCAATCTCGTCTCCATCATGTCTTTCTGCTTCAGTAGCTTCCTCAAGGAAACCCTCTCGAAACAGAGAAGCATCTATGCTGGTGTTTTAAATAGAGGAATAAAAATCGGCCATTACTTTTTCCTCCATCTTTGTGCAACTCCGCCGAGTTCTAAGTAGATGTAAACTATTAAGCTTGCCTGCACTTCGGTGTAAACTTTTTCTGAAAGCCTGCTTTTACATGATTTGAAATTAACCTCAATGCTTTGTCTCGGATGCACACAGACAGGTTTTGGGTTGGTTTGTTGCTTTTTTTTTTGTTGTTGATGCTGTATTTGGGGTTCTTTTTTTCCCTCAGTTCAGTAGTCAGCTCTGTATCATCAGCACCACCATCTTCATCACCAACTATCACCTTTATTTTTAAGGCCATTTCATTACAATGAATCATTTTGCAGAATGAAACTCAGCATTAGAAAAATAGGGAAAAATATCCTCTTAGTCTGGTTTAACGCTGACTGTTCTTGGTTTCTCTTTATTCATTTATTCAACAGCAATAGTTGCACATACATTGTTTACCATCAGTACCATGTTCTCTCTGCAGCAGGTGAATATCCATTCTGTTCCATGCGGCAACTTCATACTTTGGAATAAGCATGCCATTTAACTTTCTCCAGTCTCACCTCTAGCTGTAAGAATGTTAGATTCAATAAGCATTCCTGACCCTTTTCGATTTTAACTATCTCTCGCAGCAGTCTTTCATTTTCACACGCTGTACGATGATCTTGAAGGAGTTTTTACTTTCGGTTATCTAGCTTTATGAAGATCAAAACACTCATACAGCTAGATAACCAAAGATAACAACTCACTTCCCTCAGAATATTTTTTTTTTCGTCCTTGCTACTGTCCAGATTCTTTCTGGCAAAAGTAGTGATTCCTTCATGAGCACTAGCGCTGCTTTTAAATGTCATCCTGTTATGTAAGTATTTTTGTATGTATGTGCAACTACAAAAAGGCCCCTTGCCCTCAAAGTTTATTCCGAACTTTTTGTTTCAGCCAGTAATTTCCGGCAGGGGTAGCCATCAAATCATCTCTTAATACCAGAAAATTAAGTTGCGTCAAGCTGCGTTAAAAGAGAGGAGATTCCATTCCTTTACAGGCCCCTATTTGCATTGTAAATCGCTTCGTTTTCGCGAAAGACTCCTTAGCCTCTATAAAGATGAAAAGCCTTCGGCAATTTCCAGCGCAGTGTAAGAACGAACAAGAAGGTAGGGAAAATCCATTTCAGTAGGAAGTAACAAGATGATTCGAGGATACGGCTCCTGATCCCCTTTGATTGTGCACGGCATAGAGCTCTTTGCCAAATGGTGGCAGCTTGATTACAAATATCTTTCCTGCATGTGTATTTTAGAGCGGGGAGATTCGCTCTTTCTCGGAGCTCCTAAAGCTGGGGAGAAGAAGACGGCGATCTTGCCGGCTGCTGCTGCTCCCTGTCCGAAAGGAGAAAAGGGCCATCATTGGAAGGCTTTCAGTGCCAAAATGCGAGCCAGCCCGACAAGGTCAGAGGTCCTGGACCGCGGGAGACCAAGATAATGATGATGTCATGAGAAACCTCGAGTACACACGGCTATTGATATGCATGAGCCACCAGCGGCCGGCGCCGGGACCGAATCCGGTCTCGCCTCCAGCATCGCCGCCTCCGCCGCCCTGGTGCGGGGGATCCGCCCGCCGCCGTTACCTTTCTCCTCCTCTGCAGCACAGACCGCTCTAACATCCAGAGGCCGGGAGAGAGAACTCTCCCCGGGGACGGTAAGCAGCCTGTCCGACCCCAGGGAGCGCTGTTGCGCTTCTCTTAGGGCAGCCCCCGCTGGTGAGGAGGGATGCCGCGGCGGGGAGCGGGGCCTTTCGCTTGAAAGCCGGGAGGGGGACTGTGCTACGCAGCGAGTCAATGCGTAATTACATTGACAGTTTGCCCTGTCCTTGTGTGTTTATGAGGGATTTTTTTTTTTTGGTTGGTTGGTTTATTGCTTTGGGGAGAGAAGGGGTGTGCATTTTTATTTATTTTTACTCCGCATCTCTGTCGTGCTTCGCGCCCACCGTGATTCAGGTATTTACAGCGGGACGGTTGTGCGAGGTGTTCTCCTCTGTGAGGGAAGCTGCGAGCAGGCTCAGCGTATTCTGTAGCCTCTGTAAACTCTTTCCGCCCTTCTTCCCACTCCCCACTCCCTCCCAGCCTGTGTGTGTTTCTGTGTCTGTGTTAGAATGCAACACAGGTGAATATTGCGGCCATATTTACTAAGACTATGCTTCACCTGATGAAACGCCTTAATAAAACTGCTGACTTATTGTTTACTTTTATTGACCTCATACTAAGAGAAAAGAACTGCACGCTGGTGTTATTAATGGAACCGAAAGAGAAAAGTCTTGATGCATTATGTAGAGTTTTAGGATTTAAGTCTTTCTCCTCCTCCTCCCCCAGCCCCCTGCTTAAAGAACATTGTACTTTGAATTATTTAACAATATCATTTGTATAGAATTTTTTCAAGCGCAAACAATAAAGATGTCTAGAGTATATGTGATAAAATGAACCTTCTCACTGTGATCTACCATGTTTACTGTTGAAATTAGCAAATGCACTTCAACAGCTCTTGTGTGCTATGTTCATGATAAGGTAGATATAAATAAATTCATCACAGACAGACTATAGACTGCTCAGAACTCCTAAAGGAATACAAGGTTAAAATTCATGCTGCTACTCTTCTAAGCTGCAAAATAAAACGTGTCCAAGTACAATCACAGTCTATAGGTCACATAGCATTTAAATGCATTTGTTTGTAAGTTGACCTGCATTTACATACATTGCTATTTTTTAGGTGGATTTTTTTAAATTCAAGGGGTTACACCGAAGGGGGTTGTTGATGCTCTATGTCGGATACAGAGCTTGCTTGCATGATAAAGCTTATGCCCCCTTGTGTGTGCATAGGGGAGCCCTACGTACATATGTCAGTCTAGGTGCATGCATCTAGGTGTTTGTGTTAAAATACATATTCAGGTGTACGTGGTTACACTGTAAAGCAACAACCATCTCAATAAGTTGATAAGCCCATTTTTATTTCAATTACAGAAACACAAAAATGGGGGGGAAAATCCCATTTGTAAGACACGGCCCAAAATTAATACTGCCACCAAGAAGTGGCACACAGACATTGCTAATCTAGTAACTGCTAAATTTGAATTCTTCAGGGACATTACTAATTTACTTGTGTTTTCAGATTCTAAGACTTTGACTCTAAGCACTTCCATTTTAAACATATATAAACATATATTCTATTTTATATATCCTGGTATGGACTGGTTTTTTGCCACCAGGAAAAAACACCAGTGTTTTTTTACCTGGGATACATAAGACCTACTCGTGCCAGTGTTTTTGATGAAAATTTAGAACCTGGCACAAAATGGTTAGAATTTTTATAGTGCTGTATTCTGTCTTACTGAGCTGCTTCACTATCTCTTGGACTGCTCAGCACAACAAGGACAACTGAATCAGATATCTGAAGCAACCAGAGGCACATGATCACTTATTATACAAAGTTCTGATGAGTTTATATGAGTTTTTCTGAGTTGGCAGATAGGCAAAAGATATTTTTTGTAGCAATAACTAGGGGCAATTTTTTGGTGATCAAGTATGTATTACACAGGACAGGCTTGTGAGCTTATGCATTAAATTCTTTCAGTCAGAGGCATGAAATTATAAGTGATCCTCATGTAAGTGTGTGTCTCTGTGCATCTATGCTTACATACAAGTGCATATGTACATATATGTGTATATAATCCATATTAACACAGATGCATATGTACATATTAAATGCATGCATGTCATCAGCTTTCACACCACCAGACTTAAATGCAAGGTACATTACTGTAAATTGGCATTTTTTCAGAGAGACTAAGCACATCTCTAAAACACCAAGCTTTCTTTTCACAGCCTCACTTACACAGTAACTTGGGAAGTAACTGCAATACACCTGACATATTATGTTGATTAATCATTGGAGACCAAGCACATCAAAAGAGGCAATGTAGTGGTTATGACCCAGCTGTTCATTAGTCTTATTACCAATTACATTTTCAAGCTCTGAGACATCAAGAGCCTCAAAATCATAATGAGTTTAACTATTTGCTTATTCTGAATACAAAAATATATTCAACAGTTGTAAAGCACTTTCTAAAACTGGGCTGTTGCCTAGCATGTTGAAAGTTTAAGCAAAGCACAGTTGTGAAAATTCTGCCCAAAACATCACCTGGATTGTCAAAAGCAGCTGTTAACACTGCCCACTCTCTTCCAGTTTACATAATTGTATAAAACTTACTTATTCCAAAGTCACTGTAGAAATACCTGCTTATTGGAGGTTATGGAATAAGACACTGACTTTTTCCTTCTAGCTCCTTAGCAAATTCCTGCTAATGGCTTGTAGATTGTCATGCTTGTTTTCTAATCTTTTTATAGGTCTCCAGATGGCTGTGACGTAAAGAAGAAACATCCTGTATGGATTTCTTAAGTCGTCTCTATTGACTTTAAAGACAAATGTTTATGATTCTGTAATTATTGCAATCAGACCCCCATCCTATCTCCAGCAACTCCACCTTCTTTGGGATGACACACAGGAACTCCACTTAAGCTGCTGTGACATACATAAGAAAGGTGTAGAGTTGCATAAATTCCCTTTTCTCAAATTATGACAAAATTAATGTAGAGGTAAACATTGTGGCATGCCAGTGCAGTCCAAGCCATTTTTCTCTGCAGAGCAGCACCCCTTTTCTCCCATCCAGGTAAGACACTCAACTGCCTCGCCTTCAAATAAACGTGGCTTATCATTTCTTTTGTGATCACAGTTTCATTTTACAAGCAACTGAAAGTAATACTTCTATTACATTAAACATAGAGTGTGCAAAAGGGTATCTACTACAAATCCAAATTCAGAAATAAGAAAAGAGAGAATCAAGAATTCAAAGTCACAGGGGAAAAAAAAATCAAACCCCCAAACCATTGGTTCACACGTGGAAACCATGTGCCTTTTAAAGGATACGTATTCTGTCGGTAATGTATACAATATTGTCTGACTTTTATTAAACAAAAAACAAACAAACAAAAATTACCATTTCTTGTTGCAACTGTAACTACCTGTGGTCTGTCTGAGTTGTTTAAACCTGAAAAATAGCCCCCTAAAAAGCAAAGGATCATAGTTTAAACATCTTGTTCCAGAAATATATACGAATGGATAAGCCTATGTGATTAGAAGGCCCTGAGAACATTAACTTTTGGGATTATTAGATAAATCACTAAAACACTTGACCCTAGATTAAAGGTGGAAAAAACTAGCCACATTTCCTGCAGATGATTTAAGATTACACAAAACAGATATGAGTGATATACTCCTGTATCTGCAGGGAAATATTACCAGAAATATTATTAATAATATAATATGTGTATTTTTAACTGCATTGTTATTCCTGGAGAATGACACTTAAAAATAAAAGGCTAAAAATATTATTTGGGGTGGCTGAACGGAAGGTGTGAAAACTATAGAGGTAGATGTGGGATGGAAACTGTTGAGGCAGATCTGGAATTTTTGTTCTATAAGCTGCCAGTTACTTAATAAAGGTTGGAGGCTCCACCTAGCCTTCAGCTCAAAACACACAAAATATATTATACCAGCCTTTACCTGCCAAATTTCCCACATGTTCCTGACTGATGATGTCCTGAAACCAGAATAACTAGGAAGGCATAGTCTCTATTTACAGCTCTGCAAGCTTATCAAGAGCCACGGGGTAAGAAAATACAATGTAAGTTGCTGGTTTTCATCACACTACATCAATCACAACAGCCTCAGCTAAAAAATTGTTATTGTTATTGTTATTGGTATTGGTATTGATATCGACATTGGTATTGGTATTGATATTGGTATTCTTGTTATTCATGTTGTTGTTGTTGTTGCTGTTGCTTTTGCTGTTGCTGTTGTTATTTCCCAGGCAGCAACGCTGTTCTTAGATGTTGTGATGAGGCAGTTTCATTGGTTCAATGGACACGAGTGGACCGTGGTTGTTGAAGGATGACATTTTTCTGGTGGAAAGGATGGGGGATGCAGAGGGGCACCCCTGGGCCAGGCGAGCGGCCAGGCGGCTCTTCACTGGCCCTCCTGCAACTCCATTGGAACTGTCCTGTCTCCAACACTCCCTTGCCAGGTGCGTTCCCGTGCTGAGCAGAGCCATTTTGTCAGGGATCGATTTTGGAAAACCCGAGAAGTGATGGTCGCTTGCTCCGAGTGACCCACTGCTGCGTGGGAGACAGTGGATGGACTAACTGCCGCGAGCAATCCTTTGCACCCTGACCAGCTGCAAGATATGCCTCCAACTTCTCTTCTTTCCTCTCCCCTTCTTTTTTCTTTTCCCCCCGCATTTCTTTCCCCCCCTCCCCGCCCCTGCTTTGTGGGGTTTTTGTTTGTTTGCTCTCGTGGTTTTTTAATTGCTATTCTTCAACTCTGTGAGTGTTTGTTCCATTGCCTGCACATCTTCCAAGGGCAACCAAGCACTGCAAAAAAACTCCCTGAGAAGCCACAGCTGCTCAACATCCGCTTGCAGTCTGCTAGATAATTAACATTTTCCGCAACTCAATACAGCCCCACGACCAACAGGTTTAGCAACAGACACACAAAATCGGCTCACCGGTGTAAGCTGCTGTGTCTAGTCATAAACCCTGCCCTGTTAATCAAAAGTCCCTTGCCAAGGGCGAGAGTAGGCAGCCAGATCTATGCCGAGACCCGCTCTGACTACGTGGGGAGGCTGCCTGGGAAATCTGCATCTGTCGGGGGGTCAGCATCCAATTTTGCAGGGAATTCAGGACACACACACAGGACACATATACACAAACACTGCAGTACTTACATATCTTCGCCTTTATCAGGGAGGGATTTTACCCCACATGTAGGGGGTGAGTTGAGCCTCTGGTGGCAAAAGATTCCCACGGCCAAGGCCCCTAGGAGCAGAAAAAGTTCTTTCAGGTCTCCAGAAATTCAAGTGCTTCCCCTCTCCATCCCTATTTAAAAGTGTCCCTTAGATCCATGGTGTTGTTCTTGTTCCAACGACTCTAAAATAGTTTCAAATCTTCCTCCCATGAAAATGGGAGAGAAATGGAGAAAGTTGACTTGGGTTTGCCATTGTTTTTTCTTTTTCCACACTCTTTCCTACGCCCCAGAGTAAAAAGTGAAGTGTTGTATGTGAGGTTCTGCAAGATTTTTGGGGGCTTGGCCAAGGTCTAGTCCAGCCTCTCTGCTGAGGAGGACGTGCTCCGAAATTCAACGAATTTTCCCAACGCTTTTGTTGCTGATGAACTGAAGCCCTATTGTTCTTCATCCGTTGCCACGGTCTTTTTCAGTTCCTACTATACGTCTCATAGTCCCGTTCTAAAAGACAGAACAAATTTGAAATGTCTAGTGCAGAGAAGAGCAATGAGTACTTTTTCTCTTAGAGAAGAAGAGAAGTTTGCATTTCTTTGGAAACCTAAAAAAAAAAAAAAAAAAAAAAAAAAAAAAAAAAAAAAAAAGTAGCAAAAGGTCGAACTTCCTAGAGGTGTTTTCCTCCAGTTAACTAGTTAACTTCTGAAAAACCATTTCATCTGAGTCTTGTTTCTGGGAGGCACTGATATTTTGTGTAACTTTTGTCAAAACAAAGCAGCCAGTCAACAGCAGGTAAAAAAACCAACCAAACAACAAAAAAACCCCCAAACCAAAACAACAACAAACTACGAAAAAACCCCACCCCCCACCCCCCCCAAAATAAACAGGAAAAAATGATGTGTTAACAAAAAACACTCTTCCCATTCCTGTTGTCAGGCGAACTTGTAGCGTGACCTCTCGTCACTGGGAGGAGGATGCCCTAAAGCACTGCCGTTTCCTTCTGCCCCCTCTCATCCTTCTCTCCGGGTTTGAGAACACCATGAAAACAGCAGTAAAAGCCCCACCTAGCTTTTAGGGTGCGGGGGAACAAGTTTGGGTTAGCGCCGAAACGGAAGCTGGGCAGTGAGGTAGGAGTGGAGAGGGAGATGGAGGAGGAATAGAGGGTTAGAGGAAGGTATCCAGGGCGAGGGGATGGCAGGACGGCTCGTCCCTGCTCTAGCCCTGTCTGGGGGCATGTGGGTGTGACTGAGGGGGGCCGATGTCCTGCTGTCCCCTCACTCTGGGTCGGATATACACGGGGCCTCTCGGAGGGGAGGGGGCTGCGAGGGGTGGGGGTTGTTGGGGGGAGGAGCGACGCTAAAAGATTACTAAATACATACATGCGCATATATACACACCCTACAGATGCCCCTACACAGACACATGTGTGTGTATGCATATGTATGCATCCATCCATATAAATATTTATAGGTATGATAACAAGGGTCTGTCCCCCCGGCGCTTGGCTCCAGGGAGAGGGGAAGGCGCTCTGCCGTTCCCAGCCGCAGACTTCTGCGGAATGTTTCCACGGGGAGAGAGCCCCGCAGCAGCACCGGGCAGAAGGGCATTCCCTGCCGGCACAGCCTTCGGAGACCCGGTGGAAAAAGAGAGCTCTGTGAGGATCCAAAAGCCAGCCCCGAGCCAGCCAAGGGAATTCAGCACGACTGCCCGGCTGCACAAAAAAAAGAAAAAGAGTCGACACCGGTCCCCCGGTCAGAAATACACTCACTCACGTTTCCTCTTCCTGGAGAGGGCATTTAAGTTTAGTTGAGACGCTTGAAGGGAGAAGCAGTGCCTGAGTATGCGGTATGCAGGCCTAGGAACGGCTTGTCGAGGTCCACAGAGATGCTCTGGAACAGCTCCTAGAAGGGTGAAAAAGCGTAAATGATGTCAGCAGAAAAGGAGAGAAACTCTGGTCCTAACAGAGAACACGGCTCGTTTCCAAGCCACCGGCTACATCTCACCCTGCCGCCTCGCCGTCTGAAGTTCCCCGGCAAGTGAAAGTTCTCCCAAACATCACGACACACCGCAGAGTCTCCAAAAGGAGTGGCGAAAGGGAAAGAGGAGAACAGAGTGCTCTAATCTACCCCCCGCCAGTACGGTATCTGTTGTTCACCGAATCCCCGCTGACACGGCGTCTCCTCACGGTGGAGTGAGAGAGCATCACTGCAAAGCCGTGAGAGCGCCTTGGACTTGCAGATCAGACGGGTTGCGACCCGAGATGAGGGCTACCCCATTCCTCCGGCCGCCAGCCCACCTTCCCCCACTTCCACTCTCCGAGCCCAGTACCTGCGACGCACTACAGAGCAGCACCCGGATGAATGCTGCCCCCTCACCGGCTCAAAGCTCCTCTGTCATGCAACACTTTGGGTAGGGAGGGGGTAATTTTCTTATTATCTTTTATTTATTTTATTTATATTTTTTATTTACATTTTTTTTCTTTATTGTCTCTTAAAATTGCTTGGAAGTTTCTATTTTTCCCTTGCCTCCTGATGAAAAGAAGCAGCAAATTACGTCCAAATACCACCACCACTACTACTACTACTACAATTGCTAGTGTATATTTATATATATATATATAACAAAAAAATAATTGAAAGAAAAAAGATGGAAAAGGCTGGACGGACTCTGCAGTGCTGCGGCGAGGTCGGCTTTCTTTTGGGGCCAAGCGTTGGGCTGGGCAGCACTGGTCCTGCTGCTAGAGCTTATTTCATGGGGTAGAGTGCGGGCGGGAGCCTGCGCACCCGCGGAACAGAGTGGAGCATCTCCGCGGCTGCGCCCGCACCCCGAGTCCCCCCATCCCCTCTTCACGTTTAAGGCTTAGCGGAGAGGTCGCGTCTGTTGACGTCAGCTGAAGGCATTCTGCACATCCGTCTACACTTACATACATTAACGAAAGTAGGGCATGGAAAAAAAAAAAAAAAGAAAAAAAAAAAGAAGAAAAGAATTTGCAAATCCTCCTGTTCGGAGAAGAGACCGCGAATTCTGGGAGTGATCTTCCCTATTTGCGAAGATCCTAATTAGCGGGAATTAGCAGTGCCTCCCCTTTTCTTCCAAATATCATCATTGTCAACAAAAAAAAAAAAAATCCCCGAAATGAGCGATCGGGGCCGGGCTGCGGCGCGTAGAAGAGCCCGTATGGCCGCGGGCGGCCGCGGTGTGTGAGCCAGGATCCACTGTTGTGCCATTCTCTTCTCTCTTCCTGCTTCTGTTGGCTCCAGCGTGTGTTACTTTTAATACTGATGCACATGTAAGGTATATTTGCATTGTTTTTAATTTACTGAAAATTGCAGCCTACCACCTGTCCTTTGCTCCTTCTTTCTATTTCTTTAAATATACTTGTCCTTTCCCCCGCCCCCCTCCTATTTCCCCGTGTTTTGGTGAGACTCTGCAGTGTATGTGTCTTTATATCCAGTTTCCTCCATGCTTCTAATCCGTGTAAGATTACAGATTATGAACAGTGTTAGTTTTACAAATCAAAGTGCATAAGATGCGTATTGGCCGTTAAAAATAATTGAGGGTCTTACGACCCTGCTTAGTTATCACAACACTAGCTGGCGACTGGAAGTTGATTTTCTAAGTAACTTCATATTAAGAAAATCAAGTTTTAGGAATCACCAACAGACCCCTCCTCTTCCCATTTTAATGTATAAGAAAATATAGGGTGTAGGGGGGCAATTTAAATGGATTTAAAAGATTTCATTGCTATTTTATGGCCTCTAAGTGCACTTGTATCTACCTTTATTTCAGAAATAGTTTATTTCAAAATTCTTTCTTACAATTTGCAGAGCCAGGTACAGAGAGGTTTCTCCAAGGAAGACATTTTGTAATTTCTGTCTTAGGTGCTGCATTTTTAAATGTGTGACGTACGGTTTCTAACATGTGCAAGTTTGAATCCAGCACCTAATTCTTCATAGAGAGTTTAGATTTTTTTTTAAATACTGCTTGTAGCCTTACACCTGCTTTATCCGAAAATCCATTGGCCTTGAATTATATGACAATCGCAGGTAGCACATTTCAGTTTACCTTAACGTGTAATGAAAAGAAATAAGAAAATTGCTCTGTTTTTATAGTCCAGGAATGTTGTTTTTAAACGAGGAATTACTCTGTTTTTATAGCCCAGGGATGTTGTTTTTAAATTAAGAACGTTATTTCGCCTAAAAAAAAAAAAAAAAGCCCATGCATAGTATTTTTTTTCTTTTTCGAAAACTCAAGTGCATGCGTAGATTATTAATGACTTACCTGAATGGACATATCGGGCAAAAGTTATCCCTCCCCAAAGACTGTTATGCACGTATTTTTTAAAATAAAGATTGGAGTGTCTCTTACTCTGTGCCCGTTTCATCACAAGTATCTTTTAATTCTTTTAATTCTTTGCGGTTTCTGACGTTATTTCCAGCGCTACTTCTCGCTCCAGTTTTACAAGCCCTACACTGACATGTCACCCAGTAAAAAACAGTCATGTGCCTACACGTAAAACGTGTAAAAAAATAATACTCTCCCAAAACGTTAATCGACACGGTCATCCATCAGATTAGTTTGCCACATATAGCTGCAATCCATTAAGAAAGCACCATTTCTACACATTTTTACCAATAGCGGGTGCCAGGGATTCCCGGCCCGCGGATGCAACCCATCCCCCGCCCGTCTCCTCTTAACGTGCACACGTGCACACATTAGCGTGTGCGGGGAGGCAGGCAAAAGCGAGCGTGGGTCTGTCCGTCTTTCCGTCCCTGCAGCGCATTCCGCATCGTCCCCGCACCCCACAGTAGCTTACCCCTCGCCTCGCTGCAACCCCCACGGGACGGGAGTAGCCTCCGCCTGCGCCCCCCGTCCAGCCCCCCGCCAGGATGCCGGGGGTCCGCCTCGCAGCTTCCCTCCCCCTCCTTCGCCCTCCCCGGCAGCTTTACCGCGCGGCGCCCTGCGAATCACAGCGGTCTCTTTTGTATCAGCCCTGGGGCTGGAGGGCTGGCAGCGCACCCCTTCCTCGCCCTGCCTGCGCCTCTGCCGGGGCCACGGGCAGCATGAGGAGAGCTACGTGTCCCCTCAGATCCCAGACACTTGACACTTAAACATGACCGGTGGTGCAGGAACAATAAATACAGCCCCCGCCCTTCCACAGCCACCCCGCGTACACATTGCCCAATATCGGCCTAATATCGGTTTTACCGCTAAAACCAGTGGTGCCTCTGTTCCGCTGCGCATCTGCACGGATCATCCAAGGTGACTAAAATGCCACCTAAGCTGGGGATTTCTTAGATTCCCGTCCAAGGACAGATAAACAAATGAATATATAACAGAGCTAATAATGCTCTGATTTGGGGTGGCCCCTGCATGAGACAGATTGCTGGGTTGTAAATAATAAATGCCTGAAATAAATTCTTTCCTCCATATTCTCATTCGTTTCCCCTGATCATTCCCCTTTTTTCCCCTCCCCACCAATGCTTTTAATACCTATCCTTCTCCAAACCCAGTATTCAGCATTTTACACTTAAATTTTCTCCCACTTATCTTCATCCCTGTCTTCTTATACTATATGTTAATAATGTGAACTGCATATTGTTCTACACATAAGCATTATTTTTTTGAAAAGTGAAGGTGCAAGTACTGTGAGTATAGTAGAAGTATTTTCTCATTTTCTTTTCTCTTTTACTTTTCGTTTTGTTCTTACTTTTTTGTTTCCCCTGCAAGACTGAAATATTGAAACGAAAAAATGTAGAAGATCAAACAGATAATATTTGGTGAAATAATTGAAGCTTGGCATTAAATTTTTTTTTTCCTGTAAGAGAAAAAAACAGAATTTAGTTTCATCTGTGCATACACACACACACACATATACAAAAAAAAACCCTATTTTTTTACACACAAGCTTCCAGTGCTTATACACCCTCACTGTGTACCTCCTCTGGAAATAATAATAAAAAGCCAATGACCATTTTTTTTGTGGTTAAGAACATGTCTCCTTATTAGGAGCAGAAAGGCAGAATTCAAGAGGAGCAGCAGAAGAGGGGATGGAAGTTGTATTTCTTTCATCCAGAGTTCATGTGATCACTAAATCTTAAGGTCTTCAGAGGTTGAAGTATACTGAACTCTTTGTTAGGTGTGTTTTGGCGAGCATGCAGAATGGCAACTTCAGTTCCAGCCCGGGATGACCGGCCAGAGCAGCCAACTCCGTGCAAGGCATGGTTTTGACTTGCAGCACGGGCTGAAGAGGAATGAACCAAATTTCCTCGATGTCGTTTCTGTTCTTTTATTTGAGTATTTAGTTTATATCTTGGTGTAAAATAACTCAGCGGAAAGACAAGGTTTGGAATGCACTGTTATCTCTCTGTTTTCCACGAATATGGTCCCTAGCAGGGGAGTGAATGAATTTTTTTTTTTTTTTTTTTTTGCTGTTTTATGGGTTGCCTCTTTTTTTTTTTTCTTTTTTCTTTCTTTTTTCTTTTTTTTTTTTTTTTGTGCTTTTTTGGGGTTTGAGGTTTTTTTGCCTGTTTCATGGTCTTGTAATATTTTGATTTGATTTTAAATTCAGTCTGCAGATACGAAGTTCATGTTTACCTCTCCCTCCCCGCCCAGTGTACAATGCCTGAGCAGGCCGGACTCCACTTTTGAGAGGGGAGAAAAGGCGGGAAGGAGGCGGGAGGACATTCAATTCCTCCGTGGGGTCCGTCCCGCCCAGGGTCCGCGGCTGCCCGTCCCGGCTGTCCCGAGCCCCGCACTCCTCATCGCCCCGGCGGGGGAACAGCGCCACCTCCCGGTGCCCGTCCGTGGGCAGGATCCGCACCGAGCGCGGGTCCTGCCGTCCGTCTCCACTGCTGTCCTTCTGATACCCTGCTGTCCTCCTGACACCCTACTGATACTGTCCAGGACGTGCCCTTCCAGTGCTGTCCTACTGATACCCCGGACGCCGTATCTGGACTCTGGTACAGCAAAATTTTAAAAATTATAATTTAAAAAAATTAAAGTGGTAGTAAAACCCCCAAAATATAGAGAAATACCTAGCAGGAAGAAGCATGCTCCGCAGGTAGAGCATCCCTCGAGTGACAGGCAGCATTCTCATCTCTTCGCCCGGTCTCTGCTCCTCGTCCCCAGAGGGGATGGGGTGTGGTAGCTGTCGCCTCCTTCCCCTCCCTACATCGCGTTTCGCGTGTTGTTTGTCGTGATCAAAATACGGTGTCGGTCTGTGGGTGCCTGTTTGAAGAGAAGTTTGGCTTATGAAACGCAGGGGGAGGGAGCTGCTATATCTCAGGGAACAACAATATTTTAGTATTCCTCCCTGCAGAATGGCCCTCCGTTCTTTATTGAATTTATACCGGCGTTGCGTGGAAAGATCTTTTTCTCAGAAGCTCTTGTTAGCTGATCGTAGTAGGCTTTTATCTTCCCTCGATTCTCCCTTCCTTTTTTTAATAAAAGTAATGAAAATGAAAGGTTTGATGTTAGAGAAATGCAATTCTTCAGCGAGGGAATGGCGGGGAAGAGCTCTAACACAGTAGGCTTTCAGGAAAAAGATGTACTCCCGTGAAGTTAGAGGTCGTGGTCGATTGGATTAACCGCCCCTTCTTTTTCAGGTTCCTTTTAAAATTTTTTTTCGGTTTCTTTTCGATTTTGGTAGTTCATTACCCGAGCTTTCTCCAAGACGATGTGTTTCTATGATTGCCTTTTTACATATCCTCTTAGGAATTTGTGGTTTTCTCATATCTTAACAGGCCAGGCTGTGAACAGACAGAAGAGTAACCTGTCTATCTCATAGGACGTTTCTTCTGCACCTCCAGGAAATGATTTCAGAAAAAATATAAGAACATGATGTGTTGTGGATGTGTTGGTGTTTCTTTTTAGTTTTTTTCTTTTTTTTTTTTTTTTCCCAATGGGGGCTTTGGGCTTATTTGGCTTATGTCCATAAAATATTTAAATTTAAAAGCAGCGTCGCTGCTAAATGTTGTTGCAAAATCACGCGAGACATGTCATCCCTTCGCGCGTTTAACTGCCGTGCTGCATGTGCCGATGGGTACCCAGCGACGCACAAGGAGGGAAATACACAAAACTCGGCTACGTCTACCACATAGTAAAACCCTATTCTACGCCCCTCAATAGGATAACATTTTTGAATTGTTTTTCTTAGCATAGATATCTCAGCCAAAGGACCGAGCCGATTATCTGAGCGCCGCTTTCACTCCGGGCGGTGGGAAAATAAAGATTAATAGCAACGACAGAACTGACGGGCGGCAGAGGTTATAGGGAAGAAGACGTGGTGTCCGTTTGTCCTTCTGGGAAGGGTGTTGTCCTTCTGTTCTGGTAAGACCTCAAACTGCGATGACACCAAAACGACGGTTCTCACCCATTTTTGCCCTGTGCAACATATCACCGTCCTCGTCCCACTCCCTTACTGGCTTTATCTCGTCTCCCCACTGTGTCGCGCCTTGCAGACGAATGGACGGACAGACGGACAGTGCTGCTGGCGCCGATTCCAAAGCTGCCGGAGCACCAATCCCCCTAGCCGGGACAGCAGCATCCTCATTAAAACCTCTCAGTTTGGGTGCTTATACGCCTGTTGACAAAACGTTTCAGAGCTCTCCCAGCGCATCTCCGGAACCGAGCATAGGGAGGAGAGCTTGTCGGGCAGCCCATCCCACACCCGGGACATCGACGAGGACAGACGCAGAGCTTCTTGCCATGATAGCCCACTTCTTCTCCTGTTTTCTTCTCTATCTTTTCAGTAGCAACAGGGAAATCTAGAAACAGAGCTAGGGTGATGCCAGACTGCTGTTGCCAAGTTGTGGGACCTGTGGAGGTCTGGCGGGAGAACACAGTTTTAAAGATGGATGCAGGGCTCTCACCACACCTCCCTCGATCCTTACAGGATATCAGATCCCCCTTTTCACCCCCACGAGGACGCTGAGCGGGAGACGACAGACCTGTACACAAACCTGTACCTTGTCCCTGGCGCAGGCTGTGCTCCATCCTTTTCCGGTACAGACCGGCCAACCCCGAACAATCACTGGAATGCGCCCACCACCTCGTTCCAACACCAGTGATTTTGATTTCATCCCGAGGGACACCCGACGGCCTGTCTCCGCTCCCTAACCCCCCATGCCTGTGCGGTGCGACACTCAGGGCACAGACAGTGCGGTGTGATACGCCACGGACTCCCGCGCGTGTGTTTAACGAGGCCCATGAGCCCATATCAGCTGATCAGGTTTGAAATCCAATAGCTTCCCTTCATGTGAATAAGATTTGTCATTGACGGCAAGAAATTAGGGGGCAGGAGGATGTTAAGGAAAAAAGAGCTGCGGCGCAGGGAATCCCTCCGTCTGGAAGGGATGCCTTCCTGGATAGCACCCCCCTTCCCCCGCACCTTTCCATTCGGCCCGGATCTCAACTTTTTCCGTCACGCGTTATTTCGGAAGTCAGAGACGTGAAGATGTGAGAGGGGACGGGGAGCAGGAGGGTTTCCCTGCCTCGCCCTCAATCCCGGACAAACTTTTCCAGCCTCGTGGTAACACGGCACGGCCGGACCGCTCCGAGCTCCCCCCACAGTCCTCCACCGGGGGCTCCCCATTCCGGTACTCACCTCGCGGCCTCCGTTCCGCAGGCGCCCGCCGAGCACCATCATTCGCAGGGACGTCAGGAGAGGCTTCTCCAGATCAGTCCCTCTCGGACGGGCGGGAAGAAAGGAAGAAGCCACGGGGGGAAGGAGGGGCAGGCTGCTTTTGGAGAGAAGAAGGCGGCCACGAAGGCTGGCCCACACCAGACTGCGGCATGGCTCACTCCTCCCTTTTGCCCCGGTATTTCCCACTCACTTACCTCCCCCGATCCCCCCCACTCCCAAAACAGACAGCCATCTGCAGCGAGGAAACGTCTTTCGAGGGAGCTTTCCTTGAGAATCCCCGTCAGGCATGGTGAGGAGTCAGGGCTTAGCCTGTGTGCCTCAGGGGTACTCGAGATGGGGCCAAGAGAGGGAGAGGGGTGTCGGGGGCTGCTCCCGTCCCACGCCGAGGCTGCCGGGGCTCGGGTGCGTTGGCGGCTGGGCTGGGTATGGCCCTCGCCGCGCCATGCATGGCCCCCTGCTCCGCCCCTAGTTGTCGTTATTAACAGTACTATTCCTACTGAGGCTGTTGGTAAATCTAAGAGGCCTCTGCAAGCGGAGGCCGGTGGCCGGACTGGAGGAGACAGAGGGCATGGGGAAGAGTCTTTTTGGGGAAGGTGGGCTCTGCTGGCGGCCAGTCCCCCAGGAGGGCAGCGGGCCCCTGAAGAACATTACTGCGCGTCGCTGCTGCAGAGCCGGCGGTGCCCGGCACTCCGGGGCACAGGGGGCCAATGAGCGGCAGCTGCCCCTCTCTACCACATCGGTGTCCGAGGGTCTGGGGTGGGAGTATCTGGATCCGGACCCCCTCGAAACTTTCACTGCTGCAGATATACCGATAGCCCTTGCAATTCTTTAGCCGGACCTTTATCTGACCCTATTCTTCCAAAGCTTTACCGAAAATTGTACCGGGCAGGTGTCTCCTCACGGCTGTGACTGCGACATCCGTCACGATTTGTGCGCGATTTGCATGCCAGGGTGACATCATTCCAAGCCTTCTTCCATCTGTAATGCCAATGACGACACATTTATTTGCCATACAGCTATTTGGAGCAGAGTGTATCAGCCAGACTGTGGCTTCTGTGGGGTTTTGCAAATTTTGTTAAACAGAGTGAAAATAGGCCAACAGTGATATTTGTCAACATATTTCTGGATGTTTATACCTTATATACACTATACCCCAAAACCCAAATAATGTAATGAGAAGTTGTATTAATGATACCGAATTAAACTAATAAGAATTACAGTATATTAAAACTCCGATTCTACTAATATGAAAATAAATATAGCATAAGCAAAAATAAGGTATTTTAAGTATCATATAAAAAGCTCACAAGTTGTCTTTAGTTTCTACCGATTATGGTTTTATATAAAATTATTAATATAACAGAAATAGCTAAGCCAGACCATGTTGGAATTACCTCAATAAAATTACCTCAATAAAATCCTTGAATTATGCTATTCATTCCACCGAATGCAGAAACATTTTTATTTTTTCAAAACAAAACCTAAACCATATTAGAGCTCACTTTATTTCACTATGAAAAGACTTGGCATTATCCTTGCTTTAATGTTCCAGTACCTGAAGTTGATGAAAAAGAAGGAAACTCCTGAAATTGTGTGGTTGGAGGTTTTTTTTCCCCCTTACCTAGTTTATTGTTACTGCTGTTAATTACATGTACTCACTTTCTCGTATGGACCATTGTTTTTTGCGTCTCTGCATGCGTTTGGAAACACTCAAGCCGAGGTTTTCTTCTTCAGCAGTTATTTGGGTTGGGGTTGTGTTTTTTGTTTTGTTTCGTTTTTGTTCTTTTGCTATTGTTGTTTTGTTTTGGGTGTTTTTTGTTTTGTTTTGGTTTGGTTTGCTTTGTTTTTTGTGGGGTAGGGATTAATGAAAATTGCTTTTGACTTCAGAAATCACCTAAGTTCTTTCTGGGCAGGTCAGCCCCAGGCATGAGCTGCTATTGAACTCTAAGAATTCAGGAGCGATAAAAAGCAGATTGTTAGATAGGAAATCATCGAATTGGTTTTAATGCCATTGAAATCGGTGCACCGGATTTTTAAAGAGTAAGAATTTGGCCCAGTTGTTTAAGTTACAAGGGTGTGTGCTGCTTGTTTTAAAACGTAGCTCTCAAATTTATCTCTTGTTAACTTATGTGTAAATATATGGCAGGTAAAGGCAAGCTTTTTCAAAGGATTTTAAAGGGACAGGAAATCTGCCGACGTTAAACTAGTTTATTCCAAATTTATTAGTGTTCCAGCCATGCAGCTGTATGGAACATAATTATCAGTTTAAAAAGTCTTGTAAGAGCCTGAAACCATACAATAGGAGATGAAGCACTTAAAATCCTTCTTAATGATTCTGGGTCAAGGGAAATGCTTAGTTCTATTTCCGTCTTTTCTCTAATGGTTTCTCTCCTCAAAATTCTCATTGCGAATAGCACACCTGGATTTCTAACCATAAGAGTAGGACATTCCGGGCAGGCAACGAGAGCGGTCTGTGGCACTTCCTGAAGAGAGTTCTACTTTAATTAGGACACACTCGTGCTCCTCTGCCCCAGACACAGTCGCTTCAAATGCATCCTAAGTATTAAATGTAGTGTTTTTCTTTAGTTATTTGAACAGCTCAAAGTAGACTCCAGTCCTGCAACTGCTACTCAGCCAAAACTTCCGTTTTGGGGAGGGGACATTTTCCTGGTGGAGAACTGAACATTTCTCAAAAACGAGGATAGAAAGTTTTCTGTGTTCTTTGGAAATGGCGTCTTTTTTTTTTTTTTCAAACTCTGAGCAGAATGTTTTTATAAAAATGTGCTCAAGTAATAAAATGAAAAGTTCTGAACAAGCTTTAGATTGGCATGTTTACTTGAAGTGCTTAAAATAGGATAATATCCCACTCCCACTGCAGTCCAGCCCAAATCACCTTATGATCTGTGATTCCGTGACTCTAAGATTCTGGGCTTGTACGAGCGGAAGTCCGGCTTGTGCACTGGGACATGGGGCGCCCCCGTCGAGAGGGACTCAGTGATAGCTTCCTGGTTTCTGTGTGGGTGGGAAGGAGAAGTGAGCCTGCCCAACCTCAAAAACGGGGTGGGGAGTCTCCTGCTGGGAAGGTACGAATAGGCTCATCCCAAACAGCTATGTGAGGAACACAAGAATATAAGGCAAATTTTCCCTGAGCTCCACTGATTCATTTCAGTTGAGATCATTACTCCCATTAGAGGAAAACCAAAAGCTGTATTAATTGCCTCAGTTACTCTCTTCTTTTCTCTTTTCTTTTCTTTTCTTTTCTTTTCTTTTCTTTCTTTTCTTTTCTTTTCTTTTCTTTTCTTTTCTTTTCTTTCTTTTCTTTCTTTTCTTTTCTTTTCTTTTCTTTTTCTTTCTTTCTCTCTTCTCTTCTCTTCTCTTCTCTTCTCTTCTCTTCTCTTCTCTTCTCTTCTCTCTCTTCTCTTCTCTTCTCTTCTCTTCTCTTCTCTTCTCTTCTCTTCTCTTCTCTTCTCTTCTCTCTTCTCTTCTCTCTCTTCTCTTCTCTTCTTCTCTTCTCTTCTCTTCTCTTCTCTTCTCTTCTCTTCTCTTCTCTTCTCTTCTCTTCTCTTCTCTTCTCTCTCTTCTCTTCTCTTCTCTTCTCTTCTCTTCTCTTCTCTTCTCTTCTCTTCTCTTCTCTTCTCTTCTCTTCTCTTCTCATGTATGTTTTCCAGACATGATTAAAGGGGATGATTTTCCCAAAGAACTGTAGAAACAACAGGATAAATTTTCTCCCCCCCCCCCCCCCACCTTTTTTTTAACGCCTATATGACCAACTACACTCGCTAAAGACCAAGGATTGGAAATGATCTTAAGGAGTAGTTCAATCCACAGTGATCATGGACCTGCGACCTGGGATCACCAGGAGCTGAGATTCAACTGTGTGTAGGAGCAAACTTGAAACCCTCATGTAGGTGTCACACCCCGCTGCATGGGTTAGGTATCCCTATATGTGTCGGCCGACACCCCCGTAACCTGCAGCACACAAGCCTCTGCGTCTGTGTGTTAAGCGTAGATGCTAGTGAGAAGGAAGGACTTGGGTCACGAGGTGCAAAGCGGCTTTGAGGAAGAGTTTCCAGGCACAGTCCCTGACGGATGAGGAAACACTCTCGTCCTGAGAGGGCAGCTTCCCCCCAGACAGAAGCTGCACGTTGCTTCTTTGCTCCTACTTCCAGAAAAAACAACCTTTACCTCATGGACAGATTGTCCAAAGCAGGGACGGGAAGGAGAGCAGAACGCAAGGACACACCTCCCAGAGCAGGGAAAACTCTCTTTGCTGTGGTTTGCCAGGATGCAGCACCATCCAGAGCAGACTTTTGTGCAGGATGATGGAGACCACACCTGCTTCCTAGCTGTCACCGGGACCCCATGTCCACGCCATCACCGCCAGCGAACTTCACCTAGTAAAACCTGAAACATTAGGGAAAACCACTACAAAAACCATATTTCTCCAGCCCCACCTCTTCCGGCTGGGTTAATATCGTGCTTTCATCACGATGTAATTGTTTCTGCCTGGTTTACAAGCTGTCCTGAGCGGATAGATGCCTGCACCTTACCTGTCTGTTGCGGGGGGACGAGGGGGAGATACAATAACCTCCCCCCAAACAACCAACCGAAATGGTATATTACATTTTATCTGGTGTTATTACCATTAAAAGTATGATTATTAATAATGATCATTTGCATTGTTACTAAAAGAAAGGTCGAAGAAACCAACCTATGGAGGTAGAGTAGTGCACTCTCCCCGGAACGGAAGGACAGACGGTAAATCGGACAGAGAGGGAGCGAGTGGCAGACCTTTCTCTGCTCAGTGAGAGTCACCCCTCGCCGCCGGTAGGTGCGCGCGGCGGTGCCGGGCCCGGGGCGGTGTCAGCGGCGATCCCTCGGGAGCGGCGGGCGCGGCGCGGGGCGATTGGGCGGGACGGGAGAGCGGCGGATGCCCTGCGGCGCTGCCGCCCCCTGGCAGCGCCGCGCAGGAGCGCCTCACCCGGCACGCACGCATTCCGCATCCTGCCGCGTCCTCGGGGATCCCACACCACCGTCCCCGCTGCCTCGGGGAGGGGGGGAAGAAACGAGGTAACATCCGAATAAGCAGGCAAAATAGGTTAGGAACGATAAGGCACGCGGCACTGACGCCGGAGAGTCAGCAAGTTCAGCCTCGCCACCGTCCACGTCCGTGCTTTGCAAGGAAAAAGTCAAATCGGAGTAAAGTCTGAAAATAAAGGAGACTTTCTTCTTTTTAAGAGATACTCAAAACTTTGGAAAATCATTGAGAAATGCGACGGTGTGTCTGCGGAGGATCCCTCTGGATCAGCCGGGGTGTAAAGAAAAAAGTTAGAGCAAAAATGTGAAAATTTGGAAAGACTAAGGGGAAAATGTAAGGGAAGGGGGGAGAAAATTTGAAGAAAATGCGGTGGAATGAGACCAAGGAAGGGGATCGTACTGAGAATAGGTGTGGAAACAGGAGGGCTGCTGAAATAGACGTGACACAAAAAGATGAGACCTGAAAACACCTGCAGCACGGAAAAGAGGAGTTGTGTTTTTTAGTTTATTTGTTTTCCTTTTTATTTTTTGTAATATATCTGTTCAGTGGGGTTTTCATTATGTTTGTTGGTTTTGGGTTTTTAAAATTGCTTTATTCATATATTTATGTATTCAAATTTTATTTCGATAATTTTATTTTGTCCTCTGTTAGGGGTTGTGCAGTGGTTCTGTCAGCCGGGTCCGACCTGCACAACCTCATGGAGGTTTCACTGCTGTCCAGAGAAAGAGGTGAAGGTTTGAATCTCTGTATAAGGAAAAGCTTCCTTTGGTAAGCACAACCTGACAGGAAAGTTCCTACCAGTCATCCCTTTAGTCACTGATCACCAACATTCATTTGCATCAGAAAGCACGAGCAGAATTAACCCTTACAGGGAAATGCATGTTTATTAATGAACATTAGCTTTCTTGTGCCTAACAGACCCCTCCCAGTGACAGAGTTTTGCTGCTACTGAGACTAGAACAAAAACTTCGGGAGATTAGCAGAAAACTGCTATTTAAGGTATCAGCTGACACATTTCAAAAGTGTTTTCACTGGGGCTGTGATGAAGAATTAGGGTGCTATTTTTGCTGGCAGATTCTGCTTCTACACAACTCTTCTGCTTTGCTTCTGATTACTCTTTCCAAACATATGAAATAAATAGGTTTTCTTCCTTAAATATTATGGGGCTTTGTTTTGTGTTGAATGAATTTTTAGATGAACCAATAAACATGAAAAACATTTTATCTGGCATTCAGACACCAACATTTAAAAGGCAAGTGCAATGACAACAAAGCCCTAATTAGTTGCTAATAAAATAATCTTTCTCTTGCCTAAGGATTGTTGTAATCAAGATTATTTTCTGGACCAAGCTTTTATTTGTTCACAGAGATGCACACAACAGCCTTCATCTGTGACTCTATGTTTGACAGTTGTTTAATACAATGGTTAGAGGCTCAATTCCTTCTCCTCAACTCTACCTAAATGCCTATCATATAGTTTTGACAAACAGAAAAGAGACAATTAATAAAATAGAATTCAAAATCTGTTCTCTATCGGACACTTTAAAAAGAACAAGACTGAAATACATAGAAGCAACAAGCACATTTTCCCCCCCTGTTGTGTCCAGAGCAATAGAAGCAAGTGTTGAGATTAAAAAAATTAAGCACACACTTAAAAATTTAGGTTATGTATTTTGTGATTTTGTGAAGTGGATGAAAGCAACAGTTTATCTCTGTGTTGGTCTCAATGAGAGAGAGTGAGAATCTGTTAGACAGACATTATTTCAGAACCTTATTTCAGAAGTGAAGAGATGAATACTTTTGTTGATGGAATTAGCTTACGTGGAAGAAGGAGCTATTTTAAATACAAGTAGAATTATGTTATTTTTTCCTACTCCCTGATGGTTGATACAGCTCATATTGACAAATACTGTGTAGGCCAGAAAGCAACAAGTATTCCCTCTTTGTAGTATAACTGAGTATTTCAATAATTTTTTTTTTTAATTTGGAAAAAATAATATCTATCAATTTCCAGAAGAAATTAACAAAAACAAGCATCTGCCTTTTAGAAACTGTAAGGTTTTTTTCTTTTACAATCAATTTCTGACAAAAGAAAATCCTTCAAATTTCCTAAAAGTGGCTACTTGTCTCCCTTACTTGCCCCTAAAAAAATCACCTTTTAAAACTGAAAGAAAAGAATGTGATTAAGAAAACAACAGTGACAAAAACAAAGTCTGCTTGCATTCTGTGCTCTCAAATGGGAAAGACCAGATAGTCAAATAGTTATGACATCATTAGCAATTTCCCCTGAAGAAGTAATTAAAGTATTGCAGTACAGACAGCACTATTGGAAGACAGTGGTGAGTTAAACAAGTAGTTTTGTTACCTATTTAGCAAATGGAAAAATGAAGAAAACTTATCCTTTGTACAAATAGGCATCTTTTCACAATCACACACATTTCCCGCTACACATATTGTCCTTGTAGCCTGACCTCACTGTTTTAAAATGAGACTAGTGTGAAGGACTGAGCTGTTCAGGAATTCTTGAACAGTCCTCATTTTCTACTTTGAATAGTTTCATTCTTGGCCACAGAGGTTTTTATTCTTGGCAACAGGGCAGTGATCTCTCCTCACTCTTGAAATTTAGCACCATTACATGATGTGCCTGTGTGTGTGATTTGGAGGGACAGAGCCTGGTTTGTCCCTGACATTTTTGGGGATTCTGGCAATGATGGTAATTACAAGGAGGGGTGGTTCAGAGACTCTACAGACTGAGCTGTAGAGACACTGATTCCCTTCAGCATCAGAAATAAGTGATTCAGTGAAGTATGTATAACACATTTTCTCTAATACCATTATGCTCTGTTTGTGACAAGCAACCTCATGTGAGATCTTGGTTTGTTTGCAAACCCTGTACACCGTGTTCCTAAAATAGGGATGCAGTATATGACAACCCTGTTTCCCTCCAATGTGCATTTGCATTTTCCATTCTTTTCAGATGATACAGCTGATTGGGTTTTTGGATCAAGACTAACTGTTGAAATTTCCCTAGAAAACTTTTCTTCTCTCAGTTTATTGTGCTGGTGACAAAAGCAGCCTCTCACTACTTCCCACCATATTGTAGCCATACAATAGCAACAGCAGCAACCGTCCTTGATGAATCTTCCAAACACTGATTCTCACATTTTCTTCTGCCTGGTAAATATATCACATGTTTAGCATTCAGCATGGGATTTCTTTCCTGTTGCCCACAGCTTGTCTGGAAGGCAGTGGTTATGCAGTTTTCGTGTCTCAAACGGATGACAAGCACCTGTCCTTTGATCACGCTTCTGTTCTCTTACATGAAGTACTGGGTTTCTTTGGTGAACTGCTCACTGTCTCCCTCCTCACTTTCACCCATCCGTACCAATTAAGCCTACATTCATCTTGTCTGCTCTGCTTTTGGGACCGTATTTATTGTCTAATGTGTACATAAAGACATACCAAGAAATTTCACTCATAATGCATTTTGAAATGAGTAATTTTCTAGGACAGTGCTGTTTTTGGAAAACTATTTGAATTTATACATAGACGACTTTTGGATCTTTTCAGTCTCAGAATAAAGATGACACTGGCTGCAAACAGGAGAGTGGAAAAACTCAGTGCTTTTCCTGTGATAATTTTTAAAATTGTATTAGATGCATTATTGACACTAGTGAGGACCATTTGTCAGCAAGGGCTTGAATGTTTGTAAATGACAACTTACATTTCTTAAAATGCATATATTACTGCCAGTAACAACCCTTTTTCTACTCAACAAATGTACCAAGAACACTCCTGAATCACTTGTGATAAAGTTTCTGTCTCTGTGCATAGTCCCAATTTTTTTTTTATTACATCAAGTTACACAGGAAAAATGAAAAAAATAATGATCAATCTGACACAGCACAATGAAGAACCGATGGATGATTACTTAAGAAGAAACTTCAGGATTGGCAGCACAAGGGGTGCCAAGTAACAGTTTTATGGAAAATTTGTTTAATAAAAAAATACGGATTTTTTGTAAGATATTGGGTTGACTGATAAGAGTTAGTGGTAAGAGTTGTAGTTCTGCACAGGGCAGTTTGATTTAGCAATGCTTGACAGTCTGACTGAAGACTATCAGTTTATCAATACACCACATGCTGTAACAACTTAGGAACTGGTCAACCAGTAGACCTCAAAAGTTGGTGTAAGAGAAAAAACTCTCAAATGAAGTGTTTTCCTCACAGGAGTCTTATTGTTCAATTGATGGCTCTGTCCTTTTCAATATTTTGTTAACTATTTGAAACTAAACAAAACACCCTACAATTGGCAACTGCAGAGACAAGAGAGAAATAACATTAGTTACATGTAAGTCACAATATGTATTCTAGCTGTGACTTGTGTCAGTCAAAGCATTTTCTAGCACAGGCAAGTCAAATGCAAAGTCATGCGTCATGGGTCAATGACTGCAGCCACCAGCAGAGTGGAGCTTCTTTTGAAAAGCAATAACCTTGTTGAGCATCTCCAGTATTTCTCATCTTGATGCTATCAGAAAAAAAACCCAAATCCCCTTGTTCTCAAAAGCTGATGTGCAGAAAGATTATTTTCCTTTTTTTTACAACTCAGGAACAGTACATCACATGAGGACATTCCCTCATGAAGATGTTCCCTCATGTTCACACATTCTCAGATCCATTTTTAAAAACAAAAGCAGAAAAATTGTGGATCACATTCAAAAGCTATTTGAATGCTGGGGAAAACAAAGGCCTAAGACAGGTACAGGTTTTAATATGTGTATATTGAAAAGCATCATCATCATCAACAACAAGAAGAACAAGAATTCTTGTCTATGTAACAAAAGTAGCTTTACCAGCTGTAGAGCACTGAAGGGATCTTCCTTGAGGGAATTATTTGTATTTGTAAATAGCAGGCACAATGGACAGAGGATGCCACAAGTACCAGAGAAGTGAAGCGCTTAAACCTTGTCATCCTGCCTCAAAGGTGTATTTTGGCACATGAGTGAGGTCAGTGCAGGGTTATGTGAAAATCTACTTCCCACAAGATACAAAAAGTCAGCTGAGATGATCTCAGATTAGGTCTGTTTTTCTAATCTGAAGGGGATCACTTAAACCATCTTTCTTTTAAAAATTTAGGAGGCTATTCCCTGTAGGTACTCAATAATCATTGGAGGGAGACAAAGTCCACTCTGAGAGCATTTAAGGACTGTTTTCAGAAGGAGTACTTTCTGTTACAGCTGTAGAGCATGTCCAGAAAGAGAACTGTTTCCTGATACTGATAGTAAGGCAGAACTGACTCAGTGCTGATGTGTGTACATTGCTGCTTGGCAGCTGGAGGCACCTCAAAAGTGCTTATGCAGACAGGGAGTGAGACAGAATATCTGAAAAGTGCTGTCCCAAGTATCCCAGGAAGCAGTCTCCAGGAAAAGGATGGACCAGGAACAGGTGGTATTTCAGGTGCAGAGTCTGCACAGAAACAAAGCAAGACAATGTAATTGAAAGACAGCTTTGCTCTGGAATAGATGTCATTATGAATGGCATACCTGGTTGTTTGATGCCAGCTCCACAACATCAATTTCTGAGACAGGGGTATCAGACAGCTAGGCTGTGAAGGTTCAGTTTCACGTGTATCTGTTGTTTGGGAGAAGTGGTTTTCTGCTGCAGGTAATGGGAGACAAAGAGGGACAAAAGCTGGTAGCACAGTAAGAATCCAACTTCTCTGCATGAAAAACCAAGAAGTAAAACTCTGTTCCTGAAGAAGCAAAAATTCCAGCTTCCAAACCATGTGCACCTCTATACAGCAAAGAAACTCAACACATGGATACATTCACTGACAAAAATTCCCATGTTTCCATGTTACAGGCAGTCCACAGTTTGGGACTGACCCCTCAACAGTACCTTGGGTGGCCTGATGACCTCTCCAGTGCCAGCAGCAGGACATGGTGGAAGTACTATCCATGGCTACACTTGATAACCCACATGGTAAATAAGTGAGCTGGCAACACCAGATCATATCCTACTCTACCTGAAGATGTTAAAAGACGGTGGTAGTAGTTACCTCTTTGGATTTCCACTAGACCTCCTCTCTCAAGATTTCTCATCAATAAAGCTACAGCTTTCTGAAATTGGACATATTTGAAAAGGAGAGTCTTGTCATCCTCTTTTAGAGCTTCACTCTCTTTTCTTTGTCTTTATTGACATCTCTCTGGTGACACGGCCTTCCCAACTTGGACTTACTTTTTAGTGTCACCTCTATTTCTTTTGTTTAGAAACTTGTCAGGTCATGTCACCTCTCCCTGCATATCAGGGGACAGAGGAAAAAAGCCACTGCAGTGTCGTCAAAATTGTTCTGTGCTGTGTCTTAACTTTTCCCAGAGGAAATATAGGCAGCAATATGCTCTCAGGTTTGGCTTACAGAGATGGTAATTCAGGTTAGCTGATTGTTCTATTTCATGACTTAAAGTAATACAATCAGGTGAACATCCTGAGCATCTCTGAACACCACAGACTTCTTTGAAGAGAGAAGATATTGTCAACTCATAAAAAGTGTCAAAACAAAACAGCACTTTCCATCTCTACATGCAGAGATTTGAGGTCATAAAGAACCATTTGTATGACACAGTCAGATGTCTTTGTTTCCAAGATGTAGAAGGAAGATAATGTAATGTGAGCTGCATTTTTACCAAAACCTCATGAGCAGAGACCAGCAAAGCAACACTAACAGTTTCTATAGCTACTCCATCTTATGAGGGCTGCTGCCACATGTCTCTCAAAACACAGTTACTAACACAACCACGCACAGAGAGGAGAATGCTTGATTGATCACACAAACAATGGATTTGTGTCATAAGACCTGTCCCTGTCTTCCCAACTTTGCTAAGTACCTGCTCCTGTAGAAGAAAAGGAGCACCTGCTGTTCACCCAGGAGCTGGGAATGGGAGCACTAAGGAGGGATGCAAGTTTAAGTTCCTACCAGGAGGAGGAGGATTCAAAAATCACTCTTTAACTGCTTTGCCATTTTTTATTTTGTGAAACCCAAAGGGATTAACAGACAAAAGGACAGATCCTGCATTCACAGTTTGGATTAACAGGGTCTGTGCAACAAAACTGGCAGATGCATAAAGGAATGCTTGGGGTGCTGCATGGCAAAGCACATTTTTTCTGCCCACAGCAGTGGTCAGGCAGCTCCTGATGTCATTATATACCTTAAGAAGTGCCTTTGAACATAAAGGTCCTACCCCAAAGCCCACTGAAGAAAACTGGAGTCCTTCCGACACTTTCCATGGGGTTCATCTTGAAACATGCACTGCCCAGTCAGTTCAATCAAACTGGTTATAAAGCGGTGCACACAGTTGTGCTGTGTCTTGATGAAATGCTTTGATTAGGCTTTAATTTCACCTTTCTTTGTCTACAGAGCTGGATTGTTAGTTATGCAAGTGGTGTCAGGTCATGACTCTGTGCTCCTTCACAGAGATGGAACAAATTTCACCAACAGACAGGTTTTTGTATTTCAGCATGCAAGCCACGCAAGCCTTTCATCCTCCCTCGCCAAGATGTCCCCATTTGTCCTTGTTTACTTACACATTTGCAGTTGAACAGGTCTTGAATTGATTAGGAGTGTCTTTGAGAAGAAAGCTGAGATGCAGAAAGAACTGCTTGCCTGTCAAGATTTGTAAAATTTGTATTCCTTTAAATTTAAATGGCAATTAAGGTTGAAAGATTGCCTAAAAAAGTTTCTAGGTATCTAACATGTAGCTAGTAATTATATCAAATCCTCTGATCTGAAAATATCTTACTCTCAGTTACAAAAGATTTGTTGCTGTCCTACATCAGTTCAGAAAGAATTTTCCTATTGTTCTCCAAAGAAACGTTAATGAATTGACATATTTTGCAACATGCCCAGAAGAGGGACAGGCCTAAATTAGACGCTACACAACAGAGAAGAGATTAGGTGTATCAGTGCAACATTCACTTCTGATGACACCTGTGAGCTGTGGCCTGGCATGACTTTCAAGACTCACAGTCTTTTGACAGACTTTTAAAACCATTTCTGTCTTGTTTGTCTATTCACTACCTCTGCAATTGAAACTATAATTTTAGTCTCCTAGTATTCATAAAGAATTACTTTGGAATTATCAGAATGCTACCTGTGCCTCCATCACCTGAGTATCTGACAGAGCAAAGCAAGTTGCTTTTTCTTCTTTGGGCAATGTGAGGACAGCATGAGATTTTTCCACGTATTGTAGCCACAGAAAAAAATTTTGTACTGTAAATTAAAACTCAGTCCTGCTGAAATTGTACTCTGGTATAAAACAGCATTAACTTCAGGGAAGTTAAGTCACCCAAGACTAAGGCTGAGTCAAGGTGCTTTGTTGCAGTGTGTTGCAATTTCCTGTTTTAGACTTCCCAGTCCTTTCCCAGGTATGGCAACACCTTCTTCCTCCTCCTCCCCTTGCCTCTTCCTAAGTGATGTCCACCAAGCTTAACATTCCAGCAAGAGCATCGTGTGATTGGCAGAAGTTCAAAAGATGCTTCTCAGCCCTGGGCCATTGGCCTATCTAAGTGTCATTGTCCCCTGAGACTCGCCCTCTCCCACCTGGTTGGTAGCTCACCTATCCTCTCCCTTCCCCCTCCCCTTGGGGTTAAAAGGACCTGGGATCATGTGGCCGGGATTCTACTGTAGCTGTACCAAGATTCAGAGATCTGAGACCCTGGAAAAAAGCTCTGGATTAAACCCTACAGTAGAATCTGTCTCCTTTTCCTCTTCACCTAGCCTAAGGACTTTCACCAGAGGTAAACCTGAGTTTTTACCAGCCTGGATTTGTTCCAAGCGCCCAGCTGCAACATCCAGCCAGCCAGAAGTATCTCTGTGGGGAAATACCAGACCTTCCGCCTCTGGTCAAACAGCAAGGGCCAGACAAGCCCAGGCACATTCCATCTGGTAATATTGGGATTTTATTCCAATAGTGCTTCTGTGCGAGGTCTATGTGTCCATCTCTGGCTGACTATTGGCATTTATCAGCTAAACCTAGTATAGTGAGCAAAGGAGTGGGACCACTTACTGATGGAGAACATGGTTCTCCAAAAATCAGGAACTCCAGGAAGGCAGTGGTGAAGCATGATGTTTCTTTAAAGTAACTGGATGTAGTCCAATAAGTAGAAGAGGCTTTTAAATTATTTTCTTTAATTAAAAAAAAAAAAAGAAAAGAAAAAAGAGCAACAGTCTGGGATCACTGACTGTCAAAGAGCAAGATCACAGGAAATCCAAATGCCTGGGAGTTGGAAAGGAAGGGTTTTCCTGAAGCCTAATATCCTGTGACTCCAAAAAACAGGACAGAGAAACTGTACAGGAGAGACAGACACTTCTCCTTGCTAGCAAAACTATAATCTAATATAACACTTTATAATCCAGTAGGCTGGAGAAATCTGTTGCCATTCAGAAAGCGGAAAAAGAAAAGATTTTGCTGATGCCTGTCTCTGCCACAGCTATTGATATGAATATTTAAAGGAAGACTGATGTTAATATTAGCTGAAGAACTATCCAAGATCAGCTACATAGCCTCACTCTAGCTGCCAGCATGGCTGCACAGGTTTCTCAGAAACAGCAGATGGTCTGTTTGGCTTTGTCAGAAGAAGTAAGTGCAAGTGAGTAGTAAGCCAGAAGCTAAGTCTTGATAGCCTCAAGATATGATGAGAGCCTTGGCTTAACTGAGCTTTCAGGTGGCACTGTTTGAATTTGTCTTACAGTGAGCATTCTTATTAGTGCTATCACTCAAGCAAGATTTTCTTAAAAAGTTAATTTCTAAACACAAGACAATTTTAAAACACAGGATATCAGGAAGAGATACTGAATGAGAATAGGTGAACTCCCTCTTCCCTCTGTACTTTCTAATATTGTAATCTTCATTACTCGTCTTGTGCTCCATTCCATGACTGTATTGTACACTGTACAATCTTCAAACAGTTCCCCTCAGCCTCTTAGGAAATATTTCTTCCCTCTTTCTTTTCAGTATTTTCTGGATGGGTGATTTCTTGTGGATACATGATCAACACCGCACTCCTGCTAAGACTCCAAAAACTCTGCTCTTTTGCTCCCAGGAGAGGCTCTGTTTCCCTGTTTTTCCAGAGGACTTTGACTGTAGTGTATTTTGTTTGCTAACTTGAGATTTCTGAGCTAATGCACTCAAGAGTGTGGTTTCAGTGCTGGCTAATTACTAGTGCGCTCACTAGAATTTCTGCTGTGACATAGGATTAGGAGAAAGGCAAAAACTTTAAAAACTTTAGGCTCAAAACTTTAAAAGGGTATAAAGAAAAAATTATTAACAGTAACTAAAGAAAAGAACAAAACCTTCAGGACACTTCTCCCTCTACAACCTTTTCTTTCTCACTGACAATATAAAGAAACAAAACTTTTAGTCAGTTTACCACCTCCAAAACAGTCTTTCTTCAGTTCACTTAGGGAGAGAAGTCCTTCTTGTAAATGGAGACTTTTCTACAAGAAAACAGTTCTCTTGTGGCTCTCTCCACAAATAGCTGCCCAGGGAAATATCCACTTGTGAAATCCCTCCCATTTTCCACGAGCTTTTCTCATAGCTGTGTTTATGGGCTATGTCAACTTATGGGGTACTGTTTTAAAGATGAGCTGTTCAAATGCAAAAGTTATCATTATTTATCTCTACAATCATCTTCTTCCTGGGGGCACAGAATCTTCATCACTCTTTTCTCTTTCTCTGTTCAAACTTCTCATAGGACCACAGCTACTTTAACATCTGCTTACTATAGTACGGAGGTGATATCTAGAATTTGAACACTTTCATCTCCCCATACCTTCATGCGTTATAGGGAAAAAAAGGTCCATCTCTCTATCTTCATAAGAGAATTTCAGCCTAAAACTAAAGGCATCTCCTCATCCCTCCCATCTGGGACTTGACCTCTTCTTCACTGACCTTGGTGTCTTCATGTTGCTCCTCTACATTGCCTGCATTTTGTTCTTCTCTCTCACTCATGGGAGGACTGAAGCACTGATAGAGTTAATATCTCACCCAGGGCCTGCAGGTGGTCACCCGGCCCCGGCCAGGCTCAGTGGCTTGCTGCCGGAGCTGGGCCGGGCAGCTGGGGGGGAATGGCTTCTCCTCCTCCTGCCTGGTCCGGTGGTTGTGGGAAAATCTCAGTGCTGGTAGAATCTTGGCTGAGCCAGCCCGGCCCCAGCTCGGCCCTGCGGCCTCCACTCTCCTGCCCATCAGCCGATGGCGAGGGGGGTGGCCCGGCGGGCGCCTCAGGAAGGGAGGCCCGGACCCGCAGCAGGGGCCGCCGGGCTGGGCCCCGGTGATCGCTACCGACCGGGAGAGAAAGAGGAAGTTCCCTGGTTTCTTTCGTCTTAACAGGTTTTTCACAGAGGCGTGTACAGCTTTCCAGTGGCCGGAATCGTGGCATCACTTCCGTGAATGCCTCCCACGCAAACCCACCATACTAAAATAGTAAGAGCCATGGTAAAGCAAATAGTTGGTTTTTCACAGTCCTTCAAACAAAGCATACAGTGATCTGCCAGCAAATAGTATCTTGGCGCTGCGCAAGTTTTATAACATCGGGGGTGTGTGATGCAGCACCAGAAAAAGAACCCAGTCAAAGTAATAATCTTACTAAGGAAAATTACTTCATAATTTAGAAAAAAACCTTGGAATTATAAGCAGTTGATTAGAATTTCCATGTTACTTCCTTCAATACCTTCATTCAGGTGTTATTCAACCTGGGAGTAAACAGCAACCTATTCAAACAGCATATATCCAAACAAGGTATCCAAACGGCAACATGTAGACTGACCATGAGATCTCAGCTAAAATTTTCCATTTAAAATTATATCTCTCTATAGAAACATGTGGCTAATTCTCTTGATAATAGAATTATCTCTCTTGATAATAGAATTCTTGATAATAGAATAGAACACATGATAATAGAATTCTTCCCTAAATTCTGATAAGTTATATAGAAATATTACCAGGAAAAATTAGAAAGGAACAAACTGGCATCTTGTATATCTGGCATATGAAAAAAAAAAAGACAAATTACAAGAAATTTGGGATATCACTTTGCATGAGGAAATATTCTGAAAAAATAAATTAATACAAAAATTCTATTACATTAAATCTTGTATCTTTTCTCTCCTCCATCTTAAAATATGTTAGAAGGCAGTAAGCAACTCTGGATGTCCAGTATAAAAATCATGTGTTTCAGAGTCAAGGTTCAGTGCCAGGTTTTGCCCTTGGGTCACAACAATGCCCTGCAGTGCTATAGGCTGGGGAAAGAGTGACTGGAAAGCTTTCACTTTGGTGAAACTGGTGAGATTTCTCTTTTCCTGGTGGGAAAGGACCTGGAGGTGCTAGTTGACAGTGGCTGTACATGAGCCAGGCTGAGAAAGCCAATGGGATCCTGGCTTGAGTCAGCAAGAGTGTGGCCAGCAAAACCAGAACAGAGATTGTTCCACTGTACTGGGCACTGGTAAGGCCACATCTTGAGTGCTGCGTTCACTTTTGGGCGTCTCTCATGCGTCTTTTGACCCAAAAGACGCATGAGGTGCTGTAGTGAGACCAGAGAAAGTCCATGAAATTGAGGAAGGGTCTGGAGCACAAGTAGTAGCTGTAGTAGTAGCTGATGAGAAGTAGTAGCTGAGGGAGCTGCAGAAGGCTTAGCCTGGAGAAAAGGAGGCTAAGGTGTAACCTTGTCATGCTCTACAGATGCCTTAAAGGAGGTTGTAGCCAGGTGGGTTTTGGTCTCTTCTCCCAGAAAACCAGTGACAGGACAAGAGGAAATGGCCTCAAGCTGCGCCAGAGGCGGTTTTGATTGGATACTAGGAAAATTTTTCTCACCAAAAGGGTTGTCAAGACTTGGAAAAGGCTGCTGTCTACTGATCTGGGTACTAAGGTTCTTAAAAATGCCCTTGCCTGAATTAAGGTGCAAACAAGGTCTTATGCCAATGTCAATAGTATGGATTTTATTTGATAGTAAATATAGGTGGGGGGGGGGGGGAGGGCGGGGGGGGGGGGAGAGAAAGGGTTGGGGGGGCGAAGAGAGAGAGAGAGAGAGAAAGGGATAGAAAATAGGACAGAAAGGGATTGACAGAGACAGAATAAGGAAAATATCACCGCTCTGTGGATTCCAGCAGTGTTCCATTGATCCTGTCCTTGGTGGTGAAGGTTCCTCCTGAAAAGCACAGGATTGGATGGTAATGTAATGTATGCTCTGGTGAGGTAGGAAAATCCAAGCACCTCCCTGGAGGGTGGGGGGGAGTTTGCCATTGTCTCTTACAACAGACTCCACATTTGTTGCATCACAGGCACTCCTATGGTACAAGGCCTCAGGAATGACTCTGGGGGGCACTTCGGGGGGCCTTTGATGGATTAAGCCATCCCCTCAGCTGCCCCTTCTGTGAATGTCCCACCAGTTTCAGATGATTGAAAAATGGATTTTCTCTTTATCTAATCTCAGCAGCTTGACTTTCAGTCCAAAATTGTTGCCACATATCACAGTACAAGCTGGCTTGTACTGTACGAATTAACCAGCCCCTGGGTTGACTGACAGGGGCTTCGCACATCTTTCCTAAGGCTGCAGGCATTTCACTGGACAGAAGCTAAAGGGGCATAGAGATCAGACAAATGAAAATATCCATACTGGAGTTTTCAAATGTCCGTTATAAGGAAGGGCTTGAGAATAAGCTCTCTCTGTTGCACATGGACATCAGGGTGAGTGATCTCTTTATCTCCAACTCCAACCCACTTGCTGTCCCATGAAGTCAAAGTTACACAAAATCCCAGTCAGGTATCTTCAGGGAGTCTCCTTTGGTTGTAGCTTCTTTATACAGCTTTTGTTGTAATGAGCAAAACTTTATATGAATGTTTGAGAAATGAACTGTTTCAGTCTCAGGGCAGCAGTGGAGTCACCACCCCTGGAGGGATTTAAAATATGTGTGGATGTGGCACCTAGGGACATGGACTTGGCAATATTGGGGTAAGGATTGGACTTTATGACCTTAGAGGATTTTTCCAGCCTTCCTGCCAGGGCATATCTAGAGTACAACAAAATGGGGATGGGAGAAGGAAGAGATTTTTTTCTTTTGTCCCATCAGAAAAGTGGAAGTGAATGTTCGTTATGGCATTGCCTTCACTGACTATGCCACTTACTGGAGCACCTATTTTTCTATGGCTTTCTTGTGACTACTTTTCACTAAACCAACAGCTCAATTGTTTCAAAAGCAACTGTCTCACACGTTTCTGAAGCAGAAATAATTTTGTTTTCTCTGAGCCATACTGACACAAGATGGGTTATGTCTGTATTTTTCAGTGTCCTGGAAAATACTTAAAATAAAAATAATTAAAGAGAGGAAATATTAGATGTTTAATACATTGACTCAGGAATTTAATTGTATTGTGCATCTGGTATTTAATAGATTTGAGGCTCAGAAAGGCCAGTGGTGGAAAGAAATTTCTATGATAATATCAGGAGGTGATCGATAGATATCTGTTGCATGTTGAAAGAAGAAAAGACCTGCGAATTGTACCAAACCATATTACACTTGGAGTAATTTTTTCCTGAATATATAGAGTGAATTAGCCCCAAACACTTGATTGGAGAAATTACCTGTGTTTTCAGGAGGTAGGGTACGCAATTCACTACATTCAGAAGTTTGCTGATCAGTCATTTTTGTTCTGAAAGCCTGGAAATCTTAAGCCACTGTTTTTCCTCTGCTCAAGGTACTTTAAACTTTTAAAAGGTTATTGCTCTGGTATTGCCTCTGGTGTTGCGGTAACTGCCATTGGTTTATTTGGAGGTTGATCTGCAGTTCTGCAAACTCCCAACCGATTGCTATTTACAATTGTGAGGGACACCTACAACGACATGAAAAATTCAATCAGGATTAATTTTACCACTATTTTAAAGTAACTTCTCCTTTTGACCTTTCAAATTTAGGACAGCTGAAATTCCAAACATTTAGAAAGAGGGCACTGAAATGATGTTTGCAAGCTATTTTCTTGAGAGCTTTTTGTTTGTCCAGCTCTTGCCTTCTATCTATTTTCTACCTTGGGACAAAGTCTGTTTTTCTGCAACAACTGAACAATTTGATAGACTGAATTGTTCAATTAATATTCAAGGGCTATAAATAGCAAAGAAGTCATTGCAGGAGGCTGTGTTTGGCTCAGCCTCTGCCTCTGCGTGTTAAGGTAATATAGGACAGATTTTAAAAAACGATTGTTATATTTAGGTTGCATCTGTCATGATAATATCTCATGAGTTGCTATATTGCCCTCACTAAATGATTTCATAGTTAGACTATTACTAAACTTGACTAATTCACTGTCTCAGAGATATAAAAACATTTTAGGAAACTCTGAAAATATCCCAGTCTATATACAGAGATATTAGAGGCAGGAGAAAATGTCTTTGATTTTGATCCATGTGATATATCTGTGGAATTTTGCTCAGGAGTTTCTGCACTGAATGCTATAGTTCTGATCAGACTACAGCATATCCTTGCTAAGACTGGTCAGTATGGATACTATAAAGAAAGTCTGCACAGGATGGCTAATCCAGAATATCCATTTGAATGTTGGTCTGATTGGCTATTTTCAAAAGTAATCTTAAGGTTCAACATAAACACACAGAGTATATTTTCTTTAATGTCATTTTGTGAAATTTTCTGTGTAACTGGGTACTCTGGCAGTGAACAAAGGTTTCAAAGTGAACAAAGATTTCATTTATCAACTGTATATATATTTTATTAAAGTTTGATGACTAATATTGGCATATTTACATGTGCAAGCAGGTTTTTCATGGTGGGAGCACTCTTGTTGCATTAGCTGGTACTTTGCAGTCAACTACAAATCTTTTGAGCAAAGTTCTGGTGTGTGCTTGAACAGTAGGCATGTGAAATTACAGACCAATGTTTGCATTAATGTCATCACTTTGTTTTCACTTCCTGCATCTATTCTTACACAGAGATATTTTCTCATTCCTGCATGTGCATGTTAATTCTATCAATCGTGCACCCTTATGTGTACCCTTGTGTCTGTAATTTATGCAGTCATTAATTTTTCCCTGGCTGTTAAGGAATAAATAAACGGCTGTATCTTTACACTTAACAGTACAATTTTTGCACAAAAACAGTACAAGTATTGCACAAAATTGGAAAAGAAGAATCACAGATTCATATAAGTTTGAAAAGACCTCCAAGATTATTGAATCCAACCTTTGTTTGATTACCGCCTTGTCAACTAAACCATAGCAGTAAATTCAGTCATTTCTTGAACACCTTTAGGTGTTGTGACTCTACCACATCCCTGGGCAGCCTGTTTCAATGTTTAATAACCCTTTTCATAAAAAATTCTTTCTGATGTCCAACCCAAATCTCCCCTGACACAGCTCGAGGCCATTTCCTCTTGTCTTCTCACTGGTTGCCTGGGAGAAGAGACCAAGACCCACCTAGCTACAAGCTCCTTTCAGGGAGTTGTAGAGAGTGATAAGGTCACTCCCGAGTCTCTTTTTCTCCAGGCTGAACAACCTCAGCTCCCGCAGCTACTCATATGACTCACATTTTAGACCTTCTCCAGCTTCATTACTCTTCTCTGGATTCACTCCAGCCCCACATGACTTTATTGAAGTGAAGGGTCCAGAACTGGGCACAGCATTCAAGGTGTTGGCCTCAGCATGCTGTGCTGAGTACAGGGGGACAGCCACTGTACTGCTGGCCGTACTGTTACTGATGCCAGCCAGGATGCCTTTGGCCTTCTTGGCCTCCTGGATTCAACACATTTTGTCCTCGCTGTTGACCAGCACCCCCAGCTCCTTTTCCAAGCCAGCTTCCCAGTGACTCTTTCTCCAGTGTGTTGCACTGTATGGGGTTATTGTAGCCAAAGTGCAACGTTTGTCACTTCGCCTTGTTGAATCTCATACCACTGGCCTCAGTCCATCAGTCCAGGCTGTCAAGATCCATCTGCAGAGCTTTCCTACTCTCCAGCAGATCAACACTTCCAGACAATTAGTGTTGTACTTTCTGAGGGTGGACTCAGTCCTCTTGTCCAGATGATATTGAACAGGACTGACCCCAATGCTAAGACCTGGGGAACACCACTGGTGACCAGCAGCCAGCTGGATACAGCACCATTCACCACCATTCTCTGGGCCCAACCATCCAGCCAGTTCTTTACCCAGCAAGGAGTCTAAGCCGTGGGCTGCCAGCTTTTTCAAGATTGCAGTCACAGACGGTTCAAAGACTTTGCTGTGTCCATGTTGACAACATTCAGAGCTTTCCCTTTATCCACCAGGTAAGTGACCAGGTGAAAAAAGGAGATCAGGTTGGTTAGGCAGGACCTGCCTTTCTTAGACCCCTGCTGCTGATCCCCTGGTTCTCCTGCAGGTGCCGAGTGGTTGCACTCAAGTGCTCTGCTCTGTAACCCAGCTGGACACAGAAGTCAGGCTAACAGGCCGATAGCTCCGCAGATCTTTTCAGCCCTTCTTGGAGATGTACATCGCACTGGCCAACCTGCAGTCATCTGTAACCTTCCCAGTTAACCAAGACAGATGATAAATGATGGACAGTGTCTTGGCAAGGCTTTTCTACCAGCTCCCTCTATACCTTGGAAGAAACGTATCTGGTCCCATAGACTTAGTCACTAACTCAGCTCAGCAAGTCACTATTACTTTCTCTTGGATTATAGGGGGACTATTCTCCTTCCTGTCTATTCTTCCCCTGTCAGGGGCCTGTTTTCCCTAAGAATAACTGTCTTCCTGTAAATTTGGAGGCAAAGAAGGCATTAAGAACCTCAGCCTTGATCTTGTCCTTGCTGACATGATCCCCCTCCATGTTCAATAAAGCATGGAGATTTTATTTGTCTCTCTTTTAGTTGTTGATGTATTATAAAAATATTTTTAAAACATCTTTCACACCAGTGATTGACCAGATTGAATTTTAATTGAACTTTTTCCTTTCTAATTTTCTCTCTACATGACCTAATGACACCTTGTATTCTTCATGAGTTGCCTGCCCCTTGTTCCAAAGGTCATAAATTCTCCTTTATTCCTCAGAGTTCCTCCAAAAGCAAAGCTATGCTAAGTGACAGATTTAGCTGTTGGCTGAATCTGTCACTTAGCATACACATGTGTACTGAATGCTTAATTTGTACGGTATTAATTTCCAGTACTGTAAAATCAATATGCTTAATCTGAAAAGAAGGGTTTGCAAGCAAAATTAGGATGGTTATATTATGTGATGTCTAGACACAAGAACTGCCATATCAGAACAAAAGTCCACTTAACTCATTATCTTTTTCCTGACAGTAGTCTTTAGGGGATTTTCAGGGGGAAGTGCATACAAGATTAAAGTGTACATGAATTGTTCCCTAGAATGCTTCTCATTTTCCAAAAATAAGCCACAGAAAATCTTCCTTTACTCTAGCTGGGTACTGTAAGTGTATCATCATACTTAACAAGAAAAATGCAACGATGCCCTTTTAACTTATTTAAACCATTATGAACTTACCCAGGATGTTTGCTTCCACAATCCTTTATGGCCAAAAATCCCACTACTTAATTGCACATAACGTGCTCATCATATGCCCTTGTGAACATGCTGATGGTTTCTTTGTATATGTCCTGTGCTTCCAGCGTTTCTGAGAGAGAGCGCATAGTATATTCCTGCAGATCTGCTATGTCTTTATTATTCACACGTAAGGATATACTCTCTGATTCATGTATTTTCCAAGTAGAATATCAAAATTCTATATAGTTTCTCCTTTCAAGCAAATTTGTCTCCTGCCCATCTTGTTCTGTATTCAGAACAGGCAGAGTAATATGTATTAGATGAAATATTCCCACTGTAAAAATGCAGCTGTAAAGGATGTCATAATGAAAACTAACTTCCTAACTTTCACTTCCCTAAAGAAATGCTACCATAGTGTAAAGTGTTGCAAAAAAGTGACTTGGGCCTCACAGTATACTGCATTTTCACTGTGAGACTTAAAACCTGATCCTTAGCAACTCTGCAGAAAATAATTAGCTATGCAATGTGCTATAAAAACAAAATCATAATTTACACCAATTATGTTTATCATGCAAACACACTACATTTAAGTTTTACCACTTATAAGTTTTCCTATACAGTTAAGTCTTCTATTACATTATTTTATGTGTTTCGTCAGAGAAGTAAAACCTGGGCAGCTAATGGTGATCAACCCCTGCTCCCAGAAGGAGGCAACATTTTGAAACCTAAAAGAACTTATGGATCATTGTCCAGATAAATACAGACAGATACTTGAAGCTGAAAACTTTGGGCAGACTATGAACAAACCACAGACAGAAACACAGAGAAGACAGAAAGGACAATTAGAACAGCACTCTTTGAGCCTTTCAGAAGTAACAAACTCAGTTGAAATTCAGCATTCACACAAGCATTCTCATCTTAGCCTTCAAGTGTCTTTAGCATTCAAGGGGATCCAGAATAGAACCAAAGCATTCTACAATATCTGCTGGAAGAGGAGGAAGAAATACCAGCAGTAGAAAGATTACTGTTAACCAAAATATCTGCTCACATCACAGTTACCTTGGATGTTTCTAGATGGATTGCAGAGAATGCAGTAGATTTACCTATTGCAGCTGCTCTGAATATTTAGTGTAAAACATTAAGTACAATACACAAATGCAAAAAAATGTAGCCCTATGACTAAGCAGTCAAAATGTCCCAGAATCAGGGAATCCAGAAAACTGGAGTTCCATGTATCAGTTTAGATGGAGCAGGTAACCTTGCTGCACTGGTGAATTTCCAGTGAATTAAGGAGGAATAAGTTATATCTGTCAATAGAGAGGAACAATGTATTTTTGCTGCTTGTAGACTTAATGATCTGATTGATTGTTTTAAAATCATTCCTCCTTGCTGTTCCTTGGATTCTCTCACTCCCAGTATTTTACCTCTGGAAATACAGACATTGTGTTTTAGAAAGGGTATGGTATGAATGAGCCACATTACTGGCTTGCTCTCCTTAATGTGACATATGTATCAACTGTCTCAGCAGAGTTTCCTAGTTCTAAAAAGATGTTATGTTGATTTTTGCTAAAGAAAAGAAGAAAGCAATTTTCAGGGAAAGCAAACACTCTGGATGGAAAAAGTATGTGACTTAGTTATTATTTCAGACTGTACACTTCACAATTGCTTTTTAGGATGACATATGTGAATCTAAAGTAAAAAAGGTTATTCAAAGAGTTGTTAACCCCCCCGCCCCAACTACCATTTCAACATAACTTAAAGAATTGTTTATAAATAGAGTTCATAGAATTTAAAGCAAAGTAATCAGGATGTTTATGCTTATTTTTTTCCAGAGGAGCAAATAACAGAACAAGGTATATAACAGTCTCTATTTTCTAGGTAATTTCTTTTTCCAATGCAGGTATAGCATTACCAGTATTAATCACATAGATGACTGCAAGATGGAAGACTCCCAGATAAATCCTCCAAGACAACTGCATTTTCAGAAATATTTTGTTCATCCTCATCAATGATGAAAAAAAGCTATTTACTTGTAAAAAACACATTCTGTTGTAAAATCAATGACACTTAATCTTAGTTTTAGCATCTCATTGCAAGGCTGTGCCCAACACTGCAATACTGATAATATTTCTCTTAAAAGAAATTGTCATGAAAAGGAACAGCACAGCACAGTTCTTTTCTTTCATAAACCTATTTAGAAACTAGGCTTTGTAAAGTTATTTTTAAAATTGTAACATTCACCAAGCACCTTAACTTCTTAATAGCTTGTCTGCTTCTGTCTTAAAAACACATCTTTTTGAAATAAAGTGATTCTTTTATTCGCAGACTCTGAAACTATAAATATTAGTTGGAAAGACCCTTGTAAATCCCAATAAACAAACAAACAAGCAAACAAAAAACCCCAAGCAAACAAACATTCTGAGAAAAAAGTATAGAAAAGTGAGTAGATTCATTTTGACACTGTCCTTATGCAGTTGTTTTGGCGAGTATAGACAGAGTGTAGATCATGATTTTGACACAGAACATGCATTTTTTGGAGGTTTTTTGCATGATTGTCCCCATGGGTAGAATTCACAGGATGTATATATGTGAGTTTAGATTCCCTGTCAGTTAACTAAGCACCTGAAAGCCAGGCATTATTTCACCTAGGTCCTCTGCTTGGGACAGATTCAGATGGCCTCATTCCAAATGACACTGACTCCAGAGCAGTGATGGGGTTTCCCTGACTTGGTGGGGTGATGTGAGCCAGAAAATATTGCGTAGCTTTCAAAGCAAGCACAAATAATTGGTAAGGGACCTTGAGACAGCTGCTGGTAGTTAAAGCGCTGATTCTTTCAGGTGTTACATTATGAAACAGTGAAAACTGAACACTATTTAAATTAATAAAAAAATGCACAACAGACACCAAATCACTAAGAAAGCCAGTAACTTTACTGATTTGTCTGCAAAATACAAATTATACCTTATTTCCAGCAGGAGAATCTTTTGAAATTTTCCCATTTTTGTTCACTACAGACAGCTGAATTAAGTCCCTTGAGATACACAGATGTGGTTTAACTTAGTTATAACATCTTGTCATCTAGTGGCGACAAAGTCCAGCTTATGCCGCTGTGAGCCTCTACTTTAATATTTGTTGCAAATGCTTGTATGCTCCCATTTACAAGCTATTTTGTTATCACCATTATTTTATGGAAGCAAATCCCCATGAAAGAGAAGAAAAAAAGAAAAAAAGGATACAACAAACCATCTGAAGCAATCCAAGTGTAATGCCTGTGGTAACCCAGGTCTGATATTAAATACACAAAAGACTTTAGTACTGCATTTTTTTATTTTAAATTTTTTTTAAAAATTACTTTCTTAAATGACCTTTTTTTTTGAATCAAATAGAGGTATGGATCAGTCTGAGGTATGAGAAGGGAAGGTAGAAATGCAACATGTGACTATGAAAATAATCAAATGGATATTTTTGATGCAGAAAGTCTGTGACTCAAAGCTTGGATTGCTCCACATCTTTGGTTAAAATATATTAACAAAAGCCTTTTATTACATCTACAGTCTGAAGCATTCTAACAGACACCAGTGTTCCATCAGTCCTTCAAGAGACCTGTAGTGGCAGGAAATGAATGCCATATAACTGACGACATCACAGCAGATGGCACAAACAGGAACAGATGAAGTATGCCATGTTTAGGCAACAGCCTTTATTGAGGTTTCAAGTGGCTTTTAAAAAATTACAAAGCATTTACCTTCAAGGTGAAGGAAGAAGGAAAACAAACAGCTGTTAGACTACAGATAAAAGTGGGTATATAGGATTGCAAATACAATAAAAAAGGGTTGACGTCCTTGAAAACAGCCTATGAGTTCTATTCTTATACTAAGTTTACCTGAAAAAGATCTGAGGACAACAGCTAATTTTTACACTAATCATTAAAAATTGCTAAATTCCTCTTCTGGGAAAAATATAAGCCATTTTGTTATAAAACACAATTTTTGAGAGACGTTGAAATGAACAAAGCTTTACTGTGAATGGCTCAATGCATACAATATATATGTTGTGCAGATAGAGTATATCATATAATTGTCACCAGCAATTAAACACTAACTGACAACACCTTTTAACAGAGATTAGCTTAGCTATAACAATATTTGCAGGTGTCTAGAATGCCACTTCAGGTGTTTGAACTTACAATTAAGAATGTTGCCTAAAACATCATATAGCATGGGTTAAGGTAAAGTAAATGTTAATACTCTTTCAGGGCTCTGCCCCAAGCTCCTTAAATACAAAGGAATCACACAATAAACCCAAATTAGCTTTTGCAAATACAATAAATGGTAAGATACAGATAAAGGAACAAGAAAGGTAGACAGTTATAGTTTACAGAAAGTGACTTCACAATCAAAGTTGTGCTTCTTATCATTAGATCAGTTTGCAAATATGCATTATCCCCCAAAATTTTGCCAGTATAAGTTAGTTGCCTTCTGCAGCAGGAACAAGAGGGCTGACTGGCATTTATTTTCATGTGATTCAGTTCTACTTGTGTTTATACAAAAAGTCGCTGTCAGAGTTAATATAAATTGCCCAGGCAATACTTTTCATGCTACTTTCTGCTTAGTTACTTGCAGTAATATTATACACTGTATCTTCATTAAATGATATCTCTTATCATTTTTTTAATGTGTTGCTGAGGCAAATCGCAAGGTAAACTATTAATATGGCTATTCTTAATATATCAATAGACCAAATCCCCTTCCCCACTGAGAAGTTTCTACTACTATACCAATAAAATTGTATTTTTTCTTGAAATGACAAGGTATATTTGTGATACATTTGCATATTTTTGACACACTAAAGTTTAAAATTCTCAAAAGAGAATATGAGTACAGGTTAATCTGAGGGTGAAGAAAGGGGTTTTTGTGTTTTAAAATTAATTATGGGCCCCATTTTACCTTTTTTTTTGTTTTGTTTAAAGTTTTTAAATTTATTTTTTGGATTTTTTAAAATGTGCGTATCTTTGTTTACCCTGCAGTTTGCTACACGAGTAAGATGGATGCATTAGTAGCACAGTATTCTGCTTAAAGAGTTCCTAGATTATGTACTAGCCCCTGCACGGCTGAAAGTGCCTGTAAGGCAGGCTTCTGTAAAGTCATGGTAAGTGAAGAGCCTATGTCCTAATGCACACTGTAGTCTGATCATCATTCTCTACTACAGAGAGGTACACTCCATCATTGAGCAGTGCACAGCAACTGCATGTATAGGTGGAAAAAGAGTGTGGATTTCACTTCAAAGTGCTTTGTGTTGATGTTTCGCTGTTGCAGCTGTATTTTTCATCATAATGTCAATGTATGTAGTTGAGACCTAGAAGGACTCTTGAAAAAAGGAGAAATATTACTCTTTTACTATGGCACTAACATTTTGCTCAAACACTTTTCCCCTCCAACAGAAAGATTAAACTGAAACACTTGAATATACCATTTTTTTCTAATAGACAAGAGGGACAAAGAGGGACTTAAAGAAAATGACACATTCCCTCTGGTCAAGCTATCTTAGTCAAAGGAACAGTATCAGGCTGGAGAAAATGTGGATGCTGTGTGCTGAAGCAAGTCCTGCTCTGGTGTAAACACACAGGGAGTGTTGCTCAACAACGTGCCCACTGTGAGATGGTCCACAAGAACCAAGGACCAGTTGGCCAATATTGCCTGTGTAGAATCAACTAATTTTGAACCACCCTTTAACTGATAATCTCTTTAAGTATTTTATGTTGGTGAGAGAGGGGAAGAATCTATACAACAGGCACTTTTGTGCTGATCCCTCCCTTTGCCTCCCCCTGCTGCTTCGGCACATATTTACCTGCACTCACATAGCTTACAGCCGTTAGAGCTGCACATTCAATTCAGACAGGCAGAATACCAGCTTCATTAATGAGAAAGGGCCAAAGTACGCCACTTTGTCATTTAACCCATGGAAAACTACAAGATACGCAGTACGTTACGTAATAGAAGGGCCCTTAACTTGTTACAATGCACAAAACAGCATGAAAGAACGAATCAGTATATACAATGGATGGCAGTTCACCCAACTGATTGTAAAATGCTGTATTAAAATGATTTAAGTTGTTACACTAAGGTAAAGTCTAATTGTTTACAGATCAGTCTTTCAGCAGCTGACTTCGATCTGTAAAATGTACACCCACTAAAAGAAAACCGAAAGAAAATAGTTAAATGTGCAGCTGCACAAATATAATTCCCCACTATCAAGAGAACAAAAACTATTACCATAATTATTATATATATTAGAAAGCTATACACAAGCATGTTAATTTCACAGATTTTTTTAAAAGATTCTTAATATTTTATATAATTAGAAATACACATTTCAAAAACAAAACTTCTGCAAAGAGAAAACAGTTATCTTGATTAGCAAAGCATGGAGTTCCTCAAGGCTTAGGGTAGTGCTTTCTATACAGAAAGTCCTTTTTGCTTGTTTCTTCAGGACTGCTTAAAAGATTAGCAAAGCTATCAAGGAAAAAAGAACAAATTTTGGCTTAAGGAAACTACAAAAGCCACAAATGCTTTGCAAACTCTGTCTTACTTTTTAATATGAAAATAAGCAAAATGTAATGTACATATTTTTATACTTTTTTATTAATAAGTGATGCAGACCCAGAATTTTTGAAATTAAATATGTCAGCCCTCGAACTCAACATTTCTGTAAGTATGGCCCTCTTGAAATGGTTTGATCCTTTTTAACTGAGTGCCATACTCTAACAAAATGCCTGAATGTTTGTGAGCATTTTCAGTATGTTAGGTGACTCAGTTTCTCTTTCTAGCATCAATTCATGGCCACCCAACCCGTGGATCTGTCAAAACATCTGTACATTTTCTATATGTTGCATAACAGCTGCTTTCTCTCTCAGTAAAGATCTGCCATTTCTGGCAAATGTTTTCATTTTGTCTATTTACATGTAAATAACGTTGAACCTGCAACATGACACTATCTATTGTAACATACATTTTGCAAGGGAGCACAACAGTGAAAAGAAGTTAGCCTTAAAATCTATTTTGTACAAGTGTTCTGTTGTACAACTCAAGTGCTAAGCTTATCTCAGCATTTCTGTTTATCCTTATACTGCATCACTGAGGCAAGTTAAAAGTACTTTTACAAAACAGAGTACCTGACTTTTTTTTCACACACGGCACATATAATGCATATCGACCCTTCCCCCCTCCCCCCTCCCGTTAAGGTATAGCACACACACACTGCAAGAAAAAAAATCCCAACTAATAAGTCATAATGCTATCATGTTGCCCATCCTTCAGAGAGCCGCATGCGCTTGACAGAGGGGCTTTCCCTTTCGTCCGGCGAAGGTCTGGTGAGTCCAATGGGGGAGTGGAATTCGTTCCGGTGATCTTCTCGGTCACTTCCATCGTAGGAACTGCTACAGCTGCTCAAACTGTCAACAGGAGATCTCCCCGCCTCATGGCGTGTGTGCTGTTGGTATCTCGATGGTGTGGTGGTACGATCTCTAGGAGGAGAAACAGGTTCTGACTTGATGTTGAGGCTTTGAGTAGAAGGCAGGGAGAGATTTGTACTCTGAGATAAATGAGTGCTAGTGCAAGCTCTGTAGGAGGAAAGGAAACTCAGTTACAGATGGAGGAGGCATGGAGCCCCCAGATATGCACAAACACTCACATGAAACACCACTGTAAAGGCTTGCACAGGATCAGCACATGCAGAGATCATGGGCACTGTTGTCTGAGCAGAATTCACGAATTCCAGGAGATGACAGCACCACAGCAGATGTGGTCAGCCTTAGGGGAACAAGCCCTTAGTTTGGAGAGAGGTCTCACTTTCAGTCTCTTCTCTCCTTTTTTTAAGGTCAAGTGTTATCACAAATTTAGGAAGGTGAGCCTTTCCATTGTTGGAACCACCTTCAGGTATTGTATAACAAATACTTGTGTGTGTGTGTATGCATCGGCTGAGATGGAAAGCATGGGCTTTCTGCTGGGATTAATCCAATTAATTTGAATGCACACAACTATTTTTATTGTGGTTTGTTTTGGCATGTGACTTCAAATGCAAAACAGAAACAAAAAAGTCTGGTCTGGTAATTTTTATGCTTTTCAGAATAGAGTTGAAATTAGTGGTTCTAATATTGACATCAACAAAATAGCATAGGCAGGCAAGGATTTAGATATGATTTTAGGGTTTAAATCCATAAATCTGATTCAATCCAGAAGGCATTTGGTTAAACTAAAAAAGAAAACCTCAGGAATAGTAGAAGATTACAGAGGACTAGACTATTTGCCCATAGGAAAGCCAAGCTCGAAGGATGCTGCTAGTAGACAGACTGCTATTCTGAAACTTATTCAAAGGTACGCTATGTAAGTACTCCAAGTTTTTCTTTTCTTTTCTTTTTTTTTCTTCCTTTTTTGTGCATTTTTTTGGTAGGTAGTGCCAGAGGAAAGATGAAGCAGGCAGGGAGGAGAGTGCATACTGAGAACACACTTTATCTCTATGGGAGAAATGAGATTACTTTCATCTGCACAACATTTTGTACAAAAGCACCACCTCCTGGCAAAACCAGACTTTTCATTATTAAAACAGAATTTCCAACATGCAGTTCCCGTTATGTTCCACTTCAGGGACCATTTGCTAAGCTGAAGTTATAAGCGTCTTACCCAAGCAACAGAATTTCAAGGTTTCTATTCATGAGTATTTATTTATACAGGGGTAGGAAGGCAATAGGGGGAACACTTGACTTCACGAGATTTTAAACCTAAAGGGATATGCAGGGATATGCATTTTTAAACCTAAAGGGATATGCATTTTTAATGCAAGAAGGTGTAATATTCGGATTTAGAAGGAATTTCTAAGAATGTTGAAGACACAGGTAAGTTTAGTGTAGACTTTTTACTGAAATACTCTACTTTCCCTAGGCTGTCATCAAATGTGAGCTGAGTATTATTTAAACAACATTTACTACTACTTTGATAATTTTTTTTTCTTCTGACAGATTTAAAATAAAACTGTATGGCTTCAATATTGAATAATATCCTCTGATTTTATTAGAAATTGCTGCAGTGTTTAAAAATGAATGGATCATTAGAAAACATAGATAGCATGTTCTATCTCCATTAGAAAACATAGATAGCATGTTCTATCTCCAACTTTTTCATCAATCCTTCCTTCCCATACAAAAAAATGTGTCAAATCTGCAACGAGCCCTTTCCTAAGTTACAGAGTTCATAAGTAATAGCCTTCACAGTAAAATATGTAACCTATTTCTTTTTGCAAAGAGGATATTTTCTTTGTATTGTTTCTGCAATATTAAATTAACACATATAAGAAACTGCAAATATAAAACTTTGCCATTCCAACATAGTGAAATATTCCACTCTTCCTGAAAACCTGTTAAAAACAGTCCAAAGAGAATCAAGGATACATTTCTGCCTTTTTTTTTTTCTTTTCATTTCCAGTGACTTTATTTTTGTGTTGCTTAGGAGGTTCTAGGACTTCACCTGAATAAACAGTTTGTCAGTTTAGTATGATTACGTATGATGTTACATGCCAAGCTTATAGCTAAACCTGAAAGTTCTATAATAAAGGATGGTGGAGCCTAGAGAATTGATTTAGAAGTGTTTGATTTGAGCAAGTGACATGCCACTTTGCAAAGCTCCGGATAATTAAAAAAAAAGGACACTTATTCAGATTAATTTGTTCACATGGAACATACTGGCATTCTACTCTCTGACAGCATCTAAAGGAACAAATCTACAGGGATAAACTGAATTTCCATGACACAGAGCTGGTATTGCTGTACAGGAATATTGTCTCTTTAATAATCCCTCAGAAGTGAGTATGAGAATGCATATGTACAGACTTTTCTATGGATTACTTGTGATTCAGTAGCAGTACTACATAGTTATCTGGCATAAAAATTAATGGCAGTTTTATAAATGCTTCAGGTTTATTTGAGTTTTGAATCACCTTTTTTTTTGGTACATTTATAAAAGAATAAGAAATCATTTTGGCAGGTCAAGACTGAATTTCTGAGGTTTAAAACAATATTAAAACAACAAAAAATAAATTGTAGCACTTATTTTGATTCACCATTTTTTCTTTCAAATATAGCCTTTTACTGCTGAAAGTATTTCTGAAATTTAATATATTTTCATTTTATTATAATTTGCAATACTTCATTAACATTTCCTGAAACATTTTTATGAGAAGTTCATCTAAGCTAAATCTGCATGAGAAATGCACTGCTACATACATGTTAATGGTGAAATAATAGGTATTTAGCTGCAATCTTTAAATCTATATTCTAAACAAAGGATTGACCTCTATTTAGAATGGAAGGTGCGCAGTAAAAATGAGAATTCTGTCTGCTGAAATTTTCATTAAAAATAATTTAATGGAGAATATTTTCCTATGTCTAGCTATAGTTATCATTTAATAAAAAATAATTGTAGCTAAGTAATAATCTTTCTATATAAGGGTCACAGAACAAGTCAACATTATGCATGAATTGGGACAACTTTTTATTCACGTAGTCAGAAGTTTGGAGAAACTTACATAAATAATTATCTATACTGAAGCACCTTCAGATTAAATATTGTTTCTCTCCCTGCATTCATATTTTGGGAAAGTGAAAACTTCACCTGTGGATGTAACTTTTAGATGAAAAGATTGTCTCTTAGGCTAGGAAATGTATATGCAAGAGAACATATTCCATACTGTGGGCAGTTAACTTCTAATAGTCTTTTTTGTACATGTTAAATAAGCAGTAAGAGACTTTGATGTACTATTCAGGCCAAGTCCCAAAGCTTTGGGAGGGACTGATTTTCAGCAGAATTTTTGTATGGATTTTTTCCAGATGTAGATGCATTAAAAGACCATGAAAATACTATTCTGTTTTTAAACCCAGAAAGTTGAAAAGTTTGGTTTCTTTCAATGTCCCAGTCATGTCTAAACAGCCTCTTCATGTCTAAACAGGCTCTACATTATTGTGCTGTTCACCAGGCTTGGCAGAAGGCCAAAAGCTGCACAGACAGGGAAAGTGAATTACTCCCATGTCCTCACATATTTGCCCTCTAGTCCACCAGCACTAGTGTGGCTCCTAATTACACAGTAAACTTGAAGAACTAAGAGCTTGGTTGCAGAGATCTCCAGTTACCTCCAAGATGGTTATGACAGTGCTACTGAAATTGCTGAGGACTTATCTGGATCCTATCTTATTCGACTACTATTCACATTCTTGTCATGCATGGAGGAAGCAGAGCTGATTTTCCCCTTTAGATTTTGGTGAAAAACAAAACCTGAAGGAGACCTGGAGTGTGTCTTCCATTAACTGTTTTCTTACAGGTCTTCATAGCCTACTGTTAACAACAAGCATCTCACTGCCAAACCTTTTCAGTATATGACCCCAATAAGCACTGAGATTTTTCTTGTCAAAACCTTTCCGTTTGTGCTTTCTCAAGTATGTGAAGATGACTGTTATTTTGTTTAATTTTAAAAATCTTTTTGCTAATTCTAAATCAGGTTGATATACACTGGAAGTGTTCTACAGAATTTCAAGTTTTTCAAGTAATTCAAAAGTTAAAACAGATGCTCCTGCATGTGGAGCTCAGTGAGTGTGATTTTCTGCAGTGATAGAAGACTTCTCCAGAACTGTCTGTGAAGGAGCTTTCATAGCTGAATTCACTTACAAATCACTGAAAGATTAATAATAATAAGAGTAGCAACTCAGAATGTATTCCAGAGCCACAGACATTACACTTTGACGTTCTGTGATATGAATCAGAAACAGATCACGATGTGTGACATATCTGAAAAGGCATGTAGTTTAAGAGTTAATTTATACTTTTTTTTTGCTAACCAAATAACCTTATAGCATTCCTTCGTATGGTGTGGTACCAATTGTTTATACAGTGATACCTAACATGTGAGCTTTCAATTTATTTGAGAATTCATTATTTTAGTTGTACAGTAGGTCTGAATGCTGACCCAGAAGTAGTGCAAACTCACAAAGAAAAGTATAAGAGAAAGATATTATGATTATTTTTTTTCTAGCACAAGTATTTCAGTTGTATGTTTTTATGACATTTGTATCTATATATACTTATTTATACAGAAATGAGGTTTAAAAATTTTTTTCCTTTTGAAATATTTGTATAGGTCTCCTTAAAAACCCAAGTAATCAACATGGTAGAGACATTAAAATAAGTTACAAAAAATGGTCAGATAAAGTAGAAGGAGAATTTTGAAGTTTAAGGCATGTTTAGAGTATTAAATAGTTCCACACTATGGCAACAATCTCAAGGAAAGAAAGTGCATATGTGGAAGACTTCTTTTGGAAAAAAAGGTTTTAATTTCAAATGTATATGAATTAAATTTTTTCCTCATAAATACACTCCTGCTGTTTTCAGCTTCTATTTTTGTAGCTAAACCTTTTAAAATTCAAAAATGTCTAGCCGTACATTAGGCTACTGTGCCACACTAGTGCATGCCTATGGTCTTACTCAATAGAAATTGTAGATATCAAAATATTTGAAAATCATACACCTGTTCACTTAAATGAGCCAAGAGATTGCTTGTTCAGGTGATTTCCCTGTGTGAATTTTCACACTTCTAAAGATCCTGAGGTGATTGAGCACTGTGTTTCTCTGAAACTTGAATAAATATTGTAAAATTAGCCACTAGAGGGCAGGAATACCTGTAGTCCTCAGCACAGGCACATCACAATGAATTTTGTAAGCTTACAGTTCTTTGGCTTAATCATGCTATTTTCTCATAAAAATCATCTCAAAATAAGTGAAACCTGAATTTCAGAGCTGAGCAAAAGGGAGTATGTGATTATTATATAAGGTTAAGGCTTAATCTCCAGTCAATTAATGATGTAATCTTACTATTATAAAATATCTAAAAAATTTTCTTACTGCAAATGTTTGTGCAACAGTAACTGGAAATTAAAAGCATAAATAAAAATATGACATCAGTATAATATAGATGTTTGCTTTTAATAGTGAAATAAAATCATATTTAAAGGAATAAAAACTAAAACATAAACAATACACTACTGAGAAAATGCCATGAACACAAAATATTTTGTTGTAGCTCCCTAGCAAACTTTCCATGAATTGCATTGTTCCAGTTTTGCAAAATCTGGTTTTTATACACAGTAGATATGTTCTGGTATGTTATCTTCACATATTTCATGTTTGGAACTCTCATGGGGAGACTGAAGTCACTGTAGGACAGTAAAATAAAGAAAGCACTGCTTACCCCAATTGACTGAGGGCAGATGGTGGCATGTTATGTAGGTGTTGCTGTTGCCAGCCAGTCACAGAACCAAGATGAAGAGCACTGGCTGTATTAAAACCAGAGAGAGATGATATATCTGCACTACTCAGAGAATATTCTAGATTTGAAAACAGAAAGACAATAATTAAGAGAGAATTAAAGAGGAAGCAATTAAACAACAACTAGTCTAGTAATTTTCATGTCACTTTGTAAGCCTTTTAATTTTAATTACACCAATCACATTAAGTTGCAGCAGAAAAAGTAAATCTTCCTCTTCCCTCAACTCATTAACTTGGGAGCAAATAACACACTAATAATTATTCTGTAATCTAGCAGGGTTTTACTGGGTCTGGCAGATCTAAAGCATTCTTAGCCTGTAAATTCACCATAACTACAAAAAGACTGTCAGAAAGATTTTGGTTACAGTCTTCCTTGCAGAAGTCTGCAGGCAGTCTGCTTCTGAACAATATGTGTGTTCTAAAAATGTCCTGGATCTATGTCACTGTGTGCGCTCTGTACAGAAGAAATACTCAACAGGAACTGTAAGGATGCCTTGAGGCTTCATTTCTGCACCCTCTCAGGTAGGAAGCTGTGATAGCCAACAGAGTTACTGAACTCTCTTTGGAGATAGTGAAGCTTCTTATTTCCACTACCCTCATGGCTTTAGCATGGTGCACTCAACTGCATGAAATTATATCCAAGGAAGAATAAGAACTGTTAACTGTTTTATGGTTGCTAGTTGCTTTTTTTTTTTTTTTAATTAAAGCAAATGAAATAAACCTACCAAACCAGTTTTACTTCAAGCAAATCAGCTAACTTTGAAATAGATACATCTGAAGTTAGTGACAGTTACAGAATAAGCAAATGTAGTGTAAAGGCATAACAGCTATGAATTTTTCAGTTTCTCCCAAAGAACATTAGCTAATTCATTGATATTGAGATAGACACTTATCAGCACCTTGCTCCCTTACCCATCCTTTGCATCTGGCACCCATACTTACCAGTACCATACGTTGTTGAGATGGCTGATGGGTATCCTCCCATCCCTTGCCCTGGTAGAGTAGGAGTTGCTACGGAAACCACTGGAGTAGCCAATGACTGAGCAGACTGGGAGTTATTTATCCTTTGATTCTTTTAAAGTAAGTAAAATAAACATATTATTGACCAGTTTTAAGTCAGTTGGGTGTATTTGCTTTCTGGGAATGTTTTGTGCATGAAGAATACAGGCTATTACAAATTTCTAGAAATTAATCATTTAACATGTGGCTTTGATGAACTCTGCCAACCCTATAATTTACAAGCTTTCAAGAGACCAGTTGTCACCATAGTAACCCATTACATCAGTATCTCCTAGGTAACTGAACTAGTAAGACTGCTTTTATTGTGGGTAGAAGAACAGATCATGTGAAAAACTAATGAAATATATGAGCTCTATTCCCATTGCTTTCCTTTTCACTTGTATAGAAAAAAACAAAACCCTACCACAAAAAACAATGAAATCCAAAAAGCAAAAGAAAAAACCCCAAATCCAGCTCTGCTGGGTTTTGAAAGTGAGGTGCACCCCCATACTGCTGAACTCTGAACTCTTACCAGGGGATGGAGCTCTGACTACTTCATTTTTTGTGCAATAAAAAACCCTTCAAGGCTGTTAGATTGCACAGCAGTTAGACACTTATCTTTAACTGCAGGGCACTAGGTGTTGCACTGTAAGAATTAAACTAGAGAACTCTAATTATGTGAGTGGCAGGAAAAAAGGGCTAGCCAAAAAAGGTGGCTATCATAAGGCTATGCTGTCTTCAACAACATAAGTTTACATGCTCGACATGCATCACCAAAAAGAAAGCATAATTCTAGCATGCTTAATTTGAATATGTGCAACAAGTGCATCTGGCCTTCTATTGCTATATTTAAAAATTACCATGACCTTTTTGTTCACAACATAGTTATTTTTCATTTTATTTCAACCAACATTTTACCTACATCATAAGAATAACTGTTTTTGTTTTCTTTTTCTTATTAAGATGAACATCATTACCACTTACCAGAAGCAGATCAACATCCTCAGACTGATTGCATAGGAAAGGAGTATTAAAAATTAGTAAATGTAAATATTGACCAGGTTTTCTCTTAGGGAATATTTTCATATCATAGGGGCAGAAAATTAAACATCTTCTGAGCATATCTTGGAAAAAATACACCTCATAGATCTCTTATTTGTCCTCCTTCTTACACAGTCACACTGTTTGCAGATTATCATGCTGTACCTGACCACTCACAGAGTCCCTTGGAAAATATAATTTTTAAGGGCCTTGGAATAAATCATTTGATGCAGACAGCTTGTCACTGCCTTGATCAACTTTGAGTATTGCCCTATAGGACTATTTGTAACTTAATGACTTAGGACGTAGCATCACATTTATGGGCAGTTTTAGTTTGATGATTAATTTATTTTGCATCAACCTGAAGAAGCCATCTTCTAAGTTGTTTTAATAATGTTTTTTATAAAATAGAAAACTGCATCACTTAAATGACTATCTTTTAAAATTTAGTTAACTTTTAATGCTAAATCACTCAAAACAGCTTTACTTGGAAACACTTATGAACTTTTGAAAAGCAAGTGCAAGACACGGACATAATACCTTCCAAATTCAGCCTTCTAGCATAGTATATTGCCTAAATTTCACTAGTCCTGGCAGGAGATACAGAAATTTCATATTCCTTTTTCTCTTGCTCTATTTACTGCCTCTTATTGCAAAATTTGGAGCTCACAGTGATAGGGCTCAAATTAATTTATTACTCTTAATATGTCATCTGCTAAGAGTTTGTGTGGCTAATATTTAAGAAAAACATAATAGGTTAGAGATGCTCAGGGTTAAATTTAGCCTTTATAACAGCCTCAGGAAAGAGCCTTTCAGCTACTGGGAAATAGACTGCAGAAGGTTAGACTGTGCACAGTTAGGACACAGTTCCTATTTTGCAACTCAACAGAAAAAAGGTAGGAAGTAAATAAGATTTCAAAAAAAACCCAACCAAAAACAATCAAAGAGACTCAGCCTACATCCTCAGCTTGATGTCAAGCCCTAGTTAGAAAAACCAAACAATCAAGAATTTAGTTTCCTGAGCCAGCCTTGACTTTCCTAAATAACTCTTATCTGAAGTAGATAAAAAGAAGAGCTTTAAAATTCATTACCACTGATGGCATGGCACTCTTGCTGCCAGGTGGAATAAGCACACGGAGGTCTGGTTTACGGTTGTTCATTCCCAAATTCATTGGAGGTGGAGATTTTGCTTGCATATTCTTGTTCAAGTTGCCAGGTGAGACCAGCAGACCTGGTGAATTGCGGGGGTTTCCATATCCATTTCCTGTTAAGGTAAAAACAATAGGAAAAAAAAAAGAGAGAGAGAGAAGTTCGATGAAGTCCACTGTATCTTTCAAGCCCTTCTAAAACTGTGAAATCAAAAACTCATGGTAGATATCTGGGTCATTTATCTTTATAGGAAAATACAACATGTGCTATATTTGGAATAATATGGTCTTCAAATGCTTTCTGTCATGGCTGATGACATCTTTATGATGTCCTGAAATTAACTCAATGATACTATTTTTTTTACAGCACTGTGGTATATAGCACAATATACTGAGCCCTTGTAGCAGCCAACATCTGACATTTGCCTTACAAGAATCAGGAAAGTCAGATAATTTAAGGGCATAAAAACTGTCAAAGCTATTTAATATTTTCTTGTCATCTATAGAAGATTGTGTCTTTTCTGACTCAGCCCTTTGCAGGTCATAATTTCATGTTTTTTTTTTTTTTTTTCCTTTTAAAAGGGATGAGTATAGCAAGGCTATAATTTCCACAAAAGTTGGCAGGAGGACCAGAAGGATTCATAAATTCTTTTGGCTCTTTTTCACTACACTTCTTGGACCTGGTTCTGTAAACACTAAAATCAATGGAAGCAATATCATAACTTTATTGGAAAATGCCACCATATCTTTCATCTTCTTCTCTCTTATGCAGGCTCCAGGAGCAATTCTGACAAGCAAATGTTTCCTTTATCTTTTCTTGAAAAGAATATTCTCTCACCTCATTGCATTGACAGCCTTGTGTCCATAAAGTTAATGACCTATTAATTCCACTATTTCGTTCACCTGATTTCACCTCTTACCCACATAAAATCTAGGGAAAAGGGGACTTTTTAGGGTAACCTTGAAATTCTGTCAACACAATCTCAGGAGAGGTACAGAAACTGTACAGTCATAGAGAGGGAATAGCGTAAAAATTAATATGGAAAGAGAAATACCAAAGAAACAAATCCTACAGAAGACTTTCTGTTCATGAGCTGCAACACACAGCTTAGAATTTGTGTGAGAAGATGAACTAGTCAGTGTGGCAGAGCCCTCTGGGAACTCCAGAAACCTGGAACTCCAAATTTTCTTTGTTTTCCCAAAGTCAGTGAAGACCACAGTATCTCACCCCATCCTCCCCAGTGTGAAATAATGTTTATAGCCCTAAAGAACATAAAAGGATTATGGAACTAAATTTGATAATGTCTATGAGGTGGGCATAAAAATGACAGTCCATGACAGCAATTTGCTCCTCTTGTCAGGATAATGAAGATTTTCAAGTTTTTAATCCTCAAGTGCATCAGCCACTTGTATTTACCAAATCAGAAAATTAATGGAAATAAAATTTGTGAAAGGCTATTAAACATAAAAACACCACTTCAGGCTTTGGTAGATTCTGAACTGTGAACACTAGTATTATGGCACAGGAAAATTATCAAAAACTGCTTGAATTCTGTACTTCTCTGATACCTTCAATAGCTGGTCTAGTCTGCCTTGTTTTTTTCTCACAATTTCTATAATCATGATCTCTAAGCCTTTGCAATATGTTGAAAATTTAAGAGCACTTCTAATATTCTGTATTAAAATGACTTTGGAGATTTTACACTAAAATATTTTTCATAGATAATCTTGTTGTTTATTTCCTTAATAATATCATCCAGTCAGGAAAACAAAATGAGTTCTGAAATGTATTTTAGACTTTCCAAGCAAATTCAGCAGAGTCCTTTCAAAGGTTTTTAATTTTGTACCAGTAGTTTTTTTTTCTCCAAATGAACAATTGTCCCCAACATAAATGAGCTATCTATTATGCTCTAATTAATGCTATGTGTTACTACAGGTGGTGAAATCAGAAGGGGCTTTTAAAATATACAACAGTATTTTCTACCAGAAACCACACTGCATTTTAAAAAAGTTCATCTTTTACAAATTGAATTCTGAAAATTGAGCCATGAAGTGATCAACAGAGGAAACTGAAGCAAAAGTAGGGTTTCTCTGGTGTCAGTTTCATACAGGAGGTATTTTACCAGCAGGATGTAAAACTGTCTATGAAATCTGTCATATGACAAGGATTTGCTCAGAGAGTGGCAATGGAACTGTTTGAAGCAGCACTGATTTTTTTTCAGTTCTACAATATACGACCAAAGATATAAAGCAAAATGGATTCCACTGTACTCTATATGTTTCTAGTTGTGATTTTTAGAGAATAAATCACCTTACAGGAAAGAACTCCCATTTCCTACATAAGATTTACTATATATATATAAAATATATACTATTAAGAAATAGTGCTTAGGGGAAAGAGTATTTCTATATAAATCTTTATTCTTCAGAAACATTCATCTGACCTTTACTGATGTGAAATAGTTTGAACAGTTATTGCATTTATATTTTAAAAACATAAAATTCTTTTAAAGAACTGCTGCAATAATTTCTTTGCTAGCAGATTACTGCTGTTCATGGCATATTATGACTGCTATTTTTGAAGCCATATAATAACAGTTCTTCTTTCCAGTCACCAAACTTATTCTTTTGTTATAGTGAGGATTCAGGAATGTAAGACTTTGGACCTTAAAACAATAGTACAGAAACCCATTATTTGGAAATCAATGACGAATGCATGCATGTGGTTTAAAGATAAGAAGAGACTGCATGGAAACCAGTTCTTTAAACTGTATCCTGTTAATTCAGGAGGGCTGTGGCCTGCTCTAAGGCAGCTGTCCCACCTTCAGATAAATCCATCAAAGAGAATGGCCTCATTTATACTCAGAGGCAAAAAAAATGCATAAGACTTTTAATGTACAAATTAATTCTTCCTTCCTGCTATACTTTAAAACTGCACTCTGCCTGCACAATTATCAATTTAAATGTGACCATAGGCAGAACATCTCATTCTGCTATCCACCTGAAAGCACAAAAATAATATGTTGTATATGTTGTATATGAATGGATTTCCTGATTATAGATTATAGGAAAATGAAAACCAGATGGGTTTTAGAGCAAGTTTGCTTTACACTTTTATTTGGTTAAAAGCCATATTTTTTAATGGACTAGAACATTTTTAAACATTACAAATAGATTCTATAAGGCATAATGAAAACAATGAAAATAGAAACAGTGGATGCACAAATTTTAAAGGATGTATGTCAGAATTTGTAAATTTACATCATTTTTAATTCAACAAGTTTTCAGAAAAAAATATTGTTCCTTGTATTGTTTGTTACACTGACTTGTAAGAGTAAAAGTATTTTATGCAGAAAAGAGCTTGTTTCTAGACAAGCTAGTGGAGCAGCATGTGTCATGAAATGCAGTGCCAGATCCAAGAGGCATCAGCTTTCAGGACCCTCAGGACTCAGGACAGGCATGAAATAAAGACATTTTCTAATTTGCAATGCTGCCTTCTATTTTCTGAATTTGAACATGAATATGTATTGCAGTGTGCAACAGAAGACAGTGTTGTGTCTTAGTGAGCAAGAATGCAGACAGAAAAAACAGTGAAAACCCTGTCTCATTTAAAGAAAGCATAAAATTCCCCCACACTTCACTTGGAAAGGGATTTTATCTAAAGAACACAAATTAGTCTTCAGGAACATTTGAAGCTTCTTGTAATAAAGGAAGTCAATCATGCCTGTCTTTAAGCTCTCATTTACAAAGAACCAGGTTGTATGATTCACTTAACTGTTCATTACATGTGAACTTAGGGCTCTTTCCTTTTCAAACCTTTCAAGCTGTCTTTTAATAAATACAAATATTGAGACATTGCTACTAGAGAATAACTAAATGTATTGCTAAGTCAACACTTACACAACTGGTAGAAGCCTAATAAAGGCCAAATTTTTACAGATTTACATTGAAGTCTACTGAGAGTGGGCTTGCATGGACCTCCTCTTTGGTAAGAGGTACCATGAGTTAGCTGAAGACAGACACATCCAACCTTTGTATATGACACTAACTGCAAGATTTTAGAATTTTTTTTTATATGAACAGCAGCATCTCACCTTTCAGGCTTATTCTCAAAGTTTCATTGATGTGACTTTTGTGTGTTATTGTTACTTAGAATTAGAGTTGGAAAGGCCCGTGTTGACTGCCTACACAGATATGAAATTTAGTAGATAAACTATTTCCTTCAGACTATGTATTAGACCTTGTCAAACAAGTTTTAGAATTCTTCCAGCTTTGACAAAATCTCCTACCTGTAGGTACGTCCCTTAGAACAATGAAGGAAAAAAAGTATCTATCTATCTATCTATCTATCTATCTATCTATCTATCTATCTATCTATCTATCTATCCATCCATCCATCCATCCATCCATCCATCCATCCATCCATCCATCTATCCATCCATCCTATCATGTATTCATCTCTAGGTATATCGATATATATTCTTATATGGAGAAAACCTTGGAAGAGGAACACTTAAAGGTGTAATACAAGTAGAAGGAAAACCAGAGCAGTTACATTTTTAATTTCTTATCCCACTCCATGGTTTTAAGTCACCCTGCCAATTTATGAATGAATTCTAATTGTTTGGATTTGGCTCTACTGCATCACAAAGTCTGTTTTGAATGACTGTGTGTCCTTTCTTTTGTGCTGTGAGATTCCTTGGACAGGAAGTATTGTTTACTTCTGCACCACATTTTGCCCAGTCTTTGGGCTAGGAGTCTGTGGATTGTTGCACTCATCAAGTAATAAGGGACAGGCAACAATTTATCATGCTCTCTGTGGCAAAGCCAGTTACAGTCTTAGTAATAGGTTGCCCATAACCTGGGGTTTGAGAAATATTTCTCCAAGCTCATTTGTTTATTTACATATTTCACACTTGTAGTCCAAGAATTACCTTCTCTTGACTATACCAAGCATGATTTCAGGGTAGAATGAAGAATATTTATGTAATATTTCAATTTCTTTAAAAAAATAAAATTTGTTTGTTTATTTATATTTATAGTTCCAGAAGTCTTTAATGCAGCTAGATGTCTTTGATACCATTGCTTATTTTTGGTACTGCTGGTCAGCTTAATTGGGCAGATTGCACATCTTTTTACTGAACCACTCTTTGAGGATATACCGTCCAGATAGCCTCTACCCTGAGGGAATATAACTTAAAAATTGTTACTATTATACATATTGCCATGTAGCTTGAAATACTAGTAGAATATATAATACTTTCACCTACAGTCAGTACACCACCTAGAAAAGGAAAAAGAGAATAAAAGCACTAGAAAATTATGATACTGCCTAGCACTTCAGGACCTTAGCCTTTAGAAGATGAGAAGGCAATTGTTGTCCTGTGCCTAATTTCCAGAAGGAAATGGCTTGCTGCTGATTCAGAGGTAAACACAGGATTTGGTTATTAAAAAACATGGGATAAATTTTTCAAAATGCAATGCTGATCTATTCAGTTTCTAATGCTTTTTAATAACAGGTTTAAAGGTTGTTTGAAGATGTTAGATTGAAAGACAGCAAGTGCTTACTTCCTCTGACAGAATTTGTAGAGCCCCAAGAACTTTTGAATAACTTTCTCCTTTAAGATAGGGGCAGTGCAGAAATCGAATAGAGAAACAAACATATTCCAGAAATAAACAGTTGAAGTAAGTATACATTTTATTATACCTGTCATGGATTTAAAACTTGAGATGGAAATTTTCCTTTGATTTTAGTATTTACGGTTGTTTTAAGTCTATACAAATGCTGTTGATTTAAATCAGCTCATTCCATTTAAAGGAAAACTTTATTGCAAAATACAAAATATCTTTCTCTGAAAGCCATACAAAAAGAAAAATAGAAACCAGTCTAAAAGGAGAACTCATTTTGAAAATGAAAAGTTCAAAGTAGAGACACAACGAAAGATATCTCCCAATACTGTTCTATTTTAAAACTTTAAAACTATTTTAAAATATTTAGTTTTCTATCAAACTTTCAACATAAACAATAAGCCACTGAAGAAAAAAATCAGTTCAGATAATTGACAGTACTAAAACTTCACAGACACTTATTTGTGTTCAAATTGCCTTTAGAGGTTTTGTTAAAGACTACAGTCTGTTAAAATGAAAAGAACTTCACATAGTCTATTAAGTAAACAGGTAGACATATCACTTAGCCTTCATATTAGTTATGCAGTAAACTAAAATGGATTTAGAGCATGTCTATTAGGGTCCAAAAAGTTCTTGTTCTGTCTTTCAATAAAAACCTCTGTTTTGAGAGAACAGTGCCAAAGATATTGCTGTATTTATAATTTAGCAATGATATGAAATGTGAAGATCACTCCAATTTTGTGGGCAGTTGCTATTGTCACATGATAGAAACTACTCAATCAGTGTTTGGTTGAGAACAAATTTACTGTTACAAATCTGAGACAACCTTGGTTTACCTTAAAAATACTGTACATGGTAATTAGTTGTGTAATGTAATAAAGAAGAAGTCAGCTTTCTAAGTTCTATTTATGTCTTGGGTTAACTCCCAAGGTAAATTGTGGATGATTCCAGGGTTACTACTTGAAATAATCCAAACCAATGAAAAAACATACTTCTTTAAACACTGTCTTAAATAATAATTTTCCATTTCTGATATTGCAATAATAATGTAATTTATTTTGGTGCAATTTGTTGAAGTAGTGCAGAAACTGAGGTCTGGTGCTAGTAAAAAAAGGTAGTTTCATTTTATAGTGGCAGAAATGAAACTGTTTAGACTCTTTTTTTTGGAGTATATTATTTTGAAGATATGCTAATTTTTTCACATTGTGGAAAAATGCAAACTCAAAAGGTTCTAATTTGGCCAGAAATATGAACTGAAATATGATCATGCTACCAGCTTCTCAGATGCCAGATAGAAGAAAACACACAGGTTTTTGTTTCTTGTGAAAAATGTTGAAAAAAGAGAACTTTGAATGTTTATTCTTCTTCACCTTAAAGAAAGATAACTGTCCAAAATAGCGCCGTTGTGGAATGATACAACTAAGACAGAGGATTCAACCTTATAGTGACCTTTCCATCTTCCTTCAGCCCTTTATCTAATAATTCCTACTGTTCTGCTTTAAAGAGATTTAGAAAACATTTCTTTAATGATGTTCAAAGCTTTTATTTTCCAATAAAGAACAAAGACTATTCCTGTAATTAAATATTTATGATGTAGTCTTAGAAATGTTCCTCATATATATGCCCCTCAAATAAATTGCTTACTCCAGAATTGCATTGCTTGAGGGCTTTAATGCAAGTCCTTAATTTTTGGTTAAGAATAATCAAACCATTGTCTTCCTATGCTTACGTATGTTTTTAATATATTTCAAAAAACCCCCCATATTTAGAAAAAATATAAATTTTCAACCGGTGTAGCGATACACAGATTTTATTAAGAGCAAGGATTATTAACAGAAACGCACATGCAGATGAATTTTTGTTTTAGTACTCCCGTGTTTTAAAATAAAACACTGCCTTCTTTACTAACTGCTTTTCAGCGCTTTTTTAAAGGAATGGCAGACCAGTAACGAGGTGATGATATTTCTAAATGAGCCAGAAGAGGGAGCCCCTTAATAGGGAGATCAATTCCTATGTCAGTCCCTCTGCCGCTGTTCCTGAAGTTCTGCTCAAGCTTAAAAGTAAGATGAAATGCGAACACTGCAGAATGAATATTTCTTTAGCTCTGTTTCAGAGGTTAACAGGAGACAATGAACAAAACTATAATTTTCTGTCAAGACTTTTTTTTTTTTTTGAGGACAAAGGAGATTGATAGTGAAGTTTCCATGGTCTGCCTTCCCAACTCTAAAATTAACACAAAACGACTCCCTAAAGCTTTAGTATGTGTTTAAACTGCCTTTCTGGTACAGTGCTCTGCAGCTCTAATTGTACTGTGAATGCATCGCACAAATATCTGTGACTCATCTATAAAAGGGGAACGGAGATCCCTAATTCAGGCTGAGAAAAGACAAGGGAGAAACACCCAAACACCCTAACTATTATATCCAAAATTTCTTTATAAGTGATTTTAACAGACAATATTGGAATTGCCATTTATATCAGCCTTCATATATGGCGCACAAAACGGGTCTTCCAAATATTTTTCCATACAATTCTCCCTGAGAGCAGTTACCCCAGCAAAATATCATGCTTTACCACTCAGTTGTTTTCTGTGAACATACGTGTTCTCAAACTGCAAAAGTAATTTTTCATTATCTTTTGTAATCTGTATTTGTCATAAAGCAACATTGCTGATATTGCTAACAAATCAGTGAGTTTACGGAGCAGAGAGGACTACTCTGACAGCATTGCTTTGATAACACAGACTTCAAGTACAGTTCTTGGTAGTTCTAAGGGAGCAGGACTAAATGGCTTATCTTTTTCTCTGCCTGGGTATTTTGAAAATCTTTTATCTGTTGTGTATAAAAGCAGTCAAGCAAATACATATGACAAAGCTTAAGTTAATTACTAATTATTTAAGTAAATGCTAACAGATTTTGCTGACTAGCAATGGTCTAAAGAGCAGGGGTTTGAAATACAGTTTACACACATTACATTACAGTGCATTGAAGTACAACGAGCAACTTACTATTGAAATCTTTATTCAAGATTAAATGAAGTCCCAATTCCACTCAAGACAATGGCAAACTTTTCCAGGATGCAAAAGGGATCAAAGTTGCTCACACTCACTCCACCAGGAGTTTTTCTTGAACAAGGTAAAGCAATATACCCAAAACTTTTTCTGGAAAGGCTAATCTGAAGGAAACCAGACATTTGTTTCTGTGGAATTTATTGAGGTGCAAGATTTTTGATGCTACTAGAAATCAAGCCTGTTTATACTAATAAGAGAAGCACAAATATCAGTGAATGCTCCACAACCCAGCTGAGGGAGGGAATTAAAAATTTCTAGTGGATTTTTACTATCCCCTCTCCAAAAGGGAGCTATTTTAGAACTCAGCTTTTGAAGTAAGTCTTTTATTCACTTGGAAAAATAAATATAAATTTTTTTTCTCTTTACCTGCACTGGTGCCTGCACCGGTTGTGAGGTCCCCACCCATCAGGCCACCTAGGGGTTTGAAATGAAATATAAATGAGCAAAATAAAATACAACAATCAAACGTTCAAAATATTTTCTATGTCTTCAATCAGCCTGCTGTAATACCCATCATTTCTTTCCTCTGACTCCAACACACAGTTGAATCAGACCCATAATAATAAAATCTTGATGTTTAATGTTACCTGTATAAGACACTTGCCTTTCAAAGACAAACAGAATATGGAGTACTCATAATTTCCTTATTTTAGTTTCATGCTTCCACAGCATATGAAAAATTGTGTTTTAAAGTTATGTATAGTACTCCATTTGAAAACTAGCTTTAGTTGAATGCTAGTCAGAAAAGTAAAGGATTGGGAGGAAGAGGCTGAAGATTCCTGGAGAAGAATGTAACTTAGAATAAATACATATACATAGTTTTTAATTTCCTCAGCCTTTCACAGATATTCACACTAAGGATTTTTAAACCTTCTCTTTGCACTTGGAGACCTCAAATGACTCTTTGAACCTGGTATACTTAAAGATCTTGATGTTGCTGGAGGTAGACAGATAGAAACAACCTAATCCCCACTTACCTTCATCAGAGATGAGCTCTCGTCATCACCAGAACCAAGCGCAATCCTTGCTATGTAAAACACCGAAGTACAGAGCTCAACTAACTTTGACCATCAAGGAACTTGTGAATGAATAAATAAAAATAAATTCTTCATTTAACATGTAGACTGATTATTGAAGTAGTAAGTGTACTAATTTACTTCAATTTTTTTGCATTGGCTACATTTTCTTCCCTGCTTTATGTTATGAGTACTTGCATGAATTAAGTAGATAAGCTGCCTTTTTATGAAAAAGCATGCTGTCTGCCCTTCTGTCCTTTATTGACTTCACCGATTTCCTTCAATCTTAGTCAGTAGTCAATATTCAGTATTCAGGGTCTCGTGGTTTTTTTTTCTGTTTGTTTGGGTTTTTTGTTTGTTTGGTTTTTTGGGGTTTTTTTTTTTTGTCTCTAGATTTTTCAACACAGCAATTTGGACAAGCTAACAAGCTCTAATGACTTTTAAAAAGAGAGTTCTTTTTTCTTGGAGTACAATTTAAAGTGACCCAAGGCATGCAAGGAGCTGAGAGTAGAGCATTTGAAGGAATGGGATTGAACAGAGCCTACCTGTGTTACCTGCACTTGGAGGCCGATGTGTCACACCAGGAGACATGCTATTCCTTTGCAAAGAAGGATGAGCCAATGGTAAAAGGTTGGGGTTTCCCAGTGAGCTGACTGGATTACTGTATACCAAACTGTTGTGGTTGGACACTGGGATAGAAACTGGCATCTCAAAGTTTGGTGGTGGAACAGCCTGTACAAGCAAAAATGAAAAACAAATACGAGAATAGTACAAAATTGAAACAGCCTTTAAACACAGTTACTCTGTATTTAGTTCAAATATTTTTTACTTTGTGGTTAAAATATTTGTGCTTACCCCTTTCCCCTAAGACTCAAGAGAAGAGTATCAAAATAATTACCAAGTCTTTTAAATATGATTTTTCAAATAATGATTCCATCTTCCTTTAATGCAGCTTGCACATTTATTTTATAAGATCTGGATTTTTTCATTTTTTCTACTTTTTTTTTGTTTAAAGCAAACCCCTGCCTAATGCAGCATAATTTTCTATTTCTTTCATTCTTTGAAGTCCCACTTGTCATCTTAATCTAGTGTTACAGATTACTGCAAGATCAAAGTTATATGACAATGGTGACTTCACTGCATAGAAAAAAACTGGAAGGGATAGAGTGCAAAAGGGAGGGCTCTAATTTCAGCTTGTGTTGCTTTAGCAACCAGAATCACCCCAAGTCACATAAAAGACACCAATGCAGTAAATAATTTTTTTAATGAATATCTATCTTAGCTTGGAAGGGCTTAAAAAAAGTGAAGTTCTACTCAAGGACATCTAACAAATACAGGAAATTTAGATACACACTAGTCTTTGTGGGCTATGTCTTGTGGGATGGAGGTGGTATTTAGTGATGCCTTTTCAATATCCTACTTTCCTACCTAAAGGCAAGATCTCCTGAGCCACTTCTCTTTGCAAGAATGCTTTAAAAAAAAAATTCAAATAATGTACCACACTAACAGAGATTGTGAGGAGATGCATATCTCATTATTCTCCTAGGAAGCTCAGTTCAGGTTTCCTTGGCTGGTAGTTTGTTGGTTGGGGTTCCTTGGGTAGCAGTTGCTTGAATTTCTAAAAAAGTTACAACTACATTAGAAATCCATCTTTAATTTATTTGTTTTAAAAAATATTTTTTTGCCTTTTTGATTAGAAAAACTTTCCAGAATTACCTGGCAGAATTTTAAGTATTCAATATGTGAATACAAGCCAAGTATCCCTCAATTTGCAAGTTTTCTAACATTTATAATCTTATAAGCTTAAAGAAAGAGCTTAAACACATCAAAAAAATTCTTTAAAGTAGACTGGTAACATATTACAAGGGAGGAAATTAAAGGTTTTAATTTTATTGTTGGCAGCTGATAGTACTGGTATATCTTCAAGGAACTAGGAGGAGAGATGGACATATCAACTACTTGTCAGGCAACCGAGGCACCCTGACCTTGTGCCACCCATGTCTCTTTGGCTAGAGCTGTTGGCTATGCCCTCTGTATTACAGCACTATCCAACAAATTACAGTTATCTCTTAAGGTTGGGGTTTTTTTCTTTATTGGTCCTCTCTAGGGACGGAGAAAATTTTACTCTAAATATAGAGGAATTATTTTGCTTAACCACTGAAACAAAGAGCAAGATTTTCAGGGTATGATGTTAAGAATACTTTACACAAATGCCTTTCAACTATATAGAAGTGTTAATTTAGCTCTGATACCCTCTCCTTTTTTTAGAGATGGCCATAGTAACAGTAGTTGAGTAGATGCTGGCATTGCTCCCCATCCTAGGGGTACAAGGGCATTTGCTTCCCTTTGCTGAGAAGCTGAAATGCACTCCAAGGGCTGTATTTTTCATGGAGCTGATTAATTTAAGTGGAGGTAGGAAAGGAAGGTGAGGTGTTTTGAGAATCCACATGTTCTACATTCAATCTACAGATGTAAGAATCTACATGTAATCTGCACCCTTATGACTCAGGTCTAAGCTCCTTGGAAATAGGGTCACATAACATAATCTGAAACATTTGCTCAGCTTGAAGGTATGTTTCGAAGCAAGTAATTCTTTTTATTGTCCACAGAAGGGTCCAAAACGTTCCTAAATCCCATGTTAGTCAGAAGCACATGACTGTTTATGGCGTTCAAAGTCAGTGCTTGACCTCTCAGTGTTTCAGTCCCAATTACAGCCTGATGTGAGACATGAAGAAGCCGACATGGAGTTTCTGATTATCACAACATCCAGGGATGTATGGAGCTGTCTCTAGCTAGTGGCTTTGAGTCTGTGGACCTGCCTGCTTAAGTACCAGTCCATGTTGCATTGACTGTCACTGCCAAGGGAACACTTTGCATAAGGCTTTCATCACCCTGTGTCACAAGACCTATGAAGTCTGTCTTCTGAGTCTAGGTAGAGACTATTATTGCCTCTATTTTCTTAATATCTTTTTCTAATCTAAATTTCTGTTATCTAAACTTAAATACCTATACGAATGCAAAACTGAAGGTCTTGCCAGAATTCTAAAAGCTTGTTTGCTTTAGTCACTATGTTCTTCTTTCCATGTACAAACCAAACTGTTCAATATTCTTCTTTTTCTACATTTGTACAAAAGAGCTCCAATCTCGGTAGCTCTTCGGGTTGCCAGTCTCCCTAGTCATGTGAAACTGCTACTTAGTTTTAATTTGGTAATTTAAAAAATATTTTTTTAAGTTGTTGAATTATTTAATTTCTGTACTAATAGTCTAGTTTTTGCCATTTTGCCCACTATCTGGAACAATTACGTCTGTTTACAGAGCACTTCATAGGAAATTTTATAAGGGCAAAGTTAGTTTTCTCTCTGCTTTTCAGCACAATATACTATATCTGAAATACAGTAGTTTTTATTTCTTCTTCACCGCAGTCAAAAGTTAAGAGAGAGAAGTTTGACTAGATAAATATCAGTACTGAACACTACATTTGTAGGTACAATTTTCTCTGTTTGTCTAACTTTATTAGTGTTACAAATTCCTCACAAAGAACTGCAATGTCCTGCAGAGTCCCTAGTCATTCCTGGTGGTAAGGCATGGGTCATATTGATTCCATTTCAGCCTGATGGACATTAAAGTTTCTGATGCACTTGTGTAATATCTATATTAGCAGGAGCTAGGGAGGAACTGAGGCCATCTGAGGCCACAGGGCAGTTCATGTCCATACCATTAAGCTTTTTCAATCTCAAAAATATCATGAATACCTGTAGACTGACATCTGGGAATTGTTCCTGACCTGGACTAACAAACAAGCAAAAAGAAGAAATTGTCTGGAAGAATGTTATTTGGCATCAAAAGGTGTCAAAAACGTGATGGGGACTGTTCAAAAAATTTCTGTTCACTTCAGAGATAAGCATACTTCATACTGCTTTAGTATTTTTTTTGCTTTTTTTGCTAATTCTAATATAGACAAAATCTATACTGTCATGTGGATAAAGTTTGCCACATTTTTCCTATTTTTCCCACTCCCTTTGTCTTTTCTCCTTTGGACACTACTGCCAAAGAGGGCAGATCACTCACCAGAGACGATACTGCCAGTGTACAGCACACAATGTTAGATGCTCACTCCAAAAGCTATGGTACGTGTTGCCAAACAAAGCATTGGACACTCAACCCCCTTGGAACTTAATGGGCCAAACATTCTGTGTTAAGTATGGTTTTACCCCCCCCCATTCAGCCAGGCCTTCATTTACTTAGAGACAGAGATACTTATAGCTTCCTTCTAGTAGGCTATTTTTGTCTCCTCTGCTTTCATCATTCTTATAAAACTTACAAATAAGTGTCTAATTTTTTTCAGATGGTTTAGAACAATATGAATACTTATCCCCAGAAAATTATCTGAGGAAACATTATTGGGCTTAGCTATTAGGAGCAAAAGCCAACATTATTTTTATTTGGCAACAACTTTATTATGTTACAAAACCAGGCAGAGGCAATGCATTGTTTTATATATTCTGTAAGTAGTCATTTAGAGACTTGACTCAGTGACTATATTATTAATTTTGCTCTCTTCTCCCCACTTTTGATAATCACAACTAAATGAATATATCTTCCCTGACTTAGTTGTTCTGATTTGTCCAGTTAAGGCTATTACTGTATACAATGCATAATATTGATATATAAAACCAGAGAGTTACAAATTTCCGTTATGTATAAGTTATGATCTCAATATTGCCCATTACATCTCGGCTTATGCCAAGAGAAGGAGTTCCTGTTGCATTACCAGAGAATATCTATGGTTTCTTCCTATTGTGGTAAACAGCTTAATGGAGGACAGAGGCCCTGAGCTCAGCTTGTGATGCAGTCAGAGAATGGCTATTCTGTCTCATATGAAAAAATGCTAACATTTTGCTGTTCTATATCTCTGAAGCCTCTCTGAGGTAATTGCACAAAAAGATTAATACACTGCACCTCAGAACCTCCTGAAAGATAGGAAGTTATACCCTAAATCACCAATTAATTCCTGAAGTAGGACTATATTTGATGTCAAAAAGTTATATTTCATGAAAGCAACTGGAGTAAAATTCCATTAATTTTGGGAAAACAAAACTGATATACCATGCTCAGACTAACTGTCTGGTTTCCAAATCTTATATATTTCCTCAGTTTACAGAAAAGACTGTTTTGCAAATGCTTGTGGAGGTAAAGATAGAACTCATTACTATGAGAATGATTTTTTTCCCATGGTTTTTTTTTAATGTCTTAAGATTTCAGATGATTATAATATGACCTGTCTTGTTAGGAAAGAAAAGAAACAGGTAGCATGAGTTTAATAGATGTTCTGAAGGATCATTCCAAATATATTTTTGAAGCAGAAAAGTAGCTTGATGAAAATTCTGTCAGTTTGATTTGAAAAAGCCAAAAGTCATCCTTGAAAGAGAAACAGCATGAAAGAATGACAATTGGTGAGATTTTGATGTGAAAAAGGGTTAAGCAGTCTGGTTTATAACAGTCTCCCTAAATACTGCAGTCATCATTTGTCAAGCTGAGTTGCATCCTGAGAAACCAAATTAATAGTGACAGCTTGAGAGCTTTTTTGTTCTGAGAAAAATGGCTTTCCAAAAGAAGCAAATAAAAGGAAGGTTAAAAAAAAATTGGATAGATCTGTATTCCTCCCTGAGATTCTACATACCTGTTGCGTACCTTAACCAGTCATTTTTATCAAATTTGGTGCTTTTCTAGTCCCTGGGAAAGTATTATTTAGCGTCCTTATATTTTTCCAAAATGTTTTTGGCCTGATGAAAGAATTTCTTCAAATTTTAATTACCTTGAGTGAAAAATCCTTCTGCTGAGACTTAATAGAAAGAACACTTAGAGCACTTGAGATAGAATCTAAGCCTCCTTAAGAAGTATCCTCATCTTAGTTATCAGTTTTTGTTTATGTAATTGACTAACAGTACAGAAGACACTGTGCATTCTGGGTATCCAGACAACATTTTTGGTAGATAACTATGTAACATTTGTATGGGAATGACAAATGAACACATACGAATTATCTCTTATTCTTTTTTAGAAATAAGAAGTTACCTATGCAAATTCAAATGCTTCTTTGGATCTATGCAAATATTTGGTTTCCTACTTTGTTTTCCACAGACACTTGGAAAACCAATCAAATATAACCTCCAAACCTCCTATCATCTTAAAAAATGTAATATTAAACATAATGACAAATAATTCATCCTTTGTATGTCTCGTGCAAAACAAATAGGACATGCAGAGTTATTTCTCTTAGATATCTGGCAAGGCATATGACTGATTGTTAGAAATTTTGACTTGGTTAAAACAAAATTTAGCTCATGTTAAAGCATTAAAGTAATGCTGCTGAGGTCAAAGCAAATTCTCTGATAAAGCTATAAAATCACCCCAACACACAAACATGTCTGAGACCTGCCATTAGGCTCTCATGCAGTCTGTTTCTCTGCAGCGAACAAGAAGCTGTAACCCTTCAGTGCTGCAACTGAATTTAGCAGAGACAATGGAGAATTGAAATTACACATACTAAACACACTAATTACTATATATAAAGCAATTTCAGCTTTACATTGCTTTTTCTATATATTGCCACAGAAAGTATTCTGTCAATTTGTTAGCCTGTCCACAAAGAAAGATTTCCACTGTTATTTTTAACGTATATTTTGGGCAAGTGGTGTAGTAAAATACTTCTGTAAATTAAGTGAAAATAGTTCATATACATATATTTCACTTCCTTCCATAGGTTTCACCCATAATAGGCTTTGCCTGTGTGTCAGAGTTAGAGACTTGACAGAAAAATATGCTGTGTGAAATTTTCTCACCACAGTGTTTAGTTATGTATTTGGCTATTAAAGCCTCTTTCTAGCTGAATTTATTTCCTTAAGAAGCCAGAACTGAAAGGGTTATGGTTTGTTACTGCGGCAGTTATCAGCAGACAGCCATCTAACCTTTGATACTTACAGGTATTTTATGGCTCTTGATCATATTATCAAATTCTTCATTAATTTTTTTGTATTTTTCTTCAGTGCGTGGGGTGAGAGCATAAGAGGAGTCAGGATCAGGGCTTTCACAAGCTTTGTTTTCTTTCTTGTGCAATGCCTGCCAGATTCAGAGAAATATCAGAAAGTAAAAAAAATGAAAAGGAGCTCAGAGTACTTACACATAATCTTTGCCTGCTGATCATTAGATCAATATCTTCATTAAGTTTCCTGTACTTGTCCTCAGACTCAGGGCTGTGACCTACTGAATCGTCTGCATCAGGGTCTGGACTGTCACAGCCATTAAGTCCTTTCTTTCTTAATGTCTGAAATACATAATTTGGGAAGTTCAATCCTTGACATGGGCTGCAAGAAAGACTCAGCAGTGTTAAAGAAACAGAAACTGCTCATCATAGAAAAGTGTTCAATTATGCTTTAAGGAAAGAAAGTGACTAATGAACCACCACACTGATGTGTGGTTTCCAGTAATGAGTGAGGAATATGCAAGATCTCTTTCTTCTGAAGCTGGTACCAATCAATAAAGAATGAATCTAGCAACTAACAAAAAGTTAGTGCCTATGCTAGTATCTCCCCTGCTTCATGATTCCCATATCCCACAGCATTAAGGGTTTAAGCTAAACACAGAATGCAATTTATTTTAATATAAACCAAAATTAATATATTTATCTATACTGTTTACCGTGGAATACACTGATATTCTTACTTTCTTTTAAGAAAGATGCAGGAGGAGCAAATGGAAAAAGAATTGAACCTGCAACAACTTTAGGAGTCCATAATAGAATATGAGAAGAACGTGTGGACTCGTCAAGAACAAGCAGTAGTACGTAAAGCAAATATATTCACAGTTTCTCATATTTAGCTTCAAGAATGAGTCACTCAAAAACTCTTCAAAGTCTACTTGGCTGTCTACAAATTTTTAAATTAGCTTGCAGTCCACTCTGTGTTGAAACCTGGCTAAGCACTCTCAATTACAATGAAAATATCACATATTTCTTCTGTTACTTAATGGCTAATGTACACTGTCTGTCAGTGTGGGATACTCCAGTATCATTTTGCCATCTCAGAAGGGTTGTGTATCAGCTTTTTGTTCCTTCAGGAATAGTACATTTCATAATTTTTTTTTATGATGATGGTGAGCTTACTACTGTTACTTCCCCTAAATATTATAATGTCATGCCTTGTTCTCATACTATGGAAAAACCCCTGAACCTTCCATTTTCATCTACTAAACAAAGTGATGGTGATCTGCTCTACAAGATCTGAGCCTTCTGATCTCCCATTGCAGATCTCTGAAAAAGATTTAGGCATTTGTGAAAGGCTGGCTCAATGCAGACCTTTCTTTTCAAACTTCATATCTATAAAGATGCAAGTCAAATCCATGACCTACTTCTTTAACACCAACAAAATTATAATCCATTGGAATAAAAACTTGAGATGCTAAAACAACCTGAATGATTCCCTAGCCTTTTTACATTCTCCTTGCTCTTTCATCTTTTAAATGTTAAATGTTCAGTTAGCAGAACAGACATAATCATACATGATATCTACTGCTAGCAGCTTGAAACAATCCAATTAGCAAGAAGGTTTTGCAATCAGCTGCTGTTTAATAGATTTAATAGACACAACAAGATATAGTGTAAGCAAAATGCCTCATTGCAATCTCAACTAGCATTTTTCTCTTCACATAAGCATAAAACAGTTGTCCTCTGAATATATAAAATATTCTGTTTCAAGCTTAGATCAAGCTGTCCCAACAAGAAACCAAGATCAGCATACTTGGGACCATTTCCAGAGCTCATATGATACACCGATGGAGTCCTGCTGATTCCTATGGAGTCCCTGAGGACAGATGTGGATGTGAGCTGGACTAAATGGCTTCTTCAACTTCAGGCTTTGAGATAGCAGACAAAAAGAAATATGAAAAGAGAAGACCTGGAGGAATGCTTTGAATGCTTTCAATCTTTTCCCCTCCCATCATTCGCAAATCCTTGTCTGCTGAATTCACAAGACGGTCTGTGAGAAGCAGATGCATCTTACCCTCAGCATACTTACAATACCCTAAAGTTTTGCAAATGATTACTTAGCACTCAGTTGCTACTGTGGTTTGTAGAGGTTCGGGGATGCAGCACACCTTTCAGATGCTCAAAAGAATAAAGGCAATGTGAGCCAACATATGTCTTGCAACAGTCTCCAAACAGACTGCATTCCCTCCTATTGTAGAAGTATTTTTACTATATGTTTATTTTTCATTATTTTCATATTTATTTTTTCATTATTTTCATACCTATTGTAGAGGTATTTTTACTAGATATTTATTTTTTCATTATTTTCATACCTTTAGAAAGCAGGTTGCTTGCCACACCAGGCAGAAAAAAAGCAAGCTCTATTTTCACTAGAAAAGCCAAGGATGAAATTTGATAAATTGTGTCAATATTCTACCCAAAATTAACTTTAGCCCTAAAGAGAAGAGGCAAACCTTTCCCTTGCAAAAAACCCACCAGTCTTGTGTTTTTGGCTGGCACCTTGGTTGATGATGCAAATCAAGCTCAGTAATGCAGACCACTTGCTCCCTGCCCCTCACACGTCAAAAAAATTCAAATCAAATCAAATCAAACAAACACAGACACAAACCCTTAACTGACATCTAGAAAACACTACAGAAATCCCAAACAAAAACAAGAATGTATTTCAATGAGATGGGTTAAGGCTAGGCAACAGGAATTTCCACGTATTATTTCCACTAAGAGGCACGCCTCCTAGCTTTGTGATTGCTGGAACTAATGCCTAGTTCCCTGTGAATTTCATTTTGGGGTAAAGTGCGATGTGCAGAGAAGATCTCCTGCGGAGGGGTTTCTGGGGATTTCTCTTCTCAGTACCCATTCTTTTGCGGACTCTTTGCTGCTTCTGTTTGTCACAACTCAGGTTGAAATGCTGCCTTCAGCTGAGAGTCTTTCTGGGAGTAATTTGTGGTTCTCTTTTCTTGCACAAGAACATGCAATTTTCCTGAAACTTGTTGGAATTTCACTGTCTTGGAGACCTCTCCCTTTGTACTGGATTTGCTTGGCAATGAATAAAAAATGGAGTTGTAAGGGACAGATTGCTTGATTACACAGGGACAGGAACACACAGGCTCACATCAAAGTCTTCCTCTGGAGAGGAGAGCAGGCTGGAAGTGCTTAAACTCTGCACTAAGGTAATGAGTTGTATCAAGGGCAGAAATAATGACCCTGAACATATTAGGATTATCTCTGCCTCCTCAACATGCAGGCTACACTTTTTCCTTATCTCATTATGTTGTTTGTTATTTTACTTTCCTCCATGTCATTAACTATCACATTAAACCTCTCCTTTTTTTTTCCTTGATTTTTTCCATTATTGGTGTGCTTCAACACAACACAAGTTTGTACAGTACAGGTAAAAGTGATGCTGACCAGTGTCAGACTGATTAACCCTTTTTCACAAGCTCTTTGGACTTTGCATCAAGATTTCCTCCTCTCCTCTATTTAGTGTCACCTCTTGAAAGAAGATGATGGTTCTGGAGCCTTTGACAGTCTTACAGTCATTTAGAAACAATTTTTCTTATGATGCTGAGTTTTCATAGACTCTTACAAACCCTAGAACAGACCTATCTCATCCTCCTGGAGATTAGCTATCTTCCAAAGATTTCATGACTATTCTGGGAATTTTTAAAAGGATAAAATAACACAAATGTATAGTGCATTGCACTCTGGCTAGATTTCAACTGAAATCTAAGGCAGATTTCAGTTATTTTTAAGGAAAAAAAGGGTATTTTTCAACTATGGAAGCCCACTTCTTCCAAGCAATTAAACAAGTAATTATATTGGACTCCAATAACCTGAAATTAGCCAAGGCATATGAAAAACAAAATGGTTAAAGGAAAACAAACTTTGGCTGAAATGTGCTGTGCCAGCAATTAGCCTAAATCCTACTTTGTAAATCTCGGAGGAAAAATGCTAATATAGTGACATGCTGACTGCTGCAAAATGAACGATAAACAGCTATTTGTTTTCATTTCATGCAAAACTTATCATCGTTATGGAAGCTCAAAAGAAAATATAGCAGTAACGCCCAGGTCTGATTTTATCAAGGCAATGAAAATCATTGTAATTTTGAAGACTTTTGAGGAGAAAAAGCCTTTAATTTTCCTAATCTGGTTTCTGTTTCTGCAGTTTTATCCTCCAGATTTTTTTTGGTGTTTTTTAGCATTTCTTCAACAGAATGAGTGGAGAAGGTTAGAAATTATTTTATTTATTTCCATCTTGTCATTTAGTTTGTTCATCTTTCTTTTTAATTGGTTTATCTGCCATGGAACTGTAGCAGCAGCTCTCTGACCAGACAGAGAAGCGCAACTTTCCCAGGCATCACTTTGGGAAAAGTCTGTGAGAAGATCAGAGAAAAGAATGAGAAACAATTCTTATCTTAACTTACTACACCTAGTATTGTAAACTTGTAAAATATATTGCAGAAATTAACTGATAGTAATAGTAACTATATCATAACTATCCAAAAAAAGATGTTTCTTAATAAATAATCTTAATAAATACATAATAATACTCAACCTTTCATAAATACATAGAACCTATATAATTTATTACCCGGTCCTGGCCTGTTGCAATGACATGGAACTGCTTCTCATAGCACTCCAGTGCTTGGAAATGCTCACAGTATAGATGCCAAATTAAATACTAGGTCAGTTGATGAGGTTCCCAAAAGATTCAGACCAGCCCAATATGTTCCTTTTTGATATCCTCTGCAAAAAGGACCTAACAAGGTTAGGTTAACCACTATCTTCATTTGTGTGATGAAAAGTGTGATCTCACTGGGTCTCCTTCTGTAATCAAATTTTACAGTATGGAAAAATTCAGAACGAAATGTCTATTTCTAAAAATTCCCATATCTTTTATGTTGTCTAGAAACCACCACAATGATCTTTAACTGACAGACCCACTAGTGCTAATCAACAGAGTTGCAATTTAGTAAATTGTATTTCACTGTCAGAAAAGGACCCTTATGTGCTCTCCAGTTTCACTAGTGCTTTCTTTCCTGTATCTGGATGGAATAAATCTTTTAGACACCAATTATAAATGTTTTTTTCTCTTTTCTTTTTGCTGGAGCTACATATTTACATGGTAAGGCAGACAATAGGCAATTTCAAGGGAATTATAGGCTACAATTTTCAACTGCTTTATCTTTTATAGTCATTCTATGATTCCAAAGAACCCAACCAAATTTATGGAGGTCCCTCAAAAGAGCAGAAAATATTTAGACATGGGCCTGATTCATTTAAGCACCAGTTTGTTCTTCGTGCAACAGAAAAATTTAAGTTAGAAAGTGTTGCATGAAGAAAACCTCGTCTCCCCCTCCCCCTCCCCCTCTCCCTACCCCTCCCCCTCCCCCTCCCCCTCCCTCTCCCTCTCCCCTCTCCCTCTCCCTCTCCCTCTCCCTTTCCCTCTCCCTTTCCCTCTCACTCTCCCCTCCTTCTCTTTTATGATGAAATTTTAGGAAGAAATTGCATGATACAATGTATGATGCAATCAAGTAATGAAAGGTTCTACTGAAATGAAAAACTCAGAGGAAGAGATTTGTTGCTATGGGAACTACCCATCTGAATTTCTTAACTTACATGTAACTAATGTCTCAAATTTTATGTTTCATTAACACAAAGTTCTTAAATTCTTACATTTAATAATGGACATAAACTAGTATGCTGGTACTAATGTACTTTAATTGTATATTTAGGAGAATCACATAAAATATTATTACAATTACATTATCTAACAAACTCCATGCACAAAAAAATGTATAGCAGTAATACAGAAAAATGGAACAGTTCTTACCTCTTTTTCAAAAATCATAAAATGCTTTTGTGGTTTGTGTTCCTTTTGAAACAAGCTGCAGAGCTTATATAAAGCTGAACTTTTATAACCCCATGCTAATATTTTCGATACTACTTTACTGAAGTTTCAAATAAAAAAATTCCATTATCTGGTACCGTACATCTGTCTTCTTCAAAAAAATACACATAAATGTGCTTTTCACAACATTACACCAAACCCTCTGCTTGGATTTGCCTTTCATTTACACACGCCAAGTGATTCTCACCACCCTCAAATACCTGCTCTAATCACACTTGAGAAACCAAACAAACACAGACACCCTTTGTCAGTAACACCTGCCTCTCTCTGCTTACAAATGATCGAAGAGTGGATTTGACAGTACACAGTACATGTGTACTGCAAACTCATCAGGGCATGAGATCTCTACCAGATTAGAGTTCAGTCTACCCTCTTTCACTCATACACTTGTTGTGTGCTAAGGCATGTCTGCAATATTTTGCAGTGTCACTACAAAGAAAATCTGGTTTTTTAAAAGGGCACTAGGATAGTGAGATTTTTACTTCTTTGTTACCGATAGCTCTGCTACCTAACTTGGGTATGGGGGAGCTTAGGAAGGCAGGCAGCTGGTGCAGCCGCAGAGCCCCCAAGACTTGTCTGTGTTGATCTTGCAGCCTGGAGCAGACTGCTCAGCATCGCCACATCTCCTGCTGCCTGTTTACATTCCTCTCATCAATATCAGAGAGCACACCTTGCTGCGCTGCTCTGCCTACATCTCCCTTCTGGAGAGATGATGAGGCTGGAGATGGGAAGATTCCAGAGGTTTGTGTGCTTTCTAAAAGAGAGAATGCAAAATCCCTTTCTTAAATGCTCAATCTTGCCAACTTGCAGGTGCTTTTCTGTTAAGTATTGACTTAAATTACACTGGGCAACTTTGTCTTTTAAAGTATAAAGAGCGTACATCAGATTCAGAGTTCTCACAGCAGCTAAACTAAACCACATATATTTTTGTGATTTTCTCTGAAAAAAACACATGAGGACTCCAGCATTAAACCTTTATATTAAAATTTATATTAAAATTTCTGCAAATGCATGCTGAAGAATTTGGTCTGCTCAGCTGGTGAAGAGCAGACTGAGGTGAGACCTCATTGCAGTCTACAACTCCCTTATGAGGGGAAGAAGAGGGACAGTCATGATCTCTGTGGTGCACAGTGACAGGACTCAAGTAACTGGCCTGAAGGGATGTCATGGGAAGCTTGGTTTAGATATTAGGAAAAGATTCTTCACACAGAGAGTGGCTGGGCATGGGAAGAGACTCCTCAGGCAAGTAGTCACAGCGCCAAGCCTGTCAGAGTTCAAGAAGCGTTTGAACAATATTCTTGGGCACGTGATATGGCTCTTGGGTCTGTGATGTGTAAGGGCCAGCAGCTGGACTTGATGACCCTTGTGGATCCCTTCCATCTTAGCTTATTCTGTGATTCTGTGTAAACTTACACCTCCCTATATTCACAATTATTTCTTGGGACGTGCAAAACACTTCTGTCCATCACTTGTAAACTGTTTTTAAAAGAAGAATTTCAATCTGAATAGTTCCCGATGTTCTAATTAAGGATATTTTCTCATCCTTTGGGCTTATTTCCATCCATCATCATGTTGCAAAAGGTCTGAAAATCCACATATCCCCCAGGGCAGCTGACATAAGATTCCTACGCCAACTCTCAATGCAGGGGATCACATTTCCTGGGCTCTGAAAGAGGAGATGGAAGCAGCACCTGCTGATCCCAGCCACCCAGGAATCTATGGGGGGAGAAGAGCATCAAGTGACCGATGGGGCTGGCCGGCATGATGTGGCTGCAGCCAGCAGGGAGTGGGTCCCCAGCAATGTCACACATCCCTGCCATCTGCACCTGTCAGTGCCAGCACCTGCTGCCCCGTGGCCATAGATGGCTGTTCCCAGGGCCGCTGTGCTGACTGGGGACACTGGTCCTGGCTGCTTGGTTTTTTTGTCTTTTCTTCCCTCATGCTACTGTTGCAGATCTCAGCTCTCATGTGGTCACAGCTACAAGAGGGCAGTGTTTGTGCCTTGCAGATAAATTCATGTATGTATATCTTTATCTATACATTTTTAATATATATATATATATATGCACATAAATGCATACATACCCCCTACTAAATCACATAATCACCTTTTATTCAAATCTAGATGGATTTTTTAGAAGTATTCACACTTGAATGACCAGCTTCCATTTGCTATTATGCAGTATAATACTGCCTTAATATTCTTGGTGTGCTGCATTAGTGGAGTTAAAAAAAGAGATATGTTTCTTCAGACAAGACTGGCATTTTCTAAATAATGAATTCACATGTGAGATTAATTTGAGGTGTTAAGATTAGTGACATAAATGTGGCAATGACCTAGTTGTGATTACAGCTTCTGATGAAATCCTCTCTACAAGTATATGAGGTTTAAAAAGAAAAAATACTGGCTTTGAATGAACAGAATTCCTCATAAGTGTTAATAAAAAATTACTGCAAAATGCACTCTTTACACACAAAGAATGCATTCAAATGAAACTTCTGTGCAGATATTTTTTCAACCTGCATTTGAAAAGAAACTAAAATTCTGTTCTGTTGTATTAAAACACCCTACAACAGTCCAGAGACCAGCTGTCAGTGTGTTATGCATAAAATTAGCAGATTATCTAACTCAGATCAAAGATATCCTCAGGATACTTTTGTTTTAGTGATGGAAAAGTTACTTGTGCCTTTTCATTATCCCAATGATTCTAACACCTTACTGAGGGCTCAAAGGTCCAGGCACTACTTGTGAGTTATGGAAACATGGAAGATGTAGATAAAGGTAAAAATAATGAGGTTATTTTCCTGTATTTCCCACCATTCTTTCTACTTGTTGTCTTCCTATGAATATGTGATTTTTGCAGGATGAAGGCTAGCACCACAACCTAGTAGCAAATATCCCATTTTGCATCCCCTATCTTTTTACAGAAAATAGACTCCCACTGTTTTTTGAGACAGACTGCGGAACAACTAAGTTCATGAAGCCAAAGCTTCTATATTTTGGCTACTTCCACTAATTCACCGGCAGGAGCTATACCATTCCATAGCCAGACCTGTAAGCGAAGGGGTGTAAAGATAACCTAAAGCCAGAATAGTTGCATTTCTTACTTTTTCCCCTGGACCACAGCAAAATATCAGCCCACTATATGCCTCCCTGATTTTTCAAACCCATTGAAATGCATGAAGTTTTTAAATACCCAGGTTTTCTCTAAGCTTTATTGAGTGTCTTTGAAAGAGAAGAAGACACTGGTAAGGCATAATACGTTTGATTTGTATGAAGTTTTGCTGTTAGACACAGAAAGTGTATGGTTGAAAAAATAAACTTTATGGTAGTCCAGAAGAACAATTGCATTTTCTTTAGGGAATATGAGGCCCCTTAAAAATAAACGCTGTAATCATCAACAGCTATTTCACTCATTCTTTTTATGTTCATCTGTCGATAATCCTCCTCTGGCTCCAGCCCTTCTAGATGGAGCACCATCTTCAACATTTTCATTTGTGTCTAATTTAATCAGACATATACACAAATACAAGGCTGAAGTCAGATCTCACTTACACTAGTGTAAATTTGTAGGTGGAATTTGAACAGCTGTAAAGATACCAGTCAAGATATTCTAGATGTACAGTGGTGTTACCAAGTCTGTTACATCATTGTTGTTAGCTCTTGAAAAATAGAATAATTGAAATATGCAGGGCTTAATAAAAATGACTGCAGAAAAAATTAACTATTTTAAGGTAGCTGGTGTTTTTCCATGATATAACTGGGAACCTTTAATACTAAATGCCATATTCAAAATACTTTAAAAGTGAAATACAGACCTTTAGAAATGTGACATACAGAAGAACACATAGCTTTAAAGACTCTTTTGTCACAAAACCTATTATGAGAAAGAATGACAGCTGATAGGAATTATTATTCGCATATAGTTTGAGCATTATTTATGTTTTAAAAGATCCATAAGAGATTCTGAAATTGTATCTTTAAGGACTGCTTCATACATTATTAAAATGCAACCATCCTGGGAAGAATGTATTGCCAACCTGCGTAGCTTTGCTAGTCACTGAAGTTTTCAGGAGCAGAGACGACGGGTTTCTCAGATAAATAACAGTGTAGCATATGATATAAATTAGTTTGGATGCAATTTTTCCTAGACTATGAGGCAAACATCTTCTCCCTCAGTCATGGGGCCAGGGAACCTCTGATGACCACAACATTTTGCTTTTCTATTTCATCTGAAACAGAACACTTCCAGCAGCACTGAACTCTGCAGTACTAACTCAGCTGTGAAAATGCCACCCAGTGAGAAAAGAACACCATTTCCTTCAGCACCTGGGCTTTCTTTGGAGGTCTCCCATAAAAATCTTGAATGAATCAATGTTCTGAGCAGGTTAGTTTTTCCTCTCAGAAACTGAACATTTATTTTGCAGTAGATCAAATGATAGAGTATTACAAAAGAAAAAAAGTACCAGTATGAGAATGTGCAAATGTTCCTTCTATAGGAAACAGAACATTTCCTTCTATTTTCATAGTACTATAACTTATCCACTGGTAAAAATGCCCAAAGCAATATATTTTTCAAAAATGGTGAATTAGAATAGAGGCTATATCCCTGAGACTCTAGCCTCCTGTTTCTCTGCAGCATGGAGGCCTTAAATAGCACAAAGCAACCACCATCAACTGAATGTTCTGCTGACAGAGCTGTCACCAAAGAGAGATGAAAGGCTCTTCAGTAAGTTTAGAGAAAGCAAGTTACAGTATTTGACAATCCAAACTGGCCCATGATTTTAACTATGGAAACAGATAACTCAAATGATGCAGAATTTCATATTTAAGATGGCACTTTTCCCCTGTATATAAGTTCTGTTATTTACCAGAAACATCTGTGCAAATTGTATCTATCTTCAAACAGTTGCTAAAATCTCTAGACTATGTATTTGTCAGCTTACCAAAGTGTCATCTGCTACAAACAAAGAACTGGATTTTGTTTTCCCATGGAAAATACTACAGGAGTGGTAAGATGCAGACAGAAATTTTACAGGCTGAGATTTGCAGATAAATCAATGAAACACTAAAGGAGTGAGAAAGTGCCAGTCAGGAGTATGGAGATGCTCATTGAAACTCCAGAACCGAATGGTTATCCTCAAAAGCTGGTCCTTCAAAACAACTGTTTCCCTCTAGCATAAATTCTTTAAAAGTCATACTTTTATGTTCTTATCCCTCTGCTCTTCCCTTGAGATGAGCAAGCCCTCAAAAGGAGAGAATCAGAAATGGCAAAGTTATCAAAAAATTGTCAGATTCGGAAAAGCTTTTTTAAAAAAAAAATTAAAATTTTATAAATGTTATAATTTAATGATAATTTTTTAAAGGAAATTCTAAATTTCTATTATGGCAAACTGTGCCATCATGGAGACAGAAGTCTCTTTGCATGAGGTTATCCAAGGGTTAAGCTGTATAGCCCAAGCAGATGCAGTTTAACTCCTGCTTCTGTTACTGACTTCCTGCAGAGGCTTTGTTAATTGACTTTTGAATGACTCCCCTCCCCCCTCCATAATTGGGGTGGTATAAGAAGAAAAACCCAAGCCAATGGCAACATAGTTAGAAGCATAACTTTGGTATAAAGAAACAGACCGACCTTCACATACACCTGCAAAATGTGGCTTTACATGTTGCCTTCTGAAGCTGCTAAATTACCAACATGATGGTCACTTTCAGCGCTCTGCTTGGGAAAGAAGGAAGCATTAGAAACAGGGTTGCTGCTAGTTCTTATCGCTGCTTGAGAAAACAGGCGTGTCAGAGGCAGACTGGAGAGCTAGCCAGGGGTGTTGGAAAAACCATGGCTGAGAAAAGGAAAGTTGAGGAAAGTTGAGGAAAGTTCAGGAAAGGGAAAGGAAAAAGAAGGGAAGTTCCAGGAAGTCCTGGGAAGGGAAGTTCCGGGAAGTGAAGTTCCGGGAAGGGAAGCTCTGGGAAGGGAAGGTTCCAGGAAGGTTCTGGGAAGGTTCCGGGAAGGGAAGGAAGGGAAGGGAAGGTTTTGGAAAGGGAAGGTTCCGGGAAGGTTCCAGGAAGGGAAGGGAAGGTTCTGGGAAGGGAAGGTTCCGGGAAGGGAAGGTTCTGGGAAGGTTCCGGGAAGGTTCAGGGAAGGGAAGGTTCTGGGAAGGTTCCAGGAAGGTTCCGGGAAGGTAAGGTTCTGGGAAGATTCCGGGAAGGTTCCGGGAAGGGAAGGTTCCGGGAAGGGAAGGTTCCGGGAAGGTTCCAGGAAGGGAAGGTTCCGGGAAGGGAAGGTTCCGGGAAGGGAAGGGAAGGTTCCGGGAAGGTTCCGGGAAGGGAAGGTTCCGGGAAGGGAAGGTTCCGGGAAGGTTACAGGAAGGGAAGGTTCCGGGAAGGGAAGGTTCCGGGAAGGGAAGGGAAGGTTCCGGGAAGGGAAGGGAAGGTTCCGGGAAGGGAAAGGAAGGGAAGGGAAGGGAAGGTTCCGGGAAGGGAAGGGAAGGTTCCGGGAAGGGAAGGGAAGGTTCCGGGAAGGGAAGGGAAGGGAAGGGAAGGGAAGGGAAATTTCAAGGAAAAGCAAAGAAATTTCAAGGAAATTTCAAGGAAAGAAAATTTAAAGGAAAGAAAAGGAAATTTAAAGACAATGAAATTTCAAGTAAAGGAAAGGCAAGGAAATTTCAAGGAAAGGAAAGGAAATGTCAAGGAAAGGGAAAAAAAATCTTAATTCAGAATCTAAATGTTTTGTTTGTAAAATTTGTCTTCTTCTGGAAGCAGCAAAAACATTTTAAATATTAGGATGTCTTGCTGTAAAACTTTCTTTTGGGGACAGAATTATAGGTTTGTAAGATGTATTGGTATACTAGCCTGGCAAAGTCTTACTGTCTGAGATCTTAAAATCTTTAATGATATGGTAATTACACAGAGAGATCTGTGGGATACAAATTGGTCTCAACTTAGGTCCCCTAATTCCACAGGATAGATGAAAAAATAGAACAAGATTTTGGCCTGCCTAATTTTTCTAAGACTTGTTAGAAAGAGACGTGAAGGACACTGTTATTATGGGTAGAATAGATACTGTTTCACTTGGTGAAGACTGAAGTGTGGGCTCTTGATCAGTTTTGATCTCTTGTTCCTGCAGCATAAATCACTGTACAGGGCTGCCTACTCTGCCCTGGCATCAGAAGCTTCTCACCCCATGCCAAAATTGTGGAGCTGGAGCAGTCAAGGGGTGGGCATACATTCCCTTCCTCAGACTCTGCTGTGAAGGCGCAACTTCCAATGCTGGAAAGGCAATAAATATCTTGGGAGTACTCACATCACTAGATAACACAGATGTTTCCTCAGACCCTCACAGAGTCATGTCACAGGTAAGAAGGGGAGCTTTTTTAATTAAAAAACCCAAATCCAGAGCTGCCTGGTGGACTGCTTCTGTTTTAATGAATCAACCTACGTGAAGATTTTGCACCATGGATATCGATAGTGTTTTGGGGACTGTGTCCCTGAGAAAAAGATTAACATTGATTTCTGGCTGAGACAAATATTCAGAAGCCACTACTGTAACAATTTTTTCCTAACATACTCAGCCCAGCCTGTGTATAAGAAAGAACCATACAGGGTCCTTTCCCAACAATGAGTTGAAATCCACAGGTGCAAAAGCACTATTCCCAGTCTTCTTGTGCTAGAAGCTTGGACCAACTACAAATCAAACTTGAAACCATTATGATGTGAAAGGGAAAAACAGTGATATTTCTGCAGCAATAAAATTGAGTTCATTTACTTATTCCATCATCTCTGCTATCTTCTAAACTATGCAGCAATCTGCCTGCTGCCACAGAAGCCAGACCTGTTTTCTAAGCTCTGGAGAGCATTTACAGTGCAATAAGCAGCCTAGAGGAAAGAGTCTTTCATAGAATGAGAAAGGCATACTTAAGGTTCTCTAACATTTATTCTCTAACATTTATACTGAATACAAAATATTTAATCAGAAGTTAACTGTACCAATGAAAGCAGAGATGCAATAAGATTGACTGGGATTACCTCAAAACAAACATGGTTTTGACTTTTGGTATATTAAAATTAAAGATCTGGCAAAGAGATCCTGACTGATTTTAGTGGGCTCAGGATTTCACACAGGAACTTACACTAGTGAAAGGGACCAACAGTGTCCTAAATAACTAAAATTTCAGTTCAAAAATGCTAGAAAACCCTTTCCATGAAGGGGCCAAGGGCCATATATAAACCATGAGTATACAAGAATTTCTCTAGTTCAGAATTGCAAAATTTTGGTCCTAGAATCTATAGAGAGATTTGTAGTCCTGACGCTTGTGTAGATTTCTCAACATTGTAAAACCTTGAAATAAACTGCAGGAAAGCTTACTTACATTGATATCAAAGTCAGCAAGATTTGTATTTCTCCCTGGGTATGGTAGATCACAAGACCCCAAATAAAATAGCAGTAGCAGGAATTGATGAGAACTTCTTTTATTTCTGCCATTCATTTGGTCATGGAGATCAGCAGGAGGCAGACTTAACTTCAGAACTTTTAGGTTTAGTCAGGTATTTTATGACATTGCCCTTCATGAAGAAGGAAGTGGAATTAAGAACATTTCTTCCAGGAAAAAGACTGTAGAGGAGTAGGTGAATTTCTCAGATTCATTAATGGGAAAGGAATGAAAAAGTTAATCTGCAGAACAAACAAGAGAATTTTCTATAACCCTTGGGATCCAATGTGTCATCTCAAGTCCGAGCCCAGAAACATCTCCCTCGTTCAGGATAAAATTGTGAATCTCTCATGGGTATTACTATGAGGTGGGTTTAGTCCTAATAAATCATATTATTGAAAAAGGTAATTTCAGAATTGTAATTTCATATTTACATATATGTAGTTATCTAAAAGGGTCCTAACTGTTCAAGGGTTCTTCTAGTGTAACCAATTAATAAGAACCCCTGCCTCTTCCTGCCCCCAGCTTGAAAGATATAAATGCAAATGTCTCCAGAACAGTGAAATGACAGCACTTCGTTCTAAGACCCCTTGGAACAGAAGCAATTTTTAAAGTGTCAGGGTAGGAAAATGGTCGATGAGCAATGTTATTTCTTGCTATGAGCTTATACTAAAACCATGAAGAGCAGTCCACACCCTGCTGCAATTGCCTTGTTGCAAAGAAGGGGCTTGTGACAGGAAAGTGCTGTGGAATAAATCCAGTAAGTGGTTTAGGTACATAAAAGGCTCAGTTTGGCAATATCTACTAGTTAGGCACCTGATTGTCACAGGGAATTAGCAGCGTGTTAGGATCTGAGGCATGGGAAGAGTTTGGTGCTACAGAACAGGATCCAAACCTAGCAGTAGGCAACAGAATTGTGAACGACCCAGAGCAAGCAAATGGGTTTTCAAAAATCCTATCCCTCATGAGAGGCATCAGGTGCTTATCCAGGGCTACAGAGATGCTTCATCCACATTCCTGCTGGGCATTCAGGTATTGACTGAAGCATACTAACTCCTACAGGCAACTTTTCAAATACTTGAAGAACACACGCTTCTCTTAAGAAAACTTTTCTGTTCCTGATTTTTTCTGTATAACAGCTAGTGGTTAGAAACACGCTAACTGGAAACACAGGTTCTATTTCTTCTTTAATCTGAATAGGCTCAAGCCTATTGCTCCCTGTATTCCTAGAAAGGATAGATGTACTTAGGTTCCTATGCTCTAGACAGTTCTAGATAGTTAAACATATATATAATTCACTGTAATATTTTGCATTAAAAGTGCACAATTTGTTCAGTCATAGAAACAGAACTTGAAAGCAGACAGAGTTCTTTGGCTTGTAACAGCATTTTTGTTAGAGGAAAACCTTTTGAAATTATTTGGGTCTTAAAGTGGGACTGGGGAAGACTGTCAACTTTGACCCACAGTGGGTCAATATTTATTAAGCACAGTAGAGGCCCCTAGTAATGTTGAAGGTTAAATAACAGATTGTCCACAATGTTCATGAACCTCCAGATGAGATTTTTGGAGGAATGACCATTGCCGTTTCGTAAGGCAAGTTTAGATATTTCTGCAAAGTATTTTCAGATATAGGATGGAAAGTACTTAGCATAATTATGAGCTTTTATTTGTGAGTTAAACAATATATGTGGGTCATAAAAATTTACAACTAGGATAGCAAGCTTCTTTTCAGACAGTTTAAAGAAACGTAGTTCAGATGCTAAGGCACTAGTACCTGCCGGAAGGAATCCATAAAGTTTCTATTTTACTGATATATGTTTAAACATGTTAGAAACATGTAATAATCAATCCTGGATTATAAAAATGAAAGGAAAATTCTTATGGTTTTTTTGCTTTTCATGTTACAGCCATAGTTATGTTGTAGGAAGCTAGATATTTAAATAAGACATTCCATTTGGTACTGCTTCTTTGTCAAGATCTTGATCTCTTTTGAACCAATCTCTAGCAGCTGTATTGTTTAAACTACTTTTATTGACCCTTCTATAATTTGCTTTCTTTAAAGAGCCTGTGTGCAATAACACTTGATTAAAAAAAACTTGAACAACCCAAAGTACAATGCATGATAATTTATATAATTCTGCAATATAATTGTCTATAGATCACACCAGATGACATAAATAAATGAGTTTGAGATTTTTTTAAATCCAAGCATATCCAATGTATCACAGATTTTTACTTTTTACGTCTCTGTCTATCACACAAATAATTAACTGTTTAGAACATACATCATGCAACTTTTTAAAATAGCTTTTACTTCTTCGTTAATGGCAACCATATATAGAAATATCCATGGCAAAACTAAGAAAGAAAAACTCAGCCATCTAAAGTTTTGGATTTAGAGGTTGCTGCTTAAAGAAAATGTTGACTGAAGCTGTTTTAGTGGAACTTTTCTAATGCAATGAAAAATGGTTATTTAAGATTTAACAACATTTAACAGCTCTGGACTATAGACATTGATTCAGAGCTCACTATAGACTTGTGATTATTAAAAATGTAGAACAACAGAGCATATGTCTATTTGAGGTTTTATAGCCCTTCAAATTTGATAACTCACAGTTATTTCAATTGTCTTGTATAAAAAGACTCATAGAGGCCTCTCTGAATTCAGAGCAAACAGGATCTAATCAATATCAAGTACAAAGATGGATGCAAATTTTATGCTACACAAATAAATAATTAATTTATAGTTTCTTACTGTAACAAGGAAGAAAAGTCAGCATATTTTGAAGTTTAACAGAACTTTCACCAGAGCTATGAAAACTGTGGAAAGCTATTTCACAAAGGTAGTGTTATCAATGTGCAGTCTAGGGAAGGAGAGGTATTTTGCTTCATGCAAATGACATGGGTAAGGTGCTCCAGCCTGAGCAGAAAATTTAAGATGTTGGCTCCCAAGCAGAAGAGTAAAGTAGGCAAAAAGCCAGGATTAGACTGACTTTTCATCCGTATTCTCTTTGGTGATGAAGTTCATCTTGCAGAGTGCCATTGTTTCTCAGGGAATTCAAGATTCTGTGGCAGGGAGATTTACTTCTGAGTATAGATATAAAAGCTACTCATGGTATGAACTATTGAGGCCCCATCTCTGTCACCCTTACTGACACTGGGACTGCTTCAGAAAACGAGCCATAGCTCTGCAGAGATTTGCAGGAGCATTCAATTTTCTTCTTGTGAGAAGCTTCAGTGTCTGAAAGGTGACTTCCATAAATCTTCCATAAATAAGTCTTATTTTCAGAAATAAGACCTTTTCTAGTATTGCTTATTACAAAAAAGCATCCATAGAAAGTTATGTCTATGTTAGAAACAGTAACAAGGCAGATGTGAATTTCGTCAGAACACTCTGACATCTCTAGTCTTTAATGAGGGACCTAATAAAACCTGAATAGTGGGCTTTGCATAGGATAAATTTTTGACTTTTAATACAATAAGGCTCTTTTAACCTGATGAGTGGTAGCTTAGAGCCCACATCTGGAAACATTTGTAGATCAAAAAAACCCTTGTTCATGTGTAAGCATATGAAGAATCATGCACCATGTAACTGATTTTGCTAGAAACTCAGCATTGCATAATCTTCAATACTGATTTAACAAAGAACAGTTAGAAGCTTATGGGAACCCAATGAAACAAAAAGTCTTGGGGGGAAAAGAGGGCAAGGTCAGTAATTTGCATTAAGGATAGTTGTGAGGTAAAGAAAATGTGTAGTATTTTTACATTTGTCATTATTACTACTGTGTACAAATTTGGGTAAATAACCACATTTTGTATTTGCCTTACAAAGCAGGGACATTTTAATTATGAAAATTAAAAATGGGCTTGCTCACAAAAGCCTTTGTATCTGGATCACAGCTGTAAGTAGCTCACTATCTAGGTTGAAAATGGCAATACAGGGTAGTGTGTCCTATTTTTCTGTGCTTGAAGTGAAGATACAATAGTAGAATTCAGCCTTGGTAGTTACTAATACACCACACAGACACAATAACACCCTGTGTACTGCATAAAGGAATCACTTGTGGCCTGCCTCCATTACAAAGAGCAGAGGGGGCCAACATGCAAGAAGACAAAATGCTTTACAAGGGGAGGGAGACCAGAAGAGTTGATGTACCCAAATACAAGAGCCTTGATTCTTTTTAGAGTGATTTAATCCCTTTCCATCAATTATCATCCTTTGTCTCGAGAATCTTATCACAAGAAGCATTACAGGAACTGAACAAAACAATACTCAGGCTCAAATAACCCTGTGAACTGCACTGACATTTCCACACCCTGTTGCTGTGTTTGACCAGGTTACTCAGGTTAAAAAAAACAACCAAAAACAAAATGCAAAAATTCTGTACAGGACAGCAACACACATTCTTGTTCTAAATTACATGCTCAGCCCTTCCTGGTGTTTCTTCTGCTCTGTACTACTGATATCTCACACTGCAATACTGCTATGGATATGAAAAACTGCAATACAGAAGAAGATTGACTTTCTCTAATTTGACAGCTTTTCAAGTGAAAAGTACCTGCTTTCCAGGCTTCTCAACAGGTTTATTTTTGAGTAAATTAGATCCTGCCTTTTCTATTCCAGTCTTCCACAGCCTTTTGGTGAAATTTGAGTTTCAGAACAATTACAGATTAAAAAATTGTATGTATCTGCAGAAATGCTCTGCAGCTAAGATTTAATTTTTCAGTGAAATAAAAAATGTCTGCCAATTCATTTTTACTGCTCTGAATCAGAGTAATAAATTTTTCTTTCTTACTGATATGTGAAGTTTTGAGGACACATGAAATCATTTAAAAGCATCTAGTTGTTTCATTCATTCATGCTAGATACGTGACATTTCATGGTAATTCTTGACAGAACACTGCAGTCATTGCTTGTCTTAAAATAAATTAAAAAACATGTGGAAAGTAAAAAAAAAAAGGACTTTAGGAAAGTCAGCTGTTTTTGACAGTAAGTTAGTTTCTGTGGCACAAAGCCTTGTATTTCAGAAAGTGTTTATGATCCATGAGGGGAAAAAAAAGTGTATCCTTGGTCTAAAATATTTATTGGCACCTAGGAGTCTGAAGAGAGCAAGTCAGGCCTGTGGTTTTTGGAGGGCACTTTATCATCGCCTGCATTCTCAAAGGGATCCGTGAATAAATAGAGCTGGATTACTCATCCTTCTATTCCACACCTATTCCTCTCCATTTTCCTTGGCAAGACTGAGTGGCAAGCTATTTTTAGTGAAGCAGTGTTCTATTTTTAGACAAATAGCTGTTAAGACACATTGTTAGGAAAAAAATAAAAAAAAGAAAAACACAGGGAGGAGGGAACAAGGTTTCCCATCTCATATTGTGAAGCAAGCCCTTCAACCTGTAACTTCAGGCATTTCAGCTGCTTCCAATCTTGGAAAAATAAAGAAAATTTGGAGTGCAGGGATTTAAAAATAAACCTACCCTCTGGCAAACAGACCAAAATACAACAAGCTGTTACTATGTGAAACAGTGATTACAAAAGTAAAGAATGTTTCTCAGTGACTAGATTGGAATAAAACTTTGGAGCTATTGAGGTCTGAGAATATTACACAGACATGTAAGATATTTCCAGCTCCTTAGCCAGACATATAATATTTTGGAGAAAGGAGGAGTGATCGGTGAAGTAGACCTTGCTCTAAGAAATAGAGCTTTAGGATTCCAGTTTGGCAAAAAAAAGAAGGAAGAACAAAAAAATTGGAACATGTTTATATTCTGCCCATATTTTTCACTTTCATCATTTCAGCATTTTTGCAACAATTAATCAAAAAAATTACTATGTTATTAAAATATTTTTAAAACTATTACAAAACAACAAAAGAATAAGTAAAAAATAAAATTATATGATCCTCAAAAAGGTTAAAACAGGACATTCAGATCACCCCTAAATATACTCAAAAAAAGCTTCACATGTACCATATGCTTCAGAATAATTAACTTTGGATCTATTTTATTTTTTTCTGTCCCTTCTCCCTTGTTCCACATATGGAAAAGTAGCTCTTAGGTGAGTGGCTTTTCTTCCATTTGAGATAACACTAGGACTACAAGCTATGTTTCATGTTAACCAAATCCTTGCCAAAATAAATAATAATGAAAAATTTTCTGTTAATTTTTTGAAATAAAGCAAAATGAAAAAATTAATTGTGCAAATTGCTGCATTTTTTAACATACTGAATTAATTTGAAATACAAGAAATCCTCTACTTTTTGTCTTCTAGATTTCATAGCAACTAAAGTCTCCAACTTATTAAATGCAGAATAACAAGGAGATGCAGAATTATCAAGGAGAGCTTGAAAATAGCCTGGGAGTATGAAGAGTCAAAAATCTCATGAAGACAAGTGGCAAGAAGGGAATAAAATGCTACCTAATGAGTTCAGTCGAAGGACTCTGTACTTTGGACACTCTCACTGACTGGAACAGCAGTTCCATTGAGGGACTACTTTGGATAGAATAGAATTGTACACAGTTTTCCATCTTTGAAGTTTTTCTTGTGGTCTTGTAAGAGCTACTATTTACATGAATCCCAAATTGATGGAATCATAAGATTAGGTAAGAATGTCAGCTTTTGTTCAGAAAAGATGGAGTTTTAAAGATGCATTTTCTAAAAAATAAAGTAAAGATTGATAAAATGTACAGACTTGTAAAACTTTTGAAACCAAGATATTTTTCCCTCTGAGATTTTTTTAACCAGTCGCGCTTAGAAAAAACACAGAAAAAACTTACATGAGGACGGACATTAATTTACAAACACATTTTTCAAATTGTGTTCAATTTCAAATTAATTGGCAAACAAAGACCAAAGGAAAAATGCTGAAGATCTTGCATTCAGTCCTTTGGTTCAGTCATACATGATGGTGGCAATAGTGGTTGGGTTTGTATTTTCTAAGAATGAAAAAAGACAAAGACATTTAAAAAGCGTTACAGTTATCCAAAGGAAATTTTTGGCCAGTTGACTCATTTCAAATGTCTGTCCTGTGAAACTGGTACCCCTAGATGTTTTTTTAGCAACTGGTCTTCAACCAATTTACAAAGGAAATCAATGATGCTATCCCCATTTCAAAGATAGTGAAACTGAAGCATTAAGAGGAAATGTGACTTATCCAAGGTCACAAAACAGTATTTGACAAAGCTATTAATAAAACTGAAGTCTCATGAGTCCTAGTGCAGCACAGTATCCAATATACTGTACTGTCTTTAGATCACCCTGAATAACCTTTCTTACATACAGGCTTTCTTTCCATACTGTCCCAGTCTTCAGTCCACAGTAGCTGAAAGAGATCCCCTGATTTCAGCAGCTCAAGACCTGACTTGATGTGTATTTCACAGCTTGTTTATATGCAATATTTTGTTAGAATGACAAGAGAAGAAAATACACTTATTACATTAAACAAGCTGCAATGGTTGCCTTACTTTTCCTAAAAAGAGAACATTTAGAGAGTTATATAGGTTTATTTACTATGATTATACAGATAAGAGTCTTAATTGATATGAAGAGGCTTTTACAATCTAATTAACCTCCTAGCTAGTCATTAGCTCCGTGACCTTTAGAAATAATTGACAGAAGAAAATTTCTTTTGTCGCTATCTCATTCAAACTTCCCCATCAAGTGACTAAACCTAATGTGCTATAGAACCCACAGCACATCTGTGAGGATTGATGTGCAGTAAGACCATAAGCAAAACAGGACTGTGGCATTCCTCTCTGGCACAAATATTGCCCATGGCCACCTGACTGCCATTCTCATCAACTCCAGCCTTCAACTGTGCTGAAGGTATACTAAGTTTTAACTCATGTGCCTCAAGGAGATTTAAAAGTATGCCAATTAACACTTTGTGGTTGGCCATACTAAAAACAACTTGATTTTCAGTTCAAACTAGCTTTTATACAAATTTGTGGAAGACTGAATTGCCATCACTAATTGCATGTTTTCATTACACACTTTTTTTTTTTTTCTGGAGTAACAATGGTTTTTTTTAACCAGCAAATAAGCACACAATAAAAAAATTCTGAATTCCACCACCTTGTAGGTCTTGGTATTACTTTGTTCCTTGCTATCTTAATGTTAAGATCTTTGAAGATCTCTGTATGTTGTAAAACACAAAGGATAACCTGGGAGAATTTCACATGTTCAGAACCTCACTTCTTCCTCTTAGGGGAAAATGCAACTGCAAATGGCACACATTTCTTCTGCTATGTTAAGACTGCTCTCCCTCACCAAGTACAGAAGTCCACTGAAAAGGGGAAAATACCCTGTGGAAGGTCAGTTCACCAGTAGTTGCTAGAGAATGAACATGTGTGCAAAACAAGTAAAAAGGAGAATGCCAGATGCTCATTATCCATGGAAAAGAATCTATAATGTATAAATTAAAAATGTGACATGTTATTGCAAATTAGAACTACTTATCTTTGTTTTGTTTTGTTTTTCCCTGGGAAATCTGCAACCCCATCACAATATTCCTAAAATAACTTACTCCCTAGAATTCTTGATGAAGTCTTCACTATCACTAAAAGCAAGAGTTCACCCAATCCAAGTTTTCCAAACTTACCCAATTTCCATTAGAAAGAGGAGGGAAAAGAGGATGGAGGACCACCGAGTGTAATGGAAAATCAGTCCCTAACAGAGTATGACTATGTATAGATGAAAAGCCAGATGAGGTTAAGGTTTTACTGAAGCAGAAAAATATGCCAGTATATTGCAGGAGTTGGTATCTTCCTATTTGTAAAAATCCATGTTGAGGACCATGAAATCCTTCTAACACTTGATTAAAAGAAAATGAGAGAGAGAAAGAGAGAGAGAGAGAAATAAAGGAGAAGTTGAAGACATGTATCAGAAAAAGAAAGATCAAAAAACCAATAATAGATATTTCAGAAAGGACACTGAGCTCACGGAAGAATTTTTTGTAAGGTAATAGAAGTTTTACCTCCATTTAATTTAACTTAATAAGGTAAATATCTTAATTTTGCAAAATTAAGATATTTGGTGGATGATCAGCATGCATGTCATAGAACCCCAGTCAGCAAAGAGAAATATGAATGAAGTCTGTGGTTTGCTTTTTTCTCTACTAATGATTAGTGGTATGGTAAGGGGGAACTGAGGTGGATGAATGTGTGCCTGAAAATGGAAGATAGGGGTGAATTTGAAAGGGCTGACCTAGCAAGGGAACTTGAACTAAAGGTAGTGACCACTGAATCAGCAGACGAAGAGAAGTCAGGTGGAGAAAGAGAGACAATAAAAGCAGCAGGGTCAGATAAATTGATGGATTGGGGGTTTAAAAAGAGCTAAAAGATAAAGTAGTGGGTGATTTGTGCAGGAATGGCTCATGTAAACAGAGAGTCAGGCTTAGCATATTAAGCTCAGTATACCAGAAACTGAATTAAAACCAAGAGTCAATGAAAACTCACTAGAGGTCTTCTAAAGCTAAGACAGTAGATGCTGCTTTGACATGAAAGAAATGAGAAGGAAAAAGGGACAATGAGATAGAAAACAGGCAGGAAGTTTTACCTTAAATTAGCAATGGCTTGATGGCTTAGATGAAGAATCACAACAGACTTCTATAGCATAGTTAGACTTTAAATTATATTTGCAGCAAATATTTAATTATTTCCCCATATTCCTGCTCTGAAATCTGTCCCCTTCCATCTAAGGCTGGGGTCTTTCCTGAGCTCCTAAAGAGTGAGCTCAGAGTGTTACAGAACTGGATTCTTCTTATCACAGCAGTGTGACAGTGAGGTATCACTAGATTAAGTTGTGCTACACCCACTTCTGTTTTATAGAAACAAGGAAAAGATCTGGCCTCATTTCTAATAAATCCAAAGAATACATAATGTATGCACTTGACTGTTGTAAAATGCTGACAATTTTTTCTTTCCCATTTCCTTATTGCCAAAAGTAAGTTATTGCATAATCTTATCAATTATGCTGGATATATTATTGTTGGAATTTACATACACACTTGGAGGTTAGCATAAAGATGAAATGTTATATTTCTCCTCTGTATTGAATGAACTCACCAGAGTTTCTGCTGTTCCTTAGAAGAATTACAAAATCCAGCAAATAATGCTCACTTTTTAACTGCAGGAAAATTGAAAGAATGACTGTGGTATGAATAATTTGGTGGGTGAGGACATAATGGCTTCAAATTTAAGAATCCAGTTAATGTTAAACAGAAGTTTCAGAATGTACGTTTTTTGTTTGGTTGATTTTGTTTTGTTGCCTTTTTTTGTTTGGTTTGCTTGTTTCCCAGAATTAATGCATATCTCCATGCACAATAATTGTAACTGTTGCTTGAAATGAATAAATGTGAGTGTAAAATGCATATATTTTCTTCTTCATGGGTACACATTGACCTTTATTTACTCTTATATGTTGTAGGCATATTTACTGGGTCTTAACTGAAACACATTCACCTGGTAAAAAATTTTTGCCACTTGAGAACTCAGATATATGAAAGAGCATGTTAATCAGCTTTGTTTTGATGAAGCAACTGGAAATATAATCTGTTATATTTATTGCATGTAAATAAAATTTCTACATATGTAAAGAAAATAAAAGCTATTTTAAATCATTAAACCAGATGGCCTTTACAATTCTCTAATACTAGCATTCCATTTTTTTATCAAGATAGATTTATTGATATCATCTATCTCTAAGCTGGGTGGAACCAATCTTCTGTTAAAAAACAGTGTGATGTTTGTTAGATATATGACCATGTTTTCTTCTTTAGTTGTTACTTTAAGTAACAGCTCACTTTTTTGTAAAGGATAAATAGAATTAATCCCAGTAATTATATTGAAATAATTTGCTTAATAAAATTGACAGCTTTAGCCAGATCTGCATGAAAAAGAATATAATTTTTGTATTTGAATGTAGTGGTTTAACTTAAAAGTAATTAACTACATATTAGAGACCTGCTCTTTTAATTTTCTTTGAATGTAGATAGTTCAAAGAACTTACACATAATTTTAATGACTGATAAAACAGTTCTATCACAACTTAAAAGTAACTAAATAGTTAATATTATGCTGAATGTGAACAGAAATTGGATACTAAATTGAAGACCTTTATGTGTTTGACAGGTCTATTTCAAATTTTCATTGGTCTGCCTAAAAAGGATTTTTCTCTTGAATACTGTGCCAAAATCTATGACCAGAACTATGCTCTTGTCTTCTGCTGAAATATAGTTATTGAATAGACATTTAGTTGAAAATGCTCAGATTTAATAATATTGTCTTATTCTCAGCTGCTGTTGATTGCTCTGGAAGACAAGATTAAAAATCTTTTACTTGTGAAATCCAGCTGTCTGAAATGGAAAAGAAGATGGACCCCTTACAAGGAAAATATGGATAATGTGTAATTGATCAGTTTAACTGATCAATTAAAATGCTTAATTGTGTGGCAGATTTATATCCTGTACCTGAAAATATACCCAAACTACGCTAAGAGTCAAGCCATTCACCAAAGCTCTATCCTATACTGTACTTGTAACTGTGATGTTCATTATCCATTGAAGGCATGATAATATGGAATTCTTGTTCAAAACCTACACGCTGGAGAAGGACTACTTGGATTTTCAAACTGTACCAGTACTGATATAACACCATATCAGTATTGGTATTTTATGTTACAGGCAGAACATAGAAAAATGTAACAGACAGTCAAACTCAGAGCTGATAGAGCATTCACTTCATTTGGCCTTTTATGGTCTGTTGTTCAATTTAAATAATATTTATTTCAATTATCCACTTTTATATTGTTCCTTTTAGAAAAGTGAAAAGAGTTGCCCACCAAACTTTGGGTATAGCCAGAAAGTTACACATCTGAATGCAAAACTGCTGATCAACCTATCCAAATTGGCCTGCTGTTCATGCAGAAAGGGATTTTGCTGGTGCAGTGAATTTTCTTTCTGAAAATTTCAACATTATTTGAAATTGTAAGATTTCATTCAAGATCCTTGGAAAACCATAGTCCTTATGATAGAAAGTATGCATTTATTGCAAAGCAAGCCATAAATCCCTACATGTATTAACACCTATTTCCCACAAAAGTCTGTAGGAAGAAGAAAAGATATCACAATAAACTCTTCTGCTAAGAATATTCTGGCCTTTTTCCACTAAAAGAGGAGAGGACTTAATTTTGGGCATAGAATTTGAATTCTTTTGGACTTCCCAGATCTGGGGGGCAAGAAAGGCTTCATGTTTATGCAAAGGATCTGAAGTAAGAGAGGAAAAGAAATGATGGAGAGGAGGAAAAAATTATGCACTTTCCTTCTAGTCTCAACTCATATGATTTTTTTTCTGCTGTCAGCACCTCACCCTCTTCTAATGGGGGGCAGAATCTGAGGGAAATAGGGAGGGAAGCAAAACAGTAACTTCCTAGATGCTGGCATAAGGATAGAGAGAGAAGTGATGTATAATCCTGTGTGCAGTCTTTGCCCATCTAAGGTGGTGTGACTGTGACTCTGTAACAAGTATAACAATCATAATTATGCAGAACTTTTTATCCTTTAAAATATTTTATGTGTAAATAACTCACTATCTTACATTCTAGCCTCAAAAACATGACTAACCCTGGCAAAGATTCCAAAAGTATCAAAGTTGTTTTTCAGAAAACATCCAGATAACTCAAAAATCTGAAACTAACTTTATAAAAATCTGGAGTAAACTAAGTATATACATCAACATATTCAGGAGTAAATTTTCACTGACCCTTAAGATAGGTCATCATCCTTGATACCATTAGATCAGTCATGCGCTTTAAAACCAGAAATTGTGTAGGTCACAAAACCCATTTTTTAGATATCTGTCTAAGATATGAGTGCTTTGTTAATAACAACAAAATAATTGAAGGCTTTATGTATTTTGCATAGCTTGAATCCAAATGTGATTGCAACATACACTGACTTTTCTAAGAATATTAGAAGTTTAATTTTAAAATTTTTAATTTAAATTAATAATTTTCAGTAATTGTAAATAAAAAAATTGCTCCTTATAATTAAAAAAAAACCAACAGTGTTAGCATTCTGGAACTATTGCTTTGATACTGTCAGTATTACATTATGGTAACAATATTATGTGTGAGTAGCTCATATATTTTTACTGTGCAGATTGTAAATCAACTTTTCTTTTGCATTTTATTTGACACCCTCTGTAAACAATCAAAAAGCTAAGAAAAGCAGTCAAATTCCACCAACAAATTCCTCTAAATCTTCTTCCACATCTTTTACAATGTATTATTAATTCCTTCTGGACAGACAATATTATAATTTTTTGATTGTGGAGACAAAGTATGCAAAGTCTTCTGGAGAGCCTGTCCCTGGAAGAGACTAGGAGACAAGCAGGAGATTCAGCTGGTAGGTAGTGGTCAAGGCATGGAGAGAACTAATGCAACAAAGTGACAAAGCAGCACAGAAACCTGGAAAATAGGGAGCCAGAAATCCATTTGCAGAAGTTTCTGCAAGACTCAGAAGGATAAAATGCTCACAAAAGATGTGGATTTCCTGAAGCTTTGGCTTCGCCACCTCCAATGCCCGAGCCAATACACCACTATCTATCTTGCTCTGCTCTCCTGCTGCTATGTCACTTGAAGGTGTAATCTACTTGGAGAACCTCCATCTAAGAGCAAAACACAAAGTCTTACCTCAACAATATCTGAGTTCGTTCGGCTCTCATGTGGCTCATTATACTCCGTATATTTCAGCAACACTTTGTCCATATCAGTGCTGGCATACTGGAACAGTTTGTTGGTGCTGTTGAAGATGATCAGAGCAATCTCACAGTCACACAGAACACTAAGCTCATAAGCCTTCTTCATTAACCCAAATTTCCTCTTTGTAAAAGTCACCTGGAAAGAAAAGCAAAAAAGGTCCATCAGAACACCACAAGTTGCTCTCTATAGTCTTTCTCCTTTTTTTTTTGGAGCTATAATGTCTGAGTGCTTTGTCTTTGAATTGACATGCTCAGAAAACAAATCAAGAAACATAAAAGAGTTCCAAAATAGAATATATATATATATGTGTGTTGTATGTATTACACAAGGGAGAAATACCTAATTATCATTGCATGAAACCTGAGATACAGGTAAGGACCATGGGGTATTTTCATTAACTGGTGCTATGAAGTGTTGATACAACAACTTTTACTTTTGAATTCAGATATCCTTTAGATGGCGTACAGCTTTCCCATCAACATTTGCAAAATGAACTTCAGATGAGCAGCTGTAAATATTCTGAAAAAGTGCAGTCAATTCAGTTTTTTTTTAATTGACTTTGATTTCAAGCCCTCCAATTCCTGCTAGCTTTGAACCAAAGAAATTATTTCATAAGTATTTAAGCATTGCAAAAGAGATACATTGCTCATATAAACACACTCATGATAGTTTTGAAGAAATATCTAGTGTGAAAAAATGGCACTCATGAGAAAAGAGAATTATAAAACATGAAAAAAGAAAATATCTGGTCAGCAGCCTTTGAAACAAAGTCTTTTCTGAACACACACATCATATTTTATTTCATTTCAATTCCTATACTTAGGAATATGAACTGGCATTTTTAGTACAAAGGGCTCTAGGTCATATTATATAGGAAAGAAATAAGGATGTGCTTGCAAATTCTCAGTAGGCCAGACCCTACATAATGCAAAATCCAGGCAGTATGAAAATTATAATTATTCTCTTCAAAACCATAATTTTCCATAGGGATTGTCTTGACAATGAAAGACCTGCACATCAAACAATTTTTTTATCTGCTTTTCTGCACTAGGTTACAAGTTCCAGTTAGACATGTGACTTGAAATACTAAACTACTAAGAGCTTTTTAAGCTAATTGTATGCTTGAAGTTTTCTCCTCTGTTTCTTCACATGTGCAATTTTTGTTACATACTTTTCATTGACAGGAATTTTTAAGACAAAAATGGTTTTGCTAAGCCTATAATCAATTGAATTTAACACATGGTCAAGGTACTTGGTATGTCAAGGATAGGCACACAACCAGGTTTATTGGTCTGCCTGATTCTACATTTGTTGTTACCATCCCTTATATACCCAAAAACAGTACCACCTCTGCACATAAATGCTGCGGCAAGATCAGACTGTCTGAGAGTCATACAGCTAGCATTTTAAGTTGTTACACTTCTTGTCACACTTGTCACAAGTTAATCCTAAGCGCAGCCCCAGACTACCTTAAAATCCCAATATGCCAGGCCAAGGAAAATGTAACTTTTTAAGTATTGTTAATCCCTATTTGTTAGATTCTCTCAGAAAGATGAGGCTTTGTGTCCCTACTGTGAACACTTATTCTCCCAAATGCATACCGACTGTTATTCCTTTTATTTTAATTTCAATAGTTTTAACTTCTGTCAACATATTGTTAAGAAAAGATGGATTGCCATTGAACACAATTATTCAAGCATTTAAAAAAAACCACTTTCTACAGCACTTGTCTGAAGTATGCATCATTTATAGTTCTTTCTAAATTTGTTTATCATGGCTTTTGATATTTGGTGTGAATAAAGAGATAGGTAACAAAACTTCACTCAAATTCTAAATTATAATAATAATAAAAAAACACCCCTTGTCTTCAAAATATTCCTTTAATGGTTTCTCTGATTACAGAAAAATGCAATGAAATGCTTGAAAGAGATATAGTTTTATATACAACTATAACTATATATATACTTAATATAGTTTTATATATATGACATATATAGTTTATATATATATATGTATGTATATATATAAGCTCATTTTAGAAATAATTAGTGATACAGAAAATAAAATGTACTAATTCAACATATTTTTCTGCATCTAACATGATTTTCAGTCAACTTTTTGACCACAGTGCTGAAGGTGGAGTATCTCTGCATTTGGCATGCTTTTCATTCAAATCCATCCCAGAAGAAAAATATCCTTAAAGCCACTGTTTGTGTTTACTGTTAGTTAAAACTCCTTAATATTTTGAAAAACCACATGGCTGTGCTGCACAGGAGATAATTCATAATACTTATCACCAGAGTGATACTGGTTAGAGTTATACTTCATGGACAATGGAAAAAGCCCACAAACCAGAACAATGAATAATCTAGATCTTCATTTTTTCTTTCTTTAATGCATAATCATAATTGTTCTGAATTTGATATGATTTTAATTTCTTGATCTTCCTATATTATCTTCCTAATATTTTCTAAATTGCCTTCTGTAATGCCTTCTGTAACTGATAATTAATGAATTAAAGGAAATTGTGTCTACTACTGTTTCACTACTTGTCATTTGGAAGTTTGATTTTTGAATATGCAATTCATAGTGGTTTATTTTTACACATACATAATCCATATACATAGATGTAAATTTATTATGTTTTTATAACAATTTATAATAGAGAACTTTTCAAATGTATAGTGAAATGTCCTGTCAGTGACTTCAGAAAAAATTACTAATACCCTTCAAGCCATTTAAAAAACAAAATTACCTTTTTGCATGCATTCTTCTATGTGGCTACATAATGAAGATGAATATGCCATATGCTAAAAAACTTTTGTGAGCAATATTAATAAACAGAATTTTTATTATTTAACTTTATTTGTTCTATTTGTTCACCATTTGCTATGTTAACCATTGTCATCCACATTAAAAAATATTAAAATTAAACACCATCTAATAAATATTCTCTAAGGTAGCAGCTAATATTCTAGTAAAGAAAAGGTTTTGTTGAGAGATAAAAATTGCATGAATTATTTAAAACTTCTGTTCTCTTTTTTCTAGTTGTAATCTTCACTGAAAAATCTCTGATTATGCTTGAACTGACTTAGTGCTGAGAATCAACAAGACAGTCACATTGTCATGATCACAAACTGTGGCTACATCACCAAAAAATTCATGTGTTGACATAGTCTTATAATTTGTGTTCAAAGTCTTGGTAGTGTCATATAACACCTGACAATGTCACTTTGTCATTTGACATAAACAACGCTAGTGACACTGAAGGAAAACACACAAACGGTGAGAAAATTCATGAAATATTTCAAATAAGATGCCCTCCAAAAGTCCATACTTTTTGATATCTCTGTAACATTTAATTTTTTCAGCATCAATAATCAAATCACAACATGTTATTTCCTGACAATATTAGTGACCATATGCTGAATTATCCCCACTATCTAAATCACTGCTAATTTGCAGAATTTTTCAGGTAAGAAATCGACTTCTTTTTAGGAGAATGATAAGCAGTTTAGAAGATCCTTTTGGGATAGAATATTTTATAATAACAGGGTGAAAGTAATAAAAAATTAAAGTGGAATGGAAGTGGAACAGAAATGAGGCAAATATTCAAAGGTCTTTAAAACCTTTTTAAGCACGTGCATATAAAACATGAGGTTTTTGACAATGATACAATTTCTAAATACTTGTATGAGATGCTTGAATGCATTGTTTTATATATATTACAAAAAGAGCAGGGTGTGCAGATCACCAAAATTATTTCTGAATCCTACCAAAAATAGCCAGATTCTATCCTTTTGTATTAACTCAAAACCCACTAGTCTTTTATGTTTGTCTTAAAACTATAGTTATTCTACTTATTTAATTTTTATTTATTTATTTTAAATGTAATTGTCCTCTTAATAAGAATGGTGGTATCCAGAAGATAGGTTACTAAAGTCTGAAGCATTTTGGTATATGAATAAGCATTAATGCTTATGACTTTGAATGGTGTGAGCTAATCAAGACATTACTTGACTGTAAAATACTTACAGGGAAGTAGTTAACTTTCAATTTCCTTGATATAAATCAAGGTGAGCTTTTTATATATTTTGGATGAAGTTCTAACTAAAGGTGAAATGTGCTAAAAGAAAGGCATTGAATAAAGAGAATTATTAAAAGGGTGATTTTCAACTTCAACTCTGGCTCGTCAGTTCCTGGAAACAGCTTTCAAATGGCCTAATCTAAATCTGCAAGTGAAGCTGTAGAGTGTGAATTCAAGTGTTCATGTCACACATGATATGCTCAATTTAGAGGGCAATTTGATGCCAAGAAGACTTTCTTTTTTAATAATTATTAAATTAAACTTAAACTGTATAGATTAGAAGGTACTGTCACCTGGTTGCGATTACAAATTCTTTCATCTGCCTAAATTTTAATTTAGCTATGTGGGTTTGTAAATCTGGATGCTAGCCACTGGAAGTAGTCTTTAAGTAAATTTGTAACAATTTTATAATTCTTATAGATTTTAATATAGCAGTAAAGAAACATAAACATCCTTAAATATTCTCATTTAATGAATACAACCTTAAGGATACATGATCTATGTTTTTTTTCATGTGATGATTGTGTCTTTCTTTTGATGGGAATTGGTTTGGGATTAGTTTCGTTCAGTTTAGTTTAGTTTTAATTTGGATTCTTTGAATAAATTTTCTGAAATTTCACAAACTATGAGAGGCTGAACCATAACATTACTCCATATGTGTCACTAGCAGTCACAGTATATGTGCTAACACTATGTTTCCAAAGTAGCAATCCCATGATGTTTCAAATGATTCAGTCCAGCCAGTGTCAGAATATCAGTGCTCTCCTTACTTCTTCCTATTCTGAGTATACAGATATATAACTGCTGGCATAGGAAAATGAGAGAATTTTCACAAATGCTTCCCAAGTATATTTCTTGCCATTAAACACGCCATTAAACAGGTGAAGAAGAGGGATCACTGATGCACGGAAGTATCTGATAATGACACCATGTTGTCAAAAAAAAAAAGTTATCTTTTGTCCTTATTTCCTCTGGAATGTCTAAATTTCTGACACAGGGACTAGAGCAAGTGCAGTAGATATGTTGTATGTGATAAATAGGAGGTACCAAGTGAGTAGTCTACCCAGCTTCAAACATAAGGCCAAGTTGGCTACATATAATAATAAGGCCAAGTTGGCTATATATAATCAGAGGGGCTCTTCACTATAATGTCACTGCCAAGCCTGTTCTGTTGAAACATCAAATAACTACTGGAGAGGCAAAAAATTGTTGCCATATTCTCTCTTCCCTTTTTCCTCTTATTTTCCTCTGATTCTTGTTTAGAACTGTTTGTCATATGAAGAGGTCTGGCTGAAACAATCTTTACAATAACTCTCAAATAGGACTGGCAAGCAGCACCAGTGCAGAATTTGATCTAGACAAACCTTCCTTTATGCAATACCACATTAAATAAAAGACTTTCAGCAGACTGCTTCCGTGTTCTTATAACCCTCCAGCATAACTTATAGGGATGAGACAGCATTGATTTATGCTGGTAAATGAGCTATTGTCCCAGAAAGCCCCAAGCATATTGTGCTATGACTTGATGAATAGTCCAGATAAAGAGGAGTTCTAAGAGGATGCTCTAAAATTATAGCCATAACAAATAAAATGTTCATGATTAACCCATATAAAAAAAGAAGTCTTTGTGTATTACACCACATTTTTAGAATCTTTGTTCATAAATACCAGATCAAATACTTAAAGTAGTGATACTATTCAGTCTGCCCAAATCCCAGTCATAAGGGTCAATCTTGTAAGTTTTTTCTGTGTAAAAACAAGGAAAGGAGGGACAAAATTGAAAGATGTATTAATTAAAGATGATACAGCAACCTCAAAAATTAGGAGATCAGCCAGTATCAATATGCTTCTCATTTTAAATTATAAATTAAGATCTAAGACCAAACAGAAATGAAAGAATAATAAAAGCTAATCTTTGATGCTTCACTTCATTTTGTTGAATAGAGAGATATGATTTAGTCCTTTATAGACAGATCTACAGATATGTACAAATTTTAGGCAAAAAAGATAATCTCAAATACACAGTAGCTGATACAATATACACAAAAGCTAACTTTTTTTTTTTTTTTTGTATGCTATCACTAGTTCTGGCAGGTACAAGCATATGTTTATAGTAAAAAACATGTTTATAAGTTCTGTGCTGCTAAAATGTTCATAAGGTAAAGGTCAAAGAATATTTCATTCCCTGCTGAGCAAATGGTCAGGAAGCACATTTGTCTGCATTTCCTGTCATAACAGGAAGAGTGTAACTTCTTCCTCTCCACAATGGCTTCAGTTCTGCTTCCCACCTCTAGCTCTTTCTCCCCCAGGGGTTTCTAAACCATTCCTTGCAAGACAGCAAGACTGTGTCTGTGTCTGCATTATTTTTCTTCTCTGCTGTGTTGGCAGATGTACTGCACTTTCTTCACTTAGGCTTCTTGCTCACACTTCAAATTAAAAGTAATTTGACCTAAATATTTACCTTAGGATAATTCACTCCAGACTGCTCAGAACACCAATTTGTAATACAAGCACATTTAACCTCAAAATATTGCATTCTAGAAATTCATGGCACATTTCAGTAGCTGTGTTAAAGTTTTAATTCTCAGGTAGTCTGGAATAACATGAAAAGTGTCACCAGAGTTGTACAGATCACCACAATTAGGAGTCTTGAAAACTTGAGGTACAACTCTTTTCTTGCAGAAACCTGACTTTACCTCTGAAAAATCAAGGTCACTGTCTAATTTTAATGCTATATTTCAAGTCTATATCTGTGTTAAATTTAATATAAGCAATTAATAAAAATATGTAAAAGGCAAAATGTGTGATGTTTAAGACAAAGATTAATTGAACAAAAAATTATACTTAGGTACATCGTCAAGCAGTTATGTTTTCATGTGAAAACATTTCCCTGGAGAGAGGTGGGGAAATGTTATGTCTTGGATAAAATGAAGATGCTCCATGAAGGAATAATGAAAATATAAGTAAATAGGTGGAGAAAATTTTTTTTTACCTATCTTGTGCTCATGTTTGCATTAATATTCAATGTTCTTTGCTCTTTCTACAGGGAAACTTCTGATTCAGACAATAGTCTCTTACCCTTTCCTTTTAAATAGAGCTGAAACACAGACAAAAATAGATACATGAGGCTGAAATTATTTTTGAAACTAGCAGCATTAGGTATCAAAGTCAGTAGAACAAATCTAGGTCTTCCTGCAGATGGTCATTTCCTTCCAGGATATTCTTCCCTTGCCCCATAACTTTAGTATCTGCTTTGATTTGTTCTCTATTGAGCTGATAACTCCGTAATTCTCAATTTATAGCTTTACAAATATTCTGAAATTAGAGAATGGTAAAAAGTCTGGGCATGAAAAATTTAAACAGCAAGTTTAAACCCTACAGATTTACACAGATGTGATGCTTTAAAAAGGGTGTCTCAACGTTAAACACCTTAATATTGAAGTGTAGACTTACTATGGTATTTAATAAAACTTAAGACCCCAGCAGCTCATTAGAAATTTAAAGAAATGAACGTTGTGCAGAAGCATGAGATATGATAAACTCAATTGTAATTGTGACTCTTCAGAAGCAGGAAAAAAATGCAAAACTAATGAGCAAGAAAATCATAGGAGCAAAAAATCACCATGTAAGGCTTCATATTTCCTAATACTAATTAGAATAAAAAATGGGGATTAAATGCAGGGAGTGTTCCAGATCTGACATGAGAAAATTATTGGGTCAATATGCCCTCATTCCTGGGTCAATATACCTCTGGATTTAGCTTACAGACCATGGATTTAATGAGATATTTTGTGAGAGACCTTGTATAACCGTAAGACAATAAAATTTATGTCATAACACTTATGTATTTTAGGCCTGGACAGCCCTGTCTGTATGGCTGCAAAAAATTTCAGATGGTCCTCATCTGAAGCAGACTACAAAAGGCTATCATTAAAACTAACAAAATATTGCACATTTATACAAAATCCGGGAAAAGCACAAGGACTTTTCTGAGACAGAGGAATACAATTTTTCCTTCATATGTTGACCATAGCAAAGGTAGATAAATTATTTCTTTTAATTAAGAAAACACAGAAAAATAAAATTTTTTTCAAGTGATCTCCCTCTTTTTCTTTTTTTAACCATTCTAGAAGTGTTACCAGAATTCTTTTCCAATCTACTCAATTGAAGTTTCTGCAGAAAGAACTTGTAGCAGTCTGGAACTTCTAGTATCAGATGTCAATGCTAACATTTTTGGCTATTGATTCTACTGATGGTGAAACTAATATGTAAGCAGTCACAGTCTATTTGAATGGTCTGTTGACAAAGCTTGCACAACCTCACAACCTTGTTGAGACTGAACAATATTACCAGGGATACATTCCTGGTATACATTTATAAAGACGATATTATCCAAGAATTATCACTGGAATAAAAAGAAAGTATTTGGTCACATTGTCTAATTATAACAGTATTCACTTGAAAGTTTTGATTCCATTTAATGCTATGGTAGCAACCAAATCACGCAAAAGAAATAAATATTTAATCTAGGCCTGGCAGTTATTAATTTTCCTTCTACACGTGTCAAAAAACAGTGGAAGGGAATTTTTCAGGCAGTCTTCTCTGAAATCTTTCCAACCAAAGAAAATCCATGATTATTCGAAGGGTGAAACATTCATGCCATCTTTGTCACCATAAAGTATCAATGAGGACTAGAAAAATATAGTCAACTTGCAGCCCACAAGAAACAACATTCAGTGGCTGACATAGAGGAGGCTGGGAAATTAAATGGAAAATCAAGGACAAGATTTGCTCCCCAGACCTTGAACCATTCTGCAAATATTCTGATTTCCAAATAAATTCACCTTTGCACTGGGAGAGAAGACAGAATAATAAAGCTACTGCAATAGCTCCTCATTTGATACATGTTCCACACATTTTTACCGGCATGTGCCGTACTGCGGAGGATTTACGTGCTTGAGAACAGCTGAGGATGCACCATCCAGGTATATAATTTATAACATACCTTGTATTGTGAAACCATACTGTGTTTGAATGTAAGCAAAAATAAGGCAGTTTCTAGCCAAGCCACTTTATGCCGTTCTTGCAAAAGTTTTTGGTAAGGTGAAAGAAAATATCTCCATCTTTAAATGGAGCTACAAATAGGCTTTGTGCAACTGTCCTTGAGCTGGTATCTTAGCTTCACTAATCAAAAACTTTTAATCATTTTTTTCTGGTCCAACATTTTAATCTTCTTTTTACTATATATTTATGCAATCAGGTAAGAAGACAAAATAGGAATGTAAGAAAGTTCATAGTTTAAGATTACTGTAAATGTGCAAGTTAGGAAACAAATAAACTGATATGGCTATGCTAAAGCAGCAATACCTTAATATTGCTATGCTAAAGAGCAGCTATTATTAAAAATCCAGTTGTATTTAATCATATATCTATTACTAAAATTAAAAAGCTGATTCTCATAGTCCAATGAAACAATGAAAATCTTTTCATTGCTTCATTGAGCTTTAAATCAAAGCCCTAAATGCAAGATAAAGTCAGTAGAAATGCTTTAAAAATTATGATTAATATATTAGAAGAATTAAGAAGCAGAATCAAGCCAGTTTTACAATATGGAAAGTAAAATAATGTAAATCTATATCTCCAGCCTCACAGTGGCTAAGATACATTAGCAAATATTGTATTGGGATTGTTCAGCCTGGAAAAGAGAAGGCTGGGACTTAACTACAGCCTTCCAGTACCTGAAGGGAGTCTACAAGAAAGAGGGAGAGGATCTTTTTACAAGGGCATGGAGTGACAGGAAGGAGAAAATGTATTCAAGCTGACAGAGAGTAGGTTTAGATTAGACATTAGGAAAAAATTCTTTACTGTGGGGGCAGTGAAGTACAGGTACAGGTTGACAAGAGAAACTATGTCCGCCCTGTTCCTCAGAAGTGTATGAGGTCAGACTTTGAGAAACCTGGTCTTTTGGAACGACTCTCTGCTCATGGCAGTGGAGTTGGAAATAGTTGTCTTCCAGTCCGAACCATTCTGTGATTCTATGAGTCTAAGAAATGCTACTGAGACAAACACTTCCTGCACTAACACTACAGTTGTTAGTATTCTAGTGTTAGTTTTATTCATAATTATTAGTTCCAAAAGCTGGTTCTCAAATTCTTGAAACTCTACTGTGAATAATTTGAAGGCTAGCTGTCTCCTTTTTTTAAAAGTATATTTAACCATTTAAAAGGGTTTTTTTTCCGAAAGTGGGTCTAAAATCTCTGTAAATACTACATTTGAGCAAGCAAGTTGAAATTGAAACTGTTGTATGAACTAATGTTGCGAATGGCAAAATTTTGTGGTATCATTTACAAAATAATTCAAGTTCCCTTCAAAAAGAAGCTATTATAGCATGGACAAGCTTCAAACAACTACTGACTTAATATTTATAATAAATTCAATTCAATATTTCACATCCAGTTTCAGCTCCATGCTACAAGACAATTAAATTAAATATGATGACATTTATATATTGTTAGAATTACTACTTTTTAGCTTGTCTCACTAGAACAGGCAACTTTTAGGAAAAACAATAAATGCATCCATCATAAGGAACATTTTGCTGTCCCACATGATTTTCTGCCATAGAGATCACGAGTTACTACTAACACTAAAATATTTAAAAATTCTTGGAAAGTATATTTAAGGGCTATAATTTGTTGTTATGCCTAGGCTGAGTTTTTTATGGCTTTATAAAATCCTCCATGACTAACACCTTCTTAAAATATCCCTGAATATATGAAGAAATTTATAGATCAAATTAGTAGTACTACTATATTAATAGTAACTCAGTATCGAGTTCTTAAAAATCAGCTACTGAAGATTATTCCTAAATTGCAGCTAGGGGTAAGAAGAACATTAACCACAGTATTAAATAATTATATGGAGAGATTCTCACAAGAGTGGATCTCCAGTTTCAACAAAACATCCACATCCAGTCATTTACAACAAATGTAAACAGGAGCAATTTTGACCAATATTATTAGGAGATATCAGTTACTGAATTTTATTTTTGTGAACACAGGGAAGAAAAATTCCTAATTTATGATCATATTTTAACTAGCAGAAATAGTGTTGATAATTTGTGACAGCTCCCTAGCCATTTTATTTTAAGCATAGTTAAAAATTAGTTAATCTGTCCTATTGGACCTGTTTAGCCTTAGCTAAATAGTGATGGTTGCTTGGTTTTATGACTACAACGTACTAGTATTATTGTATGTGGGTTTTAGAATTAGAGAGTTAGGCTACTCAAATTCTTCTTAAAATTCAGACAGGAGAAGAGGAAACTTTTTTATGAAATAGTTTCTTTTTTATATGAAGGAGGTAAAAATAAAGACACTGCAAGGGTGAGGGACCACCAATAATAGGGATGTCTGAATTTAAATGAAAGTGTTCATATTATAATAATTCATATTATAAAAGTTCAAAAATTTAGTACTAAAAGCCTGTGTCCTGTAACAACTCACAGGTGTGCTTAACTATGTATATTCCAGACGGAACTCAAAGTAAATAGTAGAGCACACACAGCAGTCTTTCTAGAATAAAGTCGTCAAGTAATAACTTCCTAACTGTTCATGTTACTGAACTTGAAAACACTGTGTGTGAGGTTTCAGGTTGTTTACCAAAGTAGTTTTTCTTTGATAGTCTAACATACATTGTGTATATGTATATGTTGGTATAAGCATAGGTACACAGACTTATCAACTTTTTAATCACCTTTACTAATAAGTTAGCTTATAATATGAAGCTTAAGTCAGGTATTTTTGCAACTCACCTGTCTGTTACGTTCATCCATAATCCTTGTAATCTGAATCTTTTTTCTCCCCATAGTCCCCGTTTTTTTTTCTCTCCTTCTTCCTTAAAATTACGTATTTTTCCCTTCTCTTTTACTCCTCTTTCCTGTTTCCTCAAAACAAGTCTCCTTCTTCAGCACTTGCGCCACTCAGTTCACAGTCCCTTGCATCCGTTCCTGCTAAACACAGAAAGGAAATCAAATGTTACTATGAAATTGATAACCAGAAGAAAGTTATTACATGGAGGTGGCCAAGCATCCTTATTATAGTTTAGTGTACAAGAAAATTCAAACTAAAATTTACTGCACTTATAAAACAAGCAATGCATGTAGGAAAAAAAATATTATTCAAAGGCTTATTTCTATGAAAGAAAACACCAAATATAAAGCAATAAAGAAAAAGACTGAAGTACAAGTTGGGAAAATGTTAATGTAATTAATGTCTTTAATTCTAAATATCACTCACAGCTCTAATATGAAAAAATACTTAAATCAGAGAGTTAATAAACTATTCTGTATCTATGTATGCTAAGCAGGCCAGTTAATTTATTTCTGAAGGGAAAACAATTTTGTGCTTTGACAGCAGAGGCGATGATTTCCCTCAATATGCAAATACAATGGGCATTTATTTAAGTGTTACTTGATAAATAAGACTTACCAGCTACTTTAAATCCAAAGTTCTTAACTTTATTCTTTAAGAATATAAATTAGTGAAAGTATTACTGAGGATACTTGGAAAATCACTAGTGCCCTTTTCTGTCATTGCATTTTAGTGTAAATTCTTAAATGTTCTGCAAAGGATTTCTAACCTGCAAACACAGGTTTTCTTATAAAAAAGGAACAAGAGAGGGAGGTGACAATTTTAAGAATGTTTTGAAAAATATTTTTTACTGTTTTAGTAATGCATGAGCTTTACAATACTGGCTCTGTCATAGAGTTGAGGAGAGAAATGTACTGTATATAAAAACACACAACGCAGGAAACATATTTCACAAAATTTTATAAACCACATAATTAATTTATATAATATCCAAAGTATTTTAACAATAAAATACTTTTATTTTAATAATAAATGAGTCCATAGAAATAGTAAAAAGTACAAAAATTATTTTGTCTTGTATAAGATAAAAGACACAAGTTTTTCTGCTTTATAATCTCAGTTTACCATATTAGTATATTTTTATATGTTTTAAGTAAACAGCACAAAGAATACAGAATAGGAAAAAGAAATCTGACCAATAAGAATTCAAATTTTCTTTTGAAGTGCAATAAAAATATTGCCTTGGAAGTAAAACATTTGTAATTTTAGAACAGAGGCTGGTATTTCCTCCTTTATTCTAAACATATAGTATCTCAGTCAACCGGATAAATTCTCACAATATATTGCATAACACTAAGCTGATATTCTAGTCATTTAATCCATTATTTGGCTCTGATTCAAAGCTGAGGTAGAAAAGTTAGATCTCACTCCTTCTGATCTTCAATTTGCTTTTGATTTTCTTAGCATACATTAAACTTTAAGCTGTTCAAGTGTTTTATCACTCTAGGGGAAAAAAAATTAACAAATAAGCAGTCAGTCTGAGTTTTCAACTAGTCACTATGGTGTAATTAATCTATTGGGCGAAACAAATCTTCAAGTACAGTACTTATTATATTTCTATATATGAATGTGTATTTTATATTATTTTCTGGGCATATTTGTATATTATTACCTTAATGCAGAACACAGAATGTGGAACAATTCATATTGTAACTATAACAAAATACAGACTGCAAAAATTCTTAGCTGCTTTTTATATTTGAAAGCAGTAGCTACTCACTGCTTAAATAGATACAAAGGTTGTTGATTATATTTGCAGCAACAACAAAAAACAGAGGACCAAAAATTTGAAATAAATTTATTTTTTAAATGTATTTTTAAAAGCTTTTTTTCCACACAAAGTTAGGAGACAGTCTTATCTGATTTTCAGTGTTGACAAACAAACCCAGTCTATTTTTAGAAACAGTTTTACACTTCCTTGGTTTGGGTTTCTTTCCTGTTTTTCCTACAGTCTTACCTCCAGCACAAAGCACAAATTAGAATGGTGTTTCCCATGCATATGTGGGACTCAAAGAGTCTGTCTTTCTCTGCAGAAGCAAACCTATACTCTAATCCACAGCAAGTATACACGGAACAACTTCCTTTTCTTTCATTCAGCTGAGGCTGGTGGTGCTATTGGTTTACAACACTGTCTGCCTAATCTATTCACTGCAGTGTGGAAGGTCAGGGTGGGCAGATTAGAGCAGTTGTGGCTGGTTAGTGAAGATGAGCTGCTCTGCAGATCAAGATGCTTAGTGAGTTCAGAAAAAATCACTTAATACTGAGAAAACTCTGTCAGGAAGGATAAAAATCACAGCGGAGGAGCAGTATGTTGAGTCCCTCCCACACACTTATCAGTTCTACATTTAAGACCAGTCTTCAAACAACAACAGCTTTTACAGACAGTTTAAATTCAGAACCTTAAAATTCCTGTGATCTACACAGTTATTTTCAAGCAATTCATGCAAGACTTGATAAGCAGAATTTTGTATAAAATCTATAATTAGGTCATCTGTATGAAACATATAATTTCCAAAGAAATATAAATTTGCTTCAATGGGCAGTGAGTCAGGTTTTCTTGCATGGATTAAAAAAAACCCTTTCCTCCTATATGTCCTAGTTTGCCTTTTGCTTACTAGTCCAATTTCAAATAAAAAGTTTTCAATTTTTCTATCAAATTCATTTCCTTTTAGAAACCCTCCCCCCCACACACTGCCACCTATCAACACATAGTCCTTCAAGTGCTATTCTTACCATGTGTTCGCTCATAGTTCTATATATTTCATTACTACATACATAAAAAAGATCATAGGATTAATTTCCAATTAATGAAATTCAGATAAGTAAATCAAGTCATCTCATGCAAGGGCTGTAACCTGCAAAGCTTGGTAATTTCCAAGTCAACTAGAATATAAAGAACTCTGGAGACCAACAAATCCCCATGGTTGCTTAGGACTTCACCGGTGCTCTCAATACCTTTTGAAAGTTCTTGCAGAAACAAGGATTGCAGTATTAAGTAAGTATTTTAAATTTATTATTGAAGTAATACGTAAGTATTTAAAGTTCCTGTTAAGTGGTAAGTTGTAATTTTACTAACACTAATAAAACGCATTGACTAGAAAAGTTGAATGTACTTCAAAAATCAAATAGTATTGCAGGCCTCAATTATCCAAGTGAAATTTAAAAGGAGCTTTGTTGAACTAACTCTGCATAAAACTTCCAACTTGATAATATAATAATGTGCAAACAAATTACATTTAAAGAAACGTGGAGTTAAATGTTATTTTGTTATAGTTCTCTGCATTATTTTGCAAAGCCAAGTAGTTAAAAAAAAGTCAAAACCAAAACAAATCAGACTGCTTTATAAAAGAGGAACTTTATTTTTGGTGGTCTTCTGTTTGGTGGTCTTTTGGCAAAAGGCAGTGGTAGCTGACAGAAGATTGATCTGAGACTTGAGAAGGGAAAAGAGCTAAAGGAAAAATGCAGCAAATTGCTTGACCAATACTGTCTGTCTTTTGAACACTGACACACAGACATATGCACACATATACACACAGATGCACACCCGCTATCCCTTCTCTGCAGCACAGAAGAATCTTGACAGAATGGCAGGAAGCACGCACAGAGCAGTCAGGGAAGGATATTATGTCAGCAACCACGAACAATAAAAGGTGTAAAGGTGCTTCCTTCCCTAAACTGTTCCAGAAGTGCAAAATGGGAACCAAAACTGTCCACTTCCTTCTCTGAGCAGAACGGTCTGCATTTGCCCTGCTGCAACACCCCAGACAGAGAATTCTTTGAGCAGTTACACCAGGAGAAATAAGGAGTATCAAAACAAGACAGTAAAGATATTTTATTTATAAACAAAAGAAAGAAGGCAGCCAGAGAAAAACTAAGTTAAAATGTGCTAGAGTTTATAATATTTTCATGGTTGCTTTACAAAGGTAACAAACTTCTCATAAATGTGTCCTTGTTCCAAAAAGCAGCTTACATTCTGAGTTGATTAATTAGGTTAAAACTGAAGAACTAAATATTTTTTTCTTTATTATGCTGGTATAAGGAAGTAAAGAAAAAAGTGCTGTTCCCTTTCTCCTATCATTCTTATCTTGGTATATAAAAGTACCATAAAAGATCTATGAAATCTTTTTATACAAACCTGTTTTCTCAAACAAGTTTTGAATCTGGGTCTAAAAATGTGAATATACTGAGTAGGAACACATCATCTACTTTCCTGATGAAAAATTAGCTGCAAAAATGTAATCATGAACATTGACAATGAGTGACACATATTAAGATAAAATGGTCACTCAAATGGTTTCTGCAAAATCCTGACCATGTTCCACACACCTACAAAAGTAGCTACACAATGAAGAAACAGCTGGGCATACTGCATCAACTGAAGACATCACTTACTGTCACCTTGAGTTTGGTATAGTTTAAAGAAATGCAGAGGAGGGTGAAATAATTATCTATCATGTTATCTGACTGAAATCAGCTGACATTAAAGATAGAAGTGGCTCTTTACATTTACATGGTGGTTTGTGTGCATGGTCATAACAAAGGACAGAGTTTGGGGCATTAACAGAAGGTTATGATAAAATTACGCATGCAATCACCATGGCAACATACCAGTAAAGCAGCAATGGTACGATCTACAGTATGTTTCTCCAGGCAGAAAGCCATGTAAAAATGAATTGGAGTCATCTTAAGCTTTCAAGTATATGTCCACAACATTCTGATCTAGAAATTAAACATAACGTACGCTTTGGTGTTTTGATCTTAAGGGCAGGCTACCGTATGAAAAGGTTGAAAGGGAGTTAATTTTAATAGACTAAATTTAACTCTCAGGAGATCATGCATTTGGCTACAGGAAGTATGAAACAAACATTTAAGCCATAACAGAAAAATTATAATAGATGAAGTACTGGAGACTACTAGAGAGATAGTACATCAAACCAAAAAAATCTGTAAATCAAGAAAATATTTGTAATCTGTAACTAGCAAGGTTTATTATATTATCAGTTGTCTAACCTGACTTCTGACTTATGGCATAATCAAAATGTTCATAAAGTTGAAAACTACAAAATCATTCCCAACATGTAAATTGCTATTTTGAAATTTAAGAGAAAAATTATTTGATTTCAATTAATATTTCAATAATTTCTCTATTGATTTTGAAAGCATCTGCTGGACTAATAAGATTATTTCTACTGATAGTCCATTTATTTGTTTGTTTCTGTATAAAGGATAGTAGAATATTTTAAATCTAATCTTCTAGAGCTGTACCTTATTTGCTTGTTTGCATTTCAAGACACTCCTAGTATAATGACAATATAGCAATGAATTGCAGAAATTACCTTTCTTGCAGTAAAGTTACTGGTTTAATCAATACTGTTATTTTCTATGCCTTGGAACAGCCATGAGAATATTTTGCAATGTGATTTATTTTTTAAAATTTGGAATGATGCACTTCTGGAGACTCATTATAAGAATGCTTCAGACAACTGTGGTCTATGTAGCTTATAACTCAAATACAGTTATCTCACAGAGCCAGAACTTGTGCATCATGGGTGGAAGAGTTTTTTGTTTTGCAAAGTTCCCCTGAAAAAATTTTTGGGGCAAACTGAACATCATTGCCAAAATAGCAGAGAAGATGATATGTCCTAACAACTGCCATATTTCACTGTGCCACACACCCTGCTTTTCAAAAGACTGAGGTATCCTGACACAGAATATCTTGTCTGTAGCTGCTTCTCTATTTAAGCCAATCCATGCCTGTGTGAAAGGAAAAGAGTGACTTTAGCTTATCTTTCACAATATGTGCTGACAGACATCCATCCAGGGCAGTGGTGGAAGATTTTATGAATATTGCATGCATGCTATACCAAACCTGGTCATGCTGGTAAAGAACCATGACAAAAGATCAAAATACTTCATGTGATCGTGGAATTTGCTGCAGATGATGGGTCATTCCTTGCAGCAGTGGACCACAGGAAGCAACCACCAGATGAAAACTTACTGCCTAGACTCCAGTAGATATGTGCCTGCTATGCTTGAGGAAGAAAGGAAGACCTTGCTAATTTACAACATTTCTGAAGATGGCTAAAATGGAGAGTATTGGATACCAGTGTTTTTATTTGTAAAGCAAATAAAGCAGACACTAATTAGATTTTAAGGAAAATAAGTGAAATGTTAGCATAAAATACATACATGTGAAGAGTCAATTTTAAAACTACAATAATTATTGGATGGTATTTCCATGTGTACCCATCACCCAAACAAGGAAAATTTAAAGTAAATAGTTTGAAGAAAAGTTTTATATGTTTATGATTAAGTCCATGATGTACCCTTAGCAACTAGACAGACATAATGGCAGTCTGACCAACATATATGGAATAAGATCCATAAGGTGCTTCAGACTGGCTGAAGCACCTTATTATGCTTCAGCATAACAGTTTATTCAACTGGACATACTAACAATGAAAGGGAAAAAAAATAAAGGACGGAAAACTGAATCACCTAATTGGTCTGAAATGGAGAATGTGGCTAGGAATTGGAACCTGACTGAAAATGGAGTAGGGAATTTGTACCACTGCAAATTTAACTAGGACTCTTGACAGTTTTGAGCTAATAATTTGATTGGATTGCATTGTAGTTACTAGATGCACAAAGAATGTAATGAAAGGTATTTTACAAATTCAGTCTATCATTTACTGAGCTAAAGAAGAGGAAGCACTTCAGTGGTCAACAGGTAAGATTAGGACCTTGTGAGTTGAAAAGGTCTTGGGGCTACTCTGATTTGGGTCTGCTTGTATTGAAAGGCATATTACACACCAGGTAAAATACTAGTGCTACAGTTTGGGAGCAGTCTTAAACACAAAGAACTTTGGAGAGTGTTGACTTATTACACGAAAATGTAAGATCTCTAGTGTTAAGTTACTGCATCAACTGAAAGCAGTCTCTGATTGTGGTTAGATCTAGATGTACAGATTTGTTACTAATGTTTGCATGTGAGGAAATCTGTGGAACTTAAATCCCAAAAATAGCATTTAAGAATCAGGGATTATTCCAGATATAATTGGAAAAAAACCATAAAATACAATATCAAATCATAGTCTGAACTTGGGTACAGATGCTTAGTGATGCCAATATCAGAGACAGGCAATCTGAGATTTCCTCTATTGAAGAAACTATGGATTAATTCTAAAAAGGATTTTTTCCTAACAGATTTTTGATTACTTTCTGCTTATAATTTGCTGAATGCTGGGAAGCTTGGTACATGCACTTAGACAGTGTCTGTCAAAACTGTGGTCAATGATGAGTCTAGAAGCAATAGGTGGAATGGATGGAGAAGACAATTAAATTTTGGATAAAATGGATGGAATTGTCAAGAACTACACAGGTCTTGTCTCCTTTGTCTTCATCCAACAAGCTCCAGAGAAATTTTATACGCCCTGACCCAGAATCCTCTTCTCACTCAAAGAATCCTCTGAAATCCTCCAAAGGAATCCTCCTCTCACTGTAATCATGTGTATCTAGAGTTTAACAATATAACTGAGTTCTGCTATTCCAGGTTTGTGTTGCATTACCATTTCATCTCTGTGAGGAGGAACAAAGGCTTGGATTGCAGAAACCTCATAATTATATTTTGAAAACGAATGTCTTACACATTTGGAAATGAATCATTTCAGGAAGTTTTTAGAGAAAAGAGAAATCTTTTGGAAACAGTATTTTTGTGGCATACATAAATGGAACAAACCATAATAAGAACCCAATGTGCCGTTAAATTACTAAGCAAAAGAATGACTGACCACTCTAGTTGGTTCAAAGACTAAGCTGAAAATTAGGAAGGATCATCTAAAGAGGTAGAATGAAGGGAAAAAACTGTGGATGAAAATAACATAAAACTGGGAACATGAATGTAGAAACTAAGAGAAAAAGCCCTGAGATGAGAATAAGCTCCTAATTATAAGAAAAACTTCTAATAGAGAACAGGTTCTATGGAAACATTGTTAAGGACTTAATGAAAGGAATACTTTCCAACATAATTAAAGTAAGTGACAAAAATTGCCTAGGTAAAGCTTGAATGAAAGTAAAACTGTTTCAAGTTTGTGATGGGAAATATCTTGATGGGAAAAATGAATAAATATGTTGGGCTGGCATGACAGTATTAAGGAAATATTTGAATCACTTATCAGTTTCCCTGTCCTAATGGCAACAACCTTTATAATACTTTAAATTTGTCAAGCTACTCAAGCCAAAAGTGAGCAATGACTCAAGCATATCTCTTAACGTGGTTCAGTTTCCTACCAGAGAAATGAAGTAATTAAACATAAAAGGTTTTCACCTGTCCTGAGCCATTGAAATGCCACAAAGTCTGTACAAACCTTTGGAGTTCCATGGACTCTCTGTATGCCAGACTCAAGTAATTTGATAGTATTTGGCTGTATGATGACACCTACTCAGGCTTGAAAATTTTGATTATAATACGTTAGATATTTTTAAATTTATTTTTCACTATTAGTTCTTGTATGATGCAACCAGCCAACCAAATTCATCACTGACTCTCCAGAGATGGAAGGAGTCTCAAACAGACATGACTTCAAATTTAGAGAATGTTACTGATTTCTATATTACTAGTTTCTATTTCTGCTCCTTTTAGCTCGTACCAACATGATAACAGACCCACCACTACTACTGAAAAAAGAAGTTAGATAAATGTTGTAAGCAGATTTAGTACCTAATGTAGCCTAATAATTTTGGAAAAAATAAATTACCTTTATGTTGTATGATTCTTTGGCTCCTCAGTGTATGCCAAAATGATCCTTTATTTCCAGCTATAGAAGCTGGAAAATGAGATATATTATTTCTGTCTAGAAACAATTTGTTTGTAGTGTTAGACTATTTCAACTAAAACTATACTACCACAGAAACAAAAAGTTGGTTTTCTTATAGCATAAACCTAAATGCATAACTCATGTTTAATTACCTTTATTAGATTTTTAATGCAACTTCAGATCAGTATACCCTTCATTTGGTAATTTCTTTCTCAAAGAGGAATGATTAGACACAGAGATGTCCTGATTTTCTTTTGTGTATACTCAGTTCTAGAAACACTTTTTTTTTTTTGCTTTAATTCCTGACCTTTCTAGAAATGTCAAGAATTAAATATAGTTCTGAAAATGTAGACTGCACAACATTGTGGAGAGCTGCTAAGCTGATAACAGTTCTTTCTTTTTGTATGAACAGTAATATGATAGGTATGAGTATAAAAACTATGACACTCACGGAATGCAACTGCTTGCCCAGAGACAGCTGCAGGCTTAAAATGAGGAGAAGGAAGAAGAAGTGGGGGAAAAATACAAGGGAAATATATCAATCTCCCAATGACCACAACAATTCAAAATTCTTCCAATCCCACTCAGATTTTTTTTTCCCAAGGACAAAAGGAGATGAAATGTGTGTCAGGTACATAATAGGGCTAATAATAAAAAAAGAAACCTCACACCTACATTCACTGCAGAGAAGTGAAGAACTACCTCTGAAATATGAATACCTGAAATCTGTGTCCTTTCTAATGGCAAAGCTCATAAATTAGGACAGGTTGCTGCTGTTAAGCATACAAAATACAGACAAATTACATAGAAACACATGAATTCAGAATGGATTTGCTCTGAAAGAAGGGAAGACAAGTAGAGTGGCAGTATAGCAACGAAGCACTTACAATTACAAAGAATTTACAAGCCACTTGATAGGAAATTAATCTTGCACATATATTGCCTTGTGCCTTATATCTGCAATTCTGCATGTCCAGGATAAAGCATCTGTTGGAGAAATGGAAGGTTCTGACTAAGGGAAATAATGTGTGGCCAGTATGTGGCCATATCTGTTAGCATTAGCCAACCATACATCATTGGCTGAAGCTATTTGCTTTCTTTCTCCTGTCTGCATCTTGACAGGAAGGATCTCTCTATGCTAGAAGATACAAACTAGATTCCCATTGCTTTGGAACTAGGAAAATGCATGAACAGATGAAGCTGCTTATAAGAAAGGAAAAATAGCATAGAATTTTACATGTAAAAAAGGTAAAAAATTGCCTCATGGGAGAAAAAAAGTTGTCTGAAATAGCTGGCTTAAAAAAATCTATTGAGGAAGAAATTTTCTGTTGTTCTAGCTTAGTGGGATATTCTACAAATTTTATTTTGTCCTTAGTGGTTAAAACCAGACAAACATTAGATATATTTCTGTTAACAATATTCACATGAAAATAGAGAAAGAGAGAAAGCTAGGATATACAACACACTGAGTTATGCTGTGATATGATAAAGAGATAAAAGAGCTGTGACTTTGTATCTGCATTACTTCCAAAGACATAAATAGCCTCATCTAATAAAGTGTGCTGCTCACCACATCATAGTTTATGTTTAGTGTTTGAAAACTGTGCTAGGTCCCTATTTCATACTTTCCACGAGTCTAGAATTGGAGTCTAACAACTCTCATCTCAAGACTTGTAAAAGAAAAAGTTTCTACCAAAAGGGATGGTGTTTACCACAGAGTACACCTGCTACTCTCTGTAACTACTAAAGCCACAAGTGAGAATCACACCCTGCTTACAGTACCTTAACTATAACCACTCCACTAGCGCATGCAGCTGGATTTATTTATTTCTTGCTTGTATACAACACACTGCACTTGGCAATAGCCAATGCAAAAAGTCAACATCCTTGACAAATATCATAAAACAGACATAAAATATTCTTAATTTTCAGAAGGAAAACACAGTGGAATTTGCTTGATAGTCTCCAATCTACCTTCAGTGAGTATTTTGTTTGTCTAATAGGATCACTGGCAGCATTGCTCATCTTACAATCATCCTAAAAGCATGCTGAAAAAACAAAAAACATGATCAATACAGAGATACATTAGCTAAATATTATTGTGGCTATAAATGTACATTATGTTTTCCCAGAAATGGGACTTTTTGAGCTCTATTGATATGTAAGATGGTTTCTGCTAAAATATATCCTTAGAAACAGGCAGCTGTGGCGAAAGTAGCAGGCAGTGTAATTCAAAGAATTAGATTCAGTGCTGGGAGGTAAAGATGTGTGAGATCTGCTCCCTTTTCTGTCAAAAATATTTCACGTCATTTTCATTTTTTAGTCAGTTTCTCTTATGGAAATCTGGGGATAAGGAACATGTGGATTTGCTCATGCAAATGTTCTGAGAACAAAGGACAGTGAATATTTATTAAACAATAGAGAAAGTCTAAGGGCTATACTTCTCATTTGGCATAATCAATGGGTACATAAACAAATAAAAAACATTTAAAGATATATAAAAGTAATGTTGAAGGCCAAAATTATGATCATAAATATATTGATGCCTGTATTTAAAACCACTAATTTCAGAAAGTTACAGTTACCGTGCATACCTAACACATTATATGTGCATATTTATGTTGTCATAGCTCTATCGTCCTTTATGCCATCTATATCTTCTTGAAATAAAAATATTTGGCAGCACTGTCATATAAGGTCCACCATGGTACACAGCAGATACATCAGTTTCCTGTTTCCTTCTCTTTCTTACAGTATCCTAATCAGCCTAATTAAAGCTTAGTACATTTGTAATCTCAGATGGCAATTTGTTTTACTCTATCCCACTGTGGTCTTTTTATAAAGAGAATTAAATTTGATCTTCTGACAGCAATTATTAAATGATCCCAACTGGCCCCAATTAAGACACATGGCTCACAGGCCTCAAAATCCAATAAGTGCCAATCCCTGTCTTTCACATGTATATCTCCCTTTACCTTGTTTTATTTTCTTAAAGCCAACTAAGCTCATATTAGCAAGCACAACTGAGTGTCATTTGTAGATTATTTCAAGACGAAATGCATCACTTTACTTTCACCAACATTCTGAAGTAGGGACAACAGATTCAAAATTATCATTTTGAAACTTCTTTCTGATTCAATTCACCTATCTTTAATGATCTTCACTGTGCTGCATGTGACCTACATATGCTCACTTGTAAGATACTGCTGACAACAATTGGTGACCAGAGAAACATATTAAATATCCATGGTCTGAGTTCTACATTTCTTAAAATTCTCCTTGTAGTAATACATCTCTTCTGTAGGCATTTCCACTTGGGTGTCACCTCTCCACTGCAGAAATTCAAGGAAATATGATGTTCATATAAATTTGAGGTTAACCTTTTTTTATCTCTAATTTCTGATCTAATTTTTCCACACATGTGCAGTGATAATCTGTGAAGAAATATTCCCATGATTTTACACAAAGGCAGGTAGCCCCAGGATTTGGAACTCATTGATTGTGGGGTACTCCAGGGAAATAGCTGAATTAGAACCACCCTCATGAGACTGAAGTAGCTTCCATACACATCTGGTTCTTGTTCTAAACTCTAACACCTGCTTGGAAATTTAACCTCCATCATTTCTCTGAAGAACAAATGGGACAGATTTATCTAATGCCATTTGGTTTAGGTCAAAGCTGAGCTGTGTAGTGTTCTGCTAAATTAATTGCAATGTAATTGATACTGTTTGACACAGTTTTATGACCAGGCTGTTCTATATTTCTGCACATTCACCCAAAGTACATTTTTGAGTAAATACAGCACACATTTTTTGTCTCATATTTCCAATGAATTACCATAAAAAATACAATAAGGTGTCCAAGTGTCATCAAAAGGTTAGGTACCAAATAAAAAATGCAGCAACTTCCATTGTGGGTTTTTTTTCCTGAATTTGCTTAATTTACGTACTGAACATATGTAAGCATGATTTTCTTTAATATAAAAAAGTTAGAAAGACATTAGCTTTCAGTGCAAAATTTTCTTTACTAACAGGAAAATGCACAAGTTTATGTAAAACACCATTAGACATATCTCCTGTTGAGCTGGGAAATACACTTTTTTGTTTTTGGTAAAAATTAAAAAAGTTAAAGTGAGGCCAATGACTTCTCAAATAATTTTTTTTTTTTACTTGCAAATATGATATTTATGAATTAAAAAACATTGGCTCCAAAAAGCAGGCAGCATTTTTGCTTCTGGAAATGCTATATGACACCAGTAATTTTGAACGCAATAAAGCTGAGAGTTTCTAATAAGTCACTGAATTCTCTAAATATTAAAAAAATTCTGTACATTGTTAATTACTTCTCATTGTATTCTAATAATCCCACACAAGTTATTAATTTTAGCTCTTTTGCTAAAACCAGCAAACCCTGTAACAGATTTAGTGCAGAGAGCTGAAAATATCCTGTGGAAAAAAACTCAGGACAGAGATCAGATCAACCCAAATCCTGCCATTACTCAGCACTGCAGCGATGTGCAGATGTTTGTAGTGGTTTAAGGAGCCAGTGGGAGCTAGAAACTCTACATACTCAACTACAACATGATTGCAATTGAACCTCATCAAAGTAAGAGCTCATAATTTGTCACAGAAAACAGCCAATTAACATATGTTAGAAAAAAGCTTCCATAAAGATAATATATGATTAATGATCCAATGCAGCTGTCATAAATCAACTCTGCATTTTAAAAAGAAGTATTAGCCTGGGTTTCTGAATGTTTACACTGACAATGGAGACTGTATTTTAAAAAAGCTGCAAAGAAGAAACCCCTAGTAATAGTGTGTCCTCTAGTTGGGAGTTAAGAGTTTTGAGAGATCCAGCACTTTTTTTGCAGTTTTGGCTGTTCTTCTATGAATAGTTAAAACTCTTGTCCAAACACAATGGCTGTTTTGTTTTAGTGCTGTTTTCAAATGAAGACCTTCACTGTGAGTGAGGCGGCCTTCATTGATATACTTTGCTATCAACACAATCCTCTGAAAACACAGGATCTCCTTATTGCTACCAAAATGCGTTTTAAAGATATGCTGGCCCCAGGGACAGCACTGTGAACCTGGCTATTCAAATGCATAGCCCTGAGTGAAACTACACCCCAGCCAGTCCTGTTATTTCATATTTACACTGCTGAAAATGAAATCTGAATGGTGCCTGCAACCATAATTTTTATAAAGAGAATTGTTTAAAGTAGTTTACACACATAAATGAATGGAAAGCATGTGTGTTCGCATATATGCTAACCCATTGATTTATTAAGACAGAATACTGACTGTGATGCCTAATCTGAACAACTGCCTTTACTCCTCATATTTTGCACACCACTATTTTAATTCTTGAAACACTGCATAAATAAGCTGTTGTTTTTTCACAAAGTGTTATTCATTTTTCTTCCTGTTATTATTTATGATCTAATGTTGCAACCAGTAACCTCTGAAGTGACTTGAACTGTAGCTTTTTTGTATGTATGTGCACATATGAGAGTGTGTTTGTCTTGACATGGTGTTGTAAAAGGAAGTACTTCCTCTTTTCTGCTTAAAAGAGTTCCTAAAAACCCAAGGTTTTGAAACTCACTAGTCTGACTGGACATTAGTCATTGTATTTTTAAAAATGCTTAACTCCTATTCAGTTATAAATAGTCAAAAATGGACAAATTTTAGTTGGTGCTAACAAAGAACAGTATAATGGCAATAGTAAAAGTGAAGTGAAATGACATGTATTTTAAGGTCCTTTTCTCACTTTTAAAGTCCTTCAAGGATTCAGAAATGCTGTTTCCATTAATCTTACAGGCTGGAGTTTCTGTCATCAGGACAGAGTTAATTCTCTTAAACCAGAATTTGTTATACTGTTGTTGAAGTGTCTGGTGACTGCAAAGCTATGGATTCACAACCACTGAATTAGCTAAGGCTTTTGAATATGCTAAAACTTAATATGCTGAGAGGTCAAAAATAAAATTTAGGTGTTAAAAGCTACTCATGTGAGCAAGACTATTTCAAAAAGATCAAAAGCATTGATATTTTTGAGCCATTTATGTAGACCACAAATAGATAATATTGTCGTTCCTCACTATGTTACATTATGATAAAAAAATAATCATTATGAATCACTGACCCTTTTGACAAAACATTGTGAATAATATTAGGGTTATGCTGCTTTTTTCCCCCCTCAGGGGTGTGTTCATTGATTCCCAAGCAATCACTAACATTTTTGATTAAGATCTCAGCTGAATATCCCAAGGCTTCTCTACTACTGAAAATTCGTGACTTCTACTGTCCCCAATTAATGACAGTAAACTATGCAGCCTCAAGCAAACGAGATTAATTTTAATTTTGCAATGAACAGAAAAAAAGACTGGACAAAATGCATTCCATATCTACTAAATTGTTATGTTTGTAACAGAAAATTCAGTTTTGCCTCTAGAGACAGTTTGAGATGAGTAATAGTACTCAAAGTGCAAAACAGTACTTTACAAATAATACAATAAACAAGAATCAGATGAGAACTGTACGGGTTTTTTATACTTTTTAGAATAAAAACACATTTTAGATAAGACTCAAGGTTAGTATGTCTTCCTGATTATAAATCTGCTTTAAAATATTCTGCTAATGGTAAGAGCAGAATAATTGAAATAAGTTCTTAATGTATGGAAATATTGTGTCAGAGGGATATCCTTGGTTGTAAGCTTAAATTTCCTCCCTTTGTAGGTAATACAAAGATAATTTCACAAGTAGGTCATGCCTAAATGACCAGTAAATATCAGTGTACTGCTATTATCAGCATATTTTCCAAGAAAATGTATCAAATTGTGGGTAATTATCACAATATCTCCAGGTAAGAAATCTCCAGCATTCTCTTTTATACATCAGATATAACAAATTATGCATGATAAAGTACTGTAAGCACGTTCTTCTTGATATCTACCCATGTTGTGCTGCAAGAGTGAAAACTGAGTCAGTAACAGCTTCTACTAAATGGAAATGTCAACAGCATGCCATAACCTAATTCAAGATGTTTTTTAAATTACTTCAAAATCAGAATGTTTGCAAACAGAGCTCATGAAAATAATATCCCACTTCCCGATTGCTTCTGTGCTTATATAATTCTGTTGGAATCTTTCTATTGATTTTTACAAGCTGCAACTTTGGAAAAAAAGTTGAGAAATACTGTATTAAATGCCCAAGGCCACTTTAATATCAAAGCTGCAGACTCTAAATGCCCTTAATCCACACATCTCTATGGCATTATCCCACTTAAATGAAAGAAAAATATGCTGGTGCTTCTCAGTCTCTCCAGTAAGTCCGCTGGTTGGCTCTGGAGAGGAGACATGAGTTGCCATGATGTGAAAGGCTCTAAATCCTCACAGATTACAGCAGTGTTATACAGTAATGAAGCATCACAAAAATTAAGCACAAAACATTCAAATAGAAACATTCATCATCATCATCATCATCCTCTTACTCTCCATGTGCCATGTTAATACAAAAGTTCTACTCCTGTTACTTAGAGATGAACACTGAGAAATTAAATGGCTCCATTCTGCAATTTTGCATGAAACAACTATAAAATACTTTTAATGTGTTCAAAAATAAATTAGGAACTTAAACAATTAAAGCCTTTGCTGTTAAAATTCCTAAATTACTGAGAATTTTGGAATGAAGTTACTGGGATACTTTGGATACTGTCATGTAATTTTAATCATCTAAAATTTTCCCATACCAGCTCATGGATTTTCTTTTCAACACTAGCACTCTGGGACAAGAACTAGCTGATTTATTTCCCATGTTAGAAGATCTTGTGGCTCAGTTGTCTTTTTTGCCTTGGCTCCAATAGATGGAAGCAAATCTCTTGCTGGGTTATAAGTTTAGTGTGGTTTTGGGGCTGTTTTTTCAGGTTGAAGTCTTTACTTTCATATTTTTTTGTTTGTTGTCTGTTAGCCTTTGATGTTAGGTTCCCAGATAATTTTTTCCAGTTCACAGAGCAGTTTCCTCAGATGAGAATCATGTGTTAGTAAGTCTGTAGCTCCCCCTGAAACCTCTTGCCGGGATAAATAGAGAGTGTAGCAAATCTACATGAGGTTGTTTCTGGAAATCCTACTGCTGCATGATTCTGTAGAAGTAACCACTGACAAGACATATGCAAGAATTTATGGTATGAATTCAGGTGTGTACAGACTGGTAGTTGTCATTCTTACTGTACAATACCTTGTCTGCTAAAAAGGCAAGGAAACAACAACTTGCATTCTTTTTCAAATTTGGTTGAACCACTGCATCACCCATTTCTCTTCATCAGTCAAAAATGCACTGATCATGGTGTACAGTGTCATGTCCATGGTAGGCTAGTTTTAGACAGATTTAAAGTACAAAATTTTAAAACCACAGCTCACTCTGCTCAGCCTGGCTTATCTGATAAAAAAGCAGAAGAGCAGCAAGAACAGAGAGTCTGATGCTACTTGGTAGAGACTGTAAGGATACTTTCAAAATTAAGCAGGCTTTGTGCCTGCCACAGACAAAGCATATTCTGCATCAAGACAGATATGCATGCAGGAGAGTAGTAATTGCTTGTTTCCTAAACCCTAAGCCAGAGTCATGCTCTGCTGCCATGTAAAACGGTGAGTATTAGATGTTCATCTTTCTAAGACTTGTCAACCTCAATCAAAGAGGTGTCAAATGCTCTTAATCTGTATGGAGTATGGTCACTCTGATGAATGAAAAAGATACTTCCCCAAGTTGCTACAGTCAACCCAGCATCTGCTGTGATCCTGTTCATTCTCACAAAGTAATTAGGGTCAATCAGAGTCAGATTTATGTATTGCGAATTCTTTACAGGGACAGTATCTTCCTGTAAACTCCAACAGTACAAAGAATAATAGGTTAAATAAGGGGTCTCCATTATTTAACATGTGTGGAGTCCATCATAAGACTCCACACCTGTACTGGTAATAAAGACATTTCAACAGATGATGTTTTAAGGTGCTTTGCTAACAGAAAAGAATGTGTTACTAATGAATTACAACCAAGATCTTGATCACTGGGAATATTATAGATACCAAATTAATTCTATAAATATTTTCATATCCCTAGCATCCTGGCCAAATTCCATCCTGAATCATTGTTCTGCCATACAAATTCTAATGCAGCTGAAAAAGAAACTCTTTGCTTTTTGGTTTAGATAGATTTCATAATATTTTGTCCTGTTTGAAGTATTAACACTTCACCATGGCTCTGCTTTCAGAATCAGGTGAACTAATGGTACTCCATGCTCATATTTTGTTTCAAGTTGTGTAGAGGCCTATTTTATATGCAATTAGAGAGCTTTTATATTAATATGAATTTCAACTTATCTGAAGTGAGCAAAGCATTTCTCTTTTACTTTTCCAGAAAAGTAACAGAGAAAAAAGATGCTTATAAGAACTTATTTTCAAATTAATGAAGATGAATGAAGACATGAACTTTTGGAATCCACCTACCCCTCATAATTAAATTAATATCTAGATTCTGATAAAACTGATTACAGTATGGAATTTTTGGAAATACCAACTTATGGATTACTATAACAATGCCATGAAAGAAAACAATGAATTAAACCTAAAAGAATGACAATACTTCATTCTTGAGCATTGTCTGAATAAACCTGAATTGTCTTTCCAAGGCTGTGTCTCTGTACAGTTTTGTCAAATACCAACACTGATTTTGAGTAGATTTTTGATACTTATATCTGAAATATATAGCCTGTAATTAAACAAATTAGTCTTTCATTTTCCAAGGTACAGGCAGCAGAATTCACTCATATAAAATAATTCCTTAGTTTTTGGATTCTGGTTTGCTGTCAAATCTGTATGAGAATGTAGTAATATATTTGCTTATATTTTTATGTAGTTTTCTCCCCAGATTTTGGCCATCTTTCAAAAGAAATGTGTGAAATTTTCCACTTGACAGGGTCAAAATAATTTTGGATTACAGTAAGACCTAAAATTACATGGAAACAGGGTATATTTTGAGCCTGGTCTCACTGAAAGAAAAGTAAGTTGTTAAAAAATATGGTACAACATACTTGGTACATTAAGACCATTAGTAAGAAATTACATGTATTTTAGTCAATATCTATTGTGAGATAGGTTTTTTATAAGTATTATAAATTTGAATCCTTTGTTAAGTTCACAATAAATATTAACATAAAATGTCACATTGGTTTTGACTACTGCTAGACTTTTTAGCTACTGCAGAAAGTAGACCCAGTGTTAAAGGTGTGGGGTTTGTAGCTGTATAGTAGGATTACATGTCATGCACATTATGAAAGTAAGATGTGTGAAGGGTAACTATGTGCATTGCATAGAAACAATGGCTCATCTCAACAGTGCTGTTCACCTGTTGGAGTGTGCAGTGACTTATTATTCTTCTCTGTTCATGGAATAATGATCAGTAATTGGTTCTACATCCTTTTCTCTTCTGTCAGCTAGGAAATAATGAAAAAATTATTAGTTTGCATTTTAGGAGTGACTGTGTAGTCTCTGAGAATCTGATAATACTGCAGTATAACATTTTGCACTTGCTGTCTTCAGTAAGTCTAAGATTTTATTAAGATTAGCACAGTCCTTCAGAAAATACATTCTACAACTGGAGTTCATTTTTAATCTCTTGATTAAAATAATAATAATGATAATCAGTGATTTTATCTGAGATTATGAAGCAGGTTGGTACCTTGATCATATTACATCTTGAAGTCTCTGTTCTGACTTTTTGCCTCCATACACATGTATCTTATTTCCCTTTTGATGTCCTTAAAAGATAAATTCATTAGCTACATAAAATGAAAGAGAAAGGGAAAACACTTTGAAAAGGTGTAATTATGTTCCAATTTTTGATCTATTTTAAGTAAAACTGGAGTTTAAATGAACATTACATGCAATGTCCTGAGGAGATAAATCTTCCATTGGAATAAAAACCAGAACTTTAAGAAATTGAACAGCTCTGATCTGTCCAGTCATCTGACTTTTCTGGTGTATCTGAGTACATCTTAGTATCTGAAATCATGTCAATGTGCATGGCACCCCTTATTTTATCCTACCTTCTCTGGTTGTAGTAGTGCATTTCCTTTGATAAAGGGGAAAAGTTCATCATTTTAGTTCATCTTAAATAGATTAAAATATGTGACTGGTGCTATGTTGTGAATACTAATGCAATATTCCATCTTTAGATCACTAAGCAACACAATCTGAGCATGTCAAAATTAATGACAGAAAAAGATTTCAGACGTAATCTTTACTTATACACTACAATGAAGACTGAGATTGAACAAGAAACAGAGGATGTAAAGTCCTGGGCAGATGCTAGTCCAAATACATTTGTTCAAGATATGAAGAAAAAAAGAAAATATGTATTTTTTTGTTAAAGGAATGGCTTTTTTCTACCTAATATATTAGAGAAATTCTTAAAATTCATCCTCTCATAAAATTATTTATGCAATGCTGCCAAGGTCAGGATAAGCCTGGGTTATCAATCACAGACTGATAAGTCCCAGACAAGCAAGATAAGCTGTCTTTTTCTCCTTTCTGTACTGCCTAATGGCCAATTTCTAATTGCATGCTGAAAAACAGGTAATCGAGTAACAGTTTCCCTCAAGTCTGTGATAAATTTTTCATTCTGAAACACTTTCTTAGTTGCATAAATTCATACACATGTAGGGCAAAAATCCCAGAAAAGTTACCTAAGTATCAAAACAAGAGGGAAAAATAACATAAATAATAATATAACAATAACATGACAATAATATAAAATGACAATAACATAACATATTGTCATTTTTTAAGGATAGTCTTTAGTGACCTCAGTGTGAGTCTTCTTCAAAGTTGCAACCAGCATAGAAACACGTTATCTATTACTGAATGTAGTAGTTTTACACTTCTGGTTTTTAGCAGTGTTTTGGGGAACACTGAAATGGAGGAATACAATATTTAGCAATGATCTGTAAAATGTGCTGTATATCTTTCCCAGTAATTGATCAATATTCTCACTGTGAGCATCTGGTATAGCATGACTGAGAACAAGTAGTATGTTAATTAATTGAATGAAATTAAGAACTAAGTTATTCAATCTCTGAACTGTAACAGAGCTAAATATTTGGTACTAAGAGCCGAATAAAAATACATTAACACACCTCTTTTACCATTTTCTATCTAGGGAGAATAAATCATGAGCAAAAGAATGCATAGGGTTCCATGAAGTCACAATAAAATTTGCTCACCAGAATCAGTGCTATTAAAAACACCACATTCTGCTGAGATTGTGGTTCAAGGCTTAATGATTAAGAATAAGACTGTCCAGTAATGAGGATTTGTAAATTCCCAGTTTAATAATATGTAATACTTTTAGATTTTTTTCAATAATTATTTGGGCTAAAATGTTCACATTGACATTGAGAGTAATCCATTGGAAGACTACTAAGAATAACAAGACAAAAAAAAAAACAGTTGAAAAAATCATCAGCTTGCATCAACTTGCTAATCTTTCAGAGTAAGGAGCTTGCACAGAAGTAAAATTTAAGAAAATCTAAATGTAATGAAGTTAACTTCAGGTATGCATGTCAACTTCCTCCACTTCAGAGTTTGCTTTTTTTCTGAAATTAACTGATTTGTAAAATTTGATGTAAGAAGAAGAAATCACCCACCAACAACTATTTTTTCCCACTTCAGACTAGCTTTCATTTTCTAATAATACAGTCTAGGAAACAGTCTGAATTGTGTTCATTTAAATGAGATTATTTAAGTAACTTGCGCCCATGAGGGAGTGTAAAATTCAAAGGATTTAAAATAATTTAAGAAGACACCATCACCAAACCATTAAGCGAAGTCTTAATGGGGCAGCATTTTACTTGTTGAAAGTAGTTGTGACATTGGTACAACATCCAAAAATAGTAAACTTGAACAAATATTTAAGTCCTTGCAGTACTATGACTTGTAGCCCCAAACCTACAAGCATGAGTGCCTATTTGAAACACTCAAATAATTTCCTGAGGACTGCAGAACTCTTCTTGTACCTAGGATTAATTACATATGTAATGGTTAATATGAATAAAATCACAGATTTCTTTACTGTACCCCGATAAGTCATGTAAGCCAATGAGAATCTGAAATCAATGAGTATGTAAGAGATGAAAAACCAAGTCCTTCATGCAGTTAACATGGGGTCAAATTTTGTACATCTAAGTACAGTTCTGTATTCAGGTGAAAGGGGGTATTATCAGTACATGGAACAATATTTAGAGCAACTTGGTAAAAAGTGTCCCAACAGCTTTCATAGCTCACTTCAGGTTATAAATTATTAGACTGAAATTTCAGACATGGAACAGAAGAAAATAGATTATGTCTTGTACAAAGTACTTCATGGATGCCCACAAGCGCAGAATACATTTGACCTCACTGACACCATTAACATTGTCATCTAGTCTAAGCTTCTTCAAACATAGCCTTATTACTTCATCATCAATGAGGAAAATTAAACACCATACTAACATAGCTGTAAACGTCTCACCATAATTACAAGAACAATACAAGAAATAACAAGATGCTCAGCAAGACAAGCAGACAAGAGAATTCCTCTCCATCCAGCTGAAGCCTAGTGACTTACAATGCATAATAGGAAGAAGAAAGGGATAATTCCTTGTAAAGAAGAGGAATAATGATTCAAATAAAAGTTTTAGAAATACATTAAATGTAAAAAACAGCTTGTGTATTATTTAGTAAGCAATCATGTTGACATACCCTTTATGTTAACACAAGAAAGTTCACGCTCTTGACATGAAACATGACACGCCATTAAGAAGTCACTATCCAAAACTACATCTGTAGTATGCTTAGGGAAAAATAAAATTTGAAGGGGAATAAGGGAAAAAGAAAATTTGACAGAACAACTCCAAGTACTACTGAGAGGAACTGGAATAAATACAGTCCTAATAGAAATTATAGTGAACAATAAGAAAGCGATTTTAAAAAGTAACCAAGAATATATATTTAATTTTAATGTTTTCTGATAAGTATATATGGTTCAAGACAGATTTCCTGGGGAAGTTCCTTACCTGAAGGCCTAGCTTGGCAAAGGACATAACTTGGCAACCTAAGATGTGATGCTGAGGTTCCTAAAATATGCTGTGGGGGTGGTTATAGCTGTCAATATGATATTCTTGGAAGACTTTTTGAAAATAGCCATAATCTGAATCATTAAGAATTTCAAAACTAAAGCAGCAAACCTTGAAATCAAAAGGCTACTTCATAGCAGATAAAGTAAATGAGTGAAGGTACAAGGCAGAGGATTGTACTTGCTCAAGACAGGATGGGAGTGTGTCACTGCATTCTGAACAGGCTGCAAGTGACAGAGCTGAGCTGCTGGAAGCCTTTCTAGGAGGGAATTACAGTAATCCTCTCCATCAAAAGGGCATGTGCTGCTGCTGTTATTAGGTCATCACAGGATAAATAAGGGCACTGTCTGCATCAAGCACACCACCGAACAGACATTTTTCAATCTCATTCACTACAGAAATCTCCACAAAGGAGGCTGAACTGGAGAATAAATTTTTACTACAATTTCGTACTGCTCTCAAATCCACAAATCAGACTGTAGTGATGTATAAAAAGAGAAGGAAATCTCCTAGAGAAAACATTTGTGGTTTTGCTGTGGCCAAAGCAGAGATAGCTGACAATATGCCCTCTTTCACCTGGCCTATGTGAAGAGAAGAGCTACATTTGTGAAATCCTTTGTGCAAGTCTCCCAGCTCCTTATCGCTCAAACTGGGACAAAATCTTTGATATTTAACATTCCTGCAATACCCATGAGCACTCACTTCATGACATGATTTTGGTGTCTGCCAAACTAACCTTAAATGTCAGCATTTTATCATTACTCTGACAGCCTGCACCACAAAATTGTTGGCTTCTTCCAGAATCCCAGAATACTTAAGGTTGGAAAGGACCTCTGGAGATCATCTGCTTCAACTCCCTCATGCAAGCAGGATAATTAGCATTTGATTTCCTCATGCTTGGGCAAACTGAGATTTTCTTGCATTTACACATGTTGAATTGGCCTATAAACTGAAAAACATGTTGTAAGTTACAGCACACAAAACCTCCTTGTGTTCATAAATCACAAAATACTTAAATATGCATATAAATTAAAATGTCAGGGACTTTGGTTTATCAAGCTGAATTAAGGTAAAAAAAATTTACATGCATTTTTAAAACATTTTTCGTAAAAGTTACATTTAGAAAGAATATCAGATGGTTCACACTATTCATGAATTAGTAGTATTAAAAGTACTAAAATTAGCATTAAAAGTATTAAAAATTAAGCACCTCTCAGCCCCCAATGACAGTAAGTAACTTTCTTAAGAGAGAAAGCTTATGTGATATAGTTTATGAAACTTCTGGTAGCATGATTATTAAAAGTAACAGCTTGTACTCCTGTAGCCTGACTGAATTTGAAAGAAAGTTCATAATGGAGTGGGGGAATTAGCTGATGAACTTCCATCAACTATAGCAATAGTCTTCATGAATAATTCAATATCTGCCCATCTCCTCTTATGTCTCAACAGACTAACAGCTGCAGCTCTCAAATGACAAGTGCTATTTATTTTGAAGCTTCTGAAAAAAATACACTGATTATAAAATAATGTATATAATAAAATTTTCTTTCCCTCCTTGTCACTTATCACCTATAGATACTGATGAAGTTTTACAGCAAAAGTAGAAATTTTCAAATGGAATTTTTGGAGTTATGCAGCAGGTTATGCATCTACAGAAACAGATGGGAAGAGAATCCAGGTCTTCTACTAAAATTTGGTCCTTTATCTTTAAACAGCCACACAAAATATTCATATTACCATGTCACTGAAACCTCATTTAGATCAGCTTTGTGCATGTACAAGCTTGCATAACACCTATGGCTTCATGCAGACAGGAAGAAACTTTCTCATCTGAGATTTAAAATCTAAAGTTTTCTGTAACGTGCTGTGTGAAAATTTCACACTTAAAGATGCCAGAAAATAGAACATGTTTGGTGAATATTCTGATATGGAAAAGAGTTTCTCTTGTGCTAGCGAGACTTCAGTAAATGGAAGAATGAGCTTAAGGAGATAGTAACGCAAGTTTCCTTGTGCAACGAAGCCTAGTCCAGTTTTAGGAGGAGAAATGGCTTTCACATGATATCTTCTCACACTTCAATTCAGAATAAACCTCTACAAATCTGCTTATATATTTTTTTATTAAGCAAGTTAGGCAATGAAACCAAAACCAGATAAATTTTATTCATTCAGAAAAGGACCTTCCACAGCCGCCAGGCCTTATTGCTTAAAGAGGTCTCTCAGGTAAGTTTGTATAAACAAGTTGACTATTTTTCAGTGTTATTACATAACAGTGGGTATTCAAGGAAAGAAAATATTAGCTTAATGTAATGCTGAAGTAGCTACAGTTGCCTGGTTTTCTGACAAGCTACTGTGTGCAGAAGTTCTGACTGAAACCTGTAGTAGACAAAATCTTTTTGATGATACAAACTTGCTGCTTTGCCTTCTTTTTTTTTTCTTATTATTTTAAAATATAGAATATTTCTGTCCATAACCCAGCTTCTGCTTATAAGAAGTGTACTCTATGTACAAGAGAAGAAAAATTCTCTGCCTTACATGACCTATACAGACAAACATGATAAAAATTAAGGAAGTATTGAAGATTTGAAAATGATCCTGTTGATCAGAGATTGCATGTTCCTTAAACATCTGCTTTACCTTCTTGTAATTAACTGTTTCTTTTCTCAGCTCCAGAAATGCCCTGGCTCTTCTAATTCAAATAAATGTCAGGATCTTTCAGCGCTTGAATTGCCCAGTGGGTCTGATCTAGGCCTTACTTTAACTGGGACGCACATTGAGCATTTGAGTAAGAGCTTTCTTGCCTGGAATTTTTCTAACAACATACTGAAGAGAGAGGTTTCAGTCCATAATATCAAATGTATATTTCCTACGCAATAAAATCTACACAATCAGAAAGATATATGTTATGTTTTCACCTACTTACATTTGATATTTTCACACTAAAGTTTTCAAACAAACTAAAGCGGAATTATAAGATGCTTGAAACAACAAAGCTATCTGTCCATTCTTATTTTTACATTTTTTAGATAACAGAAATAAAAAACTGGAACAGTTATGGAGACCGTGTATTTGCAAGCTTAATCACAATGCTAATTAAAAAAATTTGAATTGTATTAAAAGCTTTGTCAATTAAACCCAATACAAGATTGTTTAGAAATACTACCATGAAAGAGCTGCTTTGTATTAACACTGTCAACATGCTTAAATTTTCTGAATAATTCTGAAAAGGACCCTCAAAATTGCAGTATTTTTCTTCAAAATAATAAATTTATAATTAAATCAATTTCTATATTTTTGTCAGTGACATATTGTTAGAGAAACAGAGGCCATAATATAATTGGCCAAATAATTGATTTTTGTACATACATTTTTTAGAGTTAAATATTGTGATGGGATTCAAAATTAAGCATTTGTAAGGTATCTCTTGCACTGCATAGATGCACACAACTTCTGAGATTTAGGCAGGTATAGCATGACAGTACACCACAGCAATTCTCTGCACTGTGTAAGAGTAAATGGTCAGCTCTGTCTCCATTCAGACAGTCCCCTTCTCTCTTAAACTGTATATAAATATAATTTTTCCTTGAGTAATATGTTTGTCCTGCATCCACAGGCAAACAGATTAAAAAAACGATATGTGTATTTTTATAAAGAAAAAAATTCCCCATACAAACAGTGCTTTCATCAGGGACAGTATCAGCTCAAGCTATTATTACTGGTGAAGAACCATGCTCTATGAATAATACATTTTTGAGGCCAGCTCACATCACAGAAATAGGTTGTTTCTGCTCATGAAAAATCCACATCAAGCCTTACGCAGGGAAAAAATCTGCTTTAGCCAGCTAGAAAGGATGATTCTCCCATTGGAAACATGCTACTGGCAAGGCACTGGAAAGTGTGTTCATTTGAAAAAGCCCCAACTGTTCTACCTCCTTAACAGCAAGAAAACATTGTCTTATAATACTAATTTTTTTTTCTAATGTATAATCATACATACAAGTGATACCTTTAATGATGTCTTCAGGTTATTTATGTTACTGTTGAAGTACAAGATGGAAATATATACAGGATTTACTGACCTGTTCTATATATTTGCTTAGCTGAAGATACACAGATATCTGCATACTATCACTTCAGCATCAATGTTTATTCCTGAAACATTACTGGGACACTGAAAATACTAGTCCCTATTCAGTAGTGATGAAAATAAATGGAATACAAATCTTCATGTAAATTAAAAGCTGCAGCACCTGTGAAAAAACCAGCTCTCAGTCTATTGCTTTTCTGCTAATCATTTTATCAATTCTCTCATGATTTTGTTTATTTGTTCCTTTGTTTTTTCATTGAAAGTTATCAGCTATGTAAAATAAAATTTAAAAAAAAACCTGAAACACCCTCTTTATTTCATATCTTCTTACTTATTAGGTATCTACAGCTGAGATCAGCACTGATGTTTGAAACAGAATCTGAAACTGCTTAATATTCAGAACAAAGTTCTATATAGTAAGTCTTCAGCTTTGGAATTTATCATCTAATTTGTCCAGTTTGGATGTGTATAAATGTCATCTTTTTTACCACATAAGACTGCATGTAGGATCATAAAATACCAGGCAAATGGTGTTGAGATTCTAGTGTTTAGCATTTAGATCTAAAAGCAATGTATTATTGTACTAAGCGGCAATTAATTATATAGGTTTTTAAAATTATAATTATTTTGGGGCAAGGAATGTTTGTTTTTGTTTTTTGTTTTTTGTTTTGGTTTTAATAAAGGAACAATAATCAATATGCTTAAATTTAAAAAATCAAGGTTGACAGGTGACACAATGAGAAAATATTACATTCTGAAGTCTTTCATTTGGTCTTTGCCATCTTTCCTGACACTTTGGAGAAGTATCAATTCTCAGTGTTAGGATATAAATTCTGCTCTTTTAGAAATGTATTAAATTATCCTTTTCAATTCTCACTACCCAAACAACTAATAGGTGCGTTCCAATCTTAGTCTTAAAAGGGTAATAGCTAAGTTGTAACAATATTTCTGGAGTTAAATTGAGCCTAGCAATCAAGACATAGAAGTAGTAAAAGTAATCATCTGGGACTCTATTTTCTCTGTCTGCTTTTTTACATTATATGTGATAACTGATACACTGATGCTATTTGTCACCTAGAAATGCCCACATTAACAAATCCCATCTAAAGTAATTTTAGGACTAATTAAAAAGTTGAAATTATTTCCAGAAACTTTGAAGGTCTAGCCTGTAATAGTCCTCTCCAAAATACAAGAATAGTCTCCTTTAAAAACATACAAACAAATTAAAAATATTATGACGAAAAACCAGGGGTTACAGTAATCTTTTAATTCAACCTGTCTATAAAATCAGGAGAAATTAGGTTTGGTATTCTTACTTTTTTTTTTTTTTTTTTTTTTTTTGATACCAAAATATGCCAACATATATAAAAGCACTTATAAAGATCACACTAAAAAATACTATATTTTTAACCCATAATACAGAGGATTTTAGACTTTCATTTTATTTAGTAACTGTATATTTACGGATAAAGAATACCGCATGTTTATGAACTGATTATTTTTATGAAGTCTAATTGAAGAGACATTTTGATAGTTTTATTTATAAGGCATACCTAGCAGCATGCAATCATAGTTTGAAAACCATACATATTTGTATGAAAACACACACACACACACACACACATACATATACATATATATATATATACGTACATATGTATAAATATATATACATGATCATAAAAAACAATTTTACAGAAAAACCACTAGTTCATGTCAGTCTACCACTGTTGCATATTACCAGATAACCTTTTTAACATAATAATCTATCAATGATACAAAATCTGCAATTAGGTGAGGGACAACAATGTGAATTCAGATCTGTAAGTATATAGAGGCATTTCCCAAAATGAAATAGTCTTTAAAAATACATCCTAAAAATATAGATCAAATTTATTTAAATATATTTAATTTATGTTACTGTATATATGCAGATATTTCAAAGCCAGCCAAGACACTAGGCTCACTAAACTAGTTTTCAGTTTGGAAATTAATAGAGATTCTAGTTGTGGAAGATTTTTTTCTTTTGGCTATAGAATAAAAAAAATTAAAGGAGCCAGAGCCATCAACCCATCTGAACAAAGTACAATTCAAAGGGAAAATTTAGGTCAAAATAAAAAATCACAGGCAATATCCGCTTGTAAACCAAATTTTGTTTTTTATAAACATGCAGAATGACTATACATATTTAATATTAGTGGTTTTTTAATGACTTATGCTGTAAACTTAATAGCCCAGTGTGGAAATTGCTGTTTTCATCCCTGCCTTCATTGGGATAGAGACAGAAAGCAGCAAAGAAGGAACACAAAATTTGAGCTGGTGATTAATTTTTTCTTTGGCAAAGACAGTGAGAACACCTTATCACCTAATAAACACTGTTTTTCTCCTTAGATACTTTCCATAAAGTTTAATTACTTTCACCAAGTCTTCCTTTTGAACACTGGGAAGAAAGGCAAGATATTCCTATTAGTAAAAAAAAAATCTTCATTTCTTTCCATCTATTGTCTTTTTTATTATCCTTTTTGTTCATGCTGTTAAGGCCAAAGGTAGAGCCCTTCATTAATGTGTATTTGCACCACAGCATGCACAGGCCCTAATCTATGTTAAGACCTGTTACCAAAATATCACAATAAGTGACAACATTAAGGTTTATAGCTTTTATTCTGTAGGCAATAAAGGAAAAAAAATTCATTTTTTTATTTGTTTCTACTCAGCCTCTTACTGACTATAAATTTGCATGAGAAGAAACACGTTATCCCTATATAAAAAATCCTTTTGTATAATTAATATATATTCAGGATACTTAGGAGTGTATGTCTTTGGATGGTCAGGATTATTTATAAATTGGAACCTTTGTATTTTTATTATAAAATTTAAAAGAAACTATAGTATTGTCTAAAAGAGTTGGGAATAGTACATTTATTCTCTAATGGCCAGAAGTACTGCCGCCACTTGAAACTGAGGTCTGTCAACATTCTGTGGTGATTTCTATATACATATAATTGGCAAATTTTAAGTTTACAAAGTAGGAATTAAAAAAGAAAGCTAAGATGTTAAACAAACACCCTGTTTAACCCAATGCAAAGTAGCCTGGATAAAACCCCAAGACTGAGCAATATGAAAAAAAAAAATAAAAACAATTAATTTCTTAGTTACTTAGAAAAGAGAATCCTGTATAAGTGACTACAGCAGCATGTTCTGTCACATTTTTTTCATAATCTGAGCCCTGTCAATGACAGCAAAACAGATTGTGTGCATCTGCTGGGAATGAGCCAGATGACAGTGGAAGAAACACACATGGATACCTTGGCACAACTACTAAAGAAGTAGAAGAAAAATGGACAGAAAGAAGCAGAAAGTTCTAAACTTTAATTAAAATTTATTTCTTGCAAAAGTGAAGTTCTAAGAGTCTGTTCCTTTGCTTTAGACTGTAACTCTCTAAAAGCCACTATGTATTTATAGACTACATTGCCTTGTTTACTCCCCACAGTAATCATATGGACACTGTTACCACAGTGATTGGGTCACATAGAATCTGCCTCAGGGAAGTACCATCTCATTCTACAGACAGGGAATTGATGCGTGAGCAAAGTGAAATCCTCACAGTTATCTAAAAGAGATTATGTAAGAGTTGATTCAACACTTCCCAAATGCAAGGTGCCATTACAGACTCTAGAATATCCTTCCTCTGCTTAGTTATGCTCTCAGACAAAAGTAGCATTATACTTAAAATCAATACAAAACAAATAACCTGCTAATACTCTAGCATTACAGGACATGGGCCTCTCACATGTTGAATTAGCATAAATGGTGATTGAGTCAGCTTTGCTATTGCTGCTTGCATCTTCTCAAGTTTCACTTGAATATATGGATTGAGAACCCAAGATGGCTCTAAAAAGAATCAGCAAGTTATAGCTGTCAGTACAGAACTGCCACCACAAAGAGGGGTAACTATGTGTTCTCACATAAAAGGAGAACCTGACCTTCAGTAGTAGAAAAAAACCACTCTCCAGCTATTGACTCATCATGGCAGCAGAACTGCATGCTCATACTCAGGAAAGAATTCAGAAATTCTGATGAGTCTGTAAAATCTTTTTTCAGCTGTAAAGCAATTTACATTGTTTCCCTTTTGGTTAATTGAAGATAAACTAAATATTTGAAGGTAGATCAAATAAGCTTGCTCCTCCCTCCCTCCCTCCCTCCCTCTCTCTGTCCCTTTCTTAAGGGTATGGTGTTCCAGTAAAAAGGACATACAAACTCTTCTGAATTTTGCTGTGATATTTTACACACTTTTGTCTTATACATCAGGAATAAAATTGGACTGCCAGCTGAGTGAAGATTCATACACCATCTAATGGTCTGAGCACCTTCAGTAATCTGAAGGACCTGGAAGTCCCATGAGGCCAGCAGTCTCAGCCTGTAGCTATTCCATCTACAGTGATCATTTGGTACTCTGAAAGTACTTCAGAATCACATTAGAAAAAATTGAATGATTTTGACTTTATGAAACCCACACAGATCGTTACATAATACAATTAACATCTAGCAGACAGAAGCTGAGGTATACTCTCCTAATCTGAGAACAGCTCTAGAAAAGCATAAAATGTACCTTCACATTCCATCTCATTTCGGGATGTGTGAATGGCAAGCACACACGTACACTCAAGAGGGACTTAGAAAACTGCTTAAGTCTGCTTATAATGGTCTTGATCAAAGAAGTGGAACATCTTTATATATTCTTCCCAGGATGGTCCAGAAGAGAAGATAAGAAGATCTTCTTTTGAAATGTTCTATTCAAATGGTACCTTTGTTTCTAATGAGTCTGGAAAAAGAGTCAGAGCGCAACTGAGAAAAAGAGGTGAATGTTAATCAACAGCATGAATCCTGTATATTAAGCAGTTTTTAGGAGGTCATCAAGTCAGTGAAGTTATGGTACAATATATGAACAAAGGACATAGTGTCATATATTTACTTATGTCTTATATACTCTTAAATAAATACATTATTATACTTTGATGTAAGTTCTCTTCATGAGAAGAGATCAGAACTTCCAAATTATAGTAAAAAAAAAGGAAAAAGCAGCATGTATTTATAACTTATGAGCAGCTTCAAACTCTTGGATAAATACTAGTCAAGACAGAGTATCCACAACTTTTTAACTTTTAAGTTAAATCTTCATTAATTCAAGCATAATAATATGTTCATGAAATCCTCTTTTGACTCACACCTACATATTCAACAGGCACATTAACTATGCAAGAAACTGGCTGTAGAGTCATGCATGCTAGGCCACAAGGTCTTTCCTAAAAGACCACCCAAACTCTGGGTGTGAAGATGAGAGAGAACATGCAAAAAATGGTTATTTTGGAACTGCTTTTTCTCTTATAGGTTTATGAAACACTCTGAGGTAGCCTGAGAGATTTAGCACACCCTGGAGCTGTAATTCCTGTCTCAGCCAACCCATAATCAATTCATTACTCACTTACAGCATGCTCACTGTCCTCATATTCAAACATCTCTTCATGTTTCTAACTCCTATCCTAGATTTCAGAGCTAGATTAGGCATGGTATATATCTGTTCAAAAGCAAACTCAAATGAAAGAATGAGGTCACTAAAAATTATGAAAGACTGTCACAGAGGTATTTATTATCTAGTTTTATGTATTTAGATGAATGCACTTGCAATTACAAAGGTAAAATCAAAAGAACTATTTTCTTATACATTGTATTTTATAAAGCAAGATTAAACTTTTCAGACCGTGCAATAACAAAGATGGCATTGAATTGGTTGTTTAAACTAGCTATAAGTTTAAACAGAAAGCTATATTACAGACTAGAAACATAGAAAGGCTTGCATTTTTAGTAAGAGAGGTAAAAGAGATTAAGAAACTAACGCAATAGGTAAGGAATGGCATTCCAGCAAAACATTACTCAATTACAGTCCTTCCTTTGATGATTACCTCATTACCTATACAAAAATGTAATGGGCTCACATTTGGAAACTGAGACTAGCTTTCTCCCACAATATTCTATAACCAACGGAAAACAGAATTTACCATTAAATGCTCTATGTTAAGAGTAGGTAGTCTTTCCAATCAGGTTTCTCAGCTCTTGAATTTCTGCCATAAAAATAAAACCAATGTTCATAAAGAATTTATAGATCTAATTTGGGATGTGGATTCCAGTAGAAAACAGGACACAGCAAAATAAAACCTAAATTCCCCTTTTAGACGTTGCCCTAAGTCCTTTCTAATTTTCTGAACACATCCCAACACAAATTTAAGGTTTTAGTAAAAGTTGATAATTTCATTCCACTCAGGCATTTCATAACAGACTTGCACAAAACAACAACAATAACAACAACAACAAAACAGCAACAACAACAACAACCAACAAAAACAAAGAAAAAAAACCCTAAAAGTTTGCAGTTCCATTGAAAATTTACGCTTGGGGGTTCTGAGTCCCTTTTGTACTGTTTTTCAGCTTCTGCCCTTCACTTGCAATTTTTTTACCTGGCATCTCTTGCCTTAAATAAAGTTCATGTATCTCTTGGGAGATGATGATTACTGAATTGTACATTAAGGATAAACATAAATTTTTTAAATATTCCTAATATTTTTAGACTTTGGAATTCATGTTGAAGGAGTCTCCTCCCTAGTCTCCTTGGAAATTGAAACTGATGGGTTACATTTGGTGCTGACAATTATTGCATTCAAGAAACTTCAAAATTTGGAGCACACTTTGAATGCTCACGATACCCTCGCCTTTTCAGAAGAAAGCTTGTATTTCAGATTTAGGTACCTAGTTTAGATCATGGTCATAGAAAACGGTCTTGTGAACAGACCTAAGAGTGGGTATTTATTTAACTAGTCTGCATATAAGAATAGGATGTAGACCAACATATGAAAATAGAATGCTGATGATTCTTTCTTTCACATATTATCATCATCAGAATATCACAAAACTGTACATCTTTAGATTCCTTGTGATTTTAAAGAGGTCTTTTTAATATATCCTCATGGTATTTTGAATTTATATCCATCAAACATGGGAGTTGTATTTTTAGAATGGTATTTAATTCATAGAGCAATCTTCTGATCCATTAGTGGAATAGCTTCCTCTTTCTGATCACATCTGGAAAACAGTAAAGCAAAAGGGGCGAACAAATACTTTCTTCCTGACAAGTCTCAAAATTCCTTTTTATCGGGAATCTGTAGAAGTGTCCTGTTGGAGTAGTCAATGAAGTGACGGTCTCATGAGAGGTTTGCTTGTAATCATGTACATAAAAATGTGGTAGAACAGAGTGCTACTGTTTTACAGTGGTGACTTTTAGAGACCTGTAACAGAAAGCAGCTCAAGAAAATCATCATTTGTCCAAATAGGAGACCAGTACTGCTCCTAAAAACAGAGCAGAATGTCTCTCTTTTTTTTGGTCATGCCTCTGTTGCATGGCATATTGCTTTTTACTGTTATATACTGATTTAAAAAAAAGTTAAAAACACACCCTGCCTCCTTTGAGAAATCCTTGCACCCTCAGTGATGTGTATTACTACGTGATTAGAAACGTAGGGAAATAATCCTAATAGCAATAAAAATATGATGCAAAAATAGTAATTTTTCTATTGCTTGCTTTTTATCTGTCATAATTATTTGCATTATGCCTGTCACCACTGTATCACCTCTCATGCAATTTTTAAAAATATGAAGTTCCAGAAAAGATAGCACCCAGTAAGGATCTTTCTAGATTACTATTTTGCATGTCACCACTCAGTGTAATACTAAGCCTGTGACACTATCTACTGGAAGAATAACTGAACAAAATACAAGGTTCTCAATGAGGATTTAAGTACTGGAACATGTATGGAAAATAGATTTTCATTTTGCTTTGTCAATAGCAATTTTTGGAAAACCTACAAAAATATTAGTCCAACTTAATACCACAGGAAATGTAGAAGATCATTCTTCTCTATCTTATGAATAATCTTTTTTATGGCAGCATCAACAATAAAATGGAAACACCAGATCCTTTTGTTTTCCCGGTGAAGATATGCAGATTTCTACGTACCAAAGATACGGCTATAATTACGATAAGTTTGCTTCAATTAGGTAGCTTGGCAATCATTTAATCATGTTTTAAGAGTGAATGGGAAAACTTTTTTTCCACTTATTTTTTCCAACTTATTTTTCACACATTGATACACATTTTGAATGTAAATTTATATTATTTCTAATTGTTAAGTACACATCATATAATGAAGAGTACTAGCATGAGTTATATTTTTTTAAATGTGTGTACTCAAGAACATGAATAACATTTGTTTTACTTTTAGTCTATGTACCATATCAGTACATAGACTCTTACCAACATTAATGGTCATATTTATAATTTCTAAAATTTGTCTGCATGTGTTTTGGATAAAGTCATTAATTTTTGGATAAAGTTATGCATTTTATGGCTCAGTATTCTGAAATAAAAAATATGTCATGAAGAAGATTAGTAAGTATGCAAATTCACATATTTTATAGATTGCACTGGGGTCATAACATGGATTTTTTCTCATTCTTCTGCTATGTGTCCATCTCATATACATAAACAAGATGACTGGAAAACTGATGATTTCTCCAAGATTCTGTCGACAAAATCAAATCAAATTTGTCTCATCAAATACTGTTCCAAAGATCTTTCCTTACAGCTTTACAACATATTTCAATCAACAATCAGTAGGACCACTGCCCTATGTCTGCAACAATTAAAGATTATTCACAGCAAGATTAATTATATATACTTCAGCAGGATTTTTTAATGAAAAAATTCTGCAAGATTAAGGTTTTAAGTTTGACTAACATGACCAACTCTTCTTCATTGTGTCCCATTTTAACAAATAGACCATATCTGCATTCTTCTGACCTCCCTAAAAGCCATCCTCCTCTATTGCTGTTCTCCCACTTATCGTACTCAGTATAAGCAGAGACACGCTCAGGACACTGATGGACAGACATAAAGCAGTCCTGAGGCTAAATCTAGAGAACATACTGTCTCCTGCTGGTTTCACAGAATATCCCCATAATATTAGCATTTTTATAGTAGTTGCCTATGCATTCCCATGGGATATGGCCATCAAAAGGGAGTTCTTGGCAGTAAAATTCTGAGGCTAAAATGCCAGGCTGAAGAGGACATATGGGCCCGCAATACAGGATGGTCACAGGACTTCAGTGTCCTGTTGTTTGTCTACAATGCTCCCCTCCTACCCCCCATTTTAGGGACAGCTTTTCCACCCAACTCCAATGAAAAATATTTAAAACAGTGTTCATTGAGAAGTCCATATTGAATTTTTAAATGAAAAGTGCAGTCAAACTTTTTACAGGGCGAATATGTTCTGAAACATTATAATTTCTCTGATAATTCAACAATATCTTAACAATCTGGTTAAAAATGCACTATTATTTCGAATATAATGTCATATTGAATATTTTTTTCACTGGGGGAACAATTTTATTCAAAATCACAGAAACAGCACGTGCTAATCTGTTACTCGTTTTTTTTTTATATTACTAAAATTAATGTTCCATGTGGTTAGTGTTCTGTAATTTGTTGACTTGTTCTGATGTGGTTTATAAACAATTTCACAAGCCCTTCTTGCCCTTTGTACATACTTTGCTAACAGCTATTGATTGACAACTTAAAAGTAAATAGTGAAATTTAACTGAGCGTGGTTTCCACAAGTGGCATGCACCCTATATCTATAAAAGCAAACATAAATAATGTTGTTTCTAATTCAGTTCACTTGGACCTTGAGATTACAGCATGGAAAACAAGAGATGGTAATATTTAAGGTGAATTCCTGCACCAGTATTTGGTTAATAATTTTTATTATAAACTTCATTTAATCAATTATACAGTTGAAGAAATAAGAGTGAGATAAGACTTGTTAGATTTGAATCTAAGTTTCATATCAGCTTTATAACCTGGGAAAAGAAGGCAGAGGAGCTGTATGCCATCTGTTCAATTTTGTCCTTAATCTGTGGGCTGCCTTATGGTTAGCTTAAATGAAGGAAGCAGACACTGACTGACTTCCAGGACCAGCTGTACTGGCCAAGATCTCTGGAGCTCTCTTCACTCGAGCTCTTGCAGGCTTCCAATATTGGGGAAGGTGCCAGAAGGCAGAAATAAGTACATCTACCCTGCTGCAGCAGGTGACTGCTAAAACACCTGTTCAGGGGATTACGAATGGGGCATAGTCTATCTGACCTCACTGGTGGGATTACTCAATCTGTATTGTGCCAGTGTATTCCATATAGGACTAAAATAATTCTCAGACAATTTGTCCAGAAATTGTTCTAAGTCAGATAACACAAGTGTAGGCTGTAATTTAGATCTCTGCAATCTAAATGTGGTGGTTCAAACAAAAAAAAAAATAAAACAAACAAAAACACCCCAAAAAAAAAAAAAAAGAGAAAAAAAGCTGGGTGGGGTTCTGTTTGGCAGTATTTCAGAGTATCAGTGCTACACTGGAAATGACACAAAGATTCTTTTTTGCTATGCTTCCCTCTATTTTTCTTCCACATTTCCTTTCTCTTCACAATGCAAGTTGCAATGTAATATATCAGAAAATATATCAGAAAATTCTAAGCATGTTAGCTTTCCTCACAGAATAACAGGTGTCATTTGCATACTTTGAAACACTTTCAAGATGCAAGGAAGTTTAAAGGATAGGCTACTATATGATATTTCTTGGGTTAAATAAATAACTGGTCTTGTAAAGATCTCTCTACACTTTAAAACTACTGGGAGAAAAATGCTATGTTAATAGGGCTGATGGCAAAACACAGTCCCAAAACATGCACTTTTAAAGTGTTCTAAAACCAGCTGCTAATTCGCATGACCAAGATTTGCATATATAGATTTAACTCTCTGCATTCAGTCGGAATTTTTCTGTAAGTAGGCCCCTTAATTTATCATATGTGCATTGAGAAGACACAAAATTTTATTACTCATATTAACTCTGAAACTTTGATTTTTAACTGCAAACTGACTTTATATATCTTTAAAACTTCTTTAACAGAATAAGTACCAAAGAATTTCACTGCTTTTCTTGAAAGTCTTAGAATAACAGGCTTTATTTCCAATTCAGCTTTCACTAAATTGATCTCATACTTTACATAAAACTGTGGCATTAATTGTGTAAGAGTATTATCAGTCTTGGCTGCTTCTTTATCATTATAAGAGCATACCTGACAGATCCAATATACAGCTGAGGCCCATAGGTTTTGTTTTGTCACATTGATGCTAGATAATGTTTTGAAAATTAAACTTTTCCATAAAATAAAAGGTGAAAAATTCAACTGTTGTATGATAGAGCTGAATGTGGCTTTTTTAGGCATTCAGGAGTTATACGACCAGACTGCACTTGTAACAAAAAGACACTGTCTTTACCACTTCAAACTCCATCTCAATATTTTATGCAAATGAACTATTTTTCAGAAGTAGTGATCATCTACACACACAACTAAAAGAGTAAGATGCACATTTTGTGAATTTGAAAACTGTCTTCACAGAGTTTTCTTGATCATATAACAGTAAAATAATCAGGAATGGCTACAAAATATGATAACTATTCTTTGAGGACTGTAGTGAGCAAGTATGTTGCAGACTAGTGTTTTTAATCTTATTTGGCTGTGAGGTCCCTTAGGACATTTCAAACATTTCTATAACTGCATTTATTGCCTATTTTCAGGGCTTGCTTTTCAGAGTCATGCTAGCAAATGTTTAAAATTCCTGTTTGAGTCTAATAATACATTGGTGAGAAATTCATTTAATGCACATAGGAAATAAAAGGAGAAAAAGAAAACTTACTCTATATAACTTAAACTTTTCAAAACACAGCTAGGCAGAGCTAGAGTGAAAGAAAATAGAAATGCACCTTCCGTATCCATTAAAATGGGACATCTGAATTTATGTGAGTTTCCTGTCTGATTAAAATAACACATACAAAATTAAAAACATAAATATTAATTTTATGTACCACATAAGATGAAGAAAATGAAAGAACAATGTTTACATTTATGGTTGACTCATTAGTGTTTTATTATGTGAAACACTAGGAGGCATCAGTTGGGTAAAAAAAGAGTTATTTTGAAATATTGTATGAAATTATCATAGAAGGTACCAGCTTTCTATTTTCATACTTCTAAATGTTACGGCTGTACATTATAACTAAATTATGCAAATAGGAAAAAACTATTCTCACTGATAAATGACATATATAATAATATAGGGGCAGCACCTAATTTCTTGGCTATTTTCAAATCAGATTTCTTGGTTATTTTCAAATCAGACTGCACACATGTAACACAAATAATAGTTTTACAATGCTGCATTAAACACAACATTGTATTTAAAAAAATAACAGAATAAAACAAGATTCTTTAGCTGCTGTTCAGTATTATAATTTTTGATAAATCTGTGACGCTCTGACACACTTTAGGCACTATCCTCTGCTCGTAAGCTCTTAATATGGTTAAGTGCAGTGAATTTAATGTAGTCCCAGACATTTTTTAAGAGCCTAGGCACTTTTAGTAACTTTAAATTGTGATTACAGGAAAATATCTAGACAAATATATTTTTTAAAAAATCAAAGAACAATAATCTACCACATTTTAATTGTATTTCCCCAAAGTGGTGTATTAAGAAGTTTTTATAATATTTGTGTAACAATGCTACAAGTGGCTGTACTTTCACTATAAAGTCATACAAATCCAGTAATGTCAATATTAAGTTTTCCTTGATTTGAATTGCATTTAGCAATATCTAAGCAATAGAGTTCTAGTTGTCTCATACAATAATCACTTAAAACTGAAGTGTGTCTTGCTATGCCACAGCAATCAGCTTTTATTGCTGTCCAATCAAAATGACATGTGAACTGCCTAATCCTTCTTTTGTAAGGCACATAAGACTTTGTTGTCACTGTTGGTTTTGTGAATCGCCCCTATAAGCTGGTCTGATTTCCTAAAGATGACAGATCTCAGTGAATAGACAATCTCTACTGCACTGCAGTCAATGAGACAGTGGCATTAAAGTGGAGGGCTGAAGACACTAGCTTTTAATCACCTGTCCACATGTATCATTGATCATCAGTTCTAAGAAAATTACCTTAAAGCTGGTCAGAGGACTGAAGTAATTACTTCTAAAAATAGTTTAAAAATTCAGTTTTTCAATTTTTTCTCTTGCACCATCAGTGTTTGCTGAACAAAGTTCTTCTGAATCCATTTTGCTTCTGAAGCAGGATCCAAAATTCTGTTTTCCTCCTTTTCAAATATCAGAATTCTAACTCTTGTTTGTTAAGCTTGGAGTTTTCTGACTTTCAGAATTAAACATATTATTTTTAAAATATTTTGTACCAAAGTCATTACAGAGCCTAAATGAGGATATAGCAAAATCTCTCTGCTGATATCAAATAGCAAAATTAAAAAACTTAAAATGCATAAAAAATATAAGTGTTTTGGTTATTATTCAACCTGCTGAAGCAAGGACTATATATTCTTGGAAATGACATAACAGCTTATGTAGCTTCATCTCCATCATCAGTGTTTTCGAAAAAATACCAATACACTTTACTTGATTTTTGGAAAAATTATCACACAATTTTGAATAATTATATCAAACAGATAAAAATGGACCTTAATGTATCAAACACCAAGCATTTTTTCTTTCAAGAGCCTAGTAACAATTAATGACTTCTTCCTTAAAGAAATGTAGAAAAAACTTCAGCTGTCTCTGAAAATGAACTAAACTATCCTGATGAACAATAAATTAATCTGTTATAGAGAAAAGTAAAATTAAAAGAAATAAAGATGGCAAAACATTCTATTCACAACTTCTGCTCAGTTCCTAAGTTTCTATGTAATTACTTTTATCTACTGAATAATGAGTTATCAAAATATTTCTTAAGCAAACTTTTGTGAAAAACTTCAGGAAGCTTAATTTCTCTTTGTCTGTAATGTTACAGGCATTTTTTTAAAAAGGACCCACTTAAGAAAGGTATCTCTGGTTTTAAATATACATGTTGCAGGTAGATGAAATGTTTAAAAAAAGAAAAAAAAATCTGGATCCCATATTGGAAGTAAATTCACAGTAAGGAATTATTTGAATTAATTTTCTTTTTATGGTCCAAAACTAGAAACTCAGGAACATAACTGAAGAAGACTTAATCTCCCACATTATTCATCATTTAGTACCAATTTTAATAAGGCTCCTAAACTTACATTTCCTTTTTTCTAGGTCAAATAATCTTAAGAGGATGCAGACAGTATCTGATCCCTGCATTCTTTTATAGGACATTGAAAGTGACAGTCTTTACATCCCTGTCCTATGAAAGCTTTAGGAGAGGCAATAGGTTTAGTCTATTTGGGTCCTGATCCTGTAAATTGTTATCCCTGTGACTTGCTCATTTTCTCACAAGTGGTCTCAGACTTGACAGTGGGACTAGTTGTGTAAGAACTCCTTGTATGAAAGAACCTATCCATGTTCAGGTCCCAGAGCTACCCTCTCCTACTATGTAGAGCATATTAGTATAAATATATATGAACAGCAAGTTTTTAAAATAAAAATACATGTACAACCAGGAACAATAGACACCTGGGATTAAGGGCCATTGTCTTAAGTGATTTTTCAAGAAATTTTTCTATTACTTCCAAAAGGACAGATGTGTGAGCAGATATTTCAGCTTAGGCTCATTATGAATTATGTACTCTTTCATACAGAAAGAATACTATAATGGATATTGTAAGAGAACTAATGAAGTAAGAAAGTTTTGTGGGTTTTGGGCTTAAAGTAAAGTACTTGAAATCCTGTAATAAATACAGCTCACAAAATGACAAATCCCCAGAGAAACCATATGACTTATCATTTCAACTGAAAATTAGTATGTGTGCAATACAGAGGTGCTGGAGTAGTGGTTCACAGGTGGTACTATTTCCATGCCCTGCCAAGCATCTAGGGATTAGTTATTATACTCTATATAAACATCTTTTCTCTTCAAACACAATAGCAGAAAAGTGCCAGTGAAAGAAATCTAGTCTTCGAAATGAGAAATTGCTTCTAAAATAGTTTGTTTATCATTCATCCTATAGATATTTTAAAGTAAAGATATGAAACTAGGACATATGCCATTAAGGTGATTGTCAGATATGTGCAAGGAAAATTTTGTGTCATAGCTATTATTTTGTGATCATCAGCAAAATACTACCTTTCTCTGTTTAATTCTCTGAAACCTTTAGTCTTAAATTGTCTGTTACAGTATTTATTTAAGTCCGTAGCTATTTGTTAATAATAATTGTTACACACAATAAAGAAAATAGAACTTTTCTATAAAAGATAATGCTTAGATATCCACAATGATTAATTAAGTTTAGTTTTGCACCATGCTGCATTGCTTTTTATTATTATTATTATTGTTAGTAGTAGTAGTATGGAAATGGGATTATTAGCTTGTGTTTTATACTTGTTTTACAGGCTGACAGAAGGGCACACTAAGTTTAATGGGAAATAATAAGTATTCTAATAACAGATTGCAACAATAATCTTACAAGTCTCTCATTTACATTAAACTTTATCTTAGCCTGTAAGTGATTGTACTGCAATCATGTCAGCTAGTTCTGTAATTCTGATTAGCTCCTTTGTGTTAAAAAAATTTAAAGATTACTCAAAGTACTGTTAAAGACCAAAGCATACTGTTCCAAAATCGGTTTGCAGACCATCCCTTAAGTTCCCACATAAATGCAAGGGGTCTTTCCATCTCAAACATAAGTAATTCAGATGAAAGATGTACCAAGTTGAACACTTGCAAGCATGCACTACTTAAACTCAAGACTGAAGAGCCGGTGATACAACAAAGTTTAAGAGCATTTCACTGAAACTAGATTGTTTCCCTCGTCTGATAAATCAGAGTGCAAGCACTACAAGGTCATAGCTTTAAAATCAACTAAGAGCCATCTAAATCAAATAAGCTTCCAATACTTCATAATATCAAGCACATAAATTATGTAAACTAACTTCATCAAACTTTAAACACTTATGACACTGATAGAGACAAGTTCGCCATAATTTACTAGAGATTTAACTCTTGTTTAGCAAGCTACTTTTAAGCAACTGCACAGTCACACACTAAAAGTCTGCAAGCAAACTCAATTCCAATTTACATAAAATGACCGATACATTCTTCAAACGCGGTAGGAAATGTACCTAGGGCTTTTGTACCGTGCTCACTACATTTTATTCTGACGCTGAATTTCACATGTACTTACATTGTAAACAGTTAGCTGTTTGGCTGATCAGATTAGTCCTTCAGATATTTTCCTTTCATAGGAAAAAGAAAAAATCCCTTTACTTCTTCCAGTCTTAAATATTCACCACCTGGTTCAACATGCAGCCGCCTTGATCACACACACAACCTTCAAAGTCAATCCAATAAGCAGCCAGAAGATGCCTGGGGTGTGTGCGCGCGTGTGCGTGTGTGTGTGGTGCGCGTGTGCGCGTGTGTGCTGCGTGAAGGAGGAGAAAGTGGCTGAGCTGCTGGTCGGATTAAAAGTAACCGGACTCGTCCTGAGATCGTCCAGGAAGGAAGTGGCAGCAGGCGAATGGGAAAAGGCGAATAGCTCACAGCCTTTGTAACATCGCGGAGGGGAAGGGGGAGGCGAGAAAGGGATTCAAACTACACTCCTGATGAGGTGTCCTTTTCTACTTCTCTCCCTCCTTTTTCTTCTCTTTCTCCGTGTCTCTAATTCTCTACCTCTCCCACAATCCCAAACGAATGACTCTCTCCTCCCGAGCTGAAGAAATAATCAGTTTCAGTCTCGCAAAAAGGGGCGGGATCAGATCCCGAAAGCGTTTTGATAAAACAAACATAGAGCAGCAGCAGCGGCAGCAGCTCTTTGCCCCTCTAGTCTAAACTAGATTGATAAATTGCTCCACTACAGTACTTTAATTATGTATATGGTATGCAGAATAAATCACTGAGCATCAGCACCTCAATCAAGCACTTTTTAAATGATAATTGCATCTTGGGTGAATCAATCTTTCCATTCCTGACATTTTGCTAATTTTAGTTTTACGGTGGGGGTAATGGCATATGCCACACGCAAACCTAATGACATCCTTTATTACACAAAGCGAAGACAAGGCGGCGAGCCGGTGCGTGTTTTCCCCCTCCTGGAGAGGTACCACAGCGTGAGGAGGGAAGGCAGGAGGGCTGCGAATCTGTGAGGCGCGCACCGCCCGCGGCAACGCATCTGCGGCCGGTCAGCGCGGCCGGTCAGGTCCCGGCTGTGGGGCAGTAACCAAGCTCGCCGCACCCGGGGATCTGCGGACCCCAGGGTTCGGAACGTCCCTGCGTAATGCATCCCCGGCACCCCCGAGGCGGTACCTCCGGAGCGGCTTCACCTCCGTCGGGGAGGGGCGGGCGCCGAGAGGGGGCAGCCGGCCCACGGCCTCCTGCGCAGCCCAGAGGGCGCCTACCCCTGCGCCGCCTCCGGAGCCCAGTACGGCGGCGGTCCTCCGGCATTTGCCCCCGCCCCCGAGACCTCCTGCCCAGCCCCTTGGCTGGGCTCCCCCTCCCGAGACCTGCGCCTGGCTGAACAGCCCAACTTTCCCAACTCATCCGGCTCCGCGCCCCGCGACGCGGGGAGTTGCTCCAGCGCAGCGCCGGCTCAGCGGCGCTTTCTCCGCCAGGAGCAGCGGCCAGATCCGGGCCCGCTCGCCTCCTGGAGCAGGTCCCGGCCACGAGAAGCTGCCGGAGACGGTATCTAACTGTGTCAGACTCGCCCGCAGAAACGCAGCATGGAGAGCACGCTGTGTGTGGACCGGGCTTTGTTTTTTTTTTTTTTTAATAGGTTCAGTCGCTTCTAAAACTGGACTGAAAGGACTGCACTGTGAGTTGGAATCCAGATAAAACTCATGCAATGATTTGAGTACAACTGGATCTTGCACATACTTTTAAAATTTTTGTGCAGATAGCCAACTTTTAGGTTCCTTTGGGAGGAGCAGGGCAGTTTGTAACGGCGCAGGGTATTATTTTTATGATAGATACTGGAACAGCACACGTGATAAAACCAAACGACTTAATTCAAACACAGAGATAAATATATATTCGGGTTATTTTAATACAAGTCCTTGGTCTCACAGTCTTTTCCCCTAGAAACATCTCATTGGGCCACTGACCTACTTCCAAAGTATTTGACAGTGAATAAATACCTTTTCAGTCCAACTGTACTCTTAAAGCATGGCTGCTCAAAGCACAGTCAGAGCAAAATAAAGCTCAGGTAGTTCAAATGCACCCTGAAATTGCTCACAATGCAAACCCTTAGAGAATACTGAGGGTCTCATCCATGTCCTGGTCTGCTTGAATGAGAGTTCACCACTCTCAGTGCAGTGACATCCTGCAAATATACCCACAACAATAATGGCAGTGATACTGATGTGCTCAGAGCCAGCCACCAAGCAATCAGATACAAGTGAAGCACATTGTACACAGTGGTAAGAGGCACATATGCACGGCAGTGTTAATGTTCTGTAATGCAGCCTCAAAAACATTGCGAAAGAAATACTTTCTCAGCTTCAGGTCTGCTGTGAAGCACGGCAGGAAAGAACTAGAGAACAGTTACAGAGGTTGTACCCTTGCTATGCCTCTTCCATAGACAATTTTGGTCTCCCAGTGTGGCACCAAACTATCCAGTAATATTTGTATATTCTTAGTGGCAAAAAATAGAGAATTATGTTAAGACTTGACACACTTGTGCTCTAATTGAAAATGACTGGCATCTGCTTTATTTCGTGCAGGATGTATAAGTTTTTTGGTGTCTGGTTAGTTGGTAACACAGCCCTTCAACTGGCAAGACAGAACATGAGCACTGTCATATTTTGAAAGTTGTTACAGTAAGCAAGTATTTCAAAAAATAAAAGTATACAGCAATTTAGAACTTCAACTACACCTCCATGTGGGCACTTGTGGTCTAATCTTTTTATAGTGGTGACCTTCACATACTGGAGCACCTTAAAGCCATGCCAAGTTTTTGTCACGAGCACAATTAATCAAATCCATGTAAAGGACATCTTGGCTTTTACAACAGGATTCAGATACCAGATGGACAAACAGATATAAGGGGAGAGATGAAGATTTGTCACTCGTTTCAGGTTTAGACAAGGCATGAACTTATGCAGCATAATTTGAAGTGTTTGGATGTTTTTTTGTTTCCCTCTCTTTGGACTTAATTTAAAAACCTGAAATAATTTCAAACAGTAAAAACCTCTTTGTTCTAATGTCTGTACATGCACTGAATCTCCACAAATGCACCCTTTTCAAATTCCTGGCACAAGAAATTTCTGTGGACAGCTTTTCTGCTGTCCACAGTCCATATATAGATCTGCTGACAATTTTTTTTTCCCAATCTACCACCTGAGGCATGCAGCGTCTTAAACCATGAGACATTGGTCATAACATAATAATTGTAAAATCTGATCTCCAAAGGTTTATTAAAGAGTGCATCCAAATATCTCTTTCCATTACAAGTGTGATTACTTCAAGGTAACATTTCCTTTGAAGATGATTATCAAAGTATATTTTTGTTCTTTTGTGGATGCAGAGTATATTTTTCCCTTAGGAGAAATGAGATAGCCAGCTTACATCCTTTAATAGTATTTAAACTGAAAAGCAGTGAGGTTACTATGAAATTATCCACCTCCTTTGCATCTTAACCCTGGGCTACCTTGGTTTTTATTTTTTGTTTCAAGTTCTGCTAAAACCCATTCCACTCTACGCCTTGCTTTCTTCCACCACCTTCCTATTTGTAAGAGCAACACAGAATAACTCTTCTTCCCATGTCTGGCTGCTTTTAAACTTGGCCCACGCTGGGCGCAGCTCTTGAAGAGAGCTTTATGAAATTATTTTAAAGTGAGCTGGGGCGGTTGCCACAGCAACCCACCCTGAGAGAAATAGAGGCTATAGATTAATCTACCCCACAAGATTATTCAACTGTACTGTATTTGTTCTTCATTCATTCAGAATATTCCCTCAAACCATATGCTTTTATAATGAACAAAAATATATAAACTCAGATAATTTCAAAGATAGCAGGGTTGTATTCCAGGAGCACAAATTAATTGCTTTGTAAACCTCTGCAATGAGATGACACATACATGATTCCTTGCAAAATTGTTTAATTGCAAAAAAATATATCTGCAAGGTATGCACTGCTGACATATTAACTTAAAATAAAATGGCATGCCATTACTAAAATGGTGTTATCACCACACACATCATGCAATGATTACAGAAAGCCTTTGTCACAGGTGTGCTTGTATGTATATAACACAGCTTTGCTCTCCTGGTTTTGCTTTGAACAAAAATCTAAAAATAATAAATAGTACTTGATGATATTAAATATAAAAAATATTAAACACTCACCACATACACCCTCTTTATTGTCAAAATCATCCACCTCCAATGCTTTACTTAATCTTTCCCATGGTAGTTACTTCACAGTTTACAATTCGTGTTCGGCACCTTGGATGTTGAAAAGCACAAAAGTAGCACATTATTAAAATTCAAACCTTCAATATATTTTAGGAGATTAATGAAGTAATTTCTATAAAAAGAATATGAATCTTTATTGATATGCACTTAGGCCTATCTTACTTGTAAGTAGCTTGACGTTTTCAGAAGCTGTTGTAAACTCCATCTAAAGCCTACCTTATAGATGCTACACTATCAGTAAAATTACAAAAGTATTGATCGCAGGCTGTACTTATCCTCCAGCTGGTATTTATATTTTGACATGCATTTTGGAAAACACAGCCATCTCATTGTTTAATAAATGCCTATTTAAAAGGCCAAGGCGAGTTATAAAGTGGTAAAATTTGGCATATTAAATTTCTTCCTTCTGTAAAAGGCAGGTCTGTGTGGTGCCAATTCCAGACATGTGTCTCCTTGTGTCTCCTTTGAGGAAGGCAACCAGGTAGCTCCCACAGAACTTTTGTTTACCCCAAATATTCATTTTTCTCTGCACACGTAGTTGTGAAGAGGAGGTCCCAACTGAAACGACTTGGTCTTGAGGGGTGACCTTTCTGGCCTCTGCTCCAACCCCTCGCACCTGCACACATCATCACCCGGGCTTCTCATCATTTATTTATTGACTCATAATTTCTACGTGATGGGCTGTCCCGCCGGGTGAGGTGGTCGGGAGTCACAGCCGGAGTAGGTACGACACAGGTGTCTGGCCCCATCTCTTCCTGCTCCGCGAATCTGGCGGCGCCGGGAGGGGCAGCGAGTGCCAGGGGGTCCTGGGTCGCGCCGGCGCTGCCGGTGCTAGGGCCGCCGCCCTTTCCTCGTCCCCGTTCTGACGGGAAGACGCTGGGGCGGTGCGGAGGCGGTGTAAAGCCGGCCGGGCGCCGACTGACGCCAGAGCGGATGGTCCCGGCGAGGGCGGGCGGTGGGAGCAGGGGCTGCTCTACTGCAGCTATGGCTATGTGGAACTGGCCGGGAATAGCAAAGGGTTGGGAAGTCCTGACCAAAGGCCGGCTCTGAGGAGTCTGGAAGAAGAACCCTGCCCCGCGTCCCGCGGCAGAACTGCCCTCATCGGGCGCCTGCGGAGCCTGTTCAGAGCCTTTGCCCACAGCTCCGACCTTTGGAACAAGTGGGGGTCGCCGCTATGGCAGGCTCTGCAGGGCCAGCGGAACCCGGGTTGCCAGTCCCGTCGGCTCAGGGCCGAGCTGAAGCAGGGTCTGCTGCCCGCCAGCCGCGGTAGGGCAGGCGGGGGGTGGTCGGAGACAGGGTCCCGGGGCTTCAGAGGGGGCTGCAGTGGCCAAACGTGTGGGGCCAGGCTCGGAAGTTCCAGCAGCCCATGACAGTCCTGCGAAGGGGACAGATCTGCGTCCAGCTGTCTGGCATGGAAGCCATGGAGGGAGTGAGATTAGGTGGAGGGCTTGGAGTTCCACTAACACAGGACACAGGGCATTATCAGTTAGTTCCCAGCCTTTTGGAATTTTTCAATTTAGCACTCCCCCTCTCTCCCCCTCTCCTCCTGACACCGCCTCTTTTTTTTTTTTTTTTTTTTTTTTTTTTTAATAGAGATTTTTTTTGTGCTCCCCTGTTGATATTTTCCAGGGCCTTTGCAGGGAAGAGATAGATTTTAGAGGGAAGAAAGCTGCCAAATGCGTTAAGTTAACAATGAAAAGGGGGTTTGTTTGTTTTGCTAAATTGATCCAGTTCTGGTAATCTGTAGTGTTTCATTGTTACTAAAGGCAGTTTCTGAAACTGTAGTTTGCAAGTTGCTATTGTCCTTTAAATAGCTCATAAACACCTGCTCAAAGATTTTTTTTTTTCCAAGAAATTTTTAAATTTTAATTTTTAAAAAACTGTTTTCAGACTAGAGATAGGAGATAACTTCTTCATAGAAAAAATACAATTTCTTTCAAAGATTAGACATTACTAAATTTGTCCTAAAGAGTATAAAAATAGCATTTAAAATAGTATTTATCACTTTGATAATGACAACACAGACTGATATTGGAATTAAATCTGTGTCTACTCTTGTCACGTAGGCATTTTAGAAATAAGTAATTCTTAAAGGTATGTATCTTTTAAAAAATTTTTCTTCGAAATGAGACTGAAATGGCATCTGAAGGAAGTTAATAGCTATAGAAATCCCAAATCTCCTGCTTAGTGTGGATGGATGCTGTGGATGCTGCTGTCCAAAGTCCCCTTAAGTCTGTTGAAATCCAGTGTACTCTGACAGGCTGAGATGAGATACTAAAATGGAAGCTCAGCTCTATGTCACTGGCCACCAAGATCCAACTTCTGCCTCAAAATTAATCTTTGGGTTTGCTCTAAGTCCAGTTCCTGTACCAGCCACTATCTCTCTGTAAGTAATTCAAATGTACTTGTCATGGTATGCCAATGTTCCACCAAATGTACAGAGTTTATATATACAGATATGCATTTTAGGGGTACAACTCTTGTAGCCCATGATTTTACTTAAGTGTAAATATAGGTAGAATTTAACCTACTAACCTCTTGTTGAAGTTTAAGGACTCCAAAAATGTGTCTAGACTTGCCTGAAAGAAATGCATCTAGGGCTTTGAAGATTTTCAGTGCTAGTACAAAATCAGCACACAAAACTTGTCTCAGACAAACTCAAATCTCAGTAACTGTTTCAATTCTACATCCCTTCCCCAGTCTCTTCTGACATAAAGTTAATTAGGTAAAATTTTGAGCTAAGTGGGATTTTTTTTCCCCCTTATGCAAAAATACAAAAATAGATCAAATATGAGCTTAGAGTGGAAATTTGGAATCAATTCCCCATCTTAATAGGGTTTAAGTACAGGAACGTATTTGAAGAATAATTTTGGAAATGCTGTCATTTTCATGAACTGGTGTTCATGTCTATAATTCTGCATCTTCATATGCAGAAGCATCAGAATTTTTTATTTCAAAAGCAAAGCATTTGATGGAAGTGTAATTTACTGTGTGGTCTAATACATCTGTGATTAAAGTCTATCAAGATTGTTAAACAGCCTCCACCCAAGAAATACAGTATCTTTACTATTCAACTCAATTGCTAATATAGAAGAGCTATTTTTCACAGCTTCTAGAATTTATCCAGAGGAAGATAACTCTGTATTTCATTGTTAGTTTATGCAGCTTTAGAAGTCTTAAACCTCTGTATCATTAGCTGTGTATTTCTAAAGAAGTTTCTGTTAGTGCAGTTCCTTCTACTTATCTCTAAGAGGAAAGGCTTCCATAAATTGTTTCAGAATTAGCATTTAAGCAAGGAGCACCCTTTTTATTCCTTCTACCACATTTATTTGTCCATGTGATTGCCTGCCCTGAATAAGGAGAATCTCTCTGTGATTCATTTTCATTTTGGGAAAAAGGAAAATATTTTTGTAGACTGTGCGTTCCTTCTCTTTTCCAGAAATGGAATTGCCTAAGGTATTGTGATATTTTCAGATATTTTGACAAAAAATGCACAACCTTAAACAAAAAATATGATTGCACCCCCTTGCTAATTGTGTGACACTCAAGCTTTTGTCTATCTTTCACTGAGTGATGATGTGATACAGAAGCAGACAGCCATAAATGGCCAGAAAAGGCTTAATTAAGTATTCTGCAGCTGCTACAAATTAGATCAGCATCTGCATCTGTGTAGACAATGAAATTCATGGTAATTTTGAGGGCCAAGCAAAGTGGAGGTTTGTTTTGGATGGACGCCTAGCCACAATTCAAGCAGAATTCAGACTCAAACATGTTTTAAGGGGGGAAAAAAGGGTTGGTCAACTTCATCTCCTGTTGCTGAAAGCCAATATGGTTTCCCATTCTGGCTTTTGATGTGTATTCCAATGTGAATGAAAGGCATCTCTTAGAGTATGCAAAATTTGGGGTTTTTCACCTAAAAAATAATTCCCAGGAGTTTTCCAGATTGGACTTGGAGCTATATTTTAGATAAGCAACCATTTTTCTGCTGTTTTCTGACAATTCGCCTCAATTTCTGATTTCATACCACTTTCTGGAACTAAAATTGGAGTAAATGATGCACAAATGTTAATGGTCAATGATCCATCCTTTTCTAACAGAGACAAATTAAATATAGAATACAAGAGCAATAGATTAGTATCTGGAATGAGGGTGTGAAGGTATTACTGTCAAATGTTTTTATACAGATATGTTTGCATGCATATACCAAGAACTAATAGGTTATTCTCTGGACATTTTTACAAAATGCACTGGTTTTAGGTGTTTTCAAACTCTTCTAAATTAATGGGGTTTTTTGTGTTTGAACAGCTCCAAACACAAGCATCGATCTGTAAATATGTCTTCTAAGCGCTGCTGTTATACTAAATCTCTGTTGTAAAAGAAAATAATTAGTACAAATATTTCATTAGATGATTTAGAGAGGACTTTTGAAAGGTGACAGGTCTTCTTGATAAGCGAAGATTTCTTAATTTCTGTGACCATAAATGTAATTGCACAATAGTTGGGTCAGCTTTTAGACATGATTATGCCACTTATGTTAATCTATTTAAACCTTCCATGAGCATCCTACTATGGGGTTTTAACTCTTCCCATGAAAGTATTTTAAAAAGTTGATATTATTGTTGTTAAAAGGAAACTAAGCTTCTGGTCAGGTTTGGATTTGTACTTTGGTTTGGATGTATTTAATCTGAAATTGTTACTGCCATATGATCTAGTTCGATCTTCCTTGTACACTCCTGCATGATTATGCACAGATTTAAGTTCCCAATTCTGGTCTATGTTATTGCAAATTTGCACCAATCAGAGCAGCAAGTTTGATTTTAGCAATGACTTCACAGATAGGTACACTAACATGGCTGTAAAGGAGAAGAAACCTGATTACTAAATTGAAGTTCCTTCAATGCGAAATTATTATTATTTTCAGGCAACTAAAAACCATATGAAGACAACTTTAGGGTTTTCTTTTTTTGTTAAAAAATTCAATGAACTTCATTCCATATGTACTGAAACTTCTTGACTAACCTAATATATTGTTAGTCTTTTTAGTTTAAGGTTCTCAGAAACAAATAAATATGTTATAGTGACTCTCATATTTGTCTTTACATTTTAAATCTACAGTTGGAAATTCTGGCTATAAAATCTCTTTACCTCTGGACATGACTGAATTGTTTTCTTTGCTGTTGCTCAGCTAAAGGGGCAAGAGCTGGGGAATAGGTAAATGTTTGGAAGGGGTTTAGAAAATTTTCTGTCTCCTGAGTGAGACTGAAGGGTCTTTTTGTAGTCTACATATTCTTGTATAGGAAGATAAGACAATAGGAATATGGGTAGAAATAACTCAAGAGTACTGTTGCTAGTGGGGATAAATGGCTTAGGAATTTTTGGATTAAATTGAGATTCAATGAGGAGTTCCCACATCCTTTTTGCAGATTAAACCTAGCAGTTGGGAAGCTGTTGAAAGAGTGCTTTTTCCCAGGAACAAAGAAACCAAGTGCTTCTTTGCCCGAAGTTGAAGCCAGTTCCCTTGTACTTCTGTGGAATAATGCAGGCCTAAATCTCATTTCAGTGAGATTGAGGTGTAATATTAAATGGAGTAATTTAAAAGGTGTAATTTAAATGGAGTTAGTACAAGGACACAAAATTAAATGGACAGATTTCTTTTTCTTTTTTTGCAAGGGTAGGAACAATCTCTTGATATACAAGTAGATTATTTCACAGTCTCTTATATTTTACTAAGTGTTAATATGCTCTTTTACAATTACTGCACACAATAATAATTTGTTATTACCAGGCATTCTTTCTGCAATAATTTTAAATTCAGGAGATGGATTGATACTAGAGAAAGGGCAATTTGCAAATAGTCATATAGGACTTTAAAAAGTAAGGGAAAAGAATGAATGCTGCAGATATCTACAGCAAAAACTATAGGAAGCACCCATTTTGTGTACTTCTGTATTGTAATTTTTATAATAATAAAGGAGAGAGAAATTGAAATTATTGAGGGAGATCTTTTTTGTTAAAAAAAGCTTTAAAACAGAAGAAAAAATGTAGCGACACATAAAGAGAAATGTTTGATTTGCAAGCTTTAGCACGTTGGTATCATACTATTCAGCTTTTAACTTTTTTGCCCTGACAGATGTTTTAGGATACAATGCATCAGCTACATTAACATTGGATTGCACTTCATCTGCCATAAGTACAACGTTTAAGTATGTATGTAGAACTAGTAATGCTATATAGCTATATTTATGAACAAAGCTGTAATTGCTGTTTCATTAATTCTGTAATTTTATTAATTTATTTTTATTATTTTTGCCTGTGCAGTTATACATCTTCCAGTGAACTTGCATATGTTAGCTTAAATTTAGATGTTTATTCTTTGCAAGCTGTATTTATTGAACTTGATTTAGAATCCAGTGCCTTTAAAGTTATGCATAGAAAGCATTGTGCTTTTGTCTTTCTTGAAGATTTCTTAAGTGGTGATTTCAGAGCTTGTCTCATAATGCCTAGTTGCTTTCAAAGGAACAAACCCATATCTGACTCCACAATAAATTGTCAGCACTTTAATTGAAAAGGACAACTCCCACTGGCAAACAGTTTGTGCACCTGTACACTGTGACAAGGGGTACACTTTGAGACCTGTCCTTGTTACCTAGTTTATGATGAATCTAGAGAGCAACAGCGTTTTTAAATGGGATAGGAGGGTGGAGCTCCAAGCAGTCATTGGGGGCGGTATGTGAGTGCTTCTCCACCTGGGAATCAGCCACAGTGGGGTGCAGGGGTGGGGAGCAGCTGCAAAGCCATCCATTTGCAGCCACCAGGACAGCTCAGGGGCATAGAGCCCTCAGGAAAGGCTCCAAGTGGCTTTCAAAATTGACAGAAGACTGACAAAGAGGAGAGTTCTCCACTACTTCTAATGGTAGTCTGATCCTTTGATTTCCATGGCAACTATCTCAGGCCAATAGCCAATTAAATTCTGAACAAAAACAACAATTAATGAAAGTCCAAGAAGAAAGTTATATATCTTTTTTAGAATAAGGTTTTGTCTACTGTACCAAGGGGGGGAAAAATGATAAATTTATATATATAAATTCATATATATTTGTACATACACACACATTTTATGCACAGGTATGTGTGGTGTATATGTATATATATATAAATAAAAATGCACATACACTTTAAAATAGAAGCATAAAATGGAAATTTTTCATGTTTAAAGTACTCTTGTATGAAGCTGTAATTACAGCTATTCACTATTCCCCCACTGATTTTTTTATCACGCATCTCATTTTATCTAACTTTTATATGCAACTTCACTGCCTTCAGTAGAAAGTGCCCAGGTTTTACCAGTGTAAGTGAAAGTAGAAAGTTATGAGATGCTTCTAAAATATGATGTAACAGTATATGAAAAAATTTGAATTAGCTTTTGAAGAACACAATCCAGATTGTGAATCTCCTAAATTGAGATTTTTGCCAAAGCTTTGTGGTTAAATCCCATTTTTTATTTACATGCATTATGGAAAAACTATTGTAGATATCCTCCTTGGATATCTATATCTAAAACTATACTATATACTAAAGCTTGGATTTACTGGAAAACACAAACATAAGAATGAAAGCTGTGCTACGCTGTAGCTTTAAAAAACAAAAAGAAAAAAGTTGTAGAATAAATTGCCATAATTTACAAAATTAACCACAGAACTCTTAGTTAATAGGGAATAGTTGGAATATATTTCACAAAAATAAAAGAACGTACCAGGAATTTTAGGGGTGATTCTCTTTCTAACTGAAATAGTTATAAAGTTTCAGTGCATTGAATTAGGTTTTCCTATTTCATTAATAACAGAAATATTTCAGAATTTCACTTAATGTGCTGAAATCTGTTGATGGCAAAAAAAAAAAAAAAAGAAACCAGAAAGACCAGTTTAGGGTACTAATTTAAATTTAATGGTCTACATTATCTAGTGAGTAATCTATATATTTTGAAACATTAAACAACCTTTTTCTAGAAAAGGAAAGCTTCTTATACTTAACTTTCATTTCACAAAATACTTTTCCCCTCACTGTGAAATATAGAATTTACTTCACTGGAATTTCATGAAATTATCCAGGAGTTTGTTACATCAATTACTGTTTCCAAGCCTTTAAAATCGATAAAGCAAAATGCTGATGAATTTAGAGCGTACAGAACTAAAGGCTCTAAACTGCAGGCTGTATGTTTTTTCTTGTTTTGTGTGGCATGAACAATGTCTAGCTAGCTCCAGGAATTGCTATTACTTATTTACTGACTTTGCATTTAACAGTGCTTTGTTTTAATGACTGTTTAGGGGATTTGGTTTCTATACATTACACATTATCTGTGAAAGAGCAGAGTTTTACAGGCATTATGAATTTTAACTCTAGTTTTGGGGGTTTTGTTTGTTCTACATTTCAGACTTGATCAGAAAATATATCTTTAATATTTAGAAGTTTACTTTATGCTTCGACTAGTAATGCTTTATCCTATTGGCCTTTTATTCTCACATACAGTAGGATATCTTTGCCGTAAACGAAAATGTGATTATTTTCATATACCACATTCCAAAACCAGAAATAATGTCTTCTCCATTTTCTTGTCTCTGAAAATGAAGAAAATGGATGACGACTATGCCTGATCTACCTCTGCTGAGGTAGGACCTCCCTGTCAGCTGTATGGGTCTCACACCAAGCAGTCTAGCAGAAACAAAACCAGAGATCAGGGATGTTTAACAGGGCACTGTTATTCAGGTATTATTATTCAGCCTAATCTTAGACTACTCATTGCTGATGTATCATTTATTTTGAAATGTGGGGAAGCTCTGCTACAGAAATAGTCCAAGAGTATATTGACGTATGATTCCTTTTTCTCCCCCATTAGTGTCTTCTATGCTGAACAGTGACTTGTGACTATGGAATCTGTTTACTGAAAAAGATTCACATGGTTAAGTTTTCTGTCTGTTTACTCACTTAAATAAATGTTTTAAATTTAACACAACAATTTGTAATGAATACTGTGAAACAGTTGAAAGAGTGAGTTCTTGAAATAGAAATAATAATAAAAAATGCTTTTCTCCTCTCGAAAATATTTATTTTAATATGTGGTCATATTTTCCTGCATTTTTACATTAATTGAAATCTTATTGTTCTAGGGAAAAAAAAAAGAAAATTCCCTCATCATCTAATTTTTCAGTTCTTAGGCAAATTAAGGAATACACACACAGGCATGATTTGTGGTTTTAAAACAAGGAAATATGTAAATTCACGATATCTTTAAAAAGCACCATGTCAAGTACTTCTCTCATGGAGCCTGTAGCTTACAATTTACATTTCACTTTAGTATAAGGCAACTGGTTTGCATGAGAAACCCTTGATTGTCTTGTAAAATGCTCTAAACAGTGTTAATTTCACTCATTTATTACAAAGGAAACTTAGCTTGATGTTCAGAAGGAATTTCTAAGCCTTAGAATGACTGCTGAAGTTCCAAATACTGAGCAGTCTACAGACAACAAATCCTTTTGATTTGTTTGGAAATTACCAGGATAACTCATTTATTTTAAAGGATGCAGATGGAGAGTACAGAGTACACCCTCAGCCAGCACTGCCTAGCTTCTGCTGTTCCTGCCTGTAGTCCTCTATTTTATTTCCATTCAGAATCATAGAAACAGTAGAAAAAGTGGAAAGAAAGTGACTATAAGTATCCAGTCAGTTAAAAGAAACTTTTCTTGGCAACAGAAGATAAAATCAAGCATTGTATCAAGTTAAATGCAAGGCGCGCTACAAACTTTTCTGTTTTCTCTTGAAGAAAGCTTTGTGAGTGTAACCACGAGCTGGATCGCCCAGCGCTGCGGTAAGTAGAACATTCCAGAGACATAAGAAGAGTTATTTAATATTTTTTTCTATTAAAACTCACCAGTGCCCTTCTGCTTCTCCAGGAAGTTGTACCCGTCAGCACCTGCTGAGGGCTTTGTTGATCAAAAAAATCAGGTAAAAAAATTCCAGTAGAATAAAGCCAGACCAGCTGGCTTTGAAGAGGAGCCCCCCAGTTTGGGTTGTGTTTGCCTCGCTCACCCTCTGCTCTGCAGACCCAGGCTTTTTTCTCCTTTGGATGTTGACCTGTAGGCAGTGTGATGTGTGTGCACAAGTGTCTGGCAGGCTAAGGTGCACCTGCTTCTGTCACTCCTGAGTAAATTTAGCTGTAAAAGGTATCACTGACAAGCAGACCTTTGTCAGTGCTGGCAAATGAACAGAGCATTGCCATCCCCCTTCAAAAGTCCTCTGCAAGTTCAAATGGAAACTATCTGCTTGGTAGTCTTATCCAGTATCCAGGAATTGCTACTTCAAGAGGAAGGAAGGCCAAGAGGCTCATGTGTGGCAAAAAAATTTCTTCCTTTAAATAGATGTTAAAATTACATTATTCCAAGAAGAATCTATGAACAAGATGAGGTTGTGTTCTCTTAATTGTGGCTGGAAGAAAACTTTTTTAAAATAGGAACACAGCAAACAGAAATTTCAATTCAGGTTGGTAAATTGTGCTAACTGTTGAAGTTGATTATCTTTCTTTTCCATAATTCATTGTGATTTTTATCCAGTAAAGTGTTAGAAAACTTAAACATATCACATAAAAGGTATTAATCTCATTCACAAAATTAAAAAGCATGCAGAATTGAGAGTCTGAATTTCAAAACCACGTTTGTAGCACTTATGCTATCATAGTCTAGGAACCAGCCACTTTTAAAATGGGACCTAAAGTAAATGAAGGGTCTTTTGAGGGAAGTGATCAAAACTTGGTATGCTTAACCTTATTGGATATTTATAATTCATTTATAATAAGGGTATTTATAATTTATATCTGCCCCTTGCTTTACTTTTTCTCTTTTTTCTTCCTGGAGATGGCTTCTGGTAATTGAAAGAGAAAGGTGTAATTTACACCTGTGTGTCATCTCACAGAGTTAAAAAAAGAGTCGCCAACATAGGTGCCAGGATTGGTAGCAACATACCTAGTTACTCCATTTTCCACTTGAAAACTAGGCCATAAACTCAAGTGGATTTAAAGAAAAAAATTCAACAGTGTCTACTTTGCTCTAATATGCTATTTAGAGGAAGCAAAATGTTCCTTCCTAACAAATGAGGCAAAAATTGCAGATCAGGAGCTCTTTGTAAGATAAACAAGGTTCCTATTTACTTACTTGTATAAACAACCACTCACCAAGCTTTATGTCTCTGCAGGGGCACCCTTTCAGATAGGAACATGGACCTTATTGGCATCATCTTGTATCCATGGAAACATTTTAAGTACTGCTCTCTCAATATGTACTTCAGTTATTCAGGGTTCAAGAGCTGAGTACCAAATAATTAAGTGTTTTTATTATTTTCTATGTGGAAGCTTAGTTCTTGGGGCACGTATCTGTCATAATAAAGATCTTGTGCTTTCATAATGTTTAATAAAATCAAATGTTTCATTTCAAGCCTCCTATCAACTCTATTCTTAGATTAAAATTAATGTTCTAAAAGTCCTGATAAATTGAAATTCTGAAACTTCTCGTTATCCTTTACTGTTTGAAAAACAATGATCGTAGTTCACATCACCATCAGACTTAATCACTGTTCTTATTGCATTAGTCTAGTCTGGTTTTCTATGTTTCTGAAAAAAGGAATAGGAAGAAATTGATAAGAAATCAGGGTATTTTCTCTTTTTAACCACCATACCCACTCATTTGACTATGTAGTATGTCACAGAAGTTGAGAGCTTAACAATTGTCTTGAAACTGAAAAAAAAGGATGAAAATAAGGGAGCTTATTCTGGGTTTTTATCCAGAAATGACTGGAAAGCAAAAGAATAATTTTTCTTTTAAGATGTGTCTGCCACACTACTTAGTTAAAATATCAAAGCATAGAGATGAGAGAAATAAGGGATTTTATTGATATTTCCATGCAGAAAAAAAACCATAGGCATGAGCTACATTTATTTTCAAAGCTATCATTCTGAAGATCCTTTTCAGATCAAATGTAGTTATTTCAATATTACATTGGCTCAAATTCAAAACTCTCACCTATTAATTGGTTCAACTGATGCATATTTTTAAAGTACTGTGATTAAAATATATGAAAATTAGTTATTGCTATCCATTACTTAACATCTTCTATGTGTTTTTAAAAAATCCTGCCCTAATTTTGTTTATAAAACCATTTTCTTCAATTTAGGCAGGTTGAAAAAATGAAATACCTTGTTAATTAAAACTGCAATCATAAAAACACATTTCTGTCTGTAAAGATCCAGTACTTCTCTCTGAAATGCTACTGTTTTAGAGCCTTGCTTTGCTAAGTATATATGCCTGCATATTATTATCGTTTACCACTGTTACTGTTTTTATTTGCCACGTTGTGTCCACAGCGCAGTCCCTGATGAGTGCAGATGGCACAAAAGATTTCTCCACTGATTAGGCTGGAACAGTATTTGTGCAGAAATTCTGTAAAACTTTGATATGTGATAAAAATTGTTACCTTTTTGCATGCCAGATTCTCCATATCAGGTTTATACTTTTATCTATGGATATTTGTTTACAAGTGTATAATAATTTTATTTAAAAAGTCTTATCATAGTGTAGGTAAGCTGGAGCTGCCTAACCCCCTGTGGAAGCCTCAGTGAGTTCTCTGCCTGTGGCCTGGCCTGTTTGCTCTGCAGATTGCCACATGAGACCTAGGATTGTGATTGCTCTCAGGAACTTTTACACTGAGCCAACTAAGCATATCAGAGAGGTGAAACTTTCAGCCTCCAGAGAAGGAAGCAACGCACAAGGCAATTTTTTCATTTCCCTTTCATCGGGTCCCTGACCTTGCTACAAGGTCAAGGTTGCTGGGGTGCTAAATGGGAAAGTAGAAAGAGAACCTAATCTCAACTCAGCCCTCTGTGTGTTCAGCCTGAGGTTGATGAGGAACCTCTGACCTTGCTCATCATCTTGAAAAAAAAATTCAGCTCTGTTCTTGAAGGATTGCTCAGGTGCCTTGCAAAATACAGTGAAAGCTGGTCTTGACTTTGCTGTTTTGAAATGATGAAACCAAGATTGGTCCTGTTGACTCTACGTAACTTGTAAAAATCCATTTCTTCCTAACCACAGACCTTGGGGAGAAAAAGGAATAAAGAAAATTGGTAGTGGTATCTCTTGGGCACATAAATCTTCATCTAAGTAATATGTTCCCAGCTTTATGATTTTTAGTTTTTTAATCCAAGATATCTTTTTTTTTTTTCCTCCTAGCATTTGTTAAAGAATCACTTCCAAAACGCTAGAAAGTCAGCCTGAGCATATTGCAGATAAAATCTGTCTCCCTTCTCCATCACGCAAAATAGAGATTCAACATTTGGCCTACATTCAGTTTTTCAGGTGCTAAAAAGCTATCACAAAACTGCACAGATCGTATGATAATGGGCATATTATGCAACTCTAGATCATCATATGCCTAACTTATTATTACTATTTTAGTTTTCCACAGATCACTTTTCTAGCACCATCAATTTAGGCATACTTCAGAAAAATAAAGACTCATTGAATGGGTTTTGAATTTATAGATAAAATACAAATAAGTAGGGAAAAAAATCAGGAAAAATTTTAAGAATATGACAAAGGAGCAGGTAGTATTTCTGTAAAAAGAAGAGTGAGCTGAGTTATGTGAAGTCTCTTATGGACTATCAGCAGAAAAAAATGTAGACAAGGAATTCTCCAAGGAGTAAAATAACCCCCTCTTATTTTTGAGCTATCAGAGCAAAACCAGGCCATAAATTCTGATCTTTCCATGCCTGAAGCATACCCAAATGAAAAGGACTGAGAAAGAAACCTGACTCACTGAAAACCAGCTATATTTGAGGAACTTGTACGCAAGAAAATTCGTTCTAGATTTGGGCTAGATATTTGGGCTAGAAAAGGTGTGGGAGTCTGCTTCCCCTGGTAGGAGCAGAGATTTTCCAAGAGGGAATTGCAAAGTTACAGTAGTAAGGTGATGGAGTATGAAATCCCTCATTTACAAATCTACCCAAATAGGTGCGATACAGCAGTAAATACACATGGGAAAATTTGCTTGTGGCTTCCCCTCTGTCACTGTGCAAACTCTGAAAGGACAAAGGATGTAAATATACATTTGGCAAGTGAGAGAGAGAGCATTACATAGGTTTTCCTGATACAGAGTAGGAGCTGAGATTTTTCCCTAAAGAAAAAGTATTGAAAGGTATGTAGAAAGTAGAGGAAAAGAGTGAGTTTAGTTGCAGCATTATGAACAATTTTGAGAAAAAATGTATGGCAGGGTTAAGATAGATAGGATGAGGTATCTGCCAATTTAAGTGGTTGTAAGCAGTGGTGGTGAACCACATTTCACAGAAATTAAGAACTTTATTTAGGAAAGAAGTTGCACAGTAAAATGTTGGAAATAGGTAGGTCCATAAGGTAGGTCCCGAGATGATGGTAATAGATAGGTGCTTATGAAAGGGAATGGAGTAAATGCAGTGGGGTAGAGAAGAAGACAGAGGGAAGAGACAGTGTTTAAGTAGGAGTAATTCTGTTTGTGGCTGTTTGTAGGCAGAGGCAGATGTATGCTGTGCAACAAAACCAGTCAGATTTGGCATAAATGTAGCAGGAAAAAAGACAATCCTAGAATCAAAGAATACCAGTTTGGAAGGGACCTCAAGGATCATTTGGCCCAGACTTGGAAAAAGCACGTCTATTTGGGTGGGAGAAAAAGAAAACTTTGGAACATGTTTCTGTGCTTTTCCAGTTTTATGCCCTAAAGTGAAAACAACTTTTCAAAAAAGAAAATTAAAAGCACTCTAGGGGAAGAATAAATGAGTAACTGAGAGAAGAACTGACCTTGCAGTGAGTTACTGGTTCTGCAGAAACACTGAGACAATTGTACACACAAATGTACAAGCACCTCAAATGCTCCTATTTGTAGATTTTGTTTAAAAAATGCAAAAGAAACTATGGGGAGAAGTTATTCATGCAGTCAGAAGAAGTACTTTGTGACACATGTAGGAATGCTGGGTAGCCAGTATGTTTTTGTAATTCAATATACAGGGCATAGGGGCAGCAAAGGAGGAGATGGATGCTGCAGGGCCCAAGTTTGGCATCTCATGCAGAGCAGACTTTGAGTAGCTCTGTGAAGGTTGTAGCACTGCCTCAGTTACATGAAGTTCACATAGAAGATGCACACTAGGTGCACACCTATTAGATGATGGGCTGATAATAAGGTTCATTCTAGGAACTACAAATACCTAACTCACAACAAACCTGTCTTATTAGATTCTCTCACAGTCAAAATAAAAAAAATGAAAATCAATTTTGAGATAGAAGTGAATGCATCTATACCCCTGGAGTGAAAGCAGCTGCAGTCTGGAAGAACTCAGTTATGTATAGGCCATTATTTTAAATGTGCTCCAGGACTGTATCAACATAGAAAAGACATGAGAACTTCCCCAGGAATGTTTACAGCAGAACAACTAGCACTGATTATAAGTTACTTTAAAGTAATAAATAGTGACCTTTTCTACCAAAGTGCAGTTTGTTACAGACTGATCTGCTATGCTGTATAATTCTTTTACATAGTAATTGCCAGTACAGTTGCCCAAGAATTGAAATGAAAATATGATTAGAAGTCATTCACAGATACTATCTAAAAGCAAACTGAAACCCTCAAAATGTTATGAGCTTTTAGAATGAAATCATTTTAGTGCAAATCAGCAATATGTTGTATTGTAAAATTAATTATTTGAAAAGGAATATTTATAATAAATATTGGAAAGCATCAGTGAAATAAGGGGTTTCACTGAACATTGCCAGTTTCATGTAAAAATGACTCAACTCCTTTTCGCACAAGTCATTTTTCGTATTTTGCTGCTGTCTCCCTAGCACATAAAATCTCCAATTTTATAGATAAATTCTGTTAAATAGATAAGAGATTTATTTTACATTTGTCCCAGTGACTACAAAAGATGCTTTCAAATAAATGAGCAAGTGGGCCTCCTTCTTTTTTAGTGCTTTCATTCTATATGAACAGTTGATTTGAAAGCTACCATTTGAGGTAGTTCTGGGACCAGAGACATACACAAGATTTTCATTGTTTATGAGTTCTCAAATTTCAACCATTCAAATTTAAAGTTAACACTTGGGGGTATATGCCTTGTGCTGGATTTTCTATGGTGATTTAGCAGTAATTTGAAATGAGCAGAAGGAGGGCTATTCTAGAATATATCTGTTAAGGTAAGATGTAGAATTTTTTCAGTGGGGATTGCTAAAACCTACAGATTTTTGGAATAATGAAAGGAGTTCAGGGATAGTCATGGTAATGTATCTGCTGCCTGCTCAAATAGTGTGTCTGCCAAGAAGAAGTTTGCCAAGAGAATACCAGGTTGTGTATGTTTGTCTGAGACTTCAGTCAGAAAACTGGCACCAAAGAGGGGAAGTGATTAAAAACTCTTGTCATGCCTATATGCATCGACCCAACTAGCTTAGAGCTGCATGGCAGATAATTCTGATATTTGTGGTATTTTAAGCACTCCATGCTATCACAGAATCTGAGCATTACCTAAGGTGTGTATACTTTGCATTGTCTATTGATAGATTGATGTGCTGTCTGCTGTCTGCTCCCTACCTGTTTGATCACAGTTTGTAGTACAAAAGGAGGAATATACAGGTTCTTCTTTCTCTCTCTCCATATTTCTTGCTCTTTGGAATGGTACAGAGAACTAATCTCACCTTGACTTTCCCTCTTTGTTCTATTTTCAGTTCTAAATATGACAGCAAACATTGTCCAGTGCTCCATAAGCAGTAGGCAGAAAAATGTCTAGTAGCATTCAGATATTCTTAAGAATTGAGTTTTGCAATAGCCACTTGTATATACAAAAATGTAATTCCGATCCTCTGTTGTTTCTTGGCATTAATGTACACTATTCATTGAGACTGAAACAAAGGTGATGCCTCTAAGAGCACTGATTTGAACAATATCCAAAATCAGTCTTAGGAATTTTGATTAACTTCTAAATAATTGTTAAATAAATGTTACTTTGGAAAAACCCTGATCAAATCCATTAATGATAAGTTGTGAAGTAGTAGTAATAGCTGATATGGCATTAGATAACATAGATAGCGTAGTTAATTGATATCACTGCCTCAAACATGTATACCTCATTAGCTCCCAAGAAGCTGGAGTGATTATGGTAGTATTACCTGCAGTTGAAATACATTAGTTAAGATGCATAAAATGGAAACAAGTGTTGCTATATCATTTTACTTGGTCATTCAGTGACTCTCTTTTTGGTAAATGTTGCTTGGCTATTAATGAATGCTTCCAGGATTCTGATGAGTTGCTCTGTTCTAGATGAGCTAGATTTTAAGGGAATATCATATGGTTCAGATGAAGACCTAAGTAGTCCAAGGACTCTGCACAGGGTGAAGCGATCAGTCAGGTCCAGGGGTCACACTGATAACACAGTCAGGACCAGGAAGAAGTGGACCAGGGGCAGGGCTGAAATGAGGCTACACTGTCGCTCATTAACCCTTTAAGGAACAGTGCAAAGATGGCACTGGTAAAAAAGTAGGAGTCTTTTTATTCAGGAAACAGCTACCCAGAGCAAACCCTAATAATCCATCCAGATTACATCCACTTACAACTTAGCTACAATTAATTAAGGCTCTGGACTGAACTAAAAATGAGCTCCTGGGTCTGGGAGCATGGGTGGAGGGTAGATTTATCAGTAATACAGCCTGTCAAGACAGAGCATTGATGGCTTCTTCTTTTCTCTTTCTTGTATCAATGCTTGCAGACACAGTGTTCAGCAAATGCATCTGCCTAACTCACCTTCTTCATAGTGGTCCCAAGTAGTGATGTTGGAAGAATTCAGGTTGAGATTACAAGTGGAAGTGGCATACCCATCCTCACCTTGCAGGTGTGTTCATTGAAGTACAGTATAGACCACATGTGCAGACTCAGGGGAGTTTGGATTTGGTTTTGAGGGAGGAAGGACACATATTTGATGAAGAGTCCTCAGTTCATCTTATTTTAAGTATGGCGGCAACCCTCAACAACAAATTGGGAGAAAATACAATTGTGTGTTGGCGAGATAGCTGCTGCACAGTTCCATTGGACTACAAGGAGGTTTTTTCAACAAAATGAAGATGTGAGCTTAATGAAGAACTGGGACGTGCAAAGATGACAGTCTGCATCAGCCACTTCAGCACCTGCCAGCATAAGTGCTCAGTTTTGCTTGGACATAAGTCCAAGCAAAGCTGTTGTTTCTAGGGGAAGTTTCTTTTTGTTGTAACTTTAGAGGAGCGACAGTTGAATGACAAAAAGAATGAAAAATTGGTTGAGCATGTTTTTGTTGTCATCAATGTTGGAAAAAGCATACCACATCCAAGTACTAAGCATCAAAGAAATTACTCTTTACATAGGAAACTTCTGTACCTGCAGGTGATCTTCCCATACATGGTATAATTCTGTTGTCAAGGAGATCCAAGTTTTTCATGACCTGGATACAATGCTCCTTGGCTGGCAGCTGTCTCATCAACAAAGACATGAATAAAGCAGACTTTTTTCCAATTAACATCTGGAAGATTTAATTTTCTACCAAGCCCTTTTTTAATTTCAAAAATGATAATCTGCATCCTGCAGCAGTCCACAGCAGTGGGTGGCTTCTCTGGCGAATTCAATTGCCGCAGAATCACACAGGCCCCTGACTATTATCAAATTATGTGTGATAAACAAACATTTATTTCACTGAAGAATTATCTTCATCTAGTACTTAAATGCAGTGTCAAATAGCCCTTTAAACAGTATAGATCAGGGAACAGCAATTTTTATTGGAGTATCTGGATTGCTTCATTGTTCATTTAACTTGACAGCAGACTACCCGCAGTTTCACCACTTAGATTATTTTTATGCTCAAGGTGCTTGTATTGTAGTAAAATTTTTTATCATATCTCTGCAATGGGATAGTGCCTCATTCTGCATTTCCTCTGGCTCTCTGTAGTTGAGGCTTTGTGCAGAGAGGGTGCTTCAGGAAGCTGGGAAACTCTTAACTCAGCAACTTTTTTCCTGTTGTGTCAGTATGATGCATTGTGAAGCTTATTTTCAGGATGATTCTCTGGTGTTTTGGGTAGACTTGTGATGAGAAAAATTCTGTGATTTGTCTTGAATAAAAGAGCATGCAGATATGAAACAGAATTCAAACACCTCCTGAAGAGCAGCCAGAGCCATTAGCGTGCTAGTGGTATTCTTCATGTAGCACAAAAGGGCACCAGTGAAGGTGAGAAGCTGGCAAGTACTATGAGCATTTCACATTCATGGAAACACATAGCAGTCAGTAATAGATGTCATATCAATCTTTGGTAGCGTAATATTTCTGAGGAGTTTGATCACAACTTGTCTCTGAGAAGAGTTGGTGATATGTAATAAATCAAAAGGAAAGGCAAACTGTCCTTCTACTTCCTTTAGAGTCTTTCACTGATGTGCTGGGATCGTATGGGAAGCAGAAGAGGAAGAAGGATGGAGGCATCTGAAGGTATCTGATTTTGTCTCTATAGCACAAGTTTCCATGCCTGAGGTAGAGACTCAAACACTTCTTAATGGGGTGCATCAGGCACAGCATTGCCTGCTGGTCAAAATACATGTTTGTCCTGTTTTATTTGCATTGGGGTGGTCTCACCTCAAATTCCTGTGTGCGGTTCCTGGTGTCACAATATAAGAAAAATTTAAAGCCATTGCAGAGTGTACAAAGGAGGCCTGCAAGGAGGATGAAGGTTCTGGAGGGGAAGCCATATAAGGAGTGGCTGAGGTCATTTGGCCTGTTCAGCCTGGAGAAGAAAAGACTGAAGGGAGACCTCATCGCAGTCTGCAAATTCCTTGTTAGGGAAAGAAGGGGATCAGGTACAGACACCTTCACTGTTGTGACCAGTGATAGGATTTGAGTAAATGACATGAAGCTGAGTTGGGGAAGGTTTAGGTTGGTCATCAGGGAAATATTTTTCACCCAGATTTGGAACAGGGTCCCCAGAGAACTGATAGCACCAAGCCTGGGTTCAAGAAGTGCTTGGATAATGCTCTCAGACCCATGATGTGATTCTTGCAGTGTCCTGTGCAGGGCCAGGATTTTGCTTACAGGTCCATTCTTTGATTCTCTGATTTTCTGATTTTCTGATCCTCAACAGCTTTTGATAAAGAACCAAGAATTTGAGGAACAGTGGACCCATTGAGTAGAAAAAGACTTCATGGTCCTTGCCTGGCTTCTGCAGAGAACTGAAACCACTAGGTATAATTTCTGTCTTCAGAAATTGAAGTGAACAAATCATCTGAAGTAGCAGCAAATACTCACTTGCATAATTAGGGCTGTCTACAGACACAAATCTAGTGGTGAAGAATGAATCTTTGCACAGATCATGAGAAGAAGGGGAGGTCTTGGTGCCATGGGTCTGGATACCAGCTACCAGCAGAGAAGAATTTTTTCCTTATTGTAGGTTCACTATTTGTGCAGGTTGTGCATGGAAGTGTTTAGTGTTTATAAGGATTTAAAATAAGGATTTAGTTAAAATATTAAAATAAGGATTTCGTTTATTTGATCTAACAATCTCCATAAGATTGACATTATCCTGCAGTAGTGTCACAGTCGGCAGTCATTTAATGCCTCATCTTGTGAGGTCAGGATTCCACGCCCAACTGTATTTAGCAGGTCAGTACAATAATTTTAAATGTCTTTCTTTCAGATTTTTGCCATCTTCAATTATACCTTTCCACCCTACTATTTGTGCAGTTTTCTTCTGTCTGAAGACTCTTTATTGTTGTTCTCTATTGCACAGCATGACAAATTACCCATTAAACCATATCTTTTCAGCCCAGAAATGCATGGTAACAGAGAGTCATGGCATTATCACATGTTGTGTATTTTATTTCCTCACAGTTCATTCAAGGGTGTTACTTCATTTTCCTGCTTCCTTTTGTCATCCCATGAAGATTAACTATTCTAGTGTTCCTAAACTTTAGGAAAAGTTAGACACATATCTTAAGCTCAGAGCAGTACACATACAATTCTGTGTCACTTAGCACTTCCCTTGCATGGCAAAATCATATCAATGATTTTGAGTCCCTGCAGAAGCCATAATAAGGCTTTCATCCTTATTATACAGCTGAACAACCTGGGAGTGGGCAAGAATAGTATTTGCTGCCTCAGGCCATCAACCAAATTAGCTGTGAGTCACCACTTACTTCGACAGTGTGCACTCAGTTCTCTTGGGAGTTATGAAACTCTCTGGGTCTGATGCATACTGTGTCCACAGTCTGTCCTCTCCTCTCCTCTTTCTCTTTAATTCAAGATAAACACCGGTAATTGTAACATTTGTGCTGAGATACCTCCCAGGCATTGCAAAGATCTATTAGAAAAATGAATTGGAACAGCTAAGAGTGTTGGCAGCTAATATATATATATAAAAGAGTTCTTTAGAAATTGTGATTAAGAAGACACGGGGAAATTTTGCTGTTGACAGCATCATCCAGAGCCCTCATTAGCGTTAGAGAGGGACAGTTTGACATGAACAGGGTAGTTTATGGTCTCATAGATTCCGCAGCATTAGTGCTCAGTCTGAAGAGAACTGCAGGAGCAAACACGGAGTGGTCCTTATAACCTATCTCAGATGTGAGATAGGATCCCTGTTCTTCTTTACAAGGTATTTTATGGGCCACTAGGAAGAATGTTTGATTGAGAGAGAGAAAAACCCCACTTCTGTAAGGCAAACTAGAGGAATTAGCACTTTGGGTAATCAGAAAGACCACTTAGGATGAAATTTGACTGGAAATAACTTCATACGCTTTCATGGAAGTATTGTTGTAATTAACAAAATGCTGCTATTTTTATTTAATACCATTAATTTTATTATTTATTTAAGTAATGCTTGCTACTAGAAAAGCATGAAAGCAGAATACAATAAGCTGAAAGTGTCATACTGCCAAGAATCCCAAGACCCATTTGCAGACTTGTGCTAATGGTCCAGTAACTTAAAGAGTGGCAGATACTGAGAGACTGGTCTTGAGATGTGCTGGAAGAGCCAGAATTCCCAAAAGCTAATATAGGTACAGATTTGGCACCACGCCACCCTCTGCAGCATTTTACTATGCATTTTGCAGCATTTACCTGTTCTTTGCCTATTCCGAGTCTTACATGTAGGGATTTTTAAAATTCCAGGTATCAGTTAGCACCATGAATAATGTAATTATGTTTAGTTTTTTCAAACATATCTCTGCAAGTTCAATGGGAAGATTAGTATATAAATAAAAAGACATCCAGCATTTAGAATAAGCCTGATTTGTGAACCAAAGACAAAATATTTTACTTTGTTTTTGCAACTTTTTATGAAAAATCTGTAAATTTATTTAAATGGGAGTGGAAATCTCTGGATGTTACAGTTAGTTTATCTTTCAATGTCTTTTAATCCACTTGCTTTAGAATGTCAGGTGGAAAATGCAGCTCCAGTATGTTTCTCTATACATCTCTTTGATATAACTTTGTTGTTGCAGCTGATAATTGTTGCTGCAATTGTAAGAATTATATAAGCTTTGTTGCAGAAATCACATTGTAAAATATTCCAAAAAACTGGACAATGTTGACAGTTGTTTTCAGCAAATGGCTGCTTTACCGTAGCACTGTCAATGTTGATGTCCTTGTGTACATTTAAAAGAGCAATGTGATTAAGGCAAGCTTGTCCATGTTAGATATGAGCCAAGTTTTCAATCTCCTCATGGCAATGAAAGATTGCTCAGCTGTTGCAGACAAGCAAGAATAGCTGGCAGATTTCTGCCATTAAAATAAAAAAAAAATCCTTGTCTTTGGGTATGCATCTATAGGAATGTGTAACATCTGCTACTGACCTTAAGTTCTAGATAAGAACAGCTTGTATTTGTAACTCAAATTCATATATCTTGGTTTAGATGATGCACTTCCAAGGATATTACTAAAGTATTTTTGTAAGAAAATATTTGTCTAGACAGGAGTCTAAAGAATGATGTACTTCAGTTCATGATAGGCTTTTGTTAATTGTTACAGTAGTGAAACACCATTATTCCCCTAGTGTCACTTTCACTGCAACTTATGTCCACCTTATGCTGAATTTAAATAATCTATATTGAATTCTATTCTGAGAATATTTCTTATTTATACATGAAAATCAATGCTGGTGTTCTATCTAGAACATCAGTCATCTTTTCCACATTTTTTTTTCACTCTCAACTAGATGAAAAGAGTACGAAACTCATTTCTTTAACCTTTGTCAAGGGAAATGGACCTGATTCAACACAGTCAAGTCTTCCATCCTATTGACCCTGAATTCTTGATGCAAGATCTCAAAGCCATGGGACGTAGAACACTTTTTGCTGTGCCTGGGTATAGAAATAGTGGCAAGAAGTCCACTTCAACAGCATAATCTCATATTTTCTCATATAAATTAATGTAGACTTTCTTAGTCCAACATACTCATATTCCACTTTGTATCTATTAAAAACCCTTTAAAAAATCTGGATTTCTGACAATACCCTGAGAGAGAGAAAGGCATTGATTTCAGGTTGACTCAGGGTGACCAGTTCAAGTTTTCCCAGACACTCAGTGTGATGCTCTGCACATCATGGACTATGTAGATAAGTCTATGGCTCAGGGAGGTAATATGGAAAAAAGCTGTGAAGCTATCTATAAATACTTTTTTTTCCTGACAAGCTTGTACAGTGTGTGGTACTGAAGTGCAGCATTGGATAGTGTAGCATTTGATAGTATCTAATTACAAAACTATCTTTCCCCTTCTCGCAACCCAGCGACGCATTCCCTTTTTTTCAACAAAATTCTGGGGAAAAAAAAGCCTTGGACAAAAGTCTTCTTCTAAAAATAAGCCCAACTCAAGCCCAGAAAATAGTCTGCTCTGTATATAGAATGAGGCTGAACTCTGATACAAACAGAAGTTTATGACAAGGTATTTGAAGAGACATAATACATGCAACAAAGGGAGAAAGGAGATAATTTAAAGATGCACTCCTCATCTTAATTCTAATATTTCCCTGTATTTTAAGACTTGATGCTGTATTATAAACATTTTTATTAAAAAAATCTTGTTATGGTAAATCATGGGCAGCACCACCTGTGCCTCCTATAATTATCATGTTTCAAATAAAATAACACCAAGTGTAATGAGAAGGGCTTTCCTCATAAGAGAAACTAATATCAGTTTAGCATTTTGCATTGTTATGTTAAAAGGATGTGGTGCAGTAAATGCCACATTGCAGGAAGATGTATTAATTTTTACACAGCCTGTGAAATTTAGGGTGGCAATGTACTTCTTTTCTCCTACTGTTTTGAATAAATATTTGTAACCCAATAGTCCGAATTCAGAGAGCAGCAGTTTAACTCATATTTCCTTTTCAGCCTCTGTGGCTGAAAACCTAAATCTCATAAATGAAGGGGTGTAATTATCAGCTAGTAAATCTCTCTCTCTCAGCAGTTATTACATAAAGTCAATCAGAGTGAAGAATTTTCAATCTGGACTTATTGCTAAAGGAAATCTTTCATGCAGAATTGATGAAATGGGAGAGCTTCTCCCTGTACCCTAGCTGCTTCTGCTTTTTTGTCCCTTCCCTACAGCTGCAGTCATTACCAGGCTGACTCCACTTTGAAAAGCTAAAGCCACATTCTTCAGAACAGTTGCTTGGTGTTGGTCAGATTTCTCTGCAGACTTTTTTTTTCCATTGGAGACATGGAGGCTGACACATAGTTTCCAAGGACTAAGGACTTTGCATGTCTTCTGTCTCCAGAATTGTCTCTTGAATTCCAAATATTTATCAAGTGGTTAGCAAAAGAATATCCAGGTAATTTTCAGCCTGGTGGGACAAGCTTTGAGTAGAAAGCCAGATGGCTGTGAAAATGGATTGTAAAGTAATGATTTAATTTTATGTTATCTTCTTGTCTTTAATACATGTGTGCTTTATTGTTACAGTTAGAATATTCACAGGATCTGAAGAGACTATGAAATCCCACTAACTCTAGCAGCAATTGCAGTCTTTGTTTCTTAGATTGTAAATGATAATCACGCAATGATTCATGTAAAAAAGCAATAATGCAACTTGAAAAAAGTAAAAGGTAAGCGATAAGCTAAACCAAAAGAGCTTGTTACCTTTCCCAAAACAACACTTTTTCATTTCTGACCTAGGTTTATTATTTTCCCCTCCTTTTAGCATCCTTTACATTATATGCTAAAAACAAATGCCTTCAAAGGTCAAACTTTAACTTCAAAATTACTGCCTTTCATATCCTTTATTTTCCTTTCAGGCATCTAAAAAACTAAAGTCAAAGTAACGCTGGATAATTTGAAAAGTTAACATAATTTCGTTTATGGAAAATCTAAGTAAATGTAATTACAATAACCTTTAAGTATGTTGTTTCCCTTCAATTGTCAACTAAATATTTTAAAGACATGAAGTTTTAGACAAATAATTCTTTTTTCTTTTTTTCCCTAACAAGACAAAGAGGAAAAAAAACAGCTTCAAGGGACAGGACATGAACCCATCAGGGGTCACTGTCCCCTTTCCAGCAAAATGAATAAGTTAGGCTCACAACCTTGTTTTGTTCTCTCTCAAAAAACTGTACCTAGATACCACTGGGAAGATGAGGGCTGAAGATTGACACACAACAACTGTAAATACAAACATACAAGTTGATGAATAAGGCCCTGATTCTGTAGGCAAGCCTGTCCAGACACAGCTCCCCTCCAGACCTCTGCTCAACTACAGTCAGTCTGCATTTTTATTTTTCTCTTCATTTCAGTATTATCATGGGCTTTTATTTTCTGAATACTCAAGGCTGATTGGTTAGAAGACAAAACATTGATAACGTTTGATAATGAAGAAACTGTGTGCTAAGCAGAAAAGGAAATATTTATTTTCTGGCCATCCCTGAAGTAAAAGACAAAACGTTCAAGAATTTCTTACCACAACCGATAAGGGAAATTTCCCATTGACTTTCTGCTTTCTGTACGCTGGATAAACCATGTTTCCCAAATTTTGGGACGAATGTTTTAACATACATTGTATGAACCCTGCGTTACAGACCAAGTCAGGGAAGTCCCGAGATATCCTTCACAAGGCTTGCTTGGATGTTCCACCTGTACACTTCTTTTTCTTTGGCTGAAGCCATAAGAACAATGAAAAAGGAATTAACCCACGCTGGCATTTTTGAGCCTAGTTAATGGGATTCTTCTCACCAGGAAACTTTGGAATGTAATCTTATAATTCAAATTCCTTTTCCATCAGTGCTGCTCATACTTTAATGCTTAATCATAAATATTAAAAATCTATTTCATATTTTGAGCTACATTTTAGAGTATTCTTTGCACACAGTAAATAACTGAGCTTAGTCAGCTGTGCGCCCCTTCTTCCAACTCTGCACAGGCACAACTAATGCAGGGTTGAACACAACCTAAATTTCTGCAGCATGAGAATCTTACCAAATACACATATAGAACAACCAACTCCTGAACTTTTATCAGGTGATGATTTATTGAATGTAAATTTGTAAACCTATTCCCAGAAAATATTTTTTTCTGCTGAGTGGTATTTGCCCAAGAAAAACAAGGCCAGAATATGCACCTTCTGTGGGCCAGAAGAAACCTGGCCCACAGAATCGTATAGACCTAATAATGATTGATCTAAAAATTGTTGGGAAAGATAGAACTTCTCATACTTAGCAGATTTTTACTGGATTTGCCAGTGTGGAAAAAAAGAGAATCTGAAGATTTATTTGCACAATGGAAAAAAGTTTTGCACATATTCAAGGAAGATTTAAGACACTGACAAAACAGATTCCGATTAAAGTGTGAAAAAATAAATGAATTTTGTGGCCACTTAATCAAGGCTTTACAGGCATGTCAGATGCTACTTTACTCTTGTATGGATTTTGAGATCCTTGGACTCCTCATCTTTCTCAAAGTGGTCAGGGAAATGCAGTAAGTTTTCAGTCTGAAAGGTAGATTCTTTGGTAGCCTATAAGAAAATGCCCTTTATGGAACACCTGGAATTTGTGGTTATGTGCTGGTAGTGAAAACAGCGAAGCAATTACTAAAAGAAATTCCTTTGTGTCTTTAAGAGGAAGCTACATGTACATAAGTTTCATTTCCACAAATTCTTTAGGAGCTTGGAAGTATCTGGTTTTACACAAAGTTTCAATATTTTCTTTCACTTTCTTGATTCATTTAAATCTTGAAATGACACAGTTGTAATCCATGATTGAAAAATCATGTACTTCAGAAAACAGTGTCTCAGTCCTTGTGGAATAAATCTGTCCTCCATCTCAAGACCTGTGGTGTGACTAAGTGAAAATATAAAATACATGTTCTGCAGAGAAAACATGAGAGGTCTGTGTTTGTAGGTTTTTTTGGTTGTACCTGTCTTTGTTTAGATAATTGTACAATTAATTCAACTGCCTCAGAAATCTAATCATACTTAAAATGAGAACTTATTCAGAACAATGTTTTTGGAACATTTATTCCTCAAGTATCTTAATTTCTGCATGATGATTTATAAAGCCATTCCAGATCTGTTACACAGCCTAATACAATGGGTAGGCTTTGCTGGTTCCAGGACCTCTGAAAACCTTGATGGTACCCTGAAAAACTGATATCCCTTGGTTGTGATCCGAGAGAGCACTAGAGCTGAAGCTTTGCTTAAATCTGCAATTTTGTCTTGGGAAGTGGTGAAAACATAACTGCGCTATGGATTGTGTGGGAAAACATATGTTTGGGGGGCATGGGATGCTTCCAGCCCTGCTGGGATGCTTGGAAGAGGAGTTGGGGTCAGAGCTGCAGAACACACCTTGCTATCGGATTTGTGCCCCATCATGCAGGTGAAGCCTTGGCAACTCCAGGTTACATATCGGGACATCCAAGTCCATCAGGTGAGTGAGTTCATATGAATTTGGGAAAGAAATTTGCACACATGACAATTTTTCTGGCTGACGTGAAGGAAGGAGAGGTCACCCTGCTGCCCAGCTGGTGCCTCTTTGGTACAGCTGATCCCTGAGCAGTGATGGTGCAGATGCTGCCAGGGGGACTAGTGGTGGGGAAAAGAGTGCTATGTGCCTCAGAATCCCATCCACCACCCCAACACCTTGGCCTGTTTTTCAGACAATTTATCAATTTATATATTGATGTATGTTTTTTTAGGAAAAAGCACCTCAGGCCCAGGAATGGCACTAGTTTCAAAACTCTGTCTTAGCTCCAGTGTATTGTTTCAAGGAACTGTATCGAAGGCAGAATTCAGACCCTATTAGGACCAGAGACACAATTTAGCTAACTTCCAGGTGATGGAAGATTAAGGAAAATGTAGTACTGAATATCTCGATCTTTGCTGAATATCTCTTTCCTACATCTGATACTGACCCCCTCTGCACGCAAGAAAACTGACAGGGTCAATAACAAAAAGCCCTTGTTTTGTCTATATGTACTTCCTTGGTCTATGTAAATTGTTCTTTAGCAGCAAAGTGCCCTGCATACCCCTGAAGTAACAGCAACAAAATAGACTGTTTTACGTGTTAGTAGCTGACTGGGCAAGTAGTACCAGAAGGATTATAGGTGGAAGTGTAAACTTTAATCATCTGCCTCAGACCTCAGAAAAGGATATTATTAAATATTTTTTATTCTTTTTTCCTTTTCCCCCAAGTGTGGCAAGTTGAAACTGAAATTTTCTAAGGGTCCAAGCCTTTATTTGCTCTTTTACACAGTTGTATTAATTTTGCACATAGGCACATGTGCCTTTTCCTGAATGCTGCTGTTGTGTTCCGTCATCATTGCCTATATTTAGAGCTTGACATGCAGGAGTGGGTGCCAGTGCATTCAGTTTTGGTAGGGAAACTTATTATATATGTTATCAAAGACATGCTTTACAAAGAACAGAAATACTTATTGAAATAGAAATCATCTTTTATTTCCATTGTCTGAAAGGTTTGATAATAACATTTTCCTTTGTTAAAAATGGCACGCTGCAAATTTGTCTTTGTGTTGGCAATTCAAGACGTTGTGCCCTCACTTAAGATTTCAAATCTGCAGGCAACTGACAATGAGGAATCAGGTTAGCAATTGATTGGAGTAAGAAAAAGAATTACATATTATGCTGAACCAATTTCTATTCACTAATTTCTGATATAGGCAAAAAAACCATTTCAGAAAATCTTCATTTATAATAAACCTGCTTTTTTCTTTCCCTGTGATTCTTATTAGGAGGATGTAATGTTTCCAGTGCCTTAGCTTCTGTTGTAAAAGTCACTAAAGCAAATGGAAGTATATCTATGCATTTTATCAGGATATGGTTTGAAAGAATCCCGCACAAAATACATAATTTATGTCTCTCCAGCACAAATACCCTTTAATTTTAATGGAAGATTTGCTGGTCCATAGTAAGGTATTTTTTATTATTGTGTAGCATAATACATTTTGTTAATGAGAATACAATTTAACTCTGTTAAATCTAGATAGTGTATCTTGAACTGTAATACCTAGTGCTCTATAAGTAAAGGGATTCTGTAACAATGGCAAAACTTATATTTATTACGTGGCAATGATACATATTTTCATTTATGATATTAAGATAATTTTTCTAATGGAAAACATGGGTTGTTTCAACAATTTGAAAGTAGTTAGTTTACTTAGTTACAGCCTTTTTTTTTTCTCAAAGAATCATGCACAATTTGAAAAACCAAGAACTAAAACCTAACGGTCTAGTTCTTCAAACACACGTGGCAGCAAAAGTAATTCCCATGGATAGGGAGTACTGGTCTCTTCCATTACATTACTGAGGAAAAGGAACACATTCAGACCTGACCCTTGTTCTTGCAATCCCCAGCATGAAAAGTAATTTTATGTGATTTTTTGATTTTATTATAGAAATAAGATTGGACATTCTTCACCTGGCACATAAGAATGGCAAGGTTCCTTGTTTCTTCTGCTTGGGTAAATACAGAGATTTGAAATCAAGCCACACATTATATTGCTCGTTGTTTTAAGGTTACCACATTTATGCCTTTAAATAAAAACTTTTAAAAGAGTATTTTATAATTACGGACATCAATATTCTTATTTAGTTACATCCCAGTGTAACTTTTGCAACTCTAGGAAGTGAGAATTTCAATGAATTAAAAATGTGTACATTGAGGTGCTTCTGAGTAATTTCTTGCTACTAGTCCAAGCCAGCTCAGAATTTCACGTCTTTAAACAGATTGAGAGGTTTGGTTTGTGTAACAGACACCCTGCTATCCTGGACTACTTTGTGAGCGGGTGGAGATGGTGCCTTTGAACATGCTAATTATAACAAGTCAGATTTGTGTGAGAGTGGAGAAGGTAGAAGTATCTATGTAAAGTTATATGGATCTATTGACATGCCTAGCACAGACCAGGGAACTAGAAAGGATGCTTTCCAAATCACCCAAGACTTGGGTTTGAGACCATTGACATAGTTTCTGGCAGGAGTTTTGGTGAACAGATGCTGGAACATTTAAGATGTTTGGCTGCACCTACAGGTAAACCAGCTCTGCAGGAATGCTGTCTTGGGACTCCACATATTGCAAGGAAATCACTATTTTTATAAGAGTATTGAATTGACCGTCATACTTCTGCTTTCTAAACACGAAAGAAAGGTACATGGGAAGTCTAGAAAAGGGGAGGTTTGATTCAAAGTCTGCATATAACATCCTTCTGTGTTATTACACAAGCTGTATCTCATTGGATAAAATCTAGAGATTTTTTTGTCTTCCCATTTGGAGAGAAAACACAAATTGGTATCTTATGTTATTTAAGCACAACATATTTGAAGTTTGGCTGAGTTATCTGCTTTCCAAAAAAAGACATCTAAACAAGGTGCATTAATTTTAAATTACCTCTTACATGGAAAACAGTGTTAGTGAAATTATTGTTGTGAGAAACATTATTGTCTTTGACTTACTATGATATTCAGCAGACTTAAAAAAGAAGGACTTAAAAACCAGGCTCCCCTGTTAGCTCAATGTGCTAACTTCTGCCAAACCCAGCAGGTCTGTTCAGAAATATTTGCAGTTCTCCCAGGTTGGGATAGGCTGCTTGAGATCCTATAGGACACTGCTGGCGGCATACAGAGCATTCCTGGGTTTACAGGCCCTACATGATATTTCATGCAGCTCTTGTTTTTGTGGCTATGACCTGTTGCTGAGAGTCAAGCCACTATCTAAACAAGAAGGTCTTCCATCTCACAACGTGCGGCTTTCCAGAGCAAGTGGTCATTTGCTCCAATTTCTTTTAATCATATTAGTACTTAGGTTTGTTGCTGAGAAAAATGCATCAATTTGGAGCAATAGTGCTAGACAAGGAAGAGGGGTTGCACTGGAAATTCAGAATGCATTAGTACATATTATTAAATGTGCCAGGAGGATAATATTATGTTTTCTCCAGTTTCATTGTTAAAATATTCTCCTTACTAAAACAATAAATGTTCAAACATTCAAAGTAATGTAGCCAAAATCCAGTTTATGAAATATCTTATTTAGCTATTAGCAAGATGATATGACTTAAACTACATCTCTGACACCAATTTGTCTGCTGGTGCTATTGAAAAGAATATTTTTTTCATTGCACTTACAGATCTGTCCAAAAAGCAAAGAGAAAAAACAGTATCAGAGAGTGATTTACATTACATTGGATTTTGCTGCACCTTGGCATTGCAAAGGAATCTTTGAAATAGTTGAAAATGTCATAAGGAATAAGTCAGTTTCTAATTCACAGAAAAAAATATTCTGAGTTAAGTGAGGTAACCAAAACATTGTGGCTTAAAGAGCATTCTGAGCAATTGCTGTTTCAGCTGTCTCAATCCACAAGACACTATTAAAACAGACTGGCAGTAAAGAACACTCACAGCCTTTTTTACCTGAAAATATTAACTCTTTCTGAGATGGCTGATGCAAAGAATTAATGAATTAGTACAGATTTGGTTTGCAGAATCAGAGATTTGCATCTAAGAGCGTGAAGCAATAAAAGAGAGGCTGATTTGACATCTTTAGTTCAAATGTAAATACAAGACAGCTAGTCTGAAGTTGGTGAGGTTTCTTTGGATTTATATAATTGCTTCTAAAAATAGAAACTGACAGTCTATTTTTAGATAATCCAAAGCTGTTATAGGTTGGAACCTTGCTGCCCTGTTACCTACTGCCTTCATGAAATACCTCAAGCATATTTGAAAATATATTATTAATTTTAATACAGTTTGGAATTATCCTTTAATGCAAATTTGCCAGGAGTCTGTTTCCTGTCATACTTAATTGCTGATGGATGAAGATCTTTTATCTCTGCAGAACCTTTAAGACAAGCCCTGTTAATGCCACAGAAATTATTTTCTTCAGACAACATTTGAAAAGCACCATATTTTATAGAGCTAATTTCTAAACTGATGAGAGATGTGTTGATTTTACTGATTCTTTGTCCTGGCTTCTTCAAAAGACAACAAAACCATTCCTCACCCAGAACAAAGAAGACCAGAAGTGTTAGCAACAAAGCACATGGAAATTTCTTTTTTCCTTTTCAATAGTTGTACAGCAAGAAGAAAGAAGCAAGTGGTGGTAGGGAAAGGAAATGCTCCTATTCATGAGGAATCCCACCTGCATGAATCCATTTGAGTGTACTCAGGCAGAAACAGCGGGCAGGGCAACTAAGCTTCCCAGGCCTAGCAATTAAATAGAAAAAGCCTATCTTTATCCAAACAGATGATCTATATTCTCGAAATTTCCACCATGCTTCTTTCTGAAGTCCTACTTTTCTTAAAGTGCAGAGCAGCAGGATCAGTAGTTGTTATGGGATAGCAGCGGCTGTAAAGTCACCAATACTGAAAAACTAGGGCAATTTACTAAATCAGCATGAGTGATCCATGTCACTATCAATTTGTTTGAACTTTATAACAGTGGATTTGGGTTTTTTAGTTTTTAGGGGCAGGGTTTGTTGCTGGTTTGGGGTTTTTTTCTGAATTCTTTGTATTTTCCATTGCCTGTCAGAGATCAGCTGTTGTCAGTGAAAATTTGACATGAATGACAGTGGCTGTGGGTGGCACAGGCAGCATTGGGTCTTACCTTGGTGCTACTTGTAATTTGAGGAGACTTGAGCTTTTAATGTTTTTAACATTGGTGCTTTTCACTTGGGCAGTCAGAGGGGAAGAGAAGGATAATAGGGGAAAAATTAAAACAAAATTATAAGAGGAGGCTGGAAAGCAGTGAAATGTTATTAAATTAGCAGCACTGCAATCCCTAGTTTTTCAGAAATACCAGACTAGATCTTCAAATGTGAGGTTGACTTCAGAATAAAGAAAAAGGAATGCCCAAATTAAAAAGAGAGATAGTGGAAGAAACCTTATGATGTGTTAGTCAAAGCCAGAAATGTCAGTGTTTCATTCCATGAATTCATTTTTTTGTAATTTGTCTTCTGTGTTTTTCACTTGTTAGTAGTCATGATTTCTTAAATAGGAAAAAATATTTATAAGGAGCTGAGTCTTAAAGATGCTGGACCTAATTCTCTGAGGTTCGCTTTTATGCAATCCTCCTAATATCCAGTGAATGGTCATAAAGCTGCAAGTTCTGTCAACACTAATTAGGTTAAATTTATCATATTAATTTAGTTAAAATAATTTACTACATTGGGTATTTTTTTTTCTTTGATTAGCATTGCATATAATTGAACGGAAATTTTTTTATCCTCCTTGTATTCTCAGTATTCTCAGTCAAAATCTTAATTAGCTACTCTTGTATCCTTTGAACATTGAAGAAAGAAAGATATTGAGTATTTAAATGATCTTACTTTCTACAGATGAAATAAAGAGTCCAGCAAAAGAGGTATTCCCTACAGCAGAATAAAATTAAACTGTTCAGCACGTGTAGCAACTTTTTTGCGGTGTCTCTTAAAAATTTAATTTTTGAAATATTTTATGCTAATGCTTGTCTTTATATCTTGACAGATATCTTGAAGTAATTTCATTAAAACCACCTAATGTGTCATATATTGAGAAGCATCTTCAAAGCCACAGAAATTCAAGAATTCAAATCTTACATGAGGTAAGGGAGAATTAACAATACGCATGCCAAGCCTGGGCAAAAGACATAGCTTATAAAGTGGGCTTTTAAACACTATTTCCAGACATGTTTTTGTACTTCATGCATCTTGAAAAGGGAAGTAAAGGGGAGAAGAAGCAAAGGTAAATCAATTGTATACTTTTTGGAAATTCATGTAAATAAAAATGATATCCCAACTTTACATTTTTTGGGTAGTAGGTTTGCCTATGGAAGTAGATTTCCCTCCTTAAAATGCATATCTGGATAAGGCACCACCTACCAAATATGTCAGTGAAAAATTTGCAATTGTTCTTGTGTTATTAACATAATAATGCTCACTGTAAGTGTTTATCATACTTGGGCATCTCAATCACAGAGAAATTAGTCGATAAGCATGAGAAGAGTTATTCTCTGTTGCATCAAACAAGAGAAGGTAATAGGGGATCAGAGGGGCTTGGCTCATCCTTTAGAGGTATGGCCACACCAGAAAATACTTAAAAAAGATTCTGCTCTGATTGACCCTGCCTGTTTTAGAAAACAAATCTGCCTACTACAATGTGAATTCTCTGAGACAATGCCTGTGTTCCCTACCAAACTGGATCCCATCCCATGACCCAGTCATGTACACCCACCTTCTCTATTCCCTTTCTGGCCTGCCACTGCATACTGAGAGATACCTATCACCTGAACGTCAAACAATTCCAGTATGGCTATGAAAGAAGCAAAACAAGATACCAGCTGAGGTACACTCTGTACCCAATTATATTAGCAAGCACCAACATGCTTATTTCCATGTTGACTTAACACAGCATCCAAAATGTCTCAAAAGGAGAAAAGTTTTCTGCTTTCAGCTAATCTTTTCCTCCATGTGGTAATCAGGCTTCTCGCAGTTTAGAGGGGGCTAAATTCAGCAGTGGTCCCAGCATGGTCTTGGTTTTGTGTTTGTGTTTGCACTGGTGATCCTTGTGGGGTTGTCTCTGAATGTTCCATCTCTCCTTGTTTCTGGAGGAAATGCTGGCAGAAAAAACAGGTATTACAGATGTGAAATAGTGAGTAGAGAAAGTAGATGAAATAATTAACAGAGAAATTGATTTTTGTTTGTTTAGATAGAAAGATACCCAAAAGCTAACTTCAGAGTTTATTTTCCTGGGTGGTACCCTCTGCCTGTGAGTGGGAAAAAGGAAGACGTGTGGTATTCCGGCTCTTACAGGTTTGGCTGAGCAACGGAGCCGAACACTCCCTTATGTCTCCTGAAGGCACAGGGCATGGCCTGCATCCTTCCGTCTTAGTCCATCATTGCTGCCAGGACATGAAGGGGCTGGCCCATTCGGACCCAAATTCAGGATCCAAAAAACCCCATGCTGGCCTGCTGGAATGGCTAAAAGCAATGAGAATCAAATATATTCAAGGAATGGAAGACAATTCAAACTTTCAGCTGTTATTCTGTCAATTTTAATAATTTTACAGTGTATCACTTGGACAATGTTGCCCTAAAGAAAGCAGTTTGGACTGCTTTTAACAGTCAGATCTCCTGTGACCTGTCAGTTTTCTAGGCCTGTGTCAAGCTACTGTGAACAAAACCCCTCCTTTTTCTCCTTTACACTGGCTTGGCATATGACAAAAAAACCCCAAACAACAAAAGACATACTGCTAGTAATTGTGACCTACAACTGGAGCTGGTACCAGGAGCTGAAAGCATGATTTCTTTAAGTTATGACATGCTTCACATAGCCTAATACCACAGCAGTGACCCTATTGGGTCTTTTGTGAAAAAGTTAAAAAAAAAAGGGGGGGAAAAGAAGAGAAGGAACCCAAAGTTTTAAGCATCAAAATACTAAACAACAGAAATGGTATTTTCTGTCTTAGATGTTTAAGAAAGGTTCATGAAAGACATGAATATTAAGCCAAACATTTGCTTGACTGTGCTGTAGCAGGCTGCAAGAATGTAAACTTTTTTTCAATGACTTCAGCGCCTAATTTAAATCTAGGATTTTTAGTAGTGAGCAAGAGACTATATTTGGCAAAAAAATTCTGCTGGCTTTACTTAGTTACCCAGCACATTCAAAACAATATTCCTTTATAAAAAAAAGAAATAGTCTGGTTTATTCACAGCATGTGTAGAACTTGGACCTTCCACCTTCTCTTGCAATATGTCTGTTGCTGTCTAATGTGCTCGACAGTGCCTGTACTTCATTTTCAGCAAATTAAATTTATGCCTCACAGGAATTGTGGTTTGGTCATGGCACTGCTCCTAGGTACGGGTGGGGTTTGTTTTTTCAACCAGCTCTTGCTTAGTCACATGGGTACATGCTGTCACGCCACACAACTGAATCTTCTCTATAATAACTGGTTTAAGTAGCCATCCACCTCACAAAAGTGAATCCCATTGAATTTACTTTGTGTTTACCATGCTTCCTTCAAACTGTACTGCTGACACAGACAAGTATTTATACAACTTTTATTTTAAACTATTTATTTAGAGTTTGGACCTCAGTAACACTTGTTGTCAGATTTATAGCGCGTGTTTAAAACCAAGGTTCTAAAAACATAATATTTCAGCAAGGAGGAAGCAGTCAATGAACTTATACACTTAGGAGTCTATTCTCTCCCTGGATATGATGGGTATACACATTACTGATGCAGGAGCCAGGCCTGTGAGGCTGAGGGTATGCATCTGTGTTTATGCAACTATGCTTGATCAAAACCTATAAAGATTATCTGCAGTCTTCCTGCTCAAATCCACAAGGCTGATCAGGGAAGATAGGCTTGGAATCTTGATCACTGTAGTCCTCTGGCAGAGGCAGACCTGATGGGATACTCTGTGGTCCATGGGTAAGCTAAGATCTTGCACTGAACTCTGAGGAAAATATAAAGGAAAAAATGAGATGGACAAAATAAAAGAAAAGAAGACTTTTTCTCAGACACTGAAAGCGTGTGATTCAAAAATGGCTTTCAAAAAAAATCTTCAAAACTAGAAGGAGAAAAACATCTTCCACTTTCTGGTAAAAGCTTTCAGGCTTGTTGTAGGGCAGAAGGAAGCATTATTTTGTCAATAAATAAAAAAATCTTCATATAGATAGATATTATCACCTGAGCACTTGTTCTCAATGTCCATTTTCCATGGCTAGCAGAATAACCAGCAGCATGTATGAAGTGCAGATTTATTTATGCCTACAGGAACAAAAGCTACATTTCATGAAGGCAAAACTTAATAAAAAAAATTGGTTTGTGTTTTTTGAATTAACCAATGTATTGTTTGTTGTCTTTCGCCCCTTTCAAAAGCAGTATTTCAAAATCTTTATTTAGAAAGCCACTGGTGTATACATCTCAGCACTCCCTGCACTAATTAATGGAAAAAATAATGAAGAAAAGGTATTGGTTAAGGATTGGGGCTTTTTTCAGTCTTCTTGAAAGTTACAAAAAACATAAAATTGCTAGGCAAACTCATGACCTTCTCTTTCTCTTGAGACTACAAAACTCAATTTTTACAACAGACTTGTGAAATAACAGAGATATGGGTGAAATGACATGACCACTCTTTGCTCAGAACTTCAGTTAATCAGCAGTAGATTGATCAAGCAGTCTTGATTCTTCATCCCTGTAGCTTCTAGGGTTCTACCTTATTAAAAGTTTATGCTCTTAATGATGTTTACTACAATAAATTCTGCATAAATTTGATTAGTTTTAATGCAAGATCAGTTTAAAACTTGACAAAAGGGTGGAAGGAGAAAGCCAACCTCTTTTCTCTCTTCCTTGATACCAAAGAAAATGTATTTGGAGAAAGAAATCCATTTTAAAATGAGATAATAAAAAGTGATAGACAGTACAATACATGCCAATATACATATATATATACACACACATACATATACATGAGCTAATCTTAAAACCTCATCGTTCACCCCACTTTGTTCTCCATATTTAAATAACTGTCCTTGATGTCTTCTCTTTATGTGAAGCAGTAGAAAATGGACACAAAACCCAACAACTTGTTAAAGCTGTCTTTTCAAAAGGTCAAATATTTTAGGCTAATGAGTAGGAAGAGAAAGTGAACTTGGAAAACACAGTATGATCTTTATAGAACAGGCTCTAGAGCAGGGTGATCATACAGACAATGCCAGTCTGGATCATGCCAAAAATGCTCTAACACAATAGTTTTATTCAGACTGGGAGCGTGCAGAGGACTGAAGCAGGGCCTCTGCTATCTGTTCTGTTTGCACCCCAAAAACTGCATCTCTTTCAGGGTAGGCGGAGGGGACAATAGGTGAATTTTTTTCCTGAAGAATATAATTACATAATTACAAATGGCAGTACAGTTCTCTTACTGAAAAGTTAATGAAGGGAAAACAGCATGAAATAATTAACAGCTCAAAACAAAGTTAAAATATTCATGGTGGTAATATACTCAATTGATAATCTTCTGTATAGGACCTTTTCATTGCCTCTTTTCCATGTCTCTGCAGAGGAGTAAAGTAATATTATCCAAAACACCAATTAGATACCTTTTAGGAGTTTTTTACAGGACATTCCTGTCTTGCTACTGCTTGCCCCACTTGGATGCTATAAAGCCATGCAGCTGATTTTTGTTTTCAAGTAACTTTGAAAATACTAAGCATTTGCAGAAGTGCAAATCCTTTATTCATTATGAGATCTCCTCTTTTTCCTGAATGTAAAATTATTGTAGGATATATTGCAAAGATGGAAAGACACAGAGAGTGTCATTTGGATGGTAAGTTTTTCTCCTTCAAATTACCTTTCCAGTTTAATTATTAAGAGTAGCTATATTAATATCAATTTCCTTGTGCTGCCTGTGAAGCTGTGCATTTATGAAATATCACTACGGTGAAATCTTATTGCCAGAGCTGTGAGTAGAGTTGCAAGTGGTTGCAGACAAGTGCAGGTGGTCAGCTCTAAAACAGTGTAATTGTCAAGCACTTTACCTCATTTATAAGTGGTACAAGAAAGCCATTATGGCAACAAATCACTCAGGCCTTGCGGCCATGAAGTGGGGAGGGCACCGCCAAGCAGGTTTGCAGGAAATTAATTGTGAGCTGGCAGGCAATCTGTTATAAGTAATGTGAAAAGGTGACTTTTCCCTTTCTTTTACCTCTTTTACCTTGCCCCCACCCCCCCCTTTTTTTTTTTTTTGGTAGGAATTATTTGAGCAACAGTGTTACTATAAACTGACTCCTAACAACAGTACAGGGATTTCTGTGAAGGTGTATATGTGTATTGATGTTATTTTAATCTATTTTCCGTTCACTCTTCTTCAGGTGGTGTTAAACTGCATTCATGAAATAACAGTTGTGCCTGTAACAAACCTGCATTCCTCATAACGGTTTCAGAGGTGATTATAGAGGACTTTTAGTTGGGCTGTCCTGCAGAAATGGGCCATAGGTGGCTTGTGTCAAAAATAATACGAAGGAGATTTTTCCATGTTTGCTTGCATTGTACTCTGTGATACAGTAAACAATTTAGGATGCTGGCATCCAAAAAGAGACCTGGGCTTTTCCCAAGAGAGTCAGAAAATAGTGCACTCATTCTAGAGTGCAAAGTCAAGGCAAACATTCAAGCAGAACTTTTATACAAAAAATATTTTCTAGTAGAGCCTAAATTATTTGGTTTTCAGAACAACAAAAAAACTCCCCAAACAAAACCACCAAAATCAAGCTGAAAAAAAACCCAGATAAACTAATTATTTGAATTTTATTTTTTGAGAATATTGTAAGATTTTTTCCTTAAATTTTGTGTTTATTTAAAAGCTAATAAAGCCAGATAAGAGTATTAGAATATACCATGGCAGAATAAAAATTAAACAATTTCTATGTAGACTTTCAATTGATAAATTATTTTATGTCAAAAGCTAGAAAATTAATGCTTTTGAATATTGTGCATTGGAATTTTCTTATCTGTTAATTTTTTAGAAGCTCTATACTTAAGAGTACCATAGCAAGAACTCCTTAAGCTGATTTTTCATTACACTTAATCATCTGAGAGCTTCATTGGAAACATTTCCTCTGGGATCAGAGAGACTAGAAATCAATTCTGATAATATCAGAACAAACTTAAAGATCAAAACTCCCTAGAAAGTATGTGATTAATAAATAAAGAGATCTCTATTCCTTGTATAGTTTTTTTAACCTCTTTTCTACTTTGTTGTGCTCTGAACAAATATTTTTGTCTTGCAAATGTTAATATCTTGAAAGATTTTGTAAAAACGTGTCTGAAATTATTCACTCTGAACTATGTGAGTATTTAAGTTAGTACTATTTGCAAAGTAGAATGTGAGAAGTTCAAAGTAATTGATGATATTGAGATATTGTAGGCGTCTTTGCCTATCACTTGTTTGAGCATATGTGTCCAGGCTACCTCAAGTCTCTGTTGAGGGCTGAATCTGAATATCATTTATTTTCCCCCCACCAAAATAAGCCCAAAGTTTATGATGATGAAAAATACACTCTAAGCCCAAGTCCAGCTATAGTTCCAGTCCAGTGGTTTACCAAGGAAGAATTCTGTTTTACATGGTTGATGTCACCTCACCCTGCAGCTGACTGCTCCAACACCAGCAAAGTCCACCTAAACATTTTGATTTAGTATACTGCAATCTTTAAACAGGGTTATGTTGCCCTAATTATATGGTTAAGAATTCCATCACAAGTCACAAGCCACATTGATGTTCCTGAAGGGGGACCAACAGAAGTGTCATACTTTGTCATCAGCTGCAGCTGTTCTTTATGAGTACAGGAAGCACCAAAGTATTACTACATCTGAGTGCAGTTGTGCTAGGAGAAAAAAAAAACTTATAAAAATAAATCAGCGTTGCATAAAATTAAAACATGGATTCACCATCTTTTGTGTCATTTAGGATGTGTCCTTCAGGATGTGTCCTTCCACCCTACCATGTGCATTTAGTCCAGAAGAACGGCCAGAAAAGGCCTGTCAACTTCAAAGTTGTCCTGGGAATGCTCAGTAACATGTCTCAGCCTGTGTGCATATCCCAAATTCTGGACACAATGGGAGTGGTGATCAGCTCTTCTGATGCCTGGTTGGCAAAAATGGGGAAAGAATGGTTGTCACTTATCTCACTCTCTCCAATTTTTTTTTTTTTGGTTTGTTTCACTTTTAACACCAGTTTGCTTGAAGGGAGAACAAGATGTGGTCTGCTTGATGAACTCCACTTAATAATGAGGTTCAAGATGTGGTAACTGGAGCCATGAGAAACTCTGCTGAGATGGAACATCACTGAGCAGAGAAGCATGCAGGATGTGGCTTTCTAGCTGTGTGGGGCTAGCTCATTGAAATCCCAGTGCAGTTGTTCCAGAAAATGTAATTGTCTTCATAGGGAAAATAACCAAGGTGTTTGTAACCAATGTCATAGGAAAAGTAACAACGGATCCATCATGCCATGTATCAATGTGTTTGCTCTGGGCCTGGGCCATGGCTTGGTGGGATAGCTGGAAATCTACAGGGGCTGGCTCTGAGCACAAACACACTCACCCTTGTCCAAACATTGTTTGCAGGTTAACTTTGCAAGCCTAAATGTCACCAGCCAAAACACTACTGTTTGCCAAAGCAGAGTGTATCCTTTTTGAAATTTACGTAGTTCTGGCATAAAGAAACAAGAGTGTTTATGAGGTGAGAGCACAAGGAGCATAGGAGAGGTAGGTAGGAAGGAGAAGCAGAAAGGTGCTTTTAGGAGACAAAAAAGGAAGTAAAAAAGGAAAATATTTAGAAAAGGAAGGTTGCTCTGTCCCCTCCAAGGGGTGGAGAGTTAATCTGAGAGATGAGCACATCTTTAAAATTATTCATGAGATTTAAAATGGCCCTTTGTAAGAGATAAAAGCTATGAAAATACCTTAAACAATTACAGTTGCCATACAAAATTTTATTTTAATGGCGTTTTTTCTTGGTTGGATCAGAGATGACCTGAATTTTAAACCTTTTAAATCTTAGTTTTGTATAATCTCCTAAATGGAAAGGGCTATTAGTATCTAATATTTTTCTAATATGCTTGACGATATAAGCTGTATGTGGTGAGAAAATGCCATAATTAACCAAAATTCACAATGCCTAACAGTTATACCAGCAATTCAAGACCAGAATGGCTTCTAAATCATATTACATTAATACTTTCCAATCCGTTGCATTAAATACGACATTTCAGGACATCCTTTTGCTGTCCTTCTCATCTGAACCTCTCAAAACAAAGTTTTATTAATAAGGAATGAATGAACATTCACAACTTTTCTGTGATACACTGCAGTAAATACATCAAGCAAATTTATGGAAATGACAAAAAAGAAATAGTAATGAGATTTGGAACCATTCAGAATCATAGTTCTTTGCTGTTATTTCCATTTTTAGACCTTGACACAAGTGAGGCTCTCATGTGATCTCAGAGAGAGGGTTGAGTAATATTTTTTCACATATTCAGTGCATAAAAATAAGTACCCTACACAATTTTCCAGAGTTATACACAGGGAATTAGTATTTTCTGGGCAGCAAATTCTTACCAGGGGCAGGGCAATGTTAGCACTTTCATCTGAAAATCACTGTTGTCCAGCAGGCAGATTATGTTTGAGTCATTTAAGTCTGAGGGACTGGCAACCGTACAAGAAGGAAAAAAAGAAAAATATTGAGCCATTTTCTTGGTTAGAAGCATTAGCACCAAAGAAAAAGGAAATTTGCCACTTTAACAACTCATCCCACAATTTTAAAAGACTTGAAAAGCATGCACAGCCTTGGTTACATTGATATTCCCAGACTACAGAGTAGAAAGCTGAATGCTAATCCATCATGATGTGAAAATGAGCCAACACTGGGTTATGACTCATCACAAAAAGCTTTTGGAGACCTCATGCAGAAGTATAAGCAGGACAGGATTGAGTGAGGGCAGCATGTTTCACCTGAGGCTGATGCACCTATAACAGAGCACTTGCTCTTCATATTTATGTTTAGGGTAGTTCTTTTGAAGCTGAACACTGCTGGTTGATGTGATCTGGAGCCATGACATTATTTAGGACTCTTCACACCATTGTGGACTGGTTATACTCTCGTCTGCAGGCAGGATTTTTGGTGGGTTGTCTACTCTGAAGTCAGTTGTGAACCAGATCTTACCCCCAAGAGAAGTGGAAAGCATGCCATTTGCTGCTTCTTGCTGGTCTTTTAGGGCTTGGCACACAGAAGAATGCACCAACTGGTTGTGTAGAATCACCATGCCCTTTTGGAAGAAACAGGAGGCAGCAAGTGTTATGTGGTGAGGCAGTATGGCTGAAGAGCACGTCTCTCCACAGAAAAAGGCTAATCAAAATGGCTTCTAAACAAAGGTGTTGAGAGGTGACAGTACTAAACACAGCATGCAAGAAAAAAAAACCCATGAACAGACATGTCCAGAAGACAAACTTGATGCCTGTCATGGGCTAAAGATGAAGCTTCAGGTGCCATATTTCTACTTTTTTTGTTGGGTTCCTCCGTGATCTGGGTTATACTGTACCACAGTGATTAGCCTAATGTCCCAATTTATCATTCCCATGAGGTGTGAATATTTTAACTCTGATTTTCATCAGATCAACATCCATTTTCACTGGTGTTTCATCTGCATTTCATCATGCTGGGAGAAAGGAGTCTTTGAGCAGTTCTGAGGACAATCTGTAAATAGGATAGGCATGTTTCCTCATTGTTTTGTCAACATGTGTGATGGTGTTCCTCTTTCATGAAGTGTCAACCCAATTTGTTGACAGTTTGTCTCTGAGTTAGTATTTAAGAAGTTTGCTGTGTTTTTGTAGTTCAGAGGTTACTTCCTGTCTCTGGTACTGCCAGGGATATATGAGCCTGATTGGTGACTACATGGTAGGTGCATAGAAGCAGTAAAGTAATTTAGACTATGGTTAAACCAAAACTAAAGACTTTTTAAAGCCCAGAGTACACTGGAAGTTCCCACAGCAAATCTACTGCAACAGAACAGTAAGTATTACTATGAACCTTTTCACTGATCACTATTGTTTTTTCCATGAAAAAATATGGGCTGCTAATATGCATTATTCAAACTTCTTGAGGTCCTTAGTTTATCCAGTTAGAGTGACTTGGATACTGCATATGTCTGCCAGCACCTAGAAAACCTCCTGACAGGTGATGTAGCTCTGTTTTCCCTTAAGAATTCCATAGAAACACGTGCTGTGTAATGTAATCCTTCACTGTTTCCTTTCTGAGCCTACAAATTGCCACTGTGAAGAAAAGGAAAAGTTGCTATTAATATAGTCTAAAGCTACTTATTTATTATTTAGTGGTTAATTTATTTACTAACTGGGTTAAAAGGGAGAAATACTATTTCAATGGAAACAAGTTCTGGTCTGATAAATGAAGGAAGTCACTCATTCCCAACCAGTATGAATAATCTCACAAACATCTCTCTTAAAATTACAGAGATTTCAGGAGTTCTGGCATGTATACAAAGCCACTGGCATAGTGAAGACTAGCCTTAGGGTGAGACTTGAACCTAGAAGGAATGGAAATCTTTAACCATTGCTTAGGTCATGGAAAATGATCAAGCTCTCTTTCAGCTCTTGCATATCTGCCCCTGTGTGCACAACAATTGTGTACCTCATAAGCCTATGCCCCCTCCCTGTGCCCCAAGCTGCAGCAGTGCAGGCAGTTCCCAGCCCTTGATTCCTGATATGCCAACATATGTTGGCAGTGCTTCACTTTGAACAAATTTAAATTTCTCTTGGGACCAGGTTTCACTCATCTGGGAAAGACTATTCTCTGCTTCCCTCTTCTACATCTGAGTATATATCCATCCTCTATCCTGTACTGCTCTGACATATGAAGCCAATTTTCAGAGCCACTCTTTGTTCAAATGCCCATACAATTATAATGTCATATTTAACTTTAATCTTTGGAACAGGAATGATAAAAAAACTAAAAGTAGCAAAAATTTTCATGTAGATATTTGTGTCTGAATCTTTGGGAAATCCAGCAGTGTGTTAGGGTTTTGCTTTTCTAGGTTTGTAAAATTCTGCTTCCCTATTTGCTTTAGCCGGAAATAACATATGTACAATAGCTACAAGAACAGTATAAGATGTGACGTTGTTCCTGTTCAGGGCTTACTTCCAGTTGATCTTGTCCTTATTACAAGACCAATGCTTACACTATACAAGGAAGAGTACACAAAGGTTAAGTGCCACATTTCCAGGAATGCCCTCCTCCTCTCAGCTGTTTGGGTTCTGTCATGGTCAATCTCCCCTTAGGCCTTCCATCTCTTTAAAGTATATTCAGGAAGTATTTATTTAAAATGCTGCTATTTATTTGAGGCAATTTGCTTTCAAAATGTATTTGAAAATATTGGATTGGATTTTATTGTTTTTGGAGACTCTGCCTAAAGGCAATGCATCCCTAACCTGTGTTTCCACATACTTTGGCATCACTTTGTTTAAGATCTGGTAACACAAAAATGACATAGTTTGATAGGTAACTGGAAAAGGGGAGCTGGATTAGAGCACAACACTATGTAGAAAATACCTCTGTGCACTGTGCAGTGTTGTATATTGTGATGCGAAGGTGAAGTTCATTCATGTCATATAGTTGTAGGAGAAGAGAGTAGGACACAAAATAGATTGAGTGGCTTCACAAATTTGTGTACTTAAAATAAGGTATGAGCAAAATCTTCATGCCAGTTTCAAAGGTTTTGTGTTCAGTCACAGATCAGTCAGTGCTTACAAAGTGAATGATGAGAGCAGAAATGGATGAGAGTGCCTTGAAAACATGAACAGAACTCCAAGCTGTGACAAGCAGCGACAAGCAGCTCCCATGCCCTGCCAGCATTTTCCTTAGACTATGTGAGATTTATTTGTGCAATCGCTGCTACTTCCTCTTGTACTTTGAGGACTTGAAGGAAAGTGCAGGCAAGAGAAAGCATTGCCAAATAAAATCTCACAGGATTGGATGTGGGAGAGGATCTTGACTCTATCTGCCACTTGGCCTCAATTTTGCACAGCCAGATGAAATTGTCATCCCATGTGTGCGCTCAGAGCTTGGATCAAATGCAGCATTTGTACTTGAGCACTGGTACAGACCATGGTGGACAGCTTTTGTTTTGTTTTAGCTTCTACTGATTTGGTTTCATTTGTTTTGAGTCTGTTCATTTGTTTCTTTAATTTTAATAATAGAAATAAATTAATTTCTCCAATATTTTGTTAGAGCTAGAACATCAGCAAACACTGCCCACTTAGATCCTGACAAGCAACTAGCAACCATGTGTATCCCCAAGAAGGTGTATCCGTTCTTCTTGTTTTACCTTTTTTTTTGTGAGGGTCTGCAAAATATTGACATTTGCAAAGTTAACTTATGACTGTTAAAAAGCAAGAGGTATATTATCAACCTTACAGCTATTTTTGGAATCAGATTACAATTTCCTGATTCAAAGTCTTTATTGAGAATATCTTCATGGATTTCAGCGGTTCTGAGTCTGCCAGCGCTGTTCAGGCTTCACAAGCATATTTGAATCAGACCCATTATGACCCCACCTTTTCAGTAGATCAGCCTGCTAGAGAAGCTTTGTACTTTTAGTTTTACCAAGCCCTTCCAGCATCCCTGGAAAAAAACCATTCAGGCATTTTTTGTAATAGAATCCTTTCTCCCCCAGGAGAATTTGGATGCTGTAATATATTTTGCTCTCTGTTCCTTATATAAAACATGGTTTATAACTTCTCTCAGAATTAACAAAACAAAAATAAAAAGGCTCCTTACAATTGTTGATGAGTTGAATCTTCCAGGGCTTGATCCCTTTGCAAAGGTCTGTGGTTTGGCTTTCTCTCTGCTCTCAATACTATATGTGTGTGCCTCATTTTCTTCGATTTCACAAAACTATTTAAGTTTATCCATTAGCTTTTTTCCTCAGTTGCCTGTTCCTTTTCCTTTACAAGTTATTTTATCAAGTTGACTATTCAGTGCCCTCTTTTCTGCATGTTTTGGCTACCTCATTTCCTCAGTGTCCATTCATTAGAACCAGACTCTGTGCAATGTACCTGTGCCATTTTATCCATATTTTCTATCTCTCTCTCTTCCCTAATTTCCATTTTTCCCCCTCTACCTATCACTCCTTGCTTTTAATGCTGTTTTCTGGAAAGTTGTACTCCTCTAAGTGAAGATGTCTTTCCTTTAATTCTTCCCCCCTCTTACCTTTTTTACTTTTTACTCTTATTATAATTGTTGTGATATACTTTTGTGTTCCCATAACAAAAAGCAAAATTTGATTTCATTAGACATTTGGAATTCATGTCAAAATCAAAATTGCCTTCTCAAATTGCTAGTGGTTTGGAAGACACTTCCTAATTTTTAAAATGAGAATGGAAGCAGCAACAATATTTCTCAGGGTATTTTCTTCAGTAAAATGAGGCAAATATTTTCAGTTAAATGTTTTTGTCACAGAAGAAGAAATTTTGGGCCAAAACAGAGAATTCGATGTGTTTTGACAGTAGGTAAGTTATGAAACAGCTTCTCAGTGTTACATTGAAGACCTCTGTGGAAATACTTATATATTTGTATAGTGAGTCCTTCTGGGCTCACTATAGTTTCCTCTGAATTCATCTATTCATCTCTGATTTAATGGGAGCAGTGCTGGGTGCTGTCTAGGACCTGAAAATAGTTTTCAATTAAAGGACTTGTAAGATTTAAAAAAACCTGTAAGAGTTTGTACCTGCAAGAACTTGTGCTGCTGGCTTGTAAACTGGGTCTCCTTCATGAATATTGGAGCTTCATGATTTCCAGCCCTATCAATTGTTGAGTGGGCATGGAACAGAGAGCCAAGGACACTAATCTTATCAGCCTTCCTCATTTAAGCTATTCCTGCTCATCATTATTTATTGCCTAGGGAACTGTCTTTGTTTGAAATATAGGTGCCTGCTAAGGAAGGTGGGAGCCTCCCTTGGAACGGAGAATGTGAGCCGCCTGCCTCTGAATTATTATAATTTTGAAATTAAGGGGCTCTCAGGTAAACATATGGGAATAGGAACAACAGTTGTTTACTAGTGTGTATAGCAAGGCAAACCAACAACAACAATGGCAGTGACAACAACCAAACCAGGAACCCAGTCCCAGCCTTCTGGGCCCAGGCACTTTCCCCTTTGGTGCAGTTCCGGTCACAGCCAGCAGGGGCGCTGGTGGCTCCCGGCGGGCAGGGCAGGTGCGGTGATTCCCCCGGGGCTGCAGGGGGCGCTCTGGCGCGGGCTCGGGGAGCACGCTGCAATAGCAGCTTTGTCTGAGATGGGAAGGGATGGAAGAAAGGCTTTGCTTCCCAAATTCCCTGGAGCAGGTAGTCCCAGTGCCCCAGCAGGACTTTCAGAAGCAGCTAGCTGGGACAGCATCAATGAGCAGAAATCCCGGAGTGGGGGACAAGATGTATTAAAAGCCCTGTGGAGGTAGTTGGAACTGCGGGATGCCCCAGCAGGGCAGGGGATGCAGGGCCCAGCAGCAGAAGAAAGGCAGCTCCCAGCTGGGTTATGGCAGTGGCAGCAAATTCCTTTCCCCAGGCTACGGATCTGGCAGTCCTCCTCTAAAGCCCAGAGAGAGCAAGACATCCACAAGTGCCCCAGCCCCCATCCTTTTACCTGTTTCTAATCTTGTGGTATTACTGTCCCTCTGAGACAAACTCCCAAAACCCAGAGGAGTTTCCCCTCCCGCCCGTCTCAAGAACCCAGCCATCAGTGCTTCTTAGCAACTCAAGTGGGAAAAAAATTACACAAGTAACAAGGAAAGAATAGGAAAGAAAACCCAATCCCCAACAGGGACAACAAAAACCCCCACCTAGTAACAACAGTGTCAATCATGGAAATGCAAGTAACTCAGTGGTGAGCTTCTTTTGCTGATAAGAACCTGGATTTTTAGGACTAATAAATATCATGTCCAAAGAGCATTAGAAATTTTACTCAGTTTGGTTCTAAAAGAGATTTTTCCAAATATACTGTATTTAATGGAGTCTAGTGGAAATGGTTAACCACATATTTACTTTAATTAATGAAAACTAAAAGGAACATCTAAAATACTAATTTGGTGTTTTGCCAATTTAAGCATGAGGAATTATGAATGAGGCATATTAAAAATGAACACAGCTCTTATTTTTGTGGGTTATATAGGCTACTTTCTCACTACATGCATTAGTTAGCAAAGTCTCCCTTCAGTAGTGGAAATTTCATTATCACTTCTAACGCAGGTTTTGTAGGACATTAAAGTTTCCAACAGTTAATGACTCTGGTTTCTTTCTTTGCAGGTTCACCTTTTGTGAAAGAGCATGGAAGAGGAAAGAAGTGACAGTAAGTGTGAATTATGAACTCCCAAAAGCTGAGGACAGAAACTGCTTGTATTGTGGAGGCTGAATTCACTTCTCTTGATTAATGCCAGGCAGCAGTGATCACATGCATGGGTTTGCTGAAGCAGTTGTATCTCGTGTATTAATCGTTCCAGTTTTTCAGTGCAGTATTTTAAGAGTAACACAGCACTATAAAAATCTGTCAGTTGTTTGAAAACTGGTGTCTGAAGTTCCTCACTTTCCACTCTTGGATAGAGATCAACATCCTCCAGACTGCTTTACCAATAGTGAACATCCCTCTCAGTTCTGACCTGCACATTCATGGCACTTGGACGTAGTACCAGCAGTGCTGCCACCAAGTCCCTATGCTGTCCATGCTACTGTTACCCTTAGATCTGGTGGTTACTGAAGTCAATATATCTCCGTAACTTTTTGGGTACTTACCCAAGCAACTTAGTATCTCTGTGAGAGTCACCCCACAGTGGGACAACTGCAATTGTATCTCATAAAATGTCACAGATCTTAATTACAGGGTCCCCTCTTGTGTTTCCATGTCACACGTGGCACCACCCGGAGATCATCTGTCAGCGTGACCTCTTCCTTCCGTGCCCAGTGCTCTCACCACTGCACATGGACCAGAGCTGCTACTAGGGTTTTCCTTTTCAAGGATGCTTTGCCCAGTTCCAAAAAAAAAAGCAGTCTCTCACTTTTGGGACACCTGTCTCCTCCAAATTTCACCCCCTGGGGCTGAGGGGTCTTGAGAACAGAGATCCTCTTCTTCTTCCCGGAGGGCACCACCACCACCCTCCTCACCCGTCGTCTCTGTTCACACACTCCTTCACATCACATCACTGCACTCTCTTGGCTCCAAGCCATTGCCTCCCCCTAAATGCAGTCTCTGGGTCACAGGAAAAAGTGGTTCTGTCCATGGCTACACAAGAAAAGTCCAGCCAAAGGCCACTCCATCACCTCCTCCCACCTAAGATTCTTCTTAACTTCTCTCGTGGCCCATTTCCTCTTATCTCATCTCTATCTCTCTTCTCATTCAACTCCAGGAGGAATCAGCATTTGTAGGGTTCCCATCATCCAAAAAAGGGTTAAAAGTCTCAGGCTTGGCCTGTCCAGAACTCCCATGGCTGCCCTGCTGGCACCTTCTCACTGCACCCCCCCCTTCTTCTTCTCGGCTGGCCGTGCTGTCAAATTTCATGGTGGCACAGGCTCTCAGGGTTCCTCCACCCTTCCATCCTGCAGGGACTTTCTCCTCCCTTCTCTGTCCAAGGCCTGGCTTACCTCACCCGGCCGCATGGCCTCCCTTCCCCGCCCAGCCCAGAGCCGGGCAGGGCAGCTCGGATTTCTTCCATGGACTCTCAGCTTTTAACCCCTTTGTGTTCTCAGAGGTGTACCCATGCCCTCAGTGGCCACACCTGGTGCCAATATTCAAATCTGAGCACCTATTGGTTTGACCACAGCATCCCAAAAAAACCTACTTCCTCTCAAACCAGGACAATATTTCAGTACTTATTTTGAATATTTCAGTACCTATTTTGAATATACTTTTGTGGGAATGGTGATACTTCTGTGCTCAATCTTAAAAAAAATTGGAAAACTGCTGAAAATGGGTTTTGTGAATAATGAATAGGACTCACTCAGGATCCAGCAATAGATTGTATGTACATTAGAGGTATCAAGTACATATACAAGACTAGGGGTAAAAACAGGCTCAATAACTGTCAAAATCAGTCAGCCCTGCTATTCTCCATATCCCAAAGCTCTTAGCACACTTTGCAGTGGAATAAAACCAAATGATGTCTTCTAGGTACATAGAAGATGCAACATCAAAGTAAATTGAGAAGACAGTGAGACCCATTTACTCAAAGTAGTGCTGTCGCAGTGAGGGTGCCTGTGACAAACCTCTCTGGTTCCCTGATTTCAGGGTGAGGGTGGTGAAAATCAAAAGGATCAGGTTTGATGGAGTTGCCCCAAAAGAGCTTTAATAAAGGGTGAAAAATAATAAATGTGGGTTTGTTATTTTTCACCCTTTATTAAAGTTCTTTTCACCAAGAAGAAGAGCACAATATGAGGGGCAGGATCCAAAGACTGGAAACAAATGAGAAGCAACAATATATACACTTGGGGGTGGAACATTCTAGAACTATAACCATATAGGGGAAACACCAAAGGTTTATGGGGGAATTCTCAGGCTCACTCCAAGTTCAAAAAAATGATTCCCAGAGCTTGAAACTAACTGGGTCTTTCAGAGTAAAATCCAGCTGACTCCAAGTCACAGCTGGGCCAATTCCCACATAGACCCAGCTTGAGTATTAGAGGTTAATGTTCCAGGATTTTTCTATGCCCTTTTTAAACCTTCTGGGGCTGGATACCAGCCAGCCTCCCTTGGTTATCTACCCCATTGCCCAATGTCCTCACAGGAAACAAATTTCAACCTATATCCGGCCCAAACCTTTCTTATTATATCATGTCCTCCATATACTATTTTGCTGGACTTGTCTTCATCTCCTAGATGACCCCCTGGTGCAGTGATCACCCTCATTTGGTGAAATCTGCAAATTTCATGGAAGACTGCTCCAGGATCTCTTCCATGACACTGATAAATCTGGTTGGTCAACAGGACATGTCTCACATATATCTGGAGTAGCAGTCACCATTGATGCTACTGGTGATATTGGAACATCATGCTATATTTGCTTTAAAGGGCAGAAACAAACTCAAAGGTCTTGGAGAGACTGGCTACTGGAGATTGCACAGAGAAAATCATAGCAATGTTCATGAGATGTGAAGTGATTTTCCTCAGGATACAGTCCATTCACTGAGATGCAAACTTAATGACTAACATTTGCAACTCTTGAAATTTATTGTTTCAGTCAGGTCTTGATCACTAGCATATCTAACTAAAAACAAGGGACTGAATTTTGAATTTTTTTTGCAGTTTCATGGAAGAAATAATAGTTAATTAATAGCATCATACTTCTTAAAGACTCCTCCAAACTTCTTTAGCAAGCCTGTGAATAGAGAAATTAGAGTTGTTAGAAGCAAATCATCAAACTTCTGGTAAAGACTACTTTGATAATGTTATTGACATCTAAAGACAATGTCAGCAGAGTGTTCTGTGAGACAGACTTCTCCAGAAACATTGTCAGCCACCAACAGTACCAAGTTCCCGCACTGGAGCTCATTGATGCTAATGTTTGAAGGCTTTCAAGGAAAGACACAGGAAAGTGGATTTAACTCAGCATTGACTGTGCTTTCACTTGTTTTGCTTTGGTAAACTCCATCTCACCTCCCCCTTCCCCGCACCCCCCCACCCCCCTTCCCACAGCTACCCTTACCAGCTGCTTACATAGCCGCGTTTGTCCCAGCAAGGGTAATCTTTTGTTGTTCCTACTTGAACTTTGCGAACCAGCTAAAGACTAGATAAGGATGCTGTATAAATCTGTTGGGGGTTGGGTTTTTCTTTTCTTTCCTTGTTGCTTGTGGAAGTTTTTCCCTTTGAGTTACTAAGAATCACTAATGCCTGTGTGCTTGAGATGGCAGGGAGGGGGAACACCTCTGGTTTTTTTGGGGAGTTTCTCTGGGGTGGAGGGGACAACACAGACATACTGCGAGAATAGAGGCAGGTAAAAATTTGAGGGCTAGGGAGTTGCTGTCTCTCTCTCTGCTGACTTTGGAGGAGAATGGTTAGACCTGTGGCTTGGGGAAAAAGGAATTTGCTGCCACCACCAGCAGAAAATCTTCCTTCTGTGACTGGGCCCCACATCCCCTTGCCCTGCCAGGTTCCAGCTATTGCCATGGAGTTTCTGATACATCTTATCTACCACCCTGGGACTTCTGCTCATCCCTGCCATTCCAGCTTGCTGCTTGCAAGAATCCTGTTGGAGCACCAGGATTGACTGCCCAGGATTTTGGGAAGCAAAGCCTTTCTTCCATCCCTCCCATTGCAGTGTGCTCCCCGAGCCCGCGCCAGAGCGCCCCCTGCAGCCCCGGGGGAATCACCGCACCTGCCCTGCCCGCCGGGAGCCACCAGCGCCCCTGCCGGCTGTGACCGGAACTGCACCAAAGGGGAAAGTGCCTGGGCCCAGAAGGCTGGGACTGGGTTCCTGGTTTGGTTGTTGTCACTGCCATTGTTGTTGTTGGTTTGCCTTGCTATACACACTAGTAAACAACTGTTGTTCCTATTCCCATATGTTTACCTGAGAGCCCCTTAATTTCAAAATTATAATAATTCAGAGGCAGGCGGCTCACATTCTCCATTCCAAGGGAGGCTCCCACCTTCCTTAGCAGGCATCTGTCTTGTAAGCCAAGACAAAATCATAAGATGGTGTCAGCAAGTTCTAGGTTAATGCTTTCCTTTGAGCAAAATAATATGTAATAATATACAATAAAACAAAACAAATGTTTTCCACTACTTTTGAATGTACAGAAAGTTCACAAATCTTACTCTTGTTCAAAGTTTTATACATCATTGCACTTATTTCGAAAGAACATTTTGGAAACTTATTAAACTTTTAAAGGTCACTCCTAAAACAAAGTACTCAAATATTCCTGTAGGGATAGCATAGTCTATGTCATCCTACGAATGTGTAGCACCTATTTAATTCTATCATATCTCTGTACAAGTGTACTAAACCCACTCCTGGAGGACTGCATTCCCTCCATATTGCTGTGTGCCTCTGCATTTCAGCTCTGTTCTAACTGTCAGACATACAGAAACCCCAGCATCCAGACATTGTTGGAAAAATAGGAATGTTTCTCAGCTTTTGGGAGAGAGAATGAAATTAGAGGTAAGAAAAACTGGATGATATAATGCAGCAAACACAGACTGACTCTTGCTGTTGTTGACAAATATTGAACCTACACATCCACCTTTTGAATATATTCAGCTACAAGTGAGGTAACTCAATAGCTTCTAAGAGCTGCAGTTAAGTTCTATGTTATTAAAAAAAAACAACCTTCATATCTAGTCTTTGGGTTTTTCCCTATTTTTAGAAAATTAGGCAATTGATGGATTTCCAAGATGAATACTAACAAACCTGAAAATATATGCCTAAATATTTCCATCAAGTAACAGCTAGTTCTTACCCTCTATCAATATTATGTGCTGCAATTAAAATTATTATGTGCTATTATTAAAATTATATATTAAATAGGTTCTACTTATTATATATATTAATAGGCTTCACTTAAAGAATATAGCTTTTCAACACTCCCACTGAATAAAACAACTGAAGACTATTTTGTGAAAAACTGCAATGACCCATCCTACCTGCAGAAAAACACACCTCCACTCTCCATGTGGAAGAAATACTTGAATGATTTTGCAAAAAGCAAACATTTAAATGCAGCTCCTTAGAAAGTCAGTATCACTATGACTGCCTACCTTGGAGGCTTAGGATTTTCTCTGCGCTAGTGAGGCTTCTCTGCATAAGTCCTTTTATTTTCTGGTAGGCTAGTTTACGCTGGCCCTTCAAATGCTAAAACCCTTGCCTTGCCTTGCCTTGCCTTGCCTTTCCTTGCCTTGCCTTGCCTTGCCTTGCCTTGCTGTGCCTTGCCTTCCCAGAACTTCCCTTCCTGGAACTCCCCTTCCCTTACCAGAACTCCCCTTTCCCTTTCCCTTTCCCTTTCCCTTTCCCTTTCCCTTTCCCTTTCCCTTTCCCTTTCCCTTTCCCTTTCCCTTTCCCTTTCCCTTTCCCTTTCCCTTTCCCTTTCCCTTTCCCTTTCCCTTTCCCTTTCCCTTTCCCTTTCCCTTTCCCTTTCCCTTTCCCTTTCCCTTTCGTCTTTTATCCCTGGATACTGCATATGTGAGGTTGGGCCACCTTTCACCTTCAGAGATTTTTGCAATAGGAGGTCGGTGGAAATCAAACAAACCTTCAGAATTGCAAGGGCATTAAGGTGCTCACAAAACTAGTACCTGGATGCAGAACTAGATGGATGGCCAGTTTCATCCCAGACAGTCCATCAACAGCCTAACCACAGGTCAGTGTTGCTTATACTGTCCTCTGACATTCACCAAGAAGCCATGTTTCTGCCCAAGGAATTTCCTCCACAGGGATTGCCTTTAAAGAGGGAGGAAAAAGTGAGTCTCCTAAAGACAAATGCACATGTGTGCCACCTAATGAGAGATGTATTAAAAAAAAAAGTGAATAATCAAACTTTTGTTGTTGATTGTATAAACATGGGAAAATGGGAATTGGACTTCCTCATTTCATATCAGCCTGATTTTTCCTACACTTGAGGAGAAAAAAAAAAAAGAAAAGAAAAAATGTTCATAACTGTTTGGATTTTTTATGTGAATTTCTTCAGGTGGGCTTCTGCTTATTTACTCCCTGCCCATTCAGCTGCCAGTATAAGTATTCAAAACATCACTTTTTTAGGCTTGCTTCCAGCAGTTGAATGACTGTTTATTGTTCTTCATTTTGTATTGCTGGTGTAAGACAGAGGATTCAGGTACTTTTGGCAATCAGTGACATATATTATGCTTGTTTTGAATGCACATAGAAGCTAGAGATTGTTTGATTCAAAATAATGGTTAAGGAGAAAAAAAACCACCTCAGCTCCAAAGCACTTGCAGTCTGTGGTAACAATGTACATGACAATTTAATAAAAATTTTATCATAAGTTGTTTGATTCAATCAATTTAGACTCCAAAGACAATTTAGGCTCTGAGGACTTAACAGGGAACTAAAGGGCAGCTGCTGAGAGTCAGATGGGCAGGTGAATTCATCCATGTATAAACAAACATAGAAAAGCTTGATGGTCGTTATGGCAAAGTTTGGGTTCAACACCTCTTTCAGCTTTAAGCTACTTCCTGATTTCTTATTGTGATTAAAAGTGAATTCCAGTAAAAAATCCAAAAAGCCCCAACTGAATCTGTCTAGTTCCTTTCCTTTTGATTTCACTTTTCCTACCTACCTATGCTTCTGATTGTTAAATGAAAATTATTTGGTTTATAATAGGAAAAATTGTGATTTCCAGCTGTTGTTCTGATTTCTTGTTAACAGAATTTTGACTACAAGACAGTCATAGGAACTTGATCAAGGTATAGTTTTAAGGAACTAGCACAAAAGAAAAAAAAAATTGCTAATGATGAAGATATTGAATTGGGTATGTCTAAAGTGTTCAGGCAGATTCTTTAGGATGAGTAATCTGGAGGGACACCAAATAGAAAAGTGCTGATAAAATTATAAGGACTGGTGCCATTAGTTCTGCCTTAAATTCTGCAGAGCAAATGAGGGGTGTGAGTACCTCGCACTTTTTTATTGTTAGCTTTCACTAATTGTGCAGGAATATCTTTGATCCACTAATGATTGTATTTTCCAATCAGCTAAGCTATGTGATATGCTCCTGAAAAATATCTTTTCTGCTTACTGACTAGAACACAGCAGGCACAATCTTTTGCCATAGCACAAAGAGAAATTCTATATGATCCCCACATTATGGTTCCTATTCCCTCTAGTTTAATCTACAATACTGGGAATTTGTTATACAACAAGAAACACTTAAGAATTGTCACTTTTAAAAATTTCTTTTTGTGTTTGGAACATCACAAGCATTGTGGCTCCAGTTCAAGCCAACTGCAGCCTGGAAAATGAAATATAAGCTAAAAATTCTATAAGAATGGAAATTTTTATCTTTAATCCTCTGTAAGGTTTTTACAATCTGCAGTGAAGCTATCTGAAGCTGAAAGAGACTATGATTGAAAATTGAGGAGTTTTGCAGCGATTTGTAGTTCCTGTCATCCCTCCTGGCTATGCCTATGAGTCCTGTTCATGACAGGATCTTTGCAAAGAGACCTAGCCCAGAGACTGCCCAGGGACCTACCAAAAAGCCTGCAGAAGCTTTCATGACAGGATGGCTCTGTATTGAAGGAAAGGATGGTAGGTTAGTGTCACCAAGGAGGATGAGGACAAGAATGGCTCTATAGATAAAGGCAACTGTTTAAAATATTGGCAATCTAGATTGCAGTTTTTCTCCTGCTGTTGGTTTCAGGGGAAGTCCTGGGCATATCTCTAACTCTGTGGTGAAGGTGGTTGACCATGTAATGGGGAGAACAGACCAGTGGAGAATGACAGCAAGGATATTTGCAAGAAAAGGAAGGAAGGATGTGGGATAACACTATCCCATACCAGATAATATGGTTTCCAGGGAGGGTCAGTATGACTAATGCTCTCCTTCTATGCAGATCCATCAGGAAAACTAGACAGCTCTCAGATTAGCCTCTTCAGGACTTCCATGAGCTTCTGGGAGGCCAAGACCAGGCAGAACATACTTTCTTATTAGTAACTTAAGTGCCAGTGGCATGTATGCAAAGTGGAAGAACCACCTCTCCCTCTGCTTTCAATTATGAAAATTCTGTAATTTATACAGGCTGTATGTCAGGGCCGAATAGAGGCATAGAAAATTTGCAAATATGCATTGATAAATAATCATGTTACCAAAATAATTTGTATTTGTAACACATCTAATGTTCTTAAACAGTACTATGGGTAAATCTGAAAGACAGTAGTATTTTTATGCTAATATGCTATAAAATGTCTTAGAAAAAGAAGCAAGTCTCTCTGCAGTGCATGTTTATTTTCCTTGATACGATTTAGAAGATTCTCATGTGACAATAATTTGTGTTGTATTTGTAAAATTATGTCTATTAGAATAACACTACCATAATACATTACAATCTGAAGTTGCTTGAGCAGCAGAATGCCACTAATACAGTGCTTCACAATGGAGCATTTAAATGCTTCGCAATGCTTCATGATGGAGCAGTTTAGAGGGTAGCTTTCATGTACAGTGCTTTAAAGGACTGCTACAAGCCATGTCTGTAGTGCTTTTGGAAAAGCAGGGTAATACTGAGGGGACAACTCACCAGTGAGCTTCCTGTCACTGAGCAATCATATTGCATTTCCAGAAAATCCAGGTGGAACATTTTCAAGGAAATTTTGAATACTTCTCCTTTTGCCCAGAAACAGCTTAGCTATTTTTAGGGATATTTTCCATTGGCCTGAAGCACATTTCAGTTGCTGTAGCTTGATGGAGAGTGGCATATTGTATGTTACGTTGAATTGAGAAAATGACTATGTTGCATCTTGTCTGCATTTGGCACTGAAGGATGCTGAGATGCTCATATTTCCTCATACTTGTGCCAATTTGTATGCAACACAGATATACCATAAATAAAATGTAGGGTATTGGATCCATCCTGCCCTCATTTAACCTTGTTACACCTTGATGGCATTTGATTTCTTTGTGGGAGACTGGAATAAGTCCCAGGGTGCCCCAGTGGTAGGGTTTATGGTACTTAAAACAAAGGCACTGTTGGTACTGTGCGAAGACCTCCTATAGTGGCTTTAATGAAAAATGTCAGTAATGTACCCGGCACTCCTCATGGGTTTGGACAAACAGGTCGTCCAGTGGGAGATACAGTTCCAAGTTGTTGTGGTTTGACACTGGCCAAATGCCAGGTGTCAACCCCAAAAGTCTTTTGCTCACCCACTTCTGCTGTAGCTGGGCAGAGGAGAGGGGAAAAAATTTGATGAAGGGCTCATGTGTTGAGATAAGGACTGGGAGAAAAGCACTCTAAGGGCTAAACAGGTCCAAATTTAAAGGCATAAGTTAAATTTATTATTAACAGAGTCAGAGGAGGATAATGAGAAGTACAAAAAGCCTTTAAAACACCTTTTTTTTCCCCAGCTCCTCCTTCCTTCCCACTGACAGTGCAGGGAGGAGGGTCTGGGGGTTTTGTTCAGTTTGTCACTTGGGATCTTTTTCTGTTCACTCTGCCATGCTGCGGGGTCCCTCCCATGGCCAAACAGTCTTCCCAAAACTGTTGTCGCATGGCTCAATCATCCACGGGTTTCAGTCTTTTAAGGATAGGATGCCTTAGTTTGGAAGTAAGGGCCTTTTCTCTCTATTTCTGGAAGGAGGTGCTCTCTCTGTCTTGATTTGGGTCTCCCACTAGATGACAGCCTTCTTTGGTATCTACCCACTCCAGCCTGAGCAGTTTTCCCATGGGCTGTGAGTGGAACTCTGCATCCCCTAAGGACTTCATGGGTTACAAGGGAACAGTTTGTTTCACCATTACCCTCACCACAGCCTCCAGAGAAATCTTGGCTCTGATGCTTGGAGCACTTCCTCCCCCTCCTCCAGTGACCTTGGTGTCACCATGTTGTTCTCCCTCACATGTCCTCACTCCCTCCCCTTTGACCAGAAGAAAAACCTGTAGGTATGACTGGCAACAAATTCCACTAATTCAAAGATTATTTCAACATCCCACAGTGCCAAGAGCTCCATCTTGTCTAAGTCCCACGAGTTGTTTGCCATGTTTTCCCTGCCAACCAGGAGGCCCTGCCACCGTCATGTGGGCCGTGGTGGCTGCTGCAGCACTGGCACTATTTAATTCCTCTCTCAATGCAGGGCACTGGGAAGGGGAAGCTGCTGCTGCTCCTGCCCTCCTGCCCATGGCATGGCTCGCTAGGGGCGTCCAGGCAGGCAAGGCTCACCACAGGCTGTGCTGGGATGGCCCCACCGGCAGCGCCTTGCCATCCCTTGGAAAAAAAACGCACCCATGTGCTGCTTTGATTTTCTTCTTAAATACATCATCACAGAGGCATTGCCAACCTCTCTAACTGGGCAAGCAACATGTCCATCTTCAGAGCCACCAGCAATTGGCTGTGTTGCTTGTAGCAGCTTCTCACAGAAGGTACCCCTGTGGCCTTCCCCCACCGCTAGCAGAAAACCAGGCTGTGCCAAACCAAGACATGTGTTTCAGAGGTGCCTTTGCCCTGAGGAGCACCATAACTGTGTGGGGATATCTTCATCCATTTCTCTTCATTCTTATCACACACTGCTGGGGCGTGATCAGATTCAGTTTCTGCCACTCATCTTGAGACTAGATGGGCAGATGAGCTGCAGGACAAGAGCAAAATGGGTTCCAGGGAATCAGCTGCAAAATTTTTTTTTGCTGGTTTCGTCCTCAAATATTTGGGGAGAAAAATAAAGTTCTTAGGCCCTCTGTTTTAATCGATATAACTAGAACAATTAGTTTAACATAAGTCAGCTTTATATCACTGCCTGAAATGTGGACAATTAAACAATTTTCTTTGGAGATACAGAAATTGCAGTGATTTTCCAGAATGAAATTGCTGTGATTTTCCAGATCCAGTGTGTGAGGAAGAGGACTCCACACTCAGTAGCAATCTATCTTGCGCTGCTTGATGCAGACCACCAGGTTGAATTTGCACAGGGATTACATTACTATTAACCATCACAACTGACAGTGGTGGAGTGACAGGGGTCTCACAAGATAATTTTGTAACTCAGTCTCTAGAAACAGGAGATTTTAGTTTTTAAATCTGCAGTTATTTTCAACCTTTAAGTCTGTATATATTTATTGCCTCAGAAAATGCTACATCTCTTATGTAAAGATCTGAGTAATAAACAAATAAAAGTTTTTCTGATATAAATTGAAAAGATCAGCCACCATTAGCTTGACAACCTGAATGGCACATTGAAGTAACTTCTAATTTATTTATTTTAGGATATCTGTCTCTATTACAATCATTTTCTTTAGCCCTTGAAAATGAGTTGAGGATGCACTTTGGTTTTGTGCGTTACTTAGCTGAAATAGCAAATCAAAGTTTTTCAGAATTTGTTCTAAACCATTTTTCAAGCGAATGAGTTCATTTAGGCTGCTGAAAGATAACTTTTTAAACAGCTCTTAGAAAGAGATTTTTAATGACAAATTGAGGGCCTGTCCATGAATCCAGGATAGGACTTGAGTCAGGATGAAACATCGGTGAATTGACATTTAATCCTGTAGTTTCAGCTGGTGGTGAATCAAGTTGCACCTCATTAGGAGTAATCCTTTCCACCATGAAATGAGGCTGCAATAACTATTTCATGCCCTCACACAGTTCCCATCACTGCCTGATGTGTAATCTGATGCTGTACATATCTTAAAAAAAAAATGAAGACACAAACCATGTTTTTCTTTTTATTTCCTATCTGTTCAAATGCAGGTTGTAACATGCAGGATTATCACGGCTCATAACCATGACACTTAATTACATTTCATTAGTCAAATTTAGAATTTGAATGCCACTCAAGTAGTTTGTGCACACTTCACGACATAGATTAAATCCAGAAAACCTGAAGAAAACAGATAATTTAATTTTATAATCAGTTCACCAGATATAGGCTGTGAGGCATGGAAATATTTTGAGCATTTTCTATGTTTTTTTAATGAAGTGTTACTACAATGAGAGGTGGATGTTACAGCACAGCTGTTGCTGTACATAAAAGTGGCTGCTGTGCTCTGTAAAGAGCATCATGTGCTGGCTCCCAGTGAAGCTGCAGGACTCCAGCCAAGGATGGCCGGCAGCAAGCAGGAGACTGTGATGGTTTTCCCTTTCTGGTTTTTATTTTCCCTCTGCAGTGGATAAACACCTCAAAAATTTTGGAATTAAAATTTCAATATTATTGGGGGACAAAAAAATTGAGACTGGATATTTTTTCTTCCTGCCTTTGCAGACATATAAACTGTGGGCTTGTGTCTCACAGGAGTTCTATGAGTGGGGTTCTATGAGTTCTATAAGGGGACGTGCTGGAGTCTTCCTCCAACAGGATGTTTGCTTCTCATGCTGTTACCTCCTCCCTGCCTGGTAATCTTCTCCACTGATGATGTTTTGTGGAGACACAAGATTTATGTGTACTATGGAGATGCAGACCAAGTTCTTCCTTTTAGTGTGGAGCATCTAAAGTTATGGGGAACATGTTATCAACAGTAAAACAAATGTGCGTCAGATCCCCAGGGGTCATGTGGAGTGTTCCCTCCAAATATCCGAGAACCAGAAGTATTGTTATTCGAGTGTTTCTGAAGTAAAGGAAATAACAGAATGTGTCCATAAATCTTTGCTCATGAGCATGTGAAGCTGTAGTACTCAGATTTTATGTCTGAATAATACCTGACACAGGTAGATAAAACTGGAGTATTTGGGTCTTCACTTCCCAGGTATTCCCTGTAAATGGAAAATCACACATTTTCCCACTGAAAGAAACGTGTACATGTTGGTATTTTACTTGCTCAGCTGTTTTCCCTCCCCAATAACAAAATCACCAATAGAAGGACTATGTGTGGCTTCAGAAACTTGGATGTAAAATAAGTACTCTATCGACCAGGGTCATACACATACATTAGTTTTTAGGAGCAAGATACTGTTAAAGAGCTGATACTGTGAGAGTTGAAAACAAAGGAGTCTTATGATGTTGGCATCCCAAGGCCTCTTAGACCTGCAGCCAGCTAGCAGGTAACACCAGAGATTAGAAATTGATTTTGTGTGGAGGGAATTATTTTTAAATGATTTGATAAAACAGAGAGATGTGTTTTAAAATAGCTGAGGTAAATGTTTTTATCCTGGGAAGAAGATATATCTTTTGTTTGAGTGGCAATGGCTCAATACTTCTTGCTTTGCTCTTATTATGACTATATACATTTAAAGTCAGATAATAGATATACAGAAGTTAAAAAAAAAAAGTAAAGGAACAAAAGTAAAAAGAAGAAAGCCTTGTATTCCCCAAGACATTGATTCATTTATATGATTAGGAGTAGGAGCTCATATATATATATACTTTAAATCAATGCAGAGTGAAACAACCTACAACTGACTTGAAAAGATGGAATCTGTGGTGTTAAGCTTTCCTGGGAGATGCTGAGAACTTTTGGCTTTTAGCAACATCTCTAGGAACTGACTATGCCTTGTGGCTCATCCTCATTGAGCCTTAGAGAATTAAGGAAATTTTCCATTCTTTCTTAACTTTAACCGTGCTTTCCCCTACAGTCCTATGCACATGCCACAGCCCTCAGTGAGGGGCAAACAATCCATGATATTGTTCAATTGTGCCAAGGAGTTTGATGTTTCAGAGTCTGGAGCCCTTTCCAACTGTCCAGTCTCTTATTATACCAGAAGTAGGATGTAAAGAAGGAAAATAAACTCCTTCAGCAGCTGGATTTAAATTTAGAATTTTTACCTGACCCAGAATTTTCTGTCCTTTGTTTTGCACCTTGTAGTACCTCTGGAAGAGCCATTGGTTTGGTCCTGCTTTGTAAAAATTACTGTGTCTAGCAGTAGTGCTTAAATTCTTAACTGGAACAAAGTCATCACCATAATTGTTGGGAGCCATTATTGTCTTTCCATACATATTTCTTGAATTTATTTTTAACAGAATGAACATTGGGAATATTTATAATTCTTCTGAAGATTGAACTCTGCTCTAGAAAGCTAATAGCTCAGTCAGTGTTTGGCCTTTTGGAACTATGCTAAATACATCTAAAACTATAATTTCATAAAACTGTCCTCTTTATGCAGCTTAGATCCTGATAGGGGAGTCCTCAACAACTCAGGTATTTGCAGTCCATGTTGAAAAGTGTTATTACTTTATTAATATGGCAAAACTAAAAATAAGTACTTGAATTCTTTTTATCCTGTGCTGAAATCAAATCCAGTTACACATAATGTCAACAGTTTTCTACATGTATTTGGAATTCAGCCAAGGATCTGCATTTTTGCTGCCAGAATTAGAAGAGAATTAGAAGAACACATCAAAAGTATTTCAATACTCTGCAACATTCTCATTAAAAGAACAGAGGCCTTGACAATTTTCCCTTTACTTTTATTTTTAATTATTAATCAGCTTATATTGTAGTAGGCTTATTTGTTTTAAAGACATCACTGAGTCTCTCTTTGTCACACCTAGCCAGATACATTTGGGCTGTTGCAAAGTGTTGATAGCTGGTTGGACTCCATAGTTATCCATGCACAGGGATGTAAAACACTTTAGATATGGTATTACTGTGCTTACCAATGCACAGTAAGTCTGTTGGCAAATGGCTCTTTGCAGTGGAATTCTGTATTATGCAGTGATCTGTAGCAACCAACTCTAATGTGAGATGGCTGTACAATTGCAGGGATTATTTATTTTCTCCTTATAAGGATTTCAAAACTAGTTTCTATTTTCCAAAGCTGAATACACAAGTATCCTCAGCAGTATGTTCACACTGGAATCAGTCACCACTTTACTGGAAGCAGAGTGATACTCAGAACTTCAAACGATTCTGGTCTAGTGCTTTCAGAATGCCCCTGTATACACAAAAAAATGATAAGTACATTTTATACAGAAGGAACTGAGGCAAAAATTATAAAGGGACTTGTTTAAGCATTCAAAAATAGAATTTTTCAGGTTTGTTAATCCTAAGAATTCTACAGCTTAGGTTGCATCTTTAAAAGCGATTTCATAGGTTTTGGCTATCACAGTAAAATTCACAGAAAAAAATTTCTGAATCCTTGGTATCTGTTATTTTCAATTTATGCACATGATTAAATAATTTACTGATTACTCTTTATGGTGTTCTCAGAGCATTCAAAGCAGGTAAGAACAATTTTTGGATGGTATTTAATACATTTAAGTTCATGGCCTTCTGATGCTGTAAAAAAACTCTTTGTTGTTATATACCAGATACATATAAAGTTCATGATTAAAACTGTAAAATACATCATCTAAGCAAAGCAATTAATAGAAGAAGGTTGTCCCCAAGAGGAATCTGAATTCACAAGAAACAGATAAAAGAATAGTCAGAAATTTGTTCTGATGTTACAGAAATTGGTTATGTCCACATCTGCTCAGTGAGTTTAGGGGAAAGTTGGTTGCTTTTCTCCTGGCAATACATGAAAGAAAACTAAATTCTCAGGAGATTCAGTAACAAAATTTTATTTGCACTTACTTTTACTTTACAACATTCAGGTAGAATAAGGTACTCAGCAAATTTTAAAATGTAGCCATTTTGTTAGAAATACAGCATTATAAAAGCACAGAATTAACACTTAAGAAAATGTATAAGCAGAAAAGAAGAAAAAGAAAGAAAGAAAGAAAGAAAGAAAGAAAGAAAGAAAGAAAGAAAGAAAGAAAGAAAGAAAGAAAGAAAGAAAGAAAGAAAGAAAGAAAGAAAGAAAGAAAGAAAGAAAGAAAGAAAGAAAGAAAGAAAGAAAGAAAGAAAGAAAGAAAGAAAGAAAGAAAGAAAGAAAGAAAGAAAGAAAGAAAGAAAGAAAGAAAGAAAGAAAGAAAGAAAGAAAGAAAGAAAGAAAGAAAGAAAGAAAGAAAGAAAGAAAGAAAGGAAGAAAGAAAGGAAGGAAGGAAGAAAGGAAGGAAGGAAGGAAGGAAGGAAGGAAGAAAGAAAGAAAGAAAGAAAGAAAGAAAGAAAGAAAGAAAGAAAGAAAGAAAGAAAGAAAGAAAGAAAGAAAGAAAGAAAGAAAGAAAGAAAGAAAGAAAGAAAGAAAGAAAGAAAGAAAGAAAGAAAGAAAGAAAGAAAGAAAGAAAGAAAGAAAGAAAGAAAGAAAGAAAGAAAGAAAGAAAGAAAGAAAGAAAGAAAGAAAGAAAGAAAGAAAGAAAGGAAGAAAGAAAGAAAGAAAGAAAGAAAGGAAGAAAGAAAGGAAGAAAGAAAGGAAGAAAGAAAGAAAGAAAGAAAGGAAGAAAGAAAGAAAGAAAGAAAGAAAGGAAGAAAGAAAGGAAGAAAGAAAGGAAGAAAGAAAGGAAGAAAGAAAGAAAGAAAGAAAGAAAGAAAGAAAGAAAGAGAGAGAAATATCACCACTTGTGGACTCAGTGACAAGATGTTGGTCAAAGTGATGGTCACAGTCTTGATCTGTCTGGGGTAGAGGAAACACAAGAAACACAAACTTCAATGGATTAATATATGCTTAGGCTCTGTGGGATTGCCCAGGTACATTCCCTGGGACAGGGAGTTCTGCAGGGTCTGATTTAACACTGCGGATCATGGCACATTCTGGGGTCTTTGATGGCTCATGATCTGTTCTAACACATGACAACTGCCTCTCATGTCAGTGTAGTTGAGCCAATTTTTCTCCATCTGAAGGAAGGAATACCCTCAAGCCTACCTAGAATGTCCCAATATGTCCTTCAGAGGAAGATTTCCCACCTGAGCCTGTGGAAGGGAGGACAGTGGCATGATGAAAAGCATTATTCCATCTCTCAGGATCTACATGTTGGTCTCCCCCCTTACCTGGCTAAAACCCAGCTTGTAGCCTTGTAGTGGGTGGGTGTGCATTCCCCTCGCACCTGTATGGTTACTTTGTGCATGATCAGCAAAGAACCCACTGCTTCTGAAAATGCTGACTGTTTTGGGTGATTGAAATTAACATCCCAGTCTCTCACAAGGAGGAAGACAGTAAAAGACATATTCTCAGTGTTTTTTATTGCACAGTAGGATTATGAACAATCCTCCTGAAAAGAGGAAAAAAAAAAAAAAAGAAGTGAATACTTCTGGCTTTGTAACTTTTAATTTCTTAAAAAAAACATTTTGTTTATGCTGATGTGAGACTACAGTAGTGGTAAACTTACTGAGTGCAGTCAAAATGGAGATATTCCTCAAATGCTCAAATGCAGAAGTGGCATGTGGTTCTATGTGCATTTTCTAGATAAATAATAAAATGAAATATGAATTATTGCAGGAAATTTGTGGTTTCTTAGCTCAAGCAACAATTTCAGAACATTTCTATGTTCATGTACAGTAAGGGCTTTAGGATCCGGACTACTAGTTACAAGGATGTTATCTTTGATGCACCAGCAGCTGCAGGAATATTTGAGGAAGCCTTGGCCACATACAGAAAGGATTCTGTAACCTGTTTGCAGACACTGATTTCCTATCACTAGTGGAGAGCAGGTAAAAGCTAGACATGCCTCTGCTCAGAGCCAGGGTGGCCTCTCTTGTAATCTGGAGTTCTAATGTTGATATAAACCATATGACCCCCATGTTATTTGATTTCATTATTCTTTATGATTTCAACTTCTTCCTATAACACACAAGACTAATTTATAATATCCTTCAGGCACTTCAGTATTTCTTATACCCTCACAAGAATTTCTTAACTGGTGTCCTTGGTCTCCAGTTTTTAATCCAGCAATTCAATGTATAGGGTGATTTCCATGCTCCCTGTGTTATTGCTTCAGTACAACCCTGCACCACCACTGGGGTTGAATGAATACAAGACAAGAAATGCAGTGTGACAGTTTCAAAGGAAATGACAGAGTGGTTTAATTAGTCCCTCTGTGTGTGCTGATTGATTCCTAGAGAAGTTTTTGTTCTAGTGGAAGCAGATGTAGATGGTGGTGTCAGAGCCAGGATTATTTCACATGTTTTTATTGATAGCTCCAAAAAGTCTAAAAGAGCAAGGCATTAGAGGATCAGACAGAAAACTGAGATATTGGCTAGTTCAGGAATTAGCTTCATATTTTTTCCATTTTTCTAATACACTATGTGTAGTAACTCAGAGAAGAAGAATGAAGCTGCAACATTACCAGATTGGATTGAAGATTCAAGGTCGTATTTGATCTCCATTGGATGGCTTAACCAGCTATATGAAGAATTCATAGGACCTCATCCAGCCATGGATATTGAAATATTGAACAACTGCAACATCCAAACCAAAATATGATATTGTTATTTACCGTTTAAATGGACATAGGGATCTACAGAAAGAAGTGAAAGGGTCCATAATCCAAGGCTTGTATTTGGAAAGCATGAGAAACTAGATTTTTGCAGCTACTGCAGCAGCCTGGAGGGGAGACCTGAATGAAGTTGTAATGCATCTCAGTGATGCTTCCAAGAAGGAGCAAATGAACCTAACAGCTCATCACTAATGAAAACAGAGATTCCTTATGTATCAATTTTGCCAGCTCAGGCATAGGTTGACAAGCAGGCAATAAACAAAGATACCAATTAACAAAGAATCAATTATGTTGTTTTCCCTAGGCTTTTCAAATACATAAAGAAGGACAGTCTGGAATTGCATGTTCATAGTACCTGAGACATTTCTGCAGAACAGGTTTGTCACCAAGAATATTAACCAGTGTTGCTTAGGGACCCCCTGGGTGGCTGATGGAGTCAGGAGTCATGATCTCCTAGTTCTGTCCATAGAGAAACAATGGCATTCTTACTGTCCGTGACTTAATGCCTGGTTCTGACATTTAAATACTGTGTCAGAATAGAACAGCTTCCACAAGAAAAGTGATTGCTGGTGGCCTGCACAAGAAATGATCTCTCTCAAATTTCAAGTGCTACTTATTTTGAGCTCTTCTTTCAAAAGCAGAATAAGTTTTGACACATCTCCTTTGCAATATTCACATTCATTTTCGGCACTGGGCTTGCTTTGCTGACTTATCTCTTTTTAGCTGTGGAGTAAGACATAATGATTCTTTTACATTCAGTCTTTCATATCACTGACCAGGAGTTGCTGCTGAAAAAATTAAGAATAAAACTGAGTGGCAGGATGCACCATTCTTGGTTAATGCTCCAACTCCTGTCTGAAAGTCAGAGCTGCTCACTTTCCTCTTTATTGTGACGCTACTCAGGGCTCACTTTCCTCTTTATTGTGACGCTACTCAGGCAGATAGCTGTTTCATCCTGGCTGTTTACTGTGCATGACACTGCCCAAAAGGCATTAGCTGTAAACAGTAATTTACAGTACAGGGAATGCACAACTCTCTGCACATTTACTGTCTAAAATTTGGGTGAAATCAGAAGTGGGTGATTGCCAAGTTTGAACTTTGCATATTCTTGATGCATGTGCATAAATGAATATAATTTTTTTTTAATTTTTTTTTGGCAGATGGCCACTGTGTACAAGCCTGAGAGAAATGATTCACATCAAAAGCTTTCCTTGGAACCCATGTTATGCAGCAGGCTAGCCCATGACAGTGAACTACAGCAAAAATTTTCACAGAGACTTCATGTGTGTGATATGGTGATACGTCTTGTATTTTCATCCTGTTCCTAACAGATCACCCTTTGATCTGTTCATTACTCTCGTTCATGCTGAAAGGTTACAGCTTTCCTCTACAGAAGCTAGAAGATAGTATGAAAGGTTTTATTGCCTCAGCATGTTAGATTTCCAGACTCTCACAAGGAAAATGAAGGAAACAGACCAGATGCTCAGTCAGATATGACAGCTTCAGTACCTCCGTGTTTCCAACAGAACTGTCTTCTCAGGGCAAATAGTCAAACCCCATGCACCACTACACACTTCATAGCTTTTCCCACCTTGCAGTGTAGTTTTCTCTGTCATTGTAGAGGGATGGAAAACATACTTTCTCCAAGGTCAACAAGTCACATGTTTGTCACAGGCCTAAGATAGTGCTAGAGAAGACATCATGGCTGACAATTCAGAATCAGTTGTTTTGCTTGGTGGCAAAAATTTTTCAGGGTACTTTTCAAAAATAGACAGAATATACACTCTTGCCTCCAAATCATTACAAGTATTCCTGTTTTTACAAGGTGTCCTTACTGTGAAGATATTATAGAAATTACAGTTGGTCAGGGGGTTATTTTTTTCCTTCAGAAAATGGTAGGAGACAGACGATTTCATATCAAAATCTGGCAACGTATATTTTCTTTTTCTTTTTATAATTCACCAGTGATCCTGCTATAATACACCTGTTTACTTCTTCGCTCTCGTCTTGATTTCAGATATGTTTAGATAACTTAGGTTCCGATGAAGGCTCTGAAAACTGAAAAATTGTATAAGGAAATCAATATATTTAATGGAAAATTTCTGCTAACTCCTTTAATGTACCTGGGCTTGGTACTTAAAATTCTAGTTAGCTAATAACTTTTTTTTTAAAATTAGAGTACCTGTATTTTCTCCTTTCCCAAGAAGACAAATTGTCTTTTCCACAAGAATTGTCTGAAAATAAGGACAAATGCTTTGCAGTTACATCATCAAGCCATTCATCTAAAGCAGATACATTTGCTTACTTTGATAGGGCTTGACTTGGTAGGGTTTGTATTGCATCTTCATTCCATCAACCTTCAGAACAGAGAACATCAAGAAAACAGTCCTGTGAACATTTATTTTTTGGCATTCACTAACTTAATATGCAGAACTGGAAATCTGTTAGGACAATACACTGATCTTATGAGGAAATGATCTGCCAAATCTCTGTAGAGTAGAGGAAATACCAAAAAAATTTAAACTGTTAAAAGTAATTTACTCATCTAAAAGTATTTGAAAATTGTGAATGGGAAGGATCAGTAGTAATATGCAGGAAAAAAACCCGAAACCAGCTACTGTCTATTTGAGTAAAACCTATCTACTGGTAGATTTTCTAAAGGGAAATGAAATGGCATGAGTTCCAACAAACTGTGAAGGGATTAAAGTGTTTCTCAATATGGGAGTGGCAATATTATTCATGCAGACTGCTTTTTCTTGAAATGACTGGAGTTTAATTTCTCTGCTCACATTCAGGGCCTGATTCCAAACATCCCCCTGCCAGTGTAAAATCTTTATTATCTTCAACTCACAGAACATGTTAAAGCAGAGAATGATTGCAAAATATTGTTTTATTCTGGGACTTGGTCCATGCATTCTCTCTGTGTAGTTGATACCTCTTGCTTGAACTAAATTCTCATCAATAGTGCTGCAAATCCACCCTTGTTCAAGATGTCTATAAATTATACCCCTCATGGACATTTGAGATCAGAAAATGTCCTGGGTTGTCTAATATGCTTGGTGCTGGCCAGATCACGCTCTTGTCTCACAGCTGATATGAACATACCTTTCTCTACCCTTCATGTAAGTTGTATTCATGCAGAATTTCATTATGGCACCCTTCTCCTTGTGCTGGGAAACTTAAAAGGAATAAATCATCTGTTCTGCATGGTTATCTATGGAACTGGGTAAATAATTTATTTCTGACTGATACAGAACTAGGGAAAAACTCAAGAAATAAGTGAAAGCAAAAATGAGGTTTTCTTTTTTTTTTAAGTGAAATTTTTATTTTTATTCATGAATAATTTGCTTTAATGCTAAATATTTTAACATGTAGTAATTTTCCTTAGACCTTTTTGAATTCACAGTGATATATATCCCAATTCAAGGATAATAGAACAAAACATGCTGGGCTTCTCAAAAACAGTACCTCTAGGTTGAGAAGATGCTGAAATAATTTTTTTAAACTCTATCTCATTTTTTACAGGGAATCCTGAAATTTTTGGCATTTAAATTTTTTTCAGTTTCTTTAATTATAAATATTGTGATTTTTTTCTTGTTCCTTTGCCATGAAAGCAATGTTGAACTGGATCAAAGGAAAGAATGAGCTTATGATAAGTTTACAAATCATATTTTCTCCCCACGTTCCTGAAAATGGCAGAAAACCACAATTAAATGTAAAGCTTTTGTGAAGTAAGTTTATTTTAGTTGCTGATAAGGCAAAAAGTTCACCACTAAAACAGACGATCATGATGTCAACAGCAGTTCTTGACAAAGTTGCAGGACAGCATTGCTATTTTTGGGTTCCCATTCAGAACTATGAATGATTGATTGCATTCCATATTGCTCTTTATTTTTATAAATTATTATAAAATTATATATTAAAAGAATGAGGCCTAAATTTATATGAAAGGGAAAGATGCAGTCTGTTTGAAAATCTAGATTCAGATAGTCTCTCAAGATCTGAATTTTTATGGGTTGCTACTCCCAGTGACCGTTTTAGTGGCTGACCCATGCTCACCTCATTTTTCCACCAATGGTCATCTCTGTGCAGATTGATGCAGCCGTTCATTATTGCCTTGACTACATTAATTATTTCTGATTATGTTAGAACTTTAAAATAAGTATTCAGCCAGTACTATATACCAGAGAAAGTTAGAATTGTTAAGAATTTTTACTGTTTGAAAACAATCTTGCGGCCTCTTGGCAGATACTAATTTTTAAAAGATAAGACTTGCATGAAGAAAAATAGAAAATTTTTTAAATTTGAAGAACATTTTTTCCCATCAATCAAATATAATGATGCAAAATCTATTTAAAATACAATTTAGCCTTGCAAACCTCCTTATAAATACCAAACAGCTGATAGAAAGGTGACATTTCAGATGCTTAGGAGCCTGAATACCAAAACTCTTCTCCCAGAACTCTATTTTCTGGTACTACAGACGTGACAGGTATCCCTTGCCACAATCAAAGAACTGTTACAGGATTTTAGGTCAAAGATATGTCTCCATGAAGGAGACTATCAGTTGAACAGTTTCTTTGTAGAAATTCTTATGTGAGTTCATAATGAGTTATGAGGAACAGGACAGTTTATGAGGAGTCCAGTGCTCTGAGGTGGTGAAAGGATCTTCTGCCTGTCTTGTCTTCATCTTGTGCTGTGTAAAAAACAGATGTCAGGGCAGGTGACCCAAATCTGAAGAACTTCACAAAGACAGACCTCATGGCATCAATGACTTTCCATTCTGTTGGGGACCAAAAACCTGTACTTGGCAAGTGTGTTTCACTCTTTCCATTAGTCTTTATCTGGCAGTTTCTGCATGCATGGGATTTTCCTCCCACCTTTTGTTGGTCTTTCTGATGCAGTTCTGCGAGTGTTCTCATTGGTCAACAACTGTGTCAGAATATCCTTGCTGAATTTGCTAGACTGCAGTCTTTGAGCAAGCAAGAAGCCAGCTATCAGGAGAGTTTTTAAATGAAAATCTTCTCTTCAAAAATTTCTCAATCCACTCACCCCTAGGTCTGACCCTGGATTTCATACTGTTAAATTTTCTATCCCTCTCATCATTGAGTAGTAATGTTGAGCAATGGCATTACACATTTGCACTGACAGACCTCAAAGATCTTGGAAGTAGCAGAAAGAGAATCAGAGAAACAGCCAAAATCCAGGTCTTGCATGTCTTGAGCATCAGAGCTTTCCAGCTGAAGTGAACTTTGAGGTGGATCAAATCTCCTTCATGCTGCAACAATGTCCACATAGAGTTCATGTCTTTATCAGGAATTGCAGTTTTCTTTGAGGTAGTCCATCTTTTCCTGTTCCCTGCGAATGGAGAAGAATGTCTCACTCATCAAGCTGATGGATTACTCTACTATCCTCTGCATTGCTTCCAAAAGTCCAAATAGGACGAAATTGCTGTTTTCAGCACTGCTAAGTTACTCTACTGCAGAGTGGAATTATCTTCTCCCTTACCTTCAGGGCAAAAGTGCCTGAAGAAACAATGCTGTAAAATGTACTACATTCAGATCTCCTATTTGCCAAAAAGAAAGTCTGGTTCTGCATGGTTGCCCAGAGTCAGCCTCACACTCAGCAAGATCCATATATCTGCACATCTATATCACCAATGTGTGGGGCACAAATTCCTCCACTTCTGAATTCCAAAGGCAAAACAGGAAGCTAAATTATATCTTGTCATAACCCATCCTCGATGACACAAGTACCATTCTCACTGGCTTGGTGGACATGGCCACTATGATCATGAGAGTAGCAGTTTGCCACTTGTACAAGAGTAGGGTGTTGAAATATCTGGGACATATTATTTGCAAACTGCTTTTTTACCATGTAATTTATTGACTGTATTAAGAAGCATTTTAAGGAGTTTTCCAGTTACTAGACACTGGGCTATGAAGCCTTGAAAATTAAGGTCACAACTGCAAAGGGCCATTGACTGAAGAGAAAATAAACTTCATGACAAAGGACTTGAATTCTGCATGCTCAAATATTCACAGCACCTACAAGTTTTCCTGCTATTCTGCAGCAGCTGAAATATAGCTTCATTTGCCAGTGAGTCAGGCTTATAAAAATGGTAATTGTGAAGTGCGGAAGTGCTAACTGTATCAAGAGAGAAGGGGATTTTACATGTAATGGAGATTCTTTTTAATGATAAATTATCTAGCTCCTGGCTACCATGTATGAGCTCTATTAACTGCCAATAAATTGTTCATTGTTAAATTTAGTTCACTCTTCTTAATTAGGACAAGAGGGTTCTTTTCTCTTTAAATCTTTTTTTGGCTTTAATTTGGAAATATGTTTGAAATCCTAATGATCCTAACAGCTGCACCAGACACTACCGTAGAGTCACTTAAGGACTGATGTTAGACAACAGAAGTCTGGAAAGATCTGAAAACCTATGTATTATACAAATCAGGGTTTAAAACACACAGTTAATAGAAGTGCCTGGTTATAGCTGCAGCTAAATTCTGAGCATGGTCCTATTAGCAGCTTAAAAAACCCAACAGCACACCCTAACCTTGTAGGGCTAGAAAAGATGCGTACAGCTACTGGATTACTTGAAAAGGATTAAAAGACATGCTGTACAAAAAAAAAAGAAAAAGAAGAGTAGGAAAATATTAAGCATATGAGCTAACTGCTGCTTAGGGAGCTTTTGGTGACCACTGTGCTGGAGCAAAATGTTAAGTATTTTAGAGAAAGACAGAGAAATTAATAGAAAGGCTGATGTTACCTCTCTGTAAACTTCTTCATGGACCATTCCTAGAGATGAAATAGATTCCATCTAAAGGAAAATGCCAATGTGAAATTTTCATTAGCTTTCAATTGTCAATTCATCACTACACAGAGCAACAACCTAAGTACTAGCTTAGTCCAGCATGTCTCCACGGTGTTCCACCAGCACAATGGTATTAATTCTAAACAAGGATCAAAATAAGACATTGTCTATATAAGAAAATTAAGATTTGGAGGTGTTTGATCTCCATTGCTGGAGACGTGCTTTTTCTTTCTACCTTCAGTCATATATGTGAAATAACAGGATTCCTGCACCTGACTTTTATAAATGCTTTACCATCCACTTTGAATTGCTAACTGGCTCTCTGGCTACCATTTAAGGTTTGAATTTATTCAGTCAGCACTTTTCATACCCCTGCAAGATGTGAATCTTTCCTTAGGGCAGACAGAATGCTGGACTTGAGTGGCAGGAGTTGTGACTGCAGGGAATCCCCATTGTCAGAGCAGGAGTTAAGTCAAACTCATATGACTTTTCCCATAGGATACAGTTAGCAAATATTCCTGACAGAGGCTTAAAGGCAAGAAGATACCAGATGTGCTAGAGATAAAATGTGTTTGTGTACACTGAAATACAGCCTTCCTCTATCTGCTGAGCAATTAGGAGCAGTTTAGACATTTGTATTCCTGCCTCACACCCCTCCTGTTTAGCCTACTTTAGCACATTTCTGGGTGTTTCAAGGCATTGAACATGTATCATCCAGAGTGAGAGTTAGCGTGGGAAAAGGTAAAAAAAAGGCTGTGCATATGAAATATTATTAAAAAGATCAGCTCCATGGTAACAAATTTCTGTAGCAGAACAAATGTTTATTTTGATCTGAATAAGTTTTGAAAATTTCCAACAGCTACATCAAAGCACTAAATTTTAACTATTTGTTTTGATATCAGCATTTTATGTCAATTTCTACAAACTTGTCTCTTTCAATAAAAAATATATTTTTGCAAGAGAAAGAATAATTTTCACTCCTCAACTTTAGGGGGCAATAAGGTGAGATGTATGAATTCAGGTGGATCAAAATAAGTATTTTCTCCAACAAGATTCCTATTATAAAGTTTTATTTGGAGTGAAATATCTCAGTGTAATTTTATCTGATCTGGTAGATATTTGTAGAAAAGAATTCTTCAGACATGATGCAATTATTGAAAATTATTTATATTTATCATACATGTACAAGGCATTCAGTCTCTTTGAGTAGTAGAGTTATTAATACTTCCTTTTCACCTTCCTTGCTCTCTCCAGAGCTCTTTCACACTTCCTCCCAAAAAACCACATTCAAAATCTTGTTTGAAGTGGTCAATTTAAATCAGATAGCAGCAGAAGTTACCTTTTTTCCTCTGTTCCCTACAAAAGCCAGGTGCCCTCCAGCTCTTATTACTTCCCAGCACAGTGTTGTCTCAGTGGAATACAGCATTACAGCAGACTCAATAATCAATAACTGGCCTTCTCACTTCAGAAATATTCTCAGATATACTAGGTGGGATATATTCTATGGAATATTAGACATATTGGAAAAGTGCCTACAAATCAGAGATCAACTGGCTTGGGAGAAAAATGCAGATTGATTAACTTCTTACCTCCCCTTTCTCTTACCATTAACACGGTATTTATGTTCCTAGTTTCTTAGTATGCACAATGTATTCCAATTTAATAATCAAAATAGAACACTGGATGGTCAGTGATTGTTTAATTGACATTTAAGTTCAGAACTAAATATCAGCACAAAACCACATGTGTCAGTGATTCAACAGGGCAAATCTAGCTGTGAGCCAGGTTATATACATCCTAAATTTAATAAATTGATTTATTGTTTTTCCCAGTGCCCTCCAAGGTCTTGATAAGGTTTAATGACTTGCAGGCTGCCGATTAAGACTACAATAAAGATAATTTGATATTTTTCTTCAGACCATTTATAGCCAAAAATGTGATAAAGCGTGGACTTGAAAATTTGAATTTTGAGTTGTACTCCCTCTTTCAGGCAGTTCATACAGCTGAACATGGGGTTAAGGGGAAATTTCTGTGGGTCCAATGGAAACTTTTGCCAACTCAGGTTAAAAAAAAATTTGGTTTAGTGTGTTTTTGGACTCTGATCTTTTAGTGTGGTAAACAACTTCAAGTCCTATCCAATCCAATAAATTCTTAGGACATGCAGTTTTACTCAGAATCTTTCAGATTAGTTCCTTGAATTGTAACATAATTGTGTTTATTTTGTTTCTATTTCCTTCCTTCCTGCAGCAATGGATTGGTCTTCCAAAATATTTGTTATAGAGCTCATAAATAATTAAACTCCTGCTATTCAAGAATATGGTTGTGAGAGAAGGCTAAATTTTTAGATTTTCTCGTCTTAAAATATGCTGTCAACCTCTCATCTTTTAATTTAAATGTATCTAAGTGTTAGATGTATCTAATTAAATGTATCTAAGGATTAATCTCAGGACCTCCATGAATAATTAGTGCACAATATTAACTGACAAAGAAATCAGACCGAAGCTATGCCTTGCTGTAATTAAATACTTCTGCATTAAATAGGTTCTGACCATTTCCCTCCCCCCCCACAAAGCCCTTTTAAGCAGAAAAAAACCCCAAAGAAACAGCCTGAGGAACAGACCAGGCTTTGTTCCTTCTTACTCTTCACATGTCTGGAGACGGGGAGTACCTGTGAAATTCAACATCTTTAGCCCAAGAAGTTATCTGCCATTCCATCCTGCTAATTCCCAGTCTGTGACTAGCTTCTTTCTCTGAACAAGACACTCTCAGCTCATTGAAATGGGAAAAATAATGAAAAGAGAGCATCGAACCTAGAAATTCATTTGTGTCTAGTAGTGTCTGCAAATTTGTTTGTGAAAGCAGAGACAAATCTGAGATAGTAGTGTTTGGCTTTTGTCTTCCCAGCAGAGTCTGCAAGCCCACATCTCACTGTCTGAACTGGAGCATTCCTCAGGAAGGGTTTTTTACTCAACTGACATTTCTTGTCAAATTGCAATGACATGATTCAGTGTTCCTGAGGCTCTGGATTCACCCCATGAATGTCAGTGATTGAACAGAGAGAGATGAAGAAGCCTATGAGTATTTATATGGACATCTTACAAGTCTATTTCATCATCTCTGCCTGTGGGGTAAAACATGGTATTGAAACACAGACCTACAGAACAAAAACTGCTCTCATCCAACGAAGCATGACTATCATTTGGCCAAATCTGTGCCCAGAATTAAGGTGCTGGAGACACGCAGTTGGTCCTCTGTGAAGTCAAATTTTTGGAATGGCATGCTTAGAAATAGAGAAGAATGAAAAGTTTTGTTCTAGCTTTTATGCAAAAAACTAAGGCACATAGCCATGGTGGGGGGTGATGAGGAAAAAAAAACAATGTAAGAGTTAGTTTTCACACTAGCTCTGCCTAGCCCTGTATAATGTCTTGTCCATAAAATAATCTCAGCAAGTGTGGAAACTATTGGCAGGTCTGCACTATAGAGCTGCAAATGTAGGAGAGCAGATTAACTGTTAACTCTGGTCAGTCTGGGAGACTGAGAAGGGAAAAAAGGAAATGCAGAGGAAAATAAAAATATGGCTAACCTGTAGAATCCCTGGGACCACCACTTCCCCTCACCCAACACTCACCCTTTTCTCCTGAATAAACTGTGAAAAGTCCTGGAGCTATTATAGAGCTACAAAGAAATAACGAACTGGTACCAGATGGGACCTCTTTTCTCCATCTCTCTCCAACCCAAACAATCTGCTGCAGAATTTAGAAGAGAAGGGTGGAGAATCTAATAGTGTCTCAGAGTCGGAAAGATGGCTCTGGCTCGAGCACTGCCAGCCTGTTCTGGAGGAGGATTATTATTATTCTGTGTGCCAAAGGATATGGCTATTTTTCTCTCTCACTCACTCTTTGCAACAAACATTTGGCTACTATTAGCCAGCTGGCAAATGTAAATGAAACATCATGTATCACTTTAGTAGGGAGAGTGCCATCCATGTTTTGCCAGTCGTGCAGTGGTCTGACTGCCAGTGCACAGCTCAGCATGTGCCTTGCATCTCCTCCTTTATCTGGAAGCATGGATGAGAGTGGCAGGGAAACTTGCTAGGCAGAGGGAAAGTCTGTGGCACAGTTGCAAGACATCATACAGGAGAATCAGGCCAAAATCTACCTAATAAAAGATGGTGGACTGGCTGTATGCTCCTAAAAATTCATGCCACATTGCTTATTTTTCCAAACTTTCTTCTCTACAGTTACAGAGAATAAAATGCAGAAATTATATGTGGAGAGGATGATGTTCATACCTGATGTGAAAATAGACCTTTGAGAATTGGTATAAACAAGTGTATATGAAAGCATTCTCTGCTCTCAGTTACACCCATGTAGTTTCAGCCTGCAGCGCTGCCTAGGTGTAACAGGGAGAAGGATCTGATGTCACACCATTGCTATCCTCCTCCTTTTCTCCAGCTTGATGTTCTTACTGACTCACTGCATTTCTGGTTTTGTTTTCAATTTCTGATTTTTTGTTCTCTCCTTTTCACTGTCATTTCAAAGATTGATGAATTAGTATTTTTCCTTCACATTAAACCCTTTCTTCTTAATTAAGAAATAATGTAATAATATCATACAATAGGATTTAATTGTCAGGCAATATCCTAATAACCTGTGTTTAACTGTATGGTAGCCTGACAAGACAAGTATTTCAAGACTCATAATTGCATCCAAGCAGAGTTAACATTCAGAACTTGACTATTTTCTTTTTGAACAAACAATGCCATGTGGTATTAGAAACTTTTTCCCAAAGATTTTACAGCAAAACTAAGTAGCTATTTATTTTAAATATACCGGTTAAGCATTACTAATGTACAGTACATTTCTAGGGTAAGGATGGTGGATAGTTGCATACAGTGAAATGTTTTAAAACTGGTTGGAAAACTGCAAGCATTCAAAATAAAAAAAAAAACCCCACACCTACTGACAGTACTATTTGCACATTTCAAAACAGTACTTAGAAATTTTTCTTTTATTGTTTCTTTAAGGATTTTTTCAGTCTGTTGGTATTTTTTGGGGGTCTTTGTTGTTGGGGTGGGTTTTGTTTTGAAGGTTTTTTATGCTGTTTTTTTTTGGTGTGTTTTTTAACAAGGCAATAGCCAATGCAATCTTCTCAAAAGTTTTTTACGGCTAGAATGTATGTAGTCCTGAAAGATCTCATTCCAAATGATGGAGGACAGGCTTGATAGAAAACAAGAATTTACATTGAGCAAAAATGGCAGTGTTTTCAGGGGAGTGAGTTTTTTCCCCTCTTTTTTTTTCTTTTTTATGAAAGCAAACCATTGTCAATGAGAGAGAAAGAGAATGAATTGAAATACTCAGATCCAGAATGATTCAATAAACCCTAGAAACTATCATAATGATATTTGCCAGAGTTAATTTAATTTTGTTCGTTTCAGATTTGACAGATAAATGATGTTATGTAGTATTTCTCTGACACTGGTGGGAAAAGTGGTTTACTTTCCTTGATTTTCAGCATAGAGACTACATAAACAATAAAAATCACCAAAAGGATATTACATGGCCTGCTAATGGTGGTATTATACTATTCCAGGTGCAGTGGAAGCTTTTTCCTGACTTACAATGAAGATTATACTATTGAGAAAAGTCTCTTGTTTCACTTCTATTAATCCAGGAGGAAACCAGAGTGTGAGCTGTTTGCCAAGAATCACAATGATTCTCTTCCAAGCTAGGATAATCTCCAGGTCCCCAGAATTTTGACTAATTGCAATTGTGAAAATGGATAACTATTTTAGCTTTTCTTCTCAGAAAAAGATTAATCAAAAAATTGCTGACCATTTGCAGGGGAGATTTATCTTAAAAGCAAATAGTAATCAATCTTCTTGACAAATTAGGTGGGGTATTGAAAATATCAGTTGGTATAATTTATTGTACTACAATTGGATCAGAACCCATACAGTGCTTGGTGCCCTTCATTTTCATTGGCTTCTGGGGCTGGGTGAAAATAAAGGGGTGTATTTCTGCTGAATTTAATAAGGTTTGGATCATGATGCAGAAAGCCTCCGAAATAATAGACAGTGGAAGTCCAATAAAATCAAAGAATTCACTTAGCTGGGTGCCCATTGAACCTGATATATTTATACTGAGCAATTTGACAGCAGTTGAAGTATGTGCAGCTGAGCCATACACTGTCATTTCTCACTGAGAATTCTCAGGGACTTTGTGAGATGGCCTTAATAAGCGCATTTCAGTTTCAAAGGCATCACCTGCATTATTCTTTTGGATTCCAACAGATACAGCAAATAGATTCTTGTTTGTGGTGGAAAGGTCCTGACCCAATAAATTGTTAATGGAAAGGTATCTTATTTGTAGAAAGACCCCTTGTGACTTCTCTTATCAAAGTCCAGTAACCACATTTCAAGAAAGAATATAAAGTTTTTGAACTCAGTAGATTGCTTTCAAGGGACTCATCTGTAATTTTCACATTCAAGATGTGAAAATTTGTTATTTTAAAAATATATATTCAAATCTTTTCTGATGTTCTCTTGTACTAAAATCCATATCAGTTAACAAAAGAAAATTGGTCCAAAGCCTTCACTCTGTATTTTATTTTCAAGTAGTATTTGAAGTTCTGAGCAGGCAAGAGATTTTTTCTAGCTGAAAAAATCATGGTCAAAACATTTGACATTTGCAAAAAGTGATCTTCCCATGAGCATAATCCATTATCTGTCACCTGTGACAGCAGGAGCCAAAAATTGTCAAGCCATCTATCACTCAGAATTGTTTCCAATGACAAAGAACTAGAAACATGTAGCTTTCAAGGAGCATTGGGTCCTTTGTTTGTTAAACTGTTTGAATTTCAGGAAGATCACATTATCCATTTTAGGGGAGAGTGCAAATGAGTATACAAGACAAATGAAGTCTCTTGTCCGGAATACTAGTGGTCCATTGCAGTTAGCAATCTGAGATACACCAGTCACTCTCTACTTAATTTCCTTCCTTCTTATTGTGTCAATTTTTATGTCACTTTATTAAAAATGCTTTGTTATTATAAACTTCTGAGTTAAAAATGGTTCCTGATTTTAGAGCTCAGAAGCAGCCACTTTGGCAGTAAGTGGATATTGAGTTTAGGTTGATTTGACTGTTTCAGTGCCTATGCTTCAAATCATCTCTGTGACAAACAACTGAATCTTCTCTATTGAGATATAGTAGAACCATTTGATTAAGATTAACCTTGTCAGGAAAAAGAGTGGAGGAAATATCCAGTCTCTGACACTAGACTTGCAGACAAAAGGAATCACACTGTAGAAAAAAAGCCTGAGGGTTCCCATCTCCCAAACTCTTATATTATTTCATACCTTTTTGAAATGAGTAGCTGGATTAATACAATATTTGCCTTGTTTGAAATTTTTATGCTTTCAAAAAACATTTGTCATTCTTCTTTCTACATGGTACTATAGTAGTCATTGTTAAAGAACAACTATATATGTTGTTAAATAATGAAATAAAATAGATCAGCCCAAAAATCACATTTTCTTTTAGGGTTGAACGGACACCTAATTTTCAAATAAATTTTTAAAAAATTTAGATACTTAAAAAACCCCAAAAAACCACCAAAACCAGAAAAACCAACCAACCAACCAACCAACCAACCAACCAACCAACCAACCAACCAACCAACTAACCAACCAGAAAAAACCAAGTCACGCCTTCCCCCCGCCCCTGCCCCACCCAATCCTGTATGGCTTCCTTTCATTGGTGCTTCTGCGTGGGGCATTGAAGACGCTCAAAGCCACAGCAGGTGGTAAGGGTTGAGGAAAGTGCAGAAGAGTTCTCTTAAAGGTGCTGTTGAAGAACCTTCATAGCCTGAGTGGAGAGGAAATGTCTTTTGGCATCCTGAATTAGAGGAGTGATATGAAGATTGTGGAAGAATGTCCTGAGCATGTTAGAGTAACAGGGAGGCAAAGCAGTGACATGACAGAGAATGGATTTGTTTCCTAAAAAGAGAGAAATGTTTCTCTCTTGATCACTTTTTCTCTCTGTAGAAGAATCCCCCAAATTCCACACTAGATTCAACCAAGGACTCAGTAGTTGCAAAAAACTAAAATGACATCAAACATCTTATCTTTTTGGGAGCTGAGCTCAAGATATTTGTTCTCTTAGGCAAGGAATTGCTTGCCTTTAATTGCCTCAAGTTGGGCACTTGAAAACTGGATCTCTCTTGATGCTTAATAAATGTAGAAAATTTGTCTCTGTTTCATAAGTATGCTTGCAGAGAGCAAACATCAGGTAGAGGTACTGCCCTAAAGAGTACATGTTTTCAGATTTTCACCTGGTATTTTTCACTCAATCTGAAAGTGCTTTAATTGCTCTGTCAGTGACTTAGTTGAATACCAGAAATTATATGGATGGTAACATAAAAGAGAATAACAATAAGGTAGGGACTTGATATCACACACCAAGATTGCATTTCTCATTAATGTTGGCACAGAGAGACAAATTTGTTTTGCTGGAAAAAAGGTGGTGGGTACTAGAAAAAATACTTCCGTATTTGAAAATGTCTGGTGAACAGAATGGTTGACAATTGTCAGAGAAGGAAAAATAGATATTGCCTTATGTTTCAGGTTTTTGCTTGAGTTATATAGTTCAGAGTTCAAATAGATGGTTTTTGAGAACCAAACCTGTGTTTGGTTTTCACCCTTGGAAAGTGAAGAAGATTCCAATGACATACAGACAATGTACACTAGTAGTAGGAATCCTGGAATTCATAGGGTGAAGGCCTAAACCTTGGTCTACTTTTATTAACGCTATGAAAAGTCTCTGATAAATACTAAAGATCTTCAACAACAATTTCATTGTTATTGTACCATATTTACAAAAATATGTTAAAAACCCAATAAAAACATGTCTATACATATATAAAAAAATCATCCTATATTTTAATGCTAGTCCCACAGTGTCCATGGTATGTCATACCAGATTCTGATATGAAAGTACTGAGGATTTGGTGCACTGAGATATCTTGTCTTTGCAAACAGAAGCAGTTAAACAAAGTTGGACTTTGTTAATTTTAGCTCCATGGGAAACACAAAGAGGAAAGCCAAACCAAAATATCACAAAATATCCCCAAAACAATGTTCCTCAGGTTGAAATGGAACTGACTGGCAAAATACAATTTATTAACTGGTAACAATCAAAAGCAATGATCAGAGCAGGGGCCTGAAATTTCAAATGAATTTTGAATCTCTCTGAGCCAGAGATCATTAGGGAATGAACTGTCTGACTACCTTTACTACAGACAGGTATGAGTTCAGTGAAAAGGTAAGATTTAGCTCAAAAAGCTGTCCATTTGGTTTTGCTGTTTGCCTTCATCCTTTGTACAGAGAGACATTGGCTGTTTTGAGCTGTAGCATTAAAAATCTTTGCTGATAAAAGCCTTGCAGTCAAGAGTTTTTGTACAGAGAGGTATATTAGCTCTGTGCAAAAATTAAAAGAAGGAAATTATCACTAGGTTTCTTAGCATGTTTCATATAAATTCAGGAAAAATGTTATCATTGTAAAGTCCACCTAACTACGAGCTCTCTGTCAACCACGTGTCACAGTAAGTATTCACTTTCTTTTTCACAGCTCTATTCCTCATCCACACTCCTTCAACCCTAAAGTGAGCAAACTGAGCTCTTCTGTAAGTTGCAACCAGATCCCAATATTCACTGAAAATCCCCTATCCACTATTTTGGAGATTCCAATCTGTTCTCTGGTAGCTGAACTCTCCCGCTTATGTTCTATGATTGGCATGTTTGGAGGTATGTACCTACCTAGTTATGGTGCTGATGAGGCTTTAAGCTTTGGGACTGTTTAAGTTTCTGTGGACTGAGACATGATCTGGAAGGACTTGAAAGACCCAGTGCAGTCTGAGTGCCCACCCCATTCTCTTACTAGTGCTGTGGACATGGTAGTGTACATCTTGTATTTGACACAAACTCCTTTCATGGACATTAAAGCAAGGAGAATGAAATTTAGCCTCCTCTGCTGCACTGAAAAAGTTAGTTTTATTAATTGAAATATTACAGCTGTGGTTCTGAAGAGAGAGCAGCCATCAAACAAGAGCAATGCATTCAAAAAGGCAAGAGATGATTTAAGACAAAAAGCAGCTGTTTGTCATACAGATCAGCTTTCTGTTACTATAGGTGAAAGATATCATAATTTGTTTTAACAAAATGTGAGTGAACTTTTTCCACATGATGACGCAGTCTAATGTTATACACAGTGTTTAGGGTGAACCTTGTGAATTCTTAGCTGAGAAACAAAGTTTTATTCATCTCTCACAAATACCAATTATTGCATACATTACAGTCATAATATTTTTTATCTTCAGCACCAACTTTAGGATAGTTTACACTTCTGTGGTCATGATTTAGACTCTCAAAGATTACGTCATATGGTCAGAGTAGCTGATTTTTAGTTTAGGAAGTGTGATTGTGGTCCAAATTGCCAGGCAGAAGGTGTCTTAGTTGTTTAATCAATCATCTTTACTTTTTGTACAAAAGCTTAATCTCATGCTCCATTTTCCATTTCCATTTCTTAATCTCCATGCCCCATTTCCATGTATTGGTGAAAGAAGAATAAACAGAACACTGCCACTTGGTGTGTTAGTCAGAGTGATCAAAATCAGAGGAGGTATTAGATAATCATCCTTCCAAATATTGCTGCTTTGAATAAAATACTATTAAAAAAACTGGTAGGGCTTTTGACTAGTACACCAACAGTCATAAAAATTTACATCAGTTTATGAAAACCAATTGTAGGGTTTACACGATGGAGCTGGATACAGTGTGAACTGAATGGATATGTATGATGGAATGGAAACATGATGGTACTCTTAAGCCGTCTCATCACAAGTTCGCGTGATTTGGCAAAACTCTGAGATCTCACATTGCATCTAGTCAGTGCTGATGAGTGCAGGTAATTTTCTGAGGGCTGGATCTGTCTGGTTAGGATGGAGTGATGAGACACCTAATAAATACTTTTCACAATCATTCCACCGAGCACCATTTCTCATATTCTGTTATTTCTTAAAATGATCTCTATCCTTCATTGTTTGCAATGAGAAAAATACAGGTATAAAGGATTATGTTAGATTTTCAGTGAGGGAGAGTGTGCAGTTTAAGCCAATAGGTCCAAAAGACAAGTGTGTTTTACTGACTTTTGAATTCTTATTTCCTATGAATACAATATATGTTGACCATATGTGCTTTTGGTTTTACCTGCATTTCTTCTCATCCATATATCATCAGTTTCAACACAGGATATACCATGACTGGCAGACAATCTGGAAGCAATCTGTTTATCTTTAAAACATTACTGAAAAGTTTTAGAAGTTGCAAGGTCCTGAACTGGAAAGAAAACCTTGGAAGTAGCAACAAAGAATTGGAAAGACAGACAGTAACTTCAGAGTCTTCTATCAAGATCTTGTTGAGCAAAAAGCATACCTGCCCAATCTCTCAGAAAACCATTTCAGTGGAATAGTCCTCCTCATTTATTAATGCAACCAGGAATAAACCACATAGTTTTTAATTAGCATTGTAATTTTCAAGAAGTGAAAGATGGTTGTTTTATAGACTTCATATGCATCTCAGAAGGGGCTCCAGACATAACTGCATTTGTTTATAATATACTGCTATTTTTTTAAAGAGGGTACAACTAAGATACAGTATGTACTTGAAGACCTTGTGCTGCATAGCTAGAAAAATTTTATCAAAAGCCATGAATTCAATGTATTGCAATTTTGTTCTCTGATGCTTTTTTCAGCATTAGAAAACAGAGGCTGTAGGTGGTTTGCAAATAACCATTCTAGGGGAAATCTCCCACATGTATATTAATAAGAATAATTTAAATATTCCAAAATAGATAAAATCTCATTGAGGGCAAATATGGAGCAAATCCTCTGTGTTTTTTTATTTTGTATTACAGTCATATTTGACATTCAACTCCAATATTTTAAATTTCTTTGTCTCTGATATGCAAGGTTCACACAAATGCTTTACTAATATCAGTGGACTAAATCTCAAAATATTTCTGAAACTAGGACTCATATGTGCCTATCATTTCTTACTACAGTTCATAACTTTCTAATATTCATATTATCCTACTATCCTATCCAGAATTGAAAAATTCTGCCTGGAAATGTATATGTTTTTCATCTTTTACATATTTAATTGTTGACTAGGAGGCAAAATCTTGCTGCCTTTCACCAACCACAACAAGATTACAGATTAGCATCAGCAGCATTCCTATCAGCATCATTAATGTATTATCCAAAGAGGACATGGAATCATAGAACATCTCAAGTTGGAAGGGACCCATAATGATCACTGAGTCAATGCCAGATTATATTTGCATTACTAAGATAATACTGTTCTGATTTTGGCAGCTGTGGAGTGCTTATTGATTTCTAGAGGAAAGACAATATAACCGAGGGTTGAATTAGGTGATAGGCACCCAAATTGATGAAATACTGCTTTCCAGCTCATAGACACTACAATTTTTAGATGCCGAACACAAAAAAATTAAAAAGGCGCACAGTCTTCAGTGCCTACTTTGAAGACTTTGCAAATAATATCTACTGAAAATTTGTTTTCTCTCCTGTTTACGAATATCTAATCCTTTCCTACCACAATTTACAAAGGTTGATAGGCTTATTAAAAAATCCATTGCCAAAGGGTAAAAACAAAGAAAGGTGTTGTAAGATGTGGATTGCTCGGTTTTTGCCATTGCGGCATGTTGATCATTTTATTGATGAAGAGAATAAGCAAAGGTTTCAGATTTAGTTTATGTTTCCAAATTGTCCATCATTATTCAGAGTATCTTAAAGGACTTGTATAATCTAAGTCAGTGACAACCGAAAATGGACTCAGGGAAGGTTTCCAGGATGACTGTCATGAATATTTAAAGTTCTCCAAGTTCACACTAAGTTTAGCACTCAAGGTCTAATATCCAAGGTCTTGCTGTGGCTAACAAAGTGCAGGCATCATTTCTGTCTCGATCTCCTGGCTGCCTCTTTGGTATTCACTCTAAACATGTGGCTCAGCCCTGAAGTGCTGACTATTTTCTTCTCCCCTAGAAGCTGAAAGCAAATTGTTTAATGTGCCTGAGAATCAAGCCCATAAAAAATGCTATTGTTTGAAGACTGAATTGTGGTAAGTCCTGCTTTTGTACCATGAGTTCATTACTATATAAATTCACATTTACCCACAATTCCTGTTGAAACATATTTTGAACAGCAAGTATCCACATTTTATTTGTTCAATCTGGTACTTTTGTTTAGGCTTTGGTCATCACTATAGGGCATGGCCTTACTTTCACAAAATAGGAAAGTAAAGATGATGCAATGACACCACACATTAAAAATCAATTGAATCAGCCAAGACTCTGTTTCTTAAGAATCTATCCTTAAACAAGTGCACCGAAATTTTAAAAATCTATATTTTTTTTTTAATTTTCCATATAAAATTGAGATTCCTAATCTTTAATTTTCTTTCACTGTTATTATTATAATGCTTGTAGGTTGTTTTCTGTCCACTAGCAATAGTGATCACTGCATCTGCTGTTTCAGCAGGGAATCTAAATACAAGCCTTCCTCTGACTGCAGGGTGCTTCCTGTTTTTAAAAGGTGAAATCCCCTCCTGAATGCTGGTCCAAAACTAGTGGGAATATTTTTTCATTTATTTATCCAGTTTCCCTTGAAGCACAAGGAGGATAATGTTATCTATAAAAAAAAAAAATTAATAGCTTAAGAAGCCAAAACAATCTTTTTCTTCTAAAATCAAGCTTACAAAAACTTCCCTGGAAGGGTGTAAAACCTACAGTGTTTGCCCAAGAGAAATTTCTAATTACTTAGGTAAACATGGAAGGTAGACTGGGTAAATACATATCTAGGTTAGGTTAAATATTGAGGTGTTTTAAAAGAATATTTATTGAAAATTTATGCATACACACACATGCATATTGGTACCTGACAATTATATATTTATAAATAATACTACCTCAGAGCTATAGCAGCTCTTTCATGAACAAGTTGGCAGTGGATGAATACAATTTAAAAAACTAATTGAGCAAATCAAAAGAACAGCAACAACAAAAACCAAAATCTGACAAAAAGCTGAGACCCCCTCATAAGTTTGATGGAATCTCAACATTATCAAGTCATTCATTTGGATAATGCCAACTTAAAAATAAATTGGTACTATTTAAACTGTTGCTTCCTTTGTCATGAGTTTATTATGTAAACATTGCCTTAAAATCCAGAGGACACATGAATACCTGGCAAAATCTTACTTGTCATATACTTTCTTGGATGATAAATTTTAAGTAAAGAAACTTTGAAAAAAATTGACTGAATGATTTCCATGTAGGGAAAACTAAAGTAGTTTGAAAAAGTGAAATAAATCCTTCAGGTGATCTTTACAATTTTCTTATGGACACTGAAAACCTACTATATGTTATTATTCATCCACCCTGTTTAAAATACCTGTATTGGCAGACAAACCTCAGTGAGAGTTTCAGGAAGATATTTTAATTTCTGAACTCTAAAAACAGAATGATTAAAGAACATTGAGGAAATACTAAATATATATTCTGACATGTGCCATAGATTGGAAAACTTCTAAAGGAGTATTAAAAATCAAATTCAAATAAAGATATATTAAAAAGGTACATATTGTACCTTTAGTACATTTAGATAGATATAAAGCTATCATTGATTGCAGGTGAAAATGTCTTTCAGTTTTGAATTTTCTCAGTATCTGTAGGCAGTTCTATTTAATGTTGCTGACGACAGTTTTTACCTAAAATGAGTAAATTAAAATATAGAGAAAACAAAGTCATTGCCACTTCAGACAGCTGTGTATATGAGTGCAAGTAGAGAGACAAGTGAGAAAGCAGGTATCACATTTTTGGTATTTAGAAGCAGAGAGCGGCTAGTAGTTTTTAATTATGATTTGTTGTTTTTTTTATCCCAGTAAGATTTTTATTTCATGGCTAGGCTCCCTGTTTCCACCTAAGCTTCCTCTGGGAGCACAGCTGCTGAGTCAACATCTAGAGACATAAATGCAAGAATTTAAATAAATTTTTAAAAAATCATTTTGGTTGGAGCATGCCATAGCAGATAAAAAGACACAGTGCAGTTGCCTGGTTGAAAACCCTCTAGCTGAGCACTGATAAAATTTATCACAGGGACACACATGGGAATGAGCAGTTTTGCAAAGCAGCCTGTGGTGAAACGTGCAACAGCTAAATATATAAAGGGATGATAGAGCTTGACAATGAATGGTCGCAAAAAGGGCTAAAAACATGTTAGGAAAAGTTTCTCATGGCTCTTGGGTTTATTTTCTGAGATATTTTGTACACAGAGCCAGAGCAGAGAGTGGGGTGCCACATACTTGAACCCTCCCAAAGAGCTTGCCTTCCCGCTGTTCTTGAAACACACCTTGAGCAGGAGTGGAAACAGAAGAGCAAGACTGGTACTAGCACTCAAAACAATCTGATGCTGTCACTTTACTTTTCAGCTTTTTCTTGCTGCTGTAATTATTTATTTTTAAAGTGGTTTGGAAGTCAAAAAGGAGGGGGATATTTTAGAGTACATCTGACCCAAGTCAGAATGTCACCAAAACCCCTGATCCTGTAAGGACATTAGGAGTTTTGGTAAATTCAGAAAAGCTCTATAATAAGGAAAATGCTGTGTAACTTTGTTCATTAAAGGAATATATATGTGTAAAGTTTTTCTTTCTATCTGCAGTCACTCTTGCGCTACTTGTGGCTTGAGAGGGCAAAATTGACATGCAGATACCTGACTCTATGTGGGTATTTTTAGCTCTGTTGTCCAAGGGTCTGGAAGCTGTAAAAAAAAAAAAAAAAAGAGTAAAAAAGAACCCCTAAAATCAAAGTGGAACATCCTTTCTTTTAAAGAAAATCTGGACTGTTGAGAACAATGAAGAGCTGGAGGGTTAAGCAATAGCAAAAGGGTTTGTGAGAAATCAGGCATGGAATAGGGGTAATTGGTGACTAACACAGATTTTGCTCATATGTATCTGATACTCCTGAACATCTGCTAATTCACTCTGAAGGACATGTTCTGCTTTCTCCTTTGCTGACATTTACAAGCAACATAAATGAAAATGGTAGTATTTTACACCTGTGTTGCACATGTGTGAACGGCTGTAGGAAGAATACCACAGCTGCAAATCAGGTCCAGAGAGTTTAAATGAGAAGAAGCAGAAGGTTCATAAAAGAGGATGAGCTAAAGCCTCTTGCCAACATGGACAAAGAAAAGAGAGAGAATAAGAGAGGAAAAGGTCAAAGGAAGTATGTGAGAGAGAAGACAGAGAGAGAGGAAAAAAATGGAACCAGGCTCATAACAAAAAAAGGACAGGAAAAAAGTTGTTGTTGTGGTTTGGTTTTTTGGGTTGTTGGTGTTGTTATTGTTTTTGTAATGAAACCATCCACAAGCAAAAAGCAGAGACTAGGAACAAGGAAAATGGACAAGAACATGAGAAACAGAAAAAGATATTCTCCTTCTCTGACAAGGAAATCCTAAGGCCCACACCAACCCACCCTCTAACAAAGGCTACAAGAGATTGGAAAAAAAGGAAATAGATTCAAAACACACTTTTCAGGTAGGTTATTGCAGGGAAGTTTTATGAAGAGATCAGACAAAATGACTTCCAGAGTAAAAAAATCACACTGAGACCGTGTCTCAGATTTTGCTCCATGATAATCCTGCATGCACCAAAGATATTTTTGAAATCCTTGTCCTTTTGGTGCCATTTCATGACATGCAGCCCTTCTTGCATTATATGAGGTATTTGCTTAGCATCCTCTGAGCTGACAAGGGGGACCTAGGCTCTGTCCCAAATAATCAGAGAGGCATAAGTGTGGAAGCTCTGATTAACATTGCAGGACTGGTGCGTCATAATTAGCAGTGGGGGAACAGCTGCTTGCATGCCAATTCTGCATGGCATGCTGTCCTTTCTTTCCAATGCAGTTCCCATCTCACTTCTAATGTGCAAAAGCAGAGATTATTCACCAGGGTGGTAGACACATTTTTGTACTCAAGAACATTATGACATCATTAATCTTCTGTCAAGTTGGCAAGGGTGGGTTATGTGTATGCAAGTATTTTGCAAGGTTTTAAATAAAAATTAAAGAGAGAAAGAGATAGAGAAGATGCTTTACTGGGGTAAAGCATTGCATAGCAAACCATATACTGGGGTATAGCATTGCTATAATACTGGGAATGTTAACACTTCAATGGTTTACTGGTAAAAATACTTTAAAAATCCCTTTAAATTTTTTTTTTAACATCTGTACAGAAAACTGGAACACAAAATGGGATCCTTAGACTGCAATATAAATTTTCTAATAAATTTTCTAATCGTGTCTGTGAAACACATAATTGACCAAATGAAGTTCAAAATGTAGCTTGTGGCGGTAGTGGTTGTACTGTATACCTGGCTATATACCTGGGGGTAAATGTCTGAAAGAAAGGGAAAGAAAGTGGTAGTGGGTGCAATATAAAGGCTTTTCAGAAAGAATGTTTAACAGATATTAGTTACAAGTAGCAAAGATATAATTGAATTATGTAGGTTGTCCTTAAATAGTCATACTGTGTATTCTGCTTGGGTCTCATATATTTTATGTCTTTTCTCCTGTCTCGGCTGAGATATCAGGACACAGTAGAAAACAGGAATACTCATCTCTGACAGAGATTTATGCCTTGTAAACCAACTTGATGTCTTTACTGTCGTAACAAACTCCAATGAAATAGCTCAAATAGAGCTGAAATAGTTTTGAGGTCTTGTGCTCTGGGTCTCTGAAAAGGTGCAAGTCAAGACAGAATTATATTAATACTCCTTTCCCTACTCATGTAAAATACCTTTTTTTAGCTAAGCAAAGTTAAGAGAGTAAGCTTTAAAATTGGATTATTTCAGTATTAATTTATAACTATTGCTTCCTCTGGGGAACTAAAACAGGTATTTAAAAAGAGGAACAAAGTGTTTATGACTTCTTCATGCCATCAAAAAAATGCGGCCTGCCTGATGTTGCTCTATGATCACGAGTAGTAGAAATAACTTTAATAAAATTAGGTAGTCAAATTGTTATGTGATGCATGTTTCATATGCATGGTTCTGCCATTTATCAGAAAAATATCTGCATGTCTTACACAAAGCATTAATACTGATTTGAGAGCTACAGCATAACTTTTGTTTCTTTTGTTTGTCCCAACAATGACTATTGTTGTTTTTACACAATCTGCTTATATTATTACTTTACCCAGATAGGCAGAATTTTATAATTGTCAAATATTCCACAGTGATAGCTGATTTTATTTCAACGCTAGAGACTTTTATTAAATTAATTAAACTAGGCACTTTTTTCTCTCACATTTTTTCAGGGTCACATTTTTGTCCTACCTTGAGTAGGTGTAGAAAAGAGGACAAAGGTTCAAATCATAAGATCACTTTGGCATGCAATCATCAAGGAAATTTTAAATAAAGCACCCTTAAGTGATTGAAGGGAATACTGTATTAAGTGGGATTCAGAAAATAAAAACCAACATTTCCCTCTTGGTTTTTAACACAGTTAAAACACTTTAGCTGCAATTCCAAACTATCTGGAAATTCAATACACTTAAAAGAGGTGAATAAAACTGGAAAATGGGAAGGAGTTTGCTTGAGGAAGGAAACCAATATGTTGTCTTTACTTTCCTTAGGAAATCTTGTAAGCTTCTTATAAGTTTCTTGTAAATTTCTTGGAACTTGTATGGTTTCCTAGGGGGCAGTTTCAGCCTTGTCTGCTCAGTGAAACATAAATGGATGCAACCTGATTTGCATCTGTGTGCTCCCAGTATATGCATTGCCCTATGCTTCCTGAACCCCAGGTCTGTGATGACAGGAGGGCTGAGGGCTCAATCCCCAGTTCACTGAGTCACTGGATTTATTGCTGGAAAAGTACTTCCTGGAACCAATATATATGGTTAAGTCATGCAGCCACCTTAGGAGATGGGTAAAAATGTCTGTCTGGAAAATAGCTGAGTTTTCAGACTCCTCCACTCCTACTGAAAGGGTTTGCAGAATCCCCCAGTGGTTGAGAATACTCCTCTGCACATACTTACTCATTGCAGTTTATATATATTTGCTCTTGTGCCAACAATGTCCTTCTCTAGCAGTTGTTCATTACTGCTTATGTATTTATAGACTGCAGTCACACCCCTCCTCAAGGTTTGCAAATTAAAAGAAGCCAGAGCATTTTCATTCCCTCTAAGGAGCCAGGCTCGTGGTTTCTCTGTCTGCCGTGGCAGGATGCCTCTGTCCTTGTGCCAGCCCTGGTGAACATTTCAGCTGGCTGGACACAGCCATGAAGGCTATTTCAAATGTATTTTCATGGGTGCTTTAATGCGGAAGAGCATACTTCCGATTTTTTACAGGAATACCTCACCTACCAGGCTTTTTGTGTTTTGTTTTGGTTTTTTTTTTAGCAGTCTTTCTCCTTCTCATTACTTCCAACAGATAAATTCCAGCTGATAGAAGAAATTCCTCTTTTAGCCTCCACTGTTACACTTTGTGCTATTAAATTTCATCACAGTTCTTTATTCTGTTTTTTATTCTTCAGGCTCATCCATTTTTTTCTCTGAGTAATGCATCACAAAAGTCTTGGCATACTGCACTACTTACTGTTAAAGCAGGCAGACCTATGTGTTTTTCTCACCACAGGTTACAAGCTGAACCTCATCTGCTTGTCTCATACCTCTGCAGCCTGGTAATATTCTGCTTTAGACCATGCTCCATGAGCAGAATAATTCTGGGATCTGTACCACATTATTTTTTCTGAGGACACCCTATTCATTTGCAGTTTTTGTTAGTTTGAGAACAAACGATATCAGACTGAGGGAGTGACTAGCAAATGAAGGACAATCATTTTTAGGTGTGAAGCCACCCTGAGGATTTTTTTTTTTTTTTTTGAAGCCTCCTACTTTCCTACATGGATGTCAGTATCATGAAATCCAGATATATCATGAAATCCAGATATTGCTGGCTTCTGTTCAATACAGCCCTTGTCCGAAATGGAAGTCAGGTTGAAAAGGAACAGAACTCTGGGAACTAAAAACAGTACCAGGGGATCATCCAGCAGCAACACCAAGTTTCCCTATTAGCAGTGGTCATGTTTATTTCCCCAAAATTAACCCCATTCCACCTTCCTTACACATGTGCAGAAGGGCGTGTCCTTGCCTGGATGAAGTCATGGATGCTGTGGTCTGAAAGGAGATGAGGCAGCTTTTTTCACTGGAGGACCTGAAGAGCAGAAAAATTGTTCTCACTCCTTCTTCAGGTCCTGGAGTGAATTAAAAAAACATGCCTGAAGATAAGTTGGGTTTTAGGATTCTTCTCACTATGGTGGCAAGTTAATCCTCATTTGACTAATTTAGAACTGTATGTTACACTACTAGGATTTCTTTTTGAAATAACCACAAGACTGAATTTACTGCATCTCTAATTTCTGGCTTGAGGGTAACTATCACAATACCTGTCTTTCTTTTGAATCACTATATGTGTTTTATGTTTCAATCAGTTTTCATATCATTTCCTTGGCCTCTCTAACTGAAACACCACATTGCAAGCATAGGTCTACCTGCACAAATTTTTAGCAGAGGGGTGTTTAAAAAATAGGAGGTCTTGAACAAATTTCAATAACCTATTGTTCTGAAAATATATGCTCTAATCTTCCATAAAATGACCTGCAATTAATTTTTTTGAACCAGAGCTGAATTTGTTCCAGATCCCTTGCTTCATTATTTGTACATTTATTTTCATATTTTCATGTTATAAACTCCACATTTCTAAATGTTTTGCCATGGAATCACTTGGGGAATGCCTTGTGCTTCCAGACAGGATTGTAGTCTTTAATACTCTATATCTTCTGGGCTTTCTTCCACTATAATATTAGTTGCTGTGCAGGAGCTGTGCCCTGGCTTCTGAAATAATTTACCATTAATAGGATAAAGCATGTAATAAATAAACCTCCAATTTGTGCAATAACTAACTTTTGAGACTACCATTAAATCCTTTCAAAGCAGAGTGATTAGGTTTCCATTTTGCACATTTCTTCAGATTTTGATTTGAATTGAAATGTTTCTTTAGGCTATTCTGCAGCTGTGCTCACTTTCCGGATAGTGATACTGATAGTCATTCAAATCCGTCTTGCGCTATTGTAACCTGCTTCTAGCCCATTAGTTGCAGTCTGTGGGAGGAGAAGAAGAGAAATTGTGTCACTATTGCTTATCAAGGGACCACACAGTTTTTTGCCACATTGTGATGGATGGTTATCTTGAGGAGTGACAGGTGTGAGACTGGAAATTTAGAAGGAAACAATGCAGAAGCTCAGTAGTATTTTGTTATTGACACTTGGTAGATAACACCAGAGTGTTAATCAATCTCTTGGGTTGTTTTTAACCCCCTATTCTTTCTGTCTTCAAGATGCAGTTTATCTCATCAGACTGACATGGCAGGAAAAAGGTTCAAGTAGATAACAGACATTTTTCCTTTGGATACAAATGGACACAAAATATCAAATTCCATGAAAAGTTTCCTTTGGCAACTTTTTTTTTAACTTTTAGAAAATGGGTCAGGCGTTGGAAAAAGTAGAGTTTGAATATCTGAAATTATTTACAACTAGACATCCTGTCTAGTTGTAAATAATTTCAGATATTCAAAAAACCCAGTCTTTTTTCAATTTTATTGTCAGCAGGCGTTTTTTATCACTATATTTCAACAATTTAACTTGCTGTAGGCCATCTCTTATTATTTCCTTCTTAGATATAAGCTAAATTCATAAAAAAAAAGACCCTGGAATTAAATGATCTCATTTACTTAGATCTGCTCAGAGCCACATAGTTTAAGGAAATGCAGATCCAGAATAATATCTGCTGGTATTTCATGCTAGATTTGGTTCTTTAATGGCCTTCAGAAAACTGAATAATAGTACAAAACTCACTGTTTTCAAAAAGGTGAGGAGTGGTGTTCAATATGTTAGGGAAGCACAGAAAAAATGACAGGAGTTTATATGGGAGCTGAGGTTTATGTTAAATCTGGTAAGAGCTAGAATTTAGTTCAAAGAGACATCACTGAACATGGGAGTCCTGCTGTACCAGCATGAAATGAGAGGCTTGGGTACAAAGAGTTCACAGTTGAAATAACAAAGATGAGAAAGGAGGAGGGTGCTATTGTTATTTACTTAAATGTGTAAAATTATATAAACAATGGTGACTGTGTTCAGGCCTCCAGGGAATTTGAAGGAGCTGAAGACCAACCCCATAAGCTCACATCTGATCTACAGGGCATTGGTAATTAATCCTTATTTTGGATGTATCTGTTTGATTTATCTCTTTGTCTTGTTCTGTCCTTATAAACCATTTTTTTAATGCAAATGTTCCTGATGATGGTAAAGGGAAACCTGATGATGGTAAAGGAACCACTTCCAGTAGTTCCACAATAAAGGACTAACTTGCTTATACTTGTTTACTTTATTTTGACAGAGTAAAAATTTGATGTGTATTTGTTTGGTGAACTAAATAACATGTTTTTGGACACAAAACAAAACACAAATACATAGTCATTCATTTTAAGTAAGCCTGAGTGTTGAATGTCCTGCTCAGGGATTGTTCTAAAACATGCAGAAACGTCCAGCAAAGCCTGCACACATGGATGCCCTAGCAACCATCCTGACATGATTTCAGATGGGGTCAAGGAGCTATATGGTAAATAGGATGTTCTATGCTGCTCTTCAACTCTTGCACTGTGGCACAACAGGTTGGTGAGTTGGCACATTTGTTCCCTAATTCAGTTTTCCAAGGTCTAGCTAGAAGGAACGGACCCTGGATGCATTTTACCCTCATCTGCTTACTTCTCTTGAAAAAATTTACATCTGTTTTGTCACATACCTTCTGCGTGGCTATGCTTTACAAGGTGGAGTTATAGTGTACACCGTATCAGCTTCTTCTGTCTGACAGACATTCACATAAGCTCCTTCCATCTCCACTGTGGGAAATGTTAGGGATGGCAAGTGATACACTACAGTTCTACAATATCTCTATCAAGTTTCCACATTAGTTTGCTTTCATCACTTTCCCCTTGCTTCTCAGTTGAAGTACCTATCAATGAAATCTCAGAGAGGTCTCAATGGATATGAAGTTCCTGTCAGGCAGAGCTGCAGGAATATTTATCACGTGATCTTCATTTTTGAGATTTGAGAAACTTGTTGCTGTCCATCCAAATCACATTCAGGTTCTGTGATAGGAAGTAATCAATCAACAACAGTCCCATAGGAAATAAGGAATTCTTATGCATAAGCATTAACTAACTACTCCTCACACAACACTTGCTCTTTAGTAATACCAGCTGACCACCCAGCTCAGCACAACACCTACCACTGACATCTGTACCCGTGTCACCATGGCTTTCCCAACGAGAAAGGCAGAAAGGTAGTTTGTGTGCTTTACAACATGTCTGACAATGTTATTTCATAACCTTGTGCTCCTGGTTTTTTTACCCCATGCCCCTAAACCTTGGCTCTTTAATGCTTGTCTGCCTTCCACCTCCATAACAGCTGAAAAGCTCAAATGCCCAGCAGCAGCTGGGATTCAGAAGAAAAAACAGCAGTAAAATAACATACCTCTAAGATGAAGGAGACACACAGGTTTCTGAAAGTTTGAGTGGTAAGTTTTAGTCATACATGATGGACAGAATTTGATATTTTACAAAGAATTACCTAGTGGTGGTCAAAAAGAGAAAGTATATCAGGAAAACATTTGAGATGCCCCTGTCACTAGGACTGATGATCTAGATTCACATTTAGTGTAGTTAGTGTAGTTGGAGACTTTCTGTGAAATACTGCAATGTTGCAGCACAGGTTCTTGAAGGTATTTTAAAACTGCTGAAGTTCAGCTTTTTTTCAGATAGAACAGACAAAAAAATCTTTTCACTGAGTATGTTATTGTTCAAAACAGAGCAAAGGATTGCATTAAAGCAGAAATTTCCAGGCTGCAGTATATATATTAATCATTATATCTGAAATACTTCCAAGTGGTACTCAAGAAGTGATTTGGGCTGTCTTTGTGCCACTTATTCACAGCCTGTAGTAAACAAAGGCAAAGCCGGAGGACTCCAGCATTAATATGGCTTCCTTGTGCAGAGAGAATGAAATACTTAAATATCATTAAAGACTTAACTTTACCATCCTTTTAAAATAGGGATTATTTTATACATTTCAGTTGGTTACAATTATATAAATGTCTAGGAAAAAGGTGTGCTTGATAGTCTGCTCTGTTCAGTGCATATTATGGTGGGCCTTGATTTTGACTAGGTCTTGATGGCTACTGTAATACAAACAAACAATAATAATAGCTTAAGAAAATCAAACTGAATAGGTGAACAGAATAGCTTTTATGCTTAGAAAAAGATTAGGTCAATTGATCTAGATTTCAGAAAGCATGAGATGAGAAGACAAGTTTGACTTGTTATTGTGAAAAAGTGGAAATATGTTAGCCTTTGATTTAGTTTAGCACACTGTTAAGTACAAAAAGAGTCAGGAGAACATAATATATCAATGTAGTTGCTAATATTCTTTGGAAAAAGCAAGTAAAGAACAAAAAGAATAGGCATGTGAGAATTTTTATCTAATACAATCCTTTGCTCAGTCTCAAGCAATGTTCTATCTAATAAAATTCTTTTCTCCCCCATTAAGCAGAACAGGGATCAGATGAAATAAAATAATTTGCAGATGAATTACGAATATGTCCTGTCATGCATGCTCTCCTAACAGCATGTCTCTCTGGCCTGTTGAAATACTTGTATCATATGGAGAGACCTGAAAACTGCCATGAACATTTTGGTCCACTGCCAAGAAAAACTATTTATCAAGGGCACATACTGTGCTGATATATACCACAAGAACAGATTTTTAACTGGGAACGAACATTAGGACAAGACCCTTTCCCTTCCCCTAGTGCATGAAGACAGACTGGGATGCTGTGCTCTCTTCTTCAGAATCTTCATGAAGAAGCCTGAAATCTATCTAAGTATGGCAGTTCTGTTAAATACCATATCAGGGTTCTTAAAAGATTAAAGTCATTAATCTCACAAGTCTCCCAAGAACAGTACCATGCTGTTCTTGAATTTTATGGATGTAGAATTAAGGTGCAGGAAGTTTATGTGGATAGTCTGTAGGTGGCTGTAGGTGGTAGGATGTCCTGGCATGCCTGGAAGGTGTGGAATGATTTGCTGTACTATGTCGTATTCTTTCTCCATAAAATATAGGCCCATGTATTTAACAAGAAGTACCAGCTTTACTGCAGGGCAGCTTTTGACTGAGAACCAACCCATAACTGTCTCAGCACACATTCATCAAAGTAATTTCTGGACTACTTACTCATCAAATTAGGCATGAGTTTTAAGAATGCCCTTTTTTCCCATTGCACCTGTATGGAATAATGGGCCATGAAAAAAACTTTATTTCCTTTGCAGTCAAAATAACACCATGAAACAAGTTCAGGGAGAAGGAGCTCAAAGATGCCATTAAGAATTTCTGACAGATATTGCTTGAGCTGGGGAGGGTTACTATCATTACATGGTGGTATGCTCCAAAGGTCAGTTAGATCGAACGTTCTGCTCAGCAGCCAGTAAATATATTACTTAATATCAGGAAAAATAGGAAAAAAAAGAAGGAAAAAAAGTAACACAAATTTTCAATGAAGAAAAAGTGAGTGACAGCAACATAGCCAGCAAGTGCCATGCAGGGGGGCTGGGATAATTTATTATGATAGGATTAAATTACATCAAGAAGAGCAAAGTCAAGGGACCTGCTCAAGAGATCCAGATTCTGGGAGTGAAGTGCAAGATGGACAGTGTCTGATTCCCACTGATGTCGTCAACAAGATCACAGCAACATCTCCACCATCCAGCAAGAAGGAAACACAAGCTTTCCTAAGCACCAGAGGTTTCTAGAGAATGCACGTTTCTAAGTACAGCCAGGTTGTGATCCCTCACTACCTGTTCACCCGGAAGAAGAACACTTTCCACTGGAGCCCTGAACAGCAGCAAGCCTTTGCCCAGATCAAGCAGGAGATTGCTCATGCAGTAGCCCGTGGCACAGTCAGGAAAGGACCAGATGTGAAGAACGTGCTCTACTCTGCAGCCGGGAGCCATGGTTTCTCCTGGAGCCTTTGGCAGAAGGTGCCTGGGGAGACTCGAAGCTATAGGGGGTCTGAAGCCAACTATACTCCAACAGAGAAGGAAATTTGAGCAGCCTATGAGGGAGTCCAAGCTGCCTCAGAGGTAATAGGCACGGAGGCACAACTTCTCCTGGCACCCTGACTATCAGTGCTGGGGTAGATGTTCAAAGCAAAGGCTCCCTCTACCCACCACACCAGCAATGCCACATGGAGCAGATGGATTGCTCTCATCACACAGCGTGCCCGCTTTGGAAAACTGAATCACACTGGGATTCTAGAAATAAATACAAACTGAACTGTCCGGAAGGTGAAAACTTTAGTGTTGCTGATGAAGAAGAGCAAGTGACGCATGCTGAAGAAGCCCCACCCTATAACCAATTGCCAGCAGAAGAAATACAATATGCTCTTTTTACCAATAGCTCTTGCTGCATTGTGGGAATGAAACGAACGTAGAAAGCAGCCGTATGGAGCCCCACATGACAGGTTGCAGAAGCTACTGAAGGAGAGGGTAGATCAAGCAAACTCGCTGAAGTCAAAGCTGTTCAACTGGCCCTGGACGTTGCTGAAAGAGACAGGTGGACAAAGCTCTACCTTTACACTGATTCATGGATGGTAGCCAACGCTCTGTGGGGATGGCTGGAGAGGTGGAAAGAGGCTAATTGGCAACGTAAAGGAGTTCAACCAGTTTGAGATACCGATGAGTGGAAAGACGTCGCTACCAGGGTAGGGAGGGTACCAGTGAAAGTCCGCCACATAAATGTCCATGTCCCCAAGAGCAGAGCCAATGAGGAGCACCAAAACAATCAGGATGTCGACCAAGTTGCACAGATAGAGTGTCAAAGATAGACTTAGATGGGCAACACAAGGGAAAGTTATCCCTAGATCAATAGACCCATGATGCCTCAGGTCATTAGGGTAGAGATGTCACCTGTAAGTGGGCACAAGACTGAGGGATAGATCTAACCATGGACAGTATTTCTCAGGTTATCCATGACTGTGAGACGTGTGCTGCTATCAAACAGGCCAAGCGAGTGAAGCCCCTGTGGTATGGTGGGCAGTGGTCCAAGTACAGGTATGGGGAGGCCTGGCAGATCGACTACATCCCACTGCCCCAGACATGCCAAGGCAAGTGCTACGTGCTGACCACGGTGGAAGCCACCACGGGATGGTTGGAGACCTACCCTGTGCCTCACGCCACTGCCTGGAACACCATCCTGGGCCCTGAAAAGCAGGTCCTTTGGAGGCATGGTACCCCTAAGAAGACTGAGTCAGAGAACGGGACTCATTGCAAGAACAGCCTTATCAATACCTGGGCTAGGGAACATGGCATTGTCATGCAAGAGGTCTCTCAACACATTTTTCCCATACTTTAGTTTGCAAGGCAACTGTGAGCTATTACTTATCCCCACTTCCTAATCACCTTATGATTTTTCTTACCACTTAGATGCCTGTGTTTCAGATGAAGGCTGAAGAGGGGCAATAGTGCTGAATCTCACAGCTCTGCTGTTCAACAGAGAACACAGAACTGTTTATGACCCCTTCTTTTGTAAGAAATTAACCACTAAAGCCATGGACAATTTTTCTGATCCATGAACACCATTGAATTCCCCAATGTTTTCTGGTGATTGGTTGCACAACACTGTATCATATCACAGAACAGAACTGTAGTATCACCAAGGTTGGAATAGTCCTCCAAGATCATCAAGTCCAACTTTTAGCCAAACAGCACCATACACACTAAACTGTATCACAACCTATCATGTCTACTAATATTTGAATGCATCCAGGGATGGTGAATCCACTGCTTCCATGGGGAGCATGTTTCATTGCTTATCTACTAGTTCAGCATAGAAATTTTTCCTAATATCCAATCTGAACATCCTCTGGTGCAATTTTCCTCTTGTCCATTGGTGGTTGTCTGGGAAAAGAGGCTGACCCCCACCTGGCCACAATTTCTTTTCAGGTAGTAGAAAGCAAACAGGTCTCCCCTTAGCCTTCATTTCTTCAGTGTAAACACTCCCAGCTACCTCAGTTGCTCCTCACCAGACTTGTGCTCCAGACATTTCCCCAGCTGTATTACCTTTCTCTGGGCAACTGTTCCTCTTTCCACAGAAGCTAGATGCAGAACAGAACTACTTTCTTTTTCTTTAGTATCTCTTACTTTTCTGAATAAAAATATGCCATAAAAATAATATGTAACTTGGTGTTTTCTTCATCTCCTAGTCTTTTAAGTATCACTAATTTCCACTTTTTACTTTCTTGATGAATAGCACACACATGCACACACATACACGTGTGCACACGTGCACACACACACACATGCACACACAGACACTAACTGGTGTTTGCAAGCTGTACTTCCTCTTCTTGGATAGTCTAAGTTTTGCAACTCAGGCATTGGTACTTTGTGCTGAAATGCTCTCCTGAATCAGAGCTAGAGTACTTAACAACGTGAAGTAAGCTGGATGGACATTTTATTGTTTCCACTCGTTTTCTACTCTTTTATCTCTGTTTATTAGGAACATATTTTTTGGATCATTTTGAAATAATACCCTCTTATTTAACCCCAAAGCAGAAACACACATCTTGAATCACCCAGTGTGCTTTTCACTAGGAGATACAGGAGTGGACATCAGCTATATTTTTGAAGAAGTTTTGTATGGTTGTGGGTGCTTGATTTGCAAGACTGCACCCACAGCTCATCATGCTATGTTCAACAGCAAGACACATTCCAGAACAGCATGGGTGAGGCATTGCTTCTTCCTCCTGAGCACGTTTTTTCCTGCTTTATAGAGAAGAATGGCATTTCTCAGAAGACACTCATCAGGTCATAAAGCTCAGAATTTTCTGACAATTTTTCTTCTTCTTTGTAGCTCTACAGGAATAACCTCACACACTGTTGCTGGAAATCAGCCAGCAGTGTTATTTTAGTTTGTTTTTATGATCTGGCTAAATTTCTAACAAAAAAAAAATTAAAAAAAGGAACATGCTAAGTCATAGGTCAGCTCTTCATGAGTCTATGACAAAATTGTATGCAATTGTCTTGGTTCATGGCAAATTTGGGAGAGAACTCCTAAAGGGGTTCCTCCAGAAAAGCGCATTCCACTGGCCCCTCCCCCCAACTGGTTTGGGAAATACCTCCTTGGAGAAAAATGGAAAAAATTGTTTATTAAACAATAAAACCTAAACAATATAAAACAATAAAAACCTCTTACTGCTCCAAAAGAGAGGACAAACTCAGAAAAGTCCCCTCACTGAGCTGCAGCTTGGCTTGCTCAGTCTGTTATCAGTTCCTCCTGCGCTGGAAATGCTGCGGCCCAGGCCTGGCCCGGTGGGCTGCAGGTGTGAGCTGGATGTTCAGTCCAGAGCAAGTTTAAACAGGTCCAAAGAAAAGGGAGAAAAACCCCACAGTCTAGGGAACTTCTCTGCCTCAGCTAGCTAAAACTAACTAAAAGCAAAGGAAAGCTCTGTCCCTCTGTCTGTCCATCTGCAGACAACACAGTCCAGGAGCAGGAATGTGGAGGAGTGAGTGCAGTGTCTGAAAACAAACTGTGTGCTTCTTCTCTCCCCCCTTTACTCTCTGGAACAAGTCTTAAAGGTGCAAAACTTATCCAGCATAAACAGAACAGACGATTGGGGATAAAAGCATCATATAGTCAACCCAGGACATTCCACTCCTTTTCCCCATATTGTCAGCTTACTACTAAAACTAATATATATTCTAACTCTACAAACACATACATTATATACCTCATATAGAGCTATACACAGATAATGGCAGTAACATTCAGCAAACAGTGATATTTACACATAGTTCTCACCCCACAATCAGATCTCCCTGAGGTACTCATCATGCTCCTCCATCTTTCTGCATTATCCACCATGTACAATCTGGTCCCTGAGTAAAGACAACCCCATGAATGAGTCTGTATTGGGGCAAAATTGATCCAAACTGTCTTTGCTAACATACCTCTGAAATGCACCACTGGGACTTAGTCTCCATCTACATGATGCAAAGGCTCAGATTGGGCAGGGCCCTCTTGGTTAGTAGAGCTTTAAGTATTAACTAACCAGGTGACTTTCGCCAGATGATGCTCCCAATTTTTGAAAGATCCCCCACCCAATGCTTTCAAGGTGGTTTTTAGCAGTCCATTGTACCTCTCCACTTTGCCTGCAGCTAGTGCATGGTAGGATATGGTACATCCACTCAATGCCATGTTCCCTAGCCCAGGTATTGATAAGGCTGTTCTTGCAATGAGTCCCGTTCTCTGACTCAGTCTTCTTAGGGGTACCATGTCTCCACAGGACTTGCTTTCCAAGGCCCAGGATGGTGTTCCAGGCAGTGGCGTGAGGCACAGGGTAGGTCTCCAACCATCCCGTGGTGGCTTCCACCATGGTCAGCACGTAGCACTTGCCTTGGCATGTCTGGGGCAGTGGGATGTAGTCAATCTGCCAGGCCTCCCCATACCTGTACTTGGACCACTGCCCACCATACCACAGGGGCTTCACTCGCTTGGCCTGTTTGATGGCAGTACACGTCTCACAGTCATGGATAACCTGAGAAATACTGTCCATGGTTAGATCTATCCCTCGGTCTTGTGCCCACTTACAGGTGACATCTCTACCCTAATGACCTGAGGCATCATGGGTCTATTGATCTAGGGATAACTTTCCCTTGTGTTGCCCATCTAAGTCTATCTTTGACACCTCTATCTGTGCAACTTGGTCGACATCCTGATTGTTTTGGTGCTCCTCATTGGCTCTACTCTTGGGGACATGGACATTTATGTGGCGGACTTTCACTGGTACCCTCCCTACCCTGGTAGCGACGTCTTTCCACTCATCGGTATCTCAAACTGGTTGAACTCCTTTACGTTGCCAATTAGCCTCTTTCCACCTCTCCAGCCATCCCCACAGAGCGTTGGCTACTATCCATGAATCAGTGTAAAGGTAGAGCTTTGTCCACCTGTCTCTTTCAGCAACGTCCAGGGCCAGTTGAACAGCTTTGACTTCAGCGAGTTTGCTTGATCTACCCTCTCCTTCAGTAGCTTCTGCAACCTGTCATGTGGGGCTCCATACGGCTGCTTTCTACGTTCGTTTCATTCCCACAATGCAGCAAGAGCTATTGGTAAAAAGAGCATATTGTATTTCTTCTGCTGGCAATTGGTTATAGGGTGGGGCTTCTTCAGCATGTGTCACTTGCTCTTCTTCATCAGCAACACTAAAGTTTTCACCTTCCAGACAGTTCAGTTTGTATTTATTTCTAGAATCCCAGTGTGATTCAGTTTTCCAAAGCGGGCACGCTGTGTGATGAGAGCAATCCATCTGCTCCATGTGGCATTGCTGGTGTGGTGGGTAGAGGGAGCCTTTGCTTTGAACATCTACCCCAGCACTGATAGTCAGGGTGCCAAGAGGAGTTGTGCCTCAGTGCCTATTACCTCTGAGGCAGCTTGGACTCCCTCATAGGCTGCTCAAATTTCCTTCTCTGTTGGAGTATAGTTGGCTTCAGACCCCCTGTAGCTTCGACTCTAAAATCCTAGAGGTCAGCTTCGAGTCTCCCCAAGCACCTTCTGCCAAAGGCTCCAGGAGAAACCATGGCTCCCAGCTGCAGAGTAAAGCACGTTCTTCACATCTGGTCCTTTCCTGACTGGGCCACGGGCTACTGCATGAGCAATCTCCTGCTTGATCTGGGCAAAGGCTTGCTGCTGTTCAGGGCTCCAGTGGAAAGTGTTCTTCTTCTGGGTGAACAGGTAGAGAGGGTTCACAACCTGGCTGTACTTAGAAACGTGCATTCTCTAGAAACCTCTGGTGCTTAGGAAACTTGTGTTTCCTTCTTGCTGGATGGTGGAGATGTTGCTGTGATCTTGTTGATGACATCAGTGGGAATCAGACACTGTCCATCTTGCACTTCACTCCCAGAATCTGGATCTCTTGAGCAGGTCCCTTGACTTTTCTTGCTGGCAAAGCCAGCTTTCAGGAGAATCTGGATGATTTTCTCTCTTTTCTCAAACACTTCTGCTGTTCTGGGGCCTCACCCTTTTCTAGTGCAGTCTGGATCAGTCTACGGCAGATGGTGGTGCTGTGTTTCCACCCCAGGGGCAGCTGGAACACAAGTGTATTACATGCCTCTCTAGGTGAAGGTTAACTGAGGCCTGCATTCTGCTGCTAGAGGAATAGAGGTAAATACATTAGCAATGTCAAGAGTGGTGTACCACTTTGCTGCCTTGGACTCCAGCTCGTACTGGAGTTCCAGCATGTCCGGCACAGCAGCGCTCAGCAGTGGAGTCACTTTGTTCAAGCCACAATAGTCCACAGTCAATCTCCATTCTCTGTTACACTTGCACACAGGCCAGATGGGGCTGTTGAAGGGTGGGTGAGTCTTGCTGACCACTCCTTGGCTCTCCAGCTCTCAGATAATTTTATAGATGGGGATCAGCATTTTGATTCGTTTGGTACTGTCGGCGGTGCACTGTTGCATTATATTGGCTGGGAATGTCCCAACGAAGGCAGGAATGATGCATCTGACCCCATGTTCTCAGAAGGCTGATTTATTACTTTATAATACTATATTATATTAAAGAATACTATACTATACTACACTATACTATACTATACTATACTATACTATACTATACTATACTATACTATACTATACTACACTAAAGAATACAGAAAGGATACTTACTGAATGCTAAAAAGATAATAATGAAAACTTGTTACTCTTTTCAGAGTCCCACCCCAGCTTGGCACCAATTGGCCAAAGAGTCAAAACAACTCACACCAGAATCTAATCAGACAATCACCTTTGGGTAAACAATCTCCAGACCCATTCCACACAGGAGAAGCAAATGAGATAAGAATTGTTTTCCTTTTCTCTGAGGCTTCCCAGCTTCCCAGGAAAAAAATCCTGGGTGAAGGGATTTTTTTCAAAGAATGTGAATGCCACACTGTTGAGGTGGCAGTTGGCACTTGTTGCTCTTCCACCTTCAGGAGTCCTACTGCAGAGGGGCTTTCCAATAGTCCAGGCAAGGTGTTCAATTACTGGACACCCTCTGTCTCTACAGCAGCTATTCCAAATGCTCATCTGAGTCTCTTTGAGTCTTTGAAATACCCATTTTGGAAGAAGTCTATGCCTAAAATGCATGGGGCCTCTGGGCCAGCCACAATAGTGTCTTTCTTCTACGTATTTCCAGTCAGGCTCATCTCAGCTTCTACCAAAGTAAAATCCCATGGTCCCCCTGTCACACCAGCAATAGAAACAGATTCTGCCCCCACGTCTTGATGGGATTAATGTGCACTGCGCACCATTGTCAACCAAAACTTTATATTCTTGTGGTTCAGATGTGCCAGGCCAACGAACCTACACAGTCCAAAAAACACAGTTCTCCCTAGTCTCTACCTGGCTAGAGGCAGGGCAGCTTTAAGCCTGGTTATCCTTCTTTCCCTGGGCATATGTCTTGGAGCTTCCTTCATTGGGATTGAAAATACCATTGTCGTCGTCATATATGGCAGTTCGGTTACAGGCCACTGAAGCTGCTTCCCTTTTGGTGGAAATTCCTCTCTGAGCCTTGCCTTCCTTCAATTCATGCACCCATTGTGCCAGAGCAGCTGTAGGTTTTCCATCCCATCTCTTCATGTTTTCTCCGCAATCACATAGAAAGAACCACTGCTCAGCTTGTGGGGTGTACCTTCTTTCCCCATCTGGGGAACTTTTGAGTTGGATACCAGAACTTTTGATCTGTACTGCTGAGATTTGGAGAAAGCCCTCTTTAATCTTCTTCCTCAGTTTCTTGTGATTCTCCTCTATCTTATCTTCTAAGTTCTGCAGACATGTTTCCACCCCTGTGATTCTGGCATGTATTGGGCCATCTACAGCATCTGCATATGCTTGGATCTTCTTCGTCATACCAAGCACAATCTCCTCAGTGTCATTCCATTTCATTATTGCTAAAGCAGAAGCGTATTCTTGTGGTGCAAGTCGTATAAGTTTTCGCCACATCACAGATGTACACGTACCAAATCTGGATTTATAGTGTTTATGTCATCTGAGAAGATAATCTCTGCCACTGCCATTTCCCTCAAGCATTTAATTCCTTGTTCTATGGTCTTCCGCTGAGTTTGCTGCATATAGAGATATCTTAGTGCTACTCTTCCCAGGACCCATGCCCAGAGGCTGTGAGAGTTAGCCCCTCTCATCATTTCTGTGCCGATGACAGGATCATGTGACAGGGATCCCAAATGCCTTGCTTCATGACTGTCCAAAATTGTAGCTTCACCTGCAGTATTCCAAAGACAGGGTAACCAACTAATTATAGCTTCATCAGGTCTTTGAGTGTAATCCTTTCTTAGGCCATGAAGGTCCTTCAGGAATAGGACTCAACAGTGGCTTCTGATCAGTTGCATTAACTTTGGCTTTTATATCAGTAATTGGTGCTGAGGGTCCTTCCCCCAGATCATCATTGTCGGACACTGGTAGATTGGTTTTGCTTGTGTGCTTCTTTCCCACAGCAGCTACCAGTGGCTTAGGGTTATTGTCTGGTTTAGCTACAACCTGAGTAGCTGGGGTGTTGGCTGCAGCCTGAGTGACTGGACTAGCTGCTGATTTATCTGTCTGCCCCCCTGCCTCTGTCTGCTGCCCTACAGTATCTAGCAGTGTGCAATAAGTATAGGCCAGGGCCCAACTTATTGCAATAAGCTTTTTCTCCTTGGGGTCATCATGGCACTTCTCTTTCAGGTATTTCCCCACCTCAGATGGGTTCTGAATTTGTTCACATGGAAAATCCTAGTTTACAGGGTCAGAAAATTCCTTCAGGGTTTGGCCCATATTTTCCCATTCTCCACACCACTCAGGATTTTCCATGCCTGGGTCTGCTTCTGGGTCAGGAGTCTCACCAGCTCCTCTGGATATCTCAGCCCTCATTCTAGAGAAGCAGCAGACCATATAGAGGAAGTTTGCCAGATAAAATACCAGAAAGATGGTCTCTTTAACACTAAAGGGAAACTGAACATTCTCAAAAAGTGCCATAACAGATTCAAAGGAGAAGAAGGAAAGGAAAGGCTCCCCTGCTCCTCCTCTAACAAACTGGGTGCAATTACTAATAAACCCCCAAAACATACTACTGGAACTGGGACACGAGGTAGGAGGAAGAAACCATAAATCATACATATCTTGAACAAACTACAGTGTCATTGTAACTACCCTATAAATCACTACCACCAATCCCAGCACAATAGCTATTCTAATCTGTGCCCCTCTACTGTAAAAACTGCACATTAGGGACAATAATCCTAGTGACCAGAAAGGTATTAAAAACTCAGAAAAGCCTAGAGACCAGAACCACATGAAGGCCTCCACCCTAAGAGACATTACGAATTCAAGCAACATGTCTACTGACTGCTTTAACCAACCACAGAGCAAGCACAACCAATATGCAATCAAAAAAGGTTTTTTATACTTTCTCAGGCAACACATTGGGCACCACTAGATGTATTTGTCTTGGTTCAGGGCAAATTTGGGAGCGAACCAGGCAGTTCAGGGCAAATTTGGGAGAGAACCAAGATAGCAATAAAAATAGATTGCACCCAGTTCCATGTTAAAAAGAATGAAAGAAACAACAGCATTTACAATACATTAAAAGGAAAATGCCTTCTCCCACCCATAATAAAAAGTTTGAGTTCAGGTTCACTTCTTAATAGGTGCTATTTTCTCTATTTTAATAAAGGTATTTTAATGCCTGTGTTCCATGCCAGAGAGTATTGTCATTTTTTCCACTGATTGGCTTAACAAAATGCTTGAGTGTTGGGCACAAGCACTCCTCAAATACTGCTGCTTCATGCCAAACACAACTAACACACAGAAGAAGGAAGCCAGAGAAAGCAGCAACTGCCCCTAATTACAAACAGATGACTTCCTGTCCAGAGAAGAATGGGGAGGTTTTAAGGACGGAAAAAGGTCAGGAAGCCATCTAGGTCAGCCAGTCTCTGGCTTTTAATTGGCATTTATACTACCCTCACCCACCCCTAAATCCTCACACACAGACTATTTTTGTTCTCCAAATAGTTGCCCAGTGTGTGCTGAAAACTATTTATACTCTTTGGGATTGCCTCTGTCCTTAGTGCTTTTTGGCATACAGACTGGTTATCTTTGCTATGTTAGAGACCAAACCTCCTATAAATGGGGAGCTCTTTCATTCCTATACAAGTCAGCAAGAGGCTCTGGAAAAAATGAAACTTATTGCAGGAGAGTTATATATTTCCATGGATCCTTTTATTCTGATTTCTGAAGTATTTTCTTCATCAAATATCATTGCAAACTTCTCTCATGGATGAGGAACAAAACAGGAAACCTGATGTAAAGCAGAGATACTGCAGTCCAGTCACCCACTTTCTTGGGCAGGTCAGACAAACTGGAGTGTCCTGGGTTGCATACGACTGATTTCCTCAGTACCTGCCCACTTTGCATTCATATTGATTTTTAAACTGAATCTTGGATCCAGCTCAGCTAGGAACATGAAGCTAACAAAATAGAGGCATGAATTTCTTATGGATTTGTCCAAAAACAACCAACAGACCCGTGGCCACATGGAGTACAAGTTTATTTTATAAATCCTCTTGCAGTTTCACTCTTTGTTGCTCTGAAACTGTATATGGTCCCTGTGATTTGGGGTTTGGCAGCAAATACATTGCACAGGTTGATGATGTATGTTAGCCTCCGTGTATATTTTTAAGCATTTTCTTAGAATTAGAAGGTGATTTTGCTCAGACAAATTAAAAATCCTCTAGAAGGAAAAAGGTAATGTCTGTGGAATCTTTCAACTGTTTTAGCAAACTGCATGGTAAATGAATTTTTTTCTTTGCATATTTCTTGTGTTTGACCACTAGAATTTGAAACTTCACTGTGTCACTATGACTGAAGCCCAGAAGATCAAGCAATAATTATCCCTAGTGCTGAAAAGGCAGAAAAAAATGCTCTCTGACCTTTTCAGGCCATGCTGCAGAGACAAATTTGCTGAACTTCCTTAAGATCTGAATTCTAATATTCTTCCATGTAGTTGTAATTTGCACAAACCTTTGTTCTGTGTAATGAGGATGGTGGTCAAAAGGAGTCATTAGTGTAACCACAGCTTATGGGTCATAGATGACTGATTTTCTTGCAGGAATTACTGGGAAATACTCCTCAACCTACATCTGACCAAGGGTCAGATTGTTTGACCATAATGGCCTTCCTGGTTCAAAATCAGTGTTCTGATGGTACTTAGGCAATATAGGTAACCGCAGCCAAATTACCAAAGGCTGGCATAACATTCGCTGCAGAACCAGAACTAGTTTTACCCTAAAACAGTACATAAATCCAGGATATCTATCTATCTATCTATCTATCTATCTATCTATCTATCTATCTATCTATCTAATAAGCAGAACAAAAGATTTGCAGTTATTTTCACACTAAAAATACTCTCTCCCTTTATAAAAAGCTCTGAAAGGAAGGCAAAAGTATTTTAAGCATCAAAGAGACTAATGAATGGGGTGCCAGCATATTCACTTAGAGATAGTACTGTCACAAGTTGTTTTCTGGGCTAGGGCACTAAACATAGTAGGAACTGGCAAAAAAAAGAATACAGCAAAAATCCAAATCTGTTAAATGTTGAATCTATTAATCCATAGCACACTTTCTTCTGAATCATATTTACTTAGACATTCAGGCCATAAATTATTTATTGATTGTGGTCAAATGATTGTTGGCACTTATGTAATTATCTTTTGTGTGAAATGTTGCATAGTTTACAGACACATTTTAGTAGCAACTATTGAAGATCTATGAGTTCCTTTAATATTACTGAGAAGAAATGGCAGCTAATTGTAGAGTTGTTATATATTTGCTCTTGAAAAGTGGCAAAGCTAAAAGGATTACTTCAATTTCCACTTATTTTTGAAAGAGTACTTATTTCGTGCAAAGTCATAATGACTTGCATAGGTCCTTTGTTTTGGGCACTCAGGAATAGTAAAAGTAATATTTGTAACATTACAGACTTCTACAGAAGGACTACTATTGGGCAGTCTTTAACATCCTCAAATGGGCCCCTTTTCCTTGGAGTCTGACCCTGAAGATTTAATAGACCTGGCATAAAGTGCAAACAGGTGTTAATGGACACCAGAGATATGGAGATGGTGGAGGCTTCCAAAACTGCTGTTGGGATTTACTGTCTTACAGACACATAGAACACTCCTTTGCCACTTCTAATCACCAGTTTGGGTGAATGTATGGATATTAAAACAGTTGATGCTTTTAAACACTTATTTCCAATTATGAATATATAAAAAGCATAAATTTTAGAGCCTTAATTTCTTGTTTTCTTTCAAGTGAATGCTGGATCTTTGTAACAAAAAAGAGAGAATTTACCAAAATTTGCTAGCAACATGGAATGAAGGTGATTAATTTAGTACTCTAAATAATAGCAATCAGACTAAGACTCTTTCTCTCTTACAGAGACCTCATAGCATACAAAGAAGTTATAATTGAAAAGGAGGTAGAAGTGAGACTCACTTTCATGGTATGGTAAATAGAAATATAAAGTTTAAATCACCACACATGGATAATAAACAGGCAACAGCAAATTGGTACAAGATTTTCAGGTACAAGATTTTCATTTGTAATAGGGCTCAAATCCTTCACAAGCTTTCACACTGCTGCAAGCCAAGGAGAAAGGATAGAATCTGACAAACATTTGGGGAGTCCCCCAGCCTGAACCAGAGTCTGTTTCCAATTTTGGCTAGTTCATGGAATTCAGTGGGAGTAAAACCCTAGTTCTGCTGCCTTCTGAAATAATACTTCCAGATGCCTGTGCGCTCTCAAAGAAAGTGGCCTTGGAGTCAATATGCAAGGATAAAATATAAACTAGAACAGTATTAGTAAGGTATATGAATTCCTATATGTAGAGAGGGAATATGCTTTTCCACTTCAGATTTTATGAAGAATTTCCTAACTCCATCAGAGCTGACTCAAAACATGATGTGCCATGGTAAGTGAAACACAGGTACCTCTTTAAAGAAGGCAGCTCACTTGCTGCCAGACTATAATTTGTTGAGTTAGAAATCTAAGAGGCAAACTCTTCTTGTAGTTAGATGGTATAGTTTTTTAAAATCATGTTTAACAAGGTTATATAAGATTCTTGGTTAAGGAGCTTGATTTCTCTGAAAAAGTTCATGATCCATAGATATATATGTAATTTATTGGAAACAATTCCACATACTTTGAAAATACATTTAGTGCCAAAATATGTGTGCCATGTGTCCTTCAATGTATAATAGATTTAATGTACTTTACACAAAATTGTACAATTAATTTCGATACATTTGCTGAGAAATGACTTTTTGTACGGGAACAGATTAAATAATGCAATGAATATGGCAGTTCAGTCAGACGTTTGTAATTAATTAGGAAGGTTCCGTCTTCTTTTCTTCAGGAGAAAGAAAAGTTGGTTTATGAGTGTGTTTTAAACATTTTGCAATGATAAAACCACTCCTCAGAGTCTGTGTAAATATTGTGGTGCATCCAGCAATGGATTTGCTGTCAAAGGGGAATTTAAAGGAACAGAAATTTTCTTTGCTACCACTTGCTCTTAAGAGCAGAATGACTCATGCAACTGGCTTAACCAGTTTTGTAAATCTTCATGGATGGAATGATTTAGGAACATTTATTACACAAAATCACAGATTCATAGAATATGCAGAGTTGGAAGGGATCCAAAAGGTTCATTGAGTCCAGCTTCTGGCCCTGCACAGTACCATTGCCGAGAGTCATATCATGTGCCTGAGAGAACTGTCCAAATTCTGCTTGAACTCTGTCAGATTTGGGGCTGTGACCACTGCCCTGTTCCAGTGCACAAGTGTCCCATAGACGAAGAACCTTTTTCTAACATCCAGCCTAATCTTCCCCTGACACAACTTCAGGCCATTCTTTTGGGTCATTGGTTGTCAAAGAGAAAAGATCAGCGCCTGCATGTCCTCTCCCCCTTACAAGGAAGTTTCAAATTGTCATGATACCTCACAAGAAAGTTCCAGATTGTGGTGATATCTCTCCTCAGTCTCCTCCAGGCTGAATAGACCAAGTAACCTCAGGTGCTCCCTCATATAGTTTCCCCACCAGGCTCTTCGCCATCATTGTCCTCCTTTGGACATTGTCTAAGAGTTTAATGTCTTTTCTATATTGCAGCACCCAAAATACTCAAGGTGAAGCTGCCTCAGTGCTGAGCAGAGCGAAACAATTTTCTTCACATCAATATGTACTTTCCTTATGTTTGGACAGACTGTTAACTAGGAGTGCCTAAAAGATTTGAGAAAGAGTTCTGTCTTCTCTTTTCTCCAACTGAAAATGTCATTAATTGAGTGAACAGAATCCAACAGTGCTCCATTCCTGAAAGCTTCTTCCTAAAGGGAATTCTTGTATTTGCAGGGTTCCCAGACAAAGGAAGGAATGATGAATCTGACTCCATGTTCTTAGAAGGCTAATTTATTATTTTATAATACTATATTATATTAAAGAATACGAAACTAAACTATACTAAAGCATACAGAAAGGACAGAGACAGAAGGCTAAAAGATAATAATGAAAAATTCGTGACTCTTTCCAGAGCCTCGACACACTTGGCCGTGATTGGCCAATAAGTCCAAACACTGAGACCAGAAACCAATGAGGCTCTTCAGCTTCCCAGGAGAAGAATCCTGGGCAAGGAGATTTTTTAGAAAGTATGATGGTGGGAATCCCACTGACTTCTGAAAAAAAAGCATCTTGGTGAGAACATGGAGAGAGCACAGCTGGAAAATGCCGTGGTATCAGCTGAATTCTGCTTTAGAGCTTATTTTCACCAGTGACTGAACAGGATATTTGGATGAGTGGAGCTAAATAAAATTAATCACCTCGGCCAAAGAGATGGAAAATAGTTTCCTATGAAAAAAACCCCTATATAATTAAAAAACTCCTTTTTTAGATCATCAATAAAGCTTCATAATAAGGAAGAACAATGGGAAATATTAAGTACAACAGAATAAATGTGGAGCCTGTTTGGATATAAAGAAGCCAAGGAAGGAAAGGTCAAATTCTTAGAATAGCCACGAAATACTCTCTTCTGTGGATTGTTTGAGAAAACAATTAGAATGACCACCTGCACCATTCAATTGAAGTCACAGGAATTTTGCAAATTAAAATAAAAAATATAATTTTGGAGTTTTCCAGATTTTTTTATTTTGAGGAAAGAAGTGGCTTGTCTTCTAGAAAGGACAAAAAATTTTCAAAAAATGTGCAAAATTTTAACATGGGAAAAAAAATCTGTGCCCATAAGTACTTTCAAAACATTTTTCATGTTTGTCCAAATATCTTGGAATGAAACCTAGAAGTGTTGCTCAGCTTCATTCTACACTGCTGTGCAAATGTTACCACCCGTTTTCATTTGGCATTTTCCCAACAAAAGACACATAATCCTCTGAACACATTTGACTGAAAATGGAGAGGAAGCTGTAGTTCAAAGCTAATTACGTCTTGCTAGATCTTCTTTTCTCAGTTATTCATGTCTGCTAACACATGCTACTGCTTAGCAGTCCTCACTGTTCTCGGCCTTCAGCAGAGCCATCCACATCTCTTCCTGCCGTTAACTCACACCATAAAAATACACACAAGCAGAAAACAGCAGTTAAAAAGTTTAAGCCTTCTTTTTGCACAAATCAATCAGTAATGGCTGGCATAACTGGCAGCATAAAATATGTTTTTCATTCCAGCCTTTGAGATGAAAACTCTTTTCTTTAGAAACTTCCAGTTATAGGGGGCTAGAGAGGTCAAATTAGATTACAAAGCTCAAATTGATTAAAGAGTTTGCTAAAGTCTAGTTCAGACACAATGTATGCTTCCTCCAGACTGGTCCAGATTGGTTTAGGTGGTTGATCTGGTGGTCAGAATACCGTAGCCCTGGAAGAAAACCATGTGTTTGTGGGTGATCACATTTTTCTGTTGTAGTTTGAAAGTTGTATTGACTTACATTTCCAGTAAACTAAACCAGCTTCTGAGTTTGAAATAACATGGTACCATTATATGTAATTCAGTTACTACCCACATCATAGTGTCCATGTGGGGGAGATAGGGAATACTGAGGATAATGTGGCCCACTTAATAAATGAAGTGGGATCCTGGCAGAAAAGGCAGATTCACAGAACACCTTTTTTGCATCAGTGTTCATTAACAAGAATAGCCCTCAGTGTTCTTTCACCCCAAAGACCAGGATAAAAGAGTGTTTGAAGGAGGTGTTCTTGCATTGGTCAAGCAGGATTGTGCTTGAGAACATCCAGGCAAACATGACATCCACAAGTCCATGGGCCCTGATGGGATGCATCCAAAAGTGCTGATAGAGCTGATGGGCACCATAACCAGACCACTCAGGATCTTTGAAATCTCATGGTAGTCAGGAGAGGTGCCTGAGGACTGGAAGACAACAAATGCTATACCTGACTTCAAAAAGGACAAAAAGAAGGGCCCAAGGGACTGGAAGTCAGTCTCACCTCAGTCCCTGGAACACTTTGTTTGGGAGGTCATCTTTGTGCACATGGATGACAAGAGGTGATCAGAAGCAGTCAGCAAGCATTCACTAATGATACATATTTCTTGACTGACCTGAATTCCTTCAACAATTAGAAAACTACCTGGATGGATGAGAGAGGGCCGTGGATATTTTCTGCCCTGACTTTTGTAAGTCTTTCAGCATTTTCACTCAGAGCATCCATATAGTCAAAATCAGGAAGTGTGGACTGGATGAGTGGACAGTCAGGTGAATTGAGCTGGATGGCAGATCCCAGAGGGTTGTGGAGCACGGTCTAGTTAGAGGCCTGTTATTAATGGTGTCCCCCAGGGTTCAGTACTGGGGCCACTACTTAACTTACTCATCAGTGACTTGGAGGAAGGGGCAGGTCCCTCCTCAGGAAGTTAACTGGTGACACAAAGCTGAGAGGGCTGGCTGATACACCAGAGAGTTGTGCAGCCCTGTGGAAGGATCTCAACTGGTTGGAGAGATGGGCTGAGAGGAACAGTCTGAAGTTCAATGCAGGCAAATGTTCAGAGTCCTGCACTTGGGGAAGAATAACCTCATGCACCAACATGGGCTGGAGGCTGACCTGCAGGGAAGCAGAAGGACCTGGGATTCTGGTGGACAGCTTGCTGTCAGTGGGCCAGCAGTGTGGCCAAGAAGGCCAAAGGAGCACTGGAATGTGTTAGGAGGAGCATTACCAGCAGATCCAGGGAGGTGATCCTGCCTCTCTGTTTAGCCCTGGTGAGGCCCCATTTGAGGTACTGTGAGCAGTTCTGGGTCCCTGAGTACAAAAGAGACATGGAGCTTCTGGAGCAGGTCCAAGGGAGGGCTGTGAGGATGACTGGAGGAGTGAAGAATCTCTCTTATGAGGAAAGGCTGAGGGAGGTGGACCAGTTCAGGCTCAAGAAAAAGCAGCTGAGAAGGTACTTATCAATGTCTACAAGTTTCTGAAGGGAGGATGTCAAGAAGACAGGCTCTGCTCAGTGGTTCCAAATAATAAGACTAGAAACAATAGGCAGAAACTGATGTATAGGAAGTTTCACATGAATCTGAGGAAGAACTTTACTGCACAAGTGATCACATACTGGAGCTGATTGCCCAGAGAGGGTGTGAGTGGAATATCTCAGTGGAGATATTCCAGAACTATATGGACACAAGTCTGTGGAATGAGCTGTAAAATGGCCCTGCTTGAGCAGGGAGGTTAGATCAGATGAGCTTCTGGGGTTCCATCCAACCTGACCCATTCTGCGATTCTGCAATTCAGTGATTCAGTAACTGTGAACTTTCCTTGGTCTGTAAATACCTCCAGTGCTCATGAATGGTTTGTATTTAAAGCATCAGCTGTGTTCAAACTACTCACAACAGGGTGTGCAATACGGGCATATGTCAACACGTGTACACTTTACCAGTGTACATTTCCCTTGTGCTTTTCAGCTTTCTTTGGTACACCTGACTGCTGTTTACTGAGCAGGCACCATCATTCTCATACCTGGTTAATCACTCAATTTGAATACGTGAATGTTTGTGAGTAATCGCTTTTCCTCGTAATTAAGTAAGTTGCAGACTCTCAGTAATCATGCAGTAGATCTCCAAAACCTTCTGTAACAGTGCTGTATTGCCATGGCTTTGAGTTACATATCCATACCACTCTGGATGGCATGCTTATAAATTCACAGTATTTTTTCAGTTTTTAGCTTCTCCCCTTGTTTGTAAAACCTAAACATTTATGGAATCACAAGTTAAATAAATACTTCTTAAACATTATGTTGTAATACATGTCAGGCAAAAATAGCTGATACTTGAATAGCACATCAAAGATGCACACTTATAGGTATATGTTATTCATCAAATGATTATTTGATGAAGATAGTAAAATAAGGAAAGCTAACTGCGAAATTAGAAGACTGTAAGTTATTAGAAATATACCTACCCTTGCCTTTTTTCCTGTTTAATGGGTTTGGGGCCAAGTCCTTGGTTAAGTAAGAGAAGATAGAGACGAATTTTAGTAAAGGCGCATTCATCTGCATATCAGATGAATTGCAAGAAAATTATTTCATTCTTACAATGATTTTTTTTCCATAAATCTCCATTTTCTTCTAATTCTTTTAGTCCACTGAGATACTACTTTAATTATTCTGCCCTTGGCCATTACTGATCCATTAAACAGTGCCTAACCAGCCTTAAGGATGATGAAAGTTTGTGACTTAAGTAGGATATACTACAGCCTAATTCAAAAATCAATCCTACTGAAGAGAAAGTTACCTTCAATGAATCAGGCATGTGATAGGAAATATAAACTGACTTGAAAATTCTCACAGTGATCTTCACACTGTGCTATGCTTTCTAGGCTCCAGCTAAGCAATTAAAATATAAGATCCCTGTAGGGTCAGGGAACTTTTTACAGTAGCGAGTCCTCAACCTTAACCTTCTTATTTGGGAGGAAAAAGGTGCAATGTGAAATGCTCTCAACCAAGGGCAGCTGTGAGCAGCAAAACGGTCTTGGAGAGCAAATGCCTTGCAACCAATGCACCTACAACACCCTCTACCACATTCCTCACTGAGTCTGTTTCATTAGGACTTACATTTTTGCAGCAAAATATTTTAAGCCAAATGTTTCTTGCACTGAAGAGAAATTCACCTTTTGGCTATGCACATTTATTCTTGGTGGACTAAATCTGTCTTCCCATCACAGTATCTTCTGGAAATAACTGCAAATAGTGTGGTCTAAAATACTGATGGTCCAGCAGCCTGAGTAGACTCTAATAGTAAATAGCTCACAAAATATTTTCTCTTGTTTAGTTACTTGCCACTTTAATTAGACCTTCAATGCAGCTTTCTGGTTTCTTTGCTGATACCTGTGTTTCAGGAAAAGTTCAGAGTATTTGAAACAAGAGGACTGGTTTTTATGCGGTAACTCTATGGATTACATTTTCAGCTCCTTCTCAGAATCCCATTAATGGCTTTTGTGGGGTTGATCTGGTAAAACATACAAAGAGTTCCAGGTGCCTTTATTGTAAATGCATACATGTAACCTTTTTTGTTTTAAAGAATTCTTTTGCCTTCCTGTGCCACAAAGGCAGTTTGAGTCCCAGCTTTCTCTGTGCTAAGTAGAAATGGTATTTTTCACTCTAGAGGAATAAAGAGAGAAAGCTGTAAGCAGTGAATGCTGGGAAATGAACATGTTTCTGAGTGCACATAGCTGAAGCCTTTTAACTGAACTGACCCACAAAAAGAATAGGATGAAAAGATACTTTTATTGAAGATAATAGCTCAGTGCTTCAAAAGTCAATGACCAGTACAGTTTATAGCATTTCTATGTTAGTATAAGGATTCAGTTATGGAGTGTGCATTTGGATATCTGCGTAGACTCCTGCTGTTCACTTCCCCAGCAGCAACTACCCAGTTTCAGCCTGAGTCCTCTTCCAACTGAAGATGCACTTGTACCCTTTGTAATGTATAGGCATACAAAAGTATCACCACAAGAATAAAAAAACATTGCCACAAATTACAGCAACATCCCTAGACTCGTGCTTGAATTAATGCCAGTGTAGCCATGGAGACATGGAACTCTTTTAAAATTTTGCATCTGAGGATTTACCCAGCAATTCCAGCAAGCTTTGAAGCTGGCCTTCATGTTGTCCCCTGGTATATCCTGAGCCTGCATTTACCTGCACAATCTATGCAACCTGCTGGTGTGGTTAGGAATACAATGTTAAGACCATAACATAGAAATAGAGGAGGAAGGATGAGATCCATTCCTGAGTGAAGCACACACAGGTATGTCGTTGCTGGTTTAGTCTTCTGGGAATTGTAAAACTGGAATCCATTTAGTATGGCATAAAAATTTCTTCACTGCAAGCCCTCTATTCATGCTTTCTCTATAAACAATTTGTCATGGTTGAGAAGAAGTAGGTTTTTTTGAGATGCTGTAGTCAAACTAATAGCGTTCAGATTTGAATATTAGCACCTAGTGTGGCCCCTGAAGGCATAGGCCTCTGAGAACACAAGGTGAGAACTCCCGGGGGAAAACTCGCTTAGTTCTGGTCCGTGAAAGAGCTCGGACCTGCCCTGCCCGGCTCCGAACTGGGCGGGAAGCCACGAGGCGTGAGTGAGGGGGGCCGGGGGGCCTGGACAGAGAAGGGAGGAGAAGGCCCTGCAAGATGGAAGAGTAGAAGAACCTTGAGAGCCATCGGGCAGACCCCGGAAGGGGGAGAGAGAGAGAGAGAGAGCAAGAGAGAGAGAGCTGGTGTCTGTGCCTGTGCCACCTTGAGATTTGATAGCACGGCCAGCCGAGAAGGAGAAGGGGGGGGCAGTGAGAAGGTGCCAGCAGGGCAGCCATGGGAGTTCTGCACAGGCCGAGCCTGAGACTTTTAAGCCTTTTTTGGGATAATGGGAACCTTACAAGTGCTAATCTTCCTGGATCTGAATGAGGAGAGAAATACAGATGGAATAGCAGGAAATGGGCAAGTGTGATGAAAGTCCGTGCAAGTAAAAAATGCCAGCTGAGTTGAGAAGAATCCTAGGTGAGAAGAGATGATGAAGTGACCCTTAGTCAGACTTTTCTAGTATAACCATAGAGAAAACCATTTTTCCTGTGACACAGAGACTGCTTTTAGAGAGAGGCAATGACTCGGAGCCAAGAAAGTGCAGTGATGTGAAGGAGCGCGTGAACAGAGACAACAAGTGAAGAGAGTAGTAGTAGTGCCCTCTGAGAAGAAGAAGATGATCTCTGTTCTCGAGACCCCTTGGCCCCAGGGGGTGAAATTTGGGGGAGACGTGTCCCAAACATGAAAGACTGTACTTTTTTTAAAAACCCTAGTAGCAGCTCTGGTCCATGTGCAGTAGTGAAAGCACTGGGCATAGAAAAAAGAGGTCACACTGGCAGATGATCTCCAGGCAGCGCCACGTGTGACATAGAAACAACTGTGTTTCCTAAAGAAGCCCGTAGTGCAAGAGAGACTCCTTTCTCCTTGATGATTTAAGAATTGATTATCTAAAGAGTAGTGATATATCAAGAGTTGATAATCTGAAAGGTAGATGTATAAGAAATCTAGTGGGGGCAGGAAGAAGAAAGAGACATGTAAAATTTTCATTCCTAATTGTGTGTGTTTCTCTTTATGTATAGTTGTAAGTTAATAAAGTTTTTCCTTTTTATTCTTAAGCTAGAGCCTGCTTTGCTCTATTTCTGATCACATCTCACAACAGACGCCAGAGAAAAAGCATTTTCATGAAAGCACTAGCATTGCGCCAAGCTCAAACCATGACACAATTGAAGCTGATAGTTGGAAAGTACTGGTATTTATATTTCTCATCAAAGAGAGCAGAGTCATGTAAATGCTGAAAACATGACCTGGATCTCTGGTCTGCAAGCTATCAACTCCAACGCAAGTAAGAAGTTCCCAGGCCTTATCTCTGTATGGAAGAAGACTTCCTGTGTCAAGAAAGTCTCGATCTATGATAGCAAATGGCATTTCTTGACTGTGCTGGCTGTCCTCAAATCTCAAGTGTGTGAAAATTAAAGACTGGTTTGAAGTGACACCCCTTCAAACATGTTGGGATGTTAGATCACCTTCAGCAAAAATATTCTCAAATAGTGCTGTAATTTCCTTGAAATATAAAGATAGAACTAAGGAAGGTATAATTTAATAAGCCAGTGATGGCTTCTCTTACAAGGTAGAAAAATAATTTGTTGCCTTCCTATATGTGTCAGAACATGCTTTTGTGCATTGGCAGCAGAAAAAAAGACAGAAAAGCCAAATAAAGAAAAATAGAAAGAAAGAAAGAAATAGAATAGAAATAAAGAAGTGTTTGAAATTTGTGAATAAAGATGAATCTCAGAAAAATTTCTAGAAAAACAATTATTTTGGAACAGCCTGAGGGCTGCTCCTACTCATGTTATCTGGGTTTAACCTTCCTGACTTGAGATCTTGAAGCACAGTACCACTTTCTTTTTGTCCCAGCTTAACCTGAACAAGGTTGTGATCAATAGAAGTCTCAGGATGTGGTGCTGTTCTCTCCAAATTTGCAGGCCCCAAATTAGCATAATTTCTTCAATCCCAGATTTCACACAATGATTACTCTTGATAACAAAATGCATATAATGGATTGATATCCTCATTTTTGCTCTCATATTATCTTTCTACTAACCATGAAAAACAGCAGGGAGATTTTAAATTTTCAGTACTCTTTAGTAACTAGAATATTAAATGATCTTAATAATACTCTTTGCATGTGATTATTTTCCCTAATTCCTCCTTTTTTCCCCCTAAGTCTTCTAATTTCCAGATTTAAGATGATTCTGTTCCAGACCTGAATTATTTAAGTATTTTTACAGCATTTGTTGTCTTTTTTTCTTAAAATTTATTATGTCATTTTCACATATAGTTATTTAAAAATATTATGTTTTAAATGTCTTGTGTCTCTCAACTAAATTGTATTATTGGTTAATGGTAGTACAAGCAGTGAGGTCAACTTCAAATCAACAGAAATAACAAAACCAGTTTGACTTCAGACAGACTCTGACTTTGCCTCCTAGATTGAAAGATGAAAAAAATGTCTCTCCTCACTTCTTCAGTCCTCTGTCAAAGGTAATGCTAACTCTTCTAGTATTGTGAAGCAATATATTGTTTTAAAACAAAAACCTCCTCCTTGCATCAAAATATCTTTACTTTTGTTATTTAATTTTTTGAAGACATATAGGCTTTCAATGAATTCCTTTGTATACCTTAAACTTTCCATTGCCTTTAGCAGGGGGTGCAGATATTAATTTTAGTGGTAATGAAAGGTACCTAATTCCTTGATGCAGTATTTGTGTTAATGCAGGTCTACTCCACTGTCACTTGGAGTGTACAGGCAGGTTTTTTGGGTACCAAAAATGTTTCAGATCCTCAGTAAGTATTTCCTAGGCTTTGTCATCAGAGTCTGCTGTGTTTTTGTAAATCCTAAACCAACAAAACAGCCAACTAAACAACCAATGTGCACATAAACAGCTATTCTGAATAGCAGATGGCAAGATGGAAAATGCCTGTTCCCCTCTTTGTGGTTAGCACTTGCAGGAGTTTGGGCTTCATTGCTTCTTGCTGCCTGCATAATGGTGGCCTTTGGGAGAATATCTAAATAAATTAAGTCTGTCTCTTGTCTATTTTTGTCAGTAATAATTGTGATGATTTCACAAGCAACATGGTACTCAGAGTGTCCAGGAAACACCAAAATTTCATGTGTAAACTTTGGGTTTTATTAAAGCATTCACAGCACAAGAAATATTTCACAATAGCCAACTTTCTTCTAATGGCTTAATGTAATATCCTTCATTAATTACCTCTTTAATGTGACAGGTGAATGGCAAGTGATTTGATGCATATCTATAATTCCTTGAAGTACATTGTTCAGTTGAAATTGGCAGGAGAATCTCATAGTGTAGTTTGTCTTTCTTAGATAAAGCCATTTTACAAACAACTTTGATGCTCAGATTCCAGAGTCATATTTTCCTGACTTTGTGGAATCCTCTGAATCATTCCTCCTCAGGGAAGTCCTCAGGGCATTGCCTTGGGAAGACATGCCATCGAGTTCTCCCCACCAAACTGTTCTGTTCTGTTTCTAGGTAAACAGAAAAGACTCCCCAATGGAGCCTTGCATCCACCCCAATTCATTTCCCCATATGTTGCAAATTCTAGTGGTTTCTGCTTTCCCTGTTTCCTCATTGGTTGTGGTAACCCTGGTGGCCAGCCCTGTCTTCCCTGAAGGCTAATGGTCTTTGCCCTGCCCTTAATACTGCCCTGTGCCATCCCATACTTAACCTTGTGCAGGTTGCCCCTCGTTTCCCTTTGGCATACTTGCTGGAACAGAATTATACAAAAGGCCCTTCTGCTTCTCTTTGGTGAGCTAGCTGTAGTGAGTGTGGACTTGACTGCTTTCCCTGAATGCTTACCCAAGTGGCTTTTCCACAGGACATGCTTATTGGGAAATAGTTATAGGTAGCAGCGACCACTATCTAAACACCACACTGCTACATGACTTTACACATCTTTTTTCTGGAATAAATATGGCTATCACATAGCATACATTCAAAAGCTGAAAAGCTGACATTAAACCCATAGCTTAACCCATGTAAAGCCAATGTTAAACCAATAAGAATCCATAGTTGCTAACATTTACTTGTGCTTGTATCATGCAAAGTATACTTTCTGGATGGGCCTTTCCAAAGCCCATCAAATCACTTGAATTGATCTAGTTAACTGCGGATTCACTGTTTGGAATATCATTGCTCTGTGTTATCTGCCAGATCATGATACAATCATATTCATTTGAATAATTTTTTGGATACCACTTCTACCACAAGAGTGGCAAGCCCACTAAGCTCTGTTTAGAAAATAGGGTTAAATGATGCTATCAGACAAATATTGTATTTTAGCTGAGGACAACAGGATTTTTCCAACCCAGTCTGGCATTGCTGTTTTATTAGTGCAAGTTAGGATTCATTCGTAAACATTGAAGTTGCCTATTGCACAGATAACAATAATGTTAGTCTTCTTCATTGCTTTCCGGTCAAATTAAAATTCTGATTTTAAAGTCTCATGCTACTTGATCTACAGTAACTGATTTAGAATAAGGTTTCCATCTGAGAAAAATTTAAACATGATGATTAGTTTAATGTAGAGTTAAATTTTATTTTTACTGCATTACTATATATGGAAAATGCGTATATTACATCTGGCTATAATTTCTTCTGCCAGTTTTTTTCCCCTTACATATCCTGTCAGTACTGTGTCTAATATACATACAAAATAGATAGATACACAGAAGGTTGAATCAATAGAAAAAAGGATTATGTGAATCAGATTTGGACTTCAGTTTTTGCAGAGGAAAAGAGGATTTCTGCAAATTTGAGATTGGTATTCCTTCTATTATCAAGACAATAGTCTTTGGAAGATTCTTTTGGGGGAAAAGGTGGTAAATATAATTTTATGTAACAAAACCAAAAGATTATCTATACAATGCAAGAGATGCAGGAAAGGAAAAATTCCATAAAATATCAATCTGGTGGAAAACAAAAACTGAAAAAAAATGAAAAGAAAAATGAAAGACAGGAATTTTGCAGGACTTAGAATATTCCTTAGGATTTTAATGAACTGTTCAGAGTTTTAGAGAACAAAGTGTTGCAGAGGTCTAGTCAACTGGGAACAAGATAGGCTGAGGTTACTCTTCAGCATGATAAGCTAGGAGTGAGACAATTGCAGTGGAATTACATAATTTCTAAATTGGAAATTATTTTGCATTATTTCTTCTGTTTCAGGCAATATTTCAGAAATATAAAAATACCTAAAAAAAGAACTATTTTTCATGAAAGTGATTTAAAATTTTAAAGCAATAAGAAAAATAGTTGAAAATAAAGATCCATTTAGGAACAGTAATAAGCAGCCTCTTTTTATTTCTGTGTTGTTTGTTCATTTTTTTTTTTTTGCTTTTGAATTTTGTCTTTAAACTAGATCGCAGTCTAGTCTTTGCTAGAAATAAAAGGTGTATCAAATTCCCCAAAGTAAAATGTTGATTAAATCTTCCTAATGATTAGTGGCTTTGTTGTCCCCCATCATCTGTGCTGTAAATTCTACAAGCCCTAGGGATGGCAAATAATAGACTTTCTTTAGCAAACCATGCAAAACAGCAGTACAAAAAGTCAATTAAATCCCCAGTTCCTTATTTTGCTTAGACTACTAGAACACATCTCAACTTCCTAGCACATGATAAAAAGAATTAGTCTTTCTCAGGTAGGAAGGAAAAGAACTAAAGAAGACCCTAGAAATATACACTGTCACTAAATTCTCTCATGTCATTTGACCACAAAACAACATGAACTAAAGTGAAAAGCATGGTAAGCTACAGAAACTCATGAAGAACAATAACACAAACTCTGCAGTACTCTACACTGGATATTTTTTTTTTTTACTTCCTCCTGTCATTGAAGTGGAAGACTAGATGAAAAAGAATAGTTTGCTTTTAAGGAAAAAAAATCAACATTTTTACTTCAAAAGGCCAAATAGTTCAGCAGTTCAGCATGTCCTTTGCAAAGCAAAGGAGAAAGTCATCCTGTTGTAGCTGTTAAAACTGAAGGGTCAGATGACTGATAGAGTGCATTGTCTAGAGACTTTCAGAGTTCAAGTTAATGCTATCAAACCCTTTAATTACACCAATATACAGCTGATAAGAGGCCCTAATGGCCCTTTCATATCTGTATGGTAACTAGGATGTGCACCATATATGGGTGTAAGATTGAAACTTATATGGCTTTGTTCTGATAACTTGACTTCCTGTCAAATGATGCATTGCAGAAACTTCTTCCAGCTTCTCACCTCTTTTCCTTTTGTGTTTCGCATTGCTAAGTAAAGTTCCAGATATCTAGCAGTGTCTATAAACATGAAAATATAACAAAGATCTATATGATACTAACAGAAAAATATGGTTTACCGAAGCATGATTTTCACCAACATATTAACCCTTAATCCTGTGTCAGCATACTTGCTGCATTGCCTAGCCTTTTGTTTCATTTTTCCCAATTACTAACTTCAGTACAGAAACTAATATTTCTAATAATTTTATCAGAACCAAGCTGTGACTACAATACTGTAGCATTAACTCTGCTGTTTACTCTGGTCATGCAATTTCTCAGTGAAGGGAACTGTTTTTACATATGCCCATACCTATAGCTATACATATACCTATACTCATACATAAATCTTTACTTTCATCAATTATTGTTTAGATTAATTTTCTTATCTGGGAAAACAGTGGAAAGAATAAGGGTTGGACTACAGTATGAACATAAAGTTTACATAAATACCATCTCCTATTAGCACTGATAGGATGTACAACTGATGAGCGAGTGCTCATGATGTACAAGTGCTGTACCCCACTGGGAATATTCATCATGGGTTTCCACTGGAGCAGGAAGTTTCACTCATAAACAGAAAAAACTATGGGTTTTGAGAAATGGAGATGTTTTACAAAGCAGAGTGACACAGAGTCCCCAGGCAGGTGCAAATGAGAGATGCTTTACTGCAAAAACCAGGCCTTTTTAAGCACTTAGGCCTTTATCAGTTACATAGTTTTAAAACTTAACAAACATAATCCAACCAACTACCATACACCATGATGTTAGCACGTAATGGTTATACAACATGTTTTTCTACCTCTACTTCAGCTGAGTCACTTTCCTATGGTCCTTTTCTACTTAGCTGAAGTAACAGGCCAGAGCCATGATTTTACAAGGGTAACAAGGCCCTCATTTTGTAAGGCTTTACCTATATACAACAGAGATGCTTCTCTGAATGGATAAGATGTCATGTATGTGCTGACATGTATGTGCTTCTGGAAGAGAGAAAACCAATTCTATAGGAAACAGTAGTGACACTTCCCATTGCACTGTACCCACAAAATCAGGGCGAAGACATCATGCTCTGCACTTTCTGACTTCAGTCCATCAAAGCACATTTAGTATCTGGTTTCAATGAAGCTGGTTTTTTTACTTTAATGATCAATACCTGTGTCCTTAAAGTTAAATGTGTGCTGGGATCTTTGCACAGCAAAAATGCAGATCTGGCACTCTAAGTTGTTGTCATTATGAGAAATGCAGCAATTTAGAGGAAATATCCCTGTAAAGCCATGTGAAATGGAAGATCTCATCTCCTGCCAAACAATTGTAAGGCTTCTCACTCTTTGGGGAAGTAGCATGCAAATTTCCTGGGATGCGCATGTAAAGTGATTATTGTATTAAAAACTACTTTCCCCCAAACATTTGTTTCTCATCTGGCATCAAACTAAGTTTAATTGCAAGTTGTTTTATGCCATTTTCAAAAAGATGCACAGGAGGTTCCTAAACTTCCCTTGTATACACATCGCATTATATCTCAGTAGGGTTTATGGTTGTACCACCTGCTCATGACTGGGAACACTTACCCTAATGTCTCTGCGACAAATTTTAGCACTAGGGTCCTTCTGACAATGCAGTTGCAATCTTCATTACAATCTTTTTTTGTAAGCCATTTCCAGGGGGTTATGTTAAGAGAAGAAATATGTGAATTTCAGTATTTTATTTGATTTAAGAACATACAGCCCAATGATTTTGCTATATTTATGTAATCAGAAAGAGCAGTAAAGTTGTCAGGTCAAAATCTGAATTATGATTTGTTACCAGCTGTTTACAAAACTGAACAGCGGGAGTGTAACACCAGATTATTTATATGGCTTAAATATCAGCTTTCATGGGCTGGCTGCCTCCTTCATGAGGATCTTCTAGTTCTAATAGAAGAGGAGTATAGGCTTTGTATCTTTATGACAGTTTTGGATACTATACATGTTAATAATTCCAGGATTTATGTATGTTTAGCCTATTTAAAATGTATTGCCAGGATTACTTGTTTGCCTGTAGGCCAAAACAAGTGAGTTAAATCCCACATCAGGATTTGGGCTCAGCTCCAAACTAATAGTGCAGTGTAATACCAGGAGAGCAGCCCTGCTAGAAGAGCTGTGGCTTGAGGAAGGTGTTGAATCAACCTGCATGGCTCTAATGGTCAACCAAGGGGCAGTTAAGGACTTCCAAGCTCATTTCAGGAGAGTGAGATGTTTTTCTGGATCCATGGACACTTCAACAGATTGACATGATTCCCTGAAACACCAGTTCTGTTTCATACACATCTGGTAGAAAAAATACAGCATTATAGTGCAACCAAAGGCTATATTATAATGCACATGCATATGTTGAGGATGAACATGATACTTTTCTTTCTCCATATTCCAGTTTCACACAAGTGGGAGCCTGCCTGGATCTTTTCTTTCTTTCCCCGTCCCAAACCCAGAGGTGTAGCAGAAGTACAGACACGTGAATGCTGAAGCCAAACCCTATTTATGAATGTGTTTTTATGGAGCACGCAACGTCTGCCTACTCTCCAACTGAGTGCAGAGAGTAGTGCAGAGTCTAAGGAACTCTGGACCTGTTTCCATTTGTTTTCCCACCACTGCTAGGGGTGATCATCCAGGCCATATCTGTTCTTTACCCTTGCAGCATGTAGTGCTGCTGCTACTACTCTGGCAGTGGTGGCTGACATTTGGGCTTTGATGAGCATACTCATGTGCAGTTACCCTTTTGAAAAATTTTCTTGCAGAAGAGAAACACAGCAGATAATTATACCTCAGATATTTGTATCTGGGACAAAGATTCTTCTCCAGCACAAATGCTTGCTCCTTGCCAAACTCCAAACCCTTGTTTCCAAAACAGGTGTTAAAACTTTTCAGGAAAGCTCTTCAGTATCTTTCATAATGGGAAGAATTTTAAAAAAGGAAGCGTAGGAGCTAGGACTGGCTGCCCCAAAAGAAAACCTATTTATCACCAGCTCATTCCAGACAAATTATTCATCGGTCTCCAAATGAAAACTTCAATGGAAAATCTTGAAAATTCCTGTGGAAAGTGAATGCAGCCTGTTCATACGGCTTGGAGAAATCAAAATAAAAACCAGGGTAACACTACATTTTATTTATCTTGAAGGAGATGCAATTCTTTGAGTTCCTTTGTAGATACCTCAAGATGTTTTATAATATTGTTTTTAAGAGAGATTGCATCCTGGAACAGCTGCCTTGTTGATGACTCCTGCAGCTGTTGCCATCCACTGGGATTGCCATGGCAGTTGTGGAGTTGCTTACACTAAATCTGGAGTATTTGTAGGGTTTTAATGGGTTTTCAGCACATTGTAGCCACTCAAAAACAGTTTCCAATACAGCTTGCTCTATAAAGCTACCAACTGCTTCATGAGCTAGTCTACAAGTTAGTGCTGTGTCCAGAAAGCACCACAAAACCCCTTCTAGCAATTTCTTTGGCTGATCTTGTATTTTCTGCAATTTTTCTGGGTGATCCTATCTTCAACATAAATTGTACATTCCCACAAATAGATAATGTATCAGATCATCACTATTAGAGGAAAAAATAATTGCCAAGGTTTTCTGCAATTAGCTTTTTCTTCTGTGCGTCGCATTATATGTGGGGGAGGACCACAGGGAAGACAGGGTGGAGATGCCCTGGGAGGACGCTGCTGTTTGAGTGTCAATCAACTGTAGTTCACTCCCCAGTTCTAGAAAGTTCTCCACTTTCTTTTCCCCTGTTGGCTCCCTTCGAAGGACCACCCTCATTCCCATCCCTCATTGGTGTACCCCCATGTCACCCCACCTCAACTCCTCCCCTGTCTCCCCTTCCTATTGTACAGATGTACCCTGACCCCTCCTACCCTCCCCTGGTTATAAACACTGGTCCCTGCCTTGTTCTGGGCTCTGCCGCTGATCCCCTTCAACAGTGGTTGTGCTCCTGTCCCTGTCCCTCTTCTCACCCTCACCCAACCTGGACCCTCTAACCTTCCTAAAATAAACCCTGTTGGATCTGCACACAGATCCTGCCCGAGGGCAATGGGCTGCCACCTGCTCCCTGCTGCCTCCTGCCCCACTCAGTCTGGGGCTGGCCACCCCAGTCTGGACCTTATCCACACTCCTGATTCTAAGACCCTTGTCCCCAGTTCGAACCCAAGTTTATGTAATAGCAAGATAAATACTCAAGATGGCGTCAGCCATGTGGCAGACCACCTTAGCCCGCAAACGGTGCCCGTTCTCCTCTTGGTAGTCCTCCCGCCCTTCCATCAGCATCTCCCACTGCATAGGGTCCCGCCCTCTCTTGCGTGTTGACACCATGTTGACACCCTTCCATCCCCTTTATTCCTCCCCTGGGTGGGTCTTCCGTGGGTGGTCCCAGTTCCCAGGAAGGCCACACCCCTGTGCCTGAGGCTGGCCTCCCATCAGGCCATGCCTCTCTGTCTCCTGCCCCTTCCGGCTCCCATGACATCGGAACCAGAAGTGGGCCTGACCTGAAGGCAGCCATCTTGGCCTACCAGGGTCCCAATCACCAGGCACCACCAGTCAGTCAGAGACTCTGCACTCTAGTCTGTGCAGTCTCATCCTCCGAGGATGAGGTCTCATCCGAGGAGGATGAGGTCTGCAGCGCTCCCAGCTGTAACACCAAGCCGGGTAGCAGCTGGGTGCGGATCAGGGAGGAGGCTGTTAGGGATGGGGACCTGGAGTTGGCAAGGGATCTTGACTGGGTGGTTGCGCTGGGCATTCTGACCCGAAACGGTGACACACAGTGGGAGCAAATCCCCTATACCGAGATTAAAGAGCTGAGGAAATCAGCAAAGGACTATGGAAGAGCTCACCATATTTTAAAAACCTTTTGGACTTAACCTTTACGAGACACACATTAATCCCCCATGACCTGCAGTATCTCATGATGGCACTGTTGTCCCCCACTGAATTTTTATTCTGGGAAGCACAATGGAAAAAACTGTTAAAACCTTTGGTCAAGAAACATCAAGTGGAGGGGTTGGGTGATGATGCTATGAATGCATTCTCAGGTGATGGGATCTTTGATAGGCCAGAGGACCAGGCCACCTTACGAGTAGACATATTAAATGACATTAAATTAGCTGCCAAGACAGCTTTGTTAAAGACCCCAGACAGTTCCACCCCTCTCCAAAGCTTTTCTGCTATCCATCAGGGGGTGGATGAGCCTGTTATAAGGTTTGTCAGCTGCCTTCATGAGGCCATTGAGCAGCAAATTGATAACGTTGAGGCCAGGTACGAACTTTTGCAGAAGATGGCCGTATCCAATGCCAACCCTGACACTAAAAATGTCCTTAGGGCTCTTCCCCAAGACCCTGAGCCCTCCAGTACCCAAATGGTGACTGCCTGCACCAAAGCCACCTCCCTTGAACGGACTGTGGCAGTCAGAGAGAGTAATGGTGTGGGGGAGGCAACGGTGACACTGAACAATATCCAGTGTTTCAATTGTAAATGATTTGGCCACATCTATGCCAACTGTCCCTATCCCCTGTCTGAGAGCTGCCTCTCATCCTCCGTCACCTCTCCCCGTCTGCCTCGTTCCCGTCAACCACCGCATCGCCTCGGAAATGAATGGCAGAGCGCACCCCAGCCCCACACGATGACATCAAATGGCAGGCCACAGCACCTCCCTACCATCCAGGAGACCCAGTTCCCAGACGGCACATTTCCGAGGATCGGAGCCATGAGGATGGGCTCAAATATTTCCGCTGGACAGGGCAACTAGACCCGAGTTTGTGTTGGGTCCTCTGCAGCTCTGTGCAGCTTTTATTGCCAGATGAAGATCTTGTCAGAGTCCCAGCAGGTTATTTAGGGCCTCCGTACCATGACCGACTCACTCAAGTGCTCCTCCTGGGGGACAACAAGCATACTCCTTAAAAAATCACTGTCATTTCCGAGGTCATCACCGTAGAACCTGGTGATGAGATTACCGTCACCATTTCTTGCACTATGCTGCCGTACACTTCGTGCAAACACTCCCCTTTTGCACAGATGTACATTTTACCTGGACAGGACCATGATCCAACTAACTGTGACGTTCATCTTTCACAGATTCTGAGCAGGGAAAGACCAAATATCCCAGCCACCATCTCGCTGAAATACAAGTGCATCAACCTTATGCTGATGGTAGACACAGGAGCTGCCGTTACCATCATCCCCAGAGCAAAGTGGCCCCATGGCTGGGAGTTGGTGTCCCCTTGTGGAACAGTCTCCGGCATTGGTGGAGCTGTCAACTCTCTGTGCAGCAAACACTTGGTGAGCACAGAGGGGTCTGAGGGGCAAATAGCAACTGTAAGGCCATTTGTTACCAGCTATCGCCTTACTGGGCAGGGACATCCTGTCCCGATTAGACATCCTCAATGCCACCTGGGAGTTTTAGCTTGAGCCACTGAAGAGTGCACCACTTCACCACTCACCTGGAAGTCCAATGATCCGGTGTGGGTGGACCAGTGGCCCCTCCCTGAGGACAAACTAAGTGCGCTCAATGAGTTAGTAGAGGAGCAGTTGCGCCTGGGGTACATAGTTCCATCTAATTGCCCCTGGAATTTTTGTAATCAAGAAACCTGGTAAAGATAAGTGGCACCTGCTACAAGATCTACACAAAGTTAACGATGTCATTGAAGATAAGGGTCCCCTGCAACCCGGGATCCCCTCGTCCTCCATGCTCCCGAGGGATTGGCAGGTTGTGGTCCTTGATATCAAGGACTGCTTTTTTAACATCCCGCTGTACCCTGGAGACGCTCCCAGGTTTGCATTTTCAGTACCTTCTATCAATAGAAAGGAACCCTACAAGCGGTACCATTGGGTCATTTTGCCCAATGAAAAACAGCCCTGTGCTCTGGCAAACATTCATGGCACAGGTACTTCCCTCTGTCAGGAAACTCTTTCGTGAAGCAGTGATTTTACATTACATGGATGACATCCTCATGTGTGCCCCCACCGACTCACACCTCAAAGCCACCCTCAAAAGGACAATGGCAGCCATCGAAGGCGCTGGATTTCAAATCACTGCCAACAAGATACAGCTTTCCAACCTGTGAAGTATCTTGGCTTCCACACTACAGGAAGGACTGTCGTGCCCCAGAGCCTTGCCATCAAGAACGACCCACGCACCTTGCATGACCTACAGCAGATCTGCGGAATTATCACCTGGATTCAGCCTTTCCTGGGCCTCAGCACCGAGGAGTTGGCACCACTCTTCAGTATCCTGCACGGCAACTGTGATCTCACCTCTCCTTGCACCCTGACCCCAGAAGCCCATCAAGCCTTGGAGAAGCTCACAGCTGCTGTGTCATCCCATCAGGCCCACAGCGTGGACTGGTCTCTCCCTCTGAACGTGGTGGTTTTAGGTCAGGCACCACACCATCGTGCTCTCATCTTTCAGTGGGACAGTGGTTCCAAGGACCCACTGCTTGTTATCGAGTGGCTGTTCCTCCCACATCAGACATGAAAGACTGTAACACCTCCTCAGGAACTAATAGCACAGTTGATAGTGAAGGCTAGGTGTCGCCTCCTGACTCTTGCAGGGTGTGACCCGGTGTGCATTTTCCTACCATTTAACATTGAACATTTGGACACTCTTCTACAAACCAATGAGCACTTCCAAATTGCACTGGACAGCTACCCCAGCCAACTGTCAACTCATTGTCCAAAAGACAGGAACTTTAAAGATTCTTGCATTTGGCACCAAAAACATTTAAAAGCATAACACCAATTAAGGATGCTCTTACCGTGTTCACTGATGGGTCAGGTAAGTCCCACAAGTCAGTGATCATTTGGAGAGATGCAGACACTGGAAAGTGGGAGTCCAATGTCCAGATTGTTAAGGGCTCTCCTCAGATTGCAGAGCTTGCTGTAGTTGTGAGAGTATTCAGGAAATTCCAGCGACCTTTGAATTTGGCCATGGATTTGGCCTACGTAGCCAGGATAGCTGGGTGGGCAGAGCACGTCTTGATCAAAGAAGCCCAAAACAAAAAATTATTTGCCTTGGTCTTGGAACTCATTCGGCTACTCTCCCACCGAGAGCAACCATATCACATTATGCACGTCTGATCACACACAGACCTGCCCGGCCCCATCACTGAGGGCAACTGGAGAGCTGATCTCCTAGCCATGCCAGTTCATATAGATCCCTCTCTCCACACCATACCGGACATTTTTCAACAGGCTCAACTGAGCCACCATTTTTACCATCAGAATGCCCCCGCTTTGTGGCGGCAATTCAAAATTTCGACTGAACAAGCCAGAGCAATTATAGCAACATGCCCCAACTGCCAGGATTTCTCACTGCCATCAATGCCAGTTGGTGTCAACCCACGGGGTTTGGGAGCCCTTGAGCTCTGGCAGACAGATATAGCACACTACTCTCCATTCGGGAGGCTGAAATATATACATGCGTCTGTGGACACTTTCTCAGGGGCCATGTTTGCGTCAATGCACCCAGAGAGAAAAGCAAAAGATGTCATCAAACATTTTTATATGGCCTTTGCAACCCTAGGAGTCTTCAAAAACATAAAGACAGACAATGGTCCTGCCTTTGTCTCCAAGCACTTTAGGGAATTCACACAGCAATGAGGAATTGCCCATACCACCGAGATTCCCCACAGCCTGACAGGGCAATCAATTGTGGAAAAAGCACACAAGGAGATTAAGAAGTAGTTACAACAAAAACACGATGCTGCTATCACCACCTCTCCTTAAGAAAGATTGTGCAAAGCACTTTATGTACTCAGTTTTATGAACTGCTCCCAGAAGGAGCCCAATTCCCCAATCCTCAGACACTTTCATAATACTACCCATGCACATCTCAAGGAGAAACCCCCAGTGCTCATTCGTGACCCTGAATCTAAAGCGATTGAAGGTACTTACCCTCTCACCACATGGGGGAGAAGATTTGCTTGTGTTTCTACAGGCTCTGGACCCAGATGGATTTCTGGGAAGTTTGTTAAGCCTTATCTTGACTACGTGAAAGATGACCACCAGCCTGATGGACAGCAAGCTCACTTCATTGCACACCACACCCCTGAGACTGCTTTCTCTTGGAGGAGGAGGAAAAAGAAATGGACGTATCCAAATATCGTCACACGGACACTGATAACATGCAGATAACTCCCACAGACAGCCTTCACATCAATCTCAGATGCAGACATACCCTTACCCTTCCCACCTTACTGTTATTACTAACCCCCATCCTTTCCCTTCCTTCTCTGGTCCCCTCGTTTCTTCCCTGCTTGCCCTCTTTCCCCATCGAAAAAGACAGGGGAGGTTTCAGAGAGATATAGAAGGATATTAGAAAAGACATTTATAGGAGAAAGAGTGACGAGTTGAGCAAACTGACATGTGTTTTTCTCCCACCCCAGCGGAAAGGTACACCTTGAAAGAGTGGAAAAACATGACCCCCCTCGCAATAAACCTAGGAATGCCTCAAAACAGGGCAAGCATTGCCAGCACTTCCGCCTTCATCTGTGCCCTTGTGACCATCCAGGTGACCACTGGGTTGGATCATCCCCCAAACAAAACAAAATGTCTAGGTCACCCTGGTGAAGTCCTTGCAGCAAGACAACCTTTGCAGGACCATGGGAAGCATAGACGATCTACTTTCAGTGTGTCTGGTGGAAATCCCCCTATCACTGAATGACTATCCATTCATAGGTAAGAAATCCAACCCTGTGGACACCTGGGAGGAATGGACGAGGATTCTCCCACATGCCCCACAGGAGCCCCAGGAATTTAGACCTACTGGGCTGCACCAGAGTGAGTTATTGTTTCAATTTCAAGACCAGATCAGCAACTTAAAATGAAATCACAAAGTAACACCCACAAGGATATCTCGTGGGATGACAGACACTACAATGTGGCTGAATGTTGCAATTACACCAGCACAACACCATCCGAGTCCATATCATACCCCAGAGCTATCCCATGAGGGGAATTTCTTATCTGTGGTGATAGGGTGTGGGCAGGAATCCCCTCGAAAATAAAAGGGGGTCCCTGCAGCCTGGGCCAGTTGACTATCCGCACCCTAGATGTCACTCTCTATTGCATGACTGGAGACAGAACACCAAATTGGTCTGTGAAAAGAGATCTTAAGAAGAATTTGATCCAAATTGTGACAGCCAAATTTATAATTGGGGAAAAACCAAGAGGGTCGCGGTGTCCATTTTCCTGCTCTGGGTTGCCACTACAAAGGCCCTTGGTGAGCTTTCTCACCTGGAGTGCTGGCTTAGTGAACAGGCCAATGCAACGTCCACTGCATTATCCGACCTATTGGTAGATGAAGAGACCACCAGACATGTCATGCTGCAGAACTGAGCAGTCATTGACTTCTTGCTGCTTGCCCATAGCCATGGATGTGAAGACTTCGAAGGACTTTGCTGCTTCAACCTGTCTTCGCACAGTACCTTCATACAGACGAACATGAAGGACTCCCGGACCAGGTGAAGGACATTCAAACAGAGAAAAAAGCGGCTGACTAACTTGACTGACTCTTTGGACACTGGGGAATTCCTGAGTGGGCTGCCTCCATTTTAAGAGGCCTTGCATGGATTTTTATAATCTTCACCATTGTTATGATCACCATCGCCTGTTTCAAAAAGGCTGTCCAGAAGATAGTAGGTGAGGCGTTTTTAATAAACAAAAAAGGGGGAGATGTGGAGGAGGACCACAGGGAAGACAGGGTGGAGATGCCCTGGGAGGACCCTGCTGTTTGAGTGTCAATCAACTGTAGTTCACTCCCCAGTTCTAGAAAGTTCTCCACTTTCTTTTCCCCTGTTGGCTCCCTTCGAAGGATCACCCTCATTCCCATCCCTCATTGGTGTACCCCCATGTCACCCCACCTCAACTCCTCCCCTGTCTCCCCTTCCTATTGTACAGATGTACCCTGACCCCTCCTACCCTCCCCTGGTTATAAACACTGGCCCCTGCCTTGTTCTGGGCTCTGCCGCTGATCCCCTTCAACAGTGGTTGTACTCCTGTCCCTGTCCCTCTTCTCACCCTACCTGGACCCTCTGACCTTCTTACAATAAACCCTGTTGGATCTGCCATTGTGTTCAGAGCCCTCCTTCTACAACTGGTCGTGCACACATTGTAGTGTCCGGGCCTGAGAGCAAGGTGGGCTGTAGGAGCTGGTCACTCGGACAAAAGGGGGACTGCTCTCGACTGCACTGCCCAGGGACACCCATCCCTTCCCACAATTATATGCATTATCTGTATCCCTTATTAACCCTTATTCACCAGACTTATCTGCATGGGCCATGCATTTGTTTTTTTCTCTCCCTCCCACCTACTTGATACTGAAGCTGTTACCCATCACCCTTCCTCAAGTGAGGACTAAGAGGCTGCTTTGCTGTGATCAGCTGGCAGGAATCAGAGGAGAAATGCAATCGTCCTCTGGGTAAAAGCTATTTAGGTCATCCCACCTCAGAGGTGCTGTATGAATTAAAGTTCCATATTTGCCGTTGTGTGTAAAAATTCTTGGTGGCATAAGAGAAACATATTGTTAATTAATTGCAGTCTGAAACACATGTCAATCAAATATGTTTGCGGCTAGTAATCTTCATGCTAATCACTTTCTCAAACAACACCCCGGTCCATCTGAATTATGTCTAAATTAATCTAAGCAAATCTGTACATCTTCTTTTAACATAGAGTAGTAGTAGTAGCTTGTGTTCGTTTGTACGCAGACAGATAGACTGCCTTAGATAACTAAAGAATAATTTGAAATTTTTCTCTAACTTAATCAAAGGTTTCCGTTTTGAAAAATTGTTAATAACTTCTGAGCTGTTTGTCTTTTTTTTTTTTTTTTAATTTCATGTATGTTTGTACATGCCTGGAAGATGAAATATACAAAATTAACTTTAGATGGTGTGATCATTACAGTACTCTTCATCTGGAAAGGCTATTGGAGAGCTTTCAGAATACTGAAATTTATTGTTCTGTGAGCTTTGACATATTTCAGCATAGAAATACTGGACTTTCAAAAGAGATCCTCTTGCTATTAATGATTTATGCACTTCTAACTCTTTGAACCCAAAATGATCTGTGAATGAGCCACTGCCCAAAGTGCAAGTTCTTAACTAAACTTTACTAATGTCAAAAAACCTGTTGCATGCAAGGTTTAACCCTGAAATAATTGATGACTACGGCACCAGCTTGTTGATACGCTGAGAAACATCTATAGTTAAATGACCTGGACATCAGCCCTAATATTACTTTAAGTAAATAAATGTAGTACTTCTGGAAGAAAAGTTACAAATTTTTCTGTAGAGGTGATCCATACTTTATGACACATCCATTTAGAGCCTACTTTTCATTGAAATTGTCTCCAGTGAAGTAGAGCTCCTACAGTGCTATTGAAAAGTTACCTCTGCATCTATAAAGAGTGAAACAAATCGAATCAGATCTATTTAAAAATAATGAATACAAGCAAAGAGAACACAGAAATTTGGGCAGAGCTCTATTTAGCTTTTCAGTTATAACTACAATCAATACCAGTTAAACTAGGTCTCATTCTCTTGGTCTAGATAGGCTTGTGGATTTACAAATTAGTCTCTGAAGACACCACACTCAGCATTCACCTGAAGTTAAATATTCTTCACTTGAGGATCTAGTTTATCTAAACTAGAAAGACAAATTTTATTTGATTTCAGGACCAATATGGCAGAAATCCCAGAAATCTCCATATGGTAGGAACATATGTGTTCATTGAGCTACACTCCCTTATTCCAACTCCATGAGGAAAAAAACTGCCTTTTCCCCATTTGCTCACTCCAGGATTAAGCCAAAGTCTATGAAAGTCTTTAGAAATATTTTCACTGATTTCAGCAAGCTCTGGATGGTGCCTTCCAGCTTCCAATCAGTTCTGTCATCATTACTATAATGACCAACCGCTGCTTGATATTCCTCCCATTGATGAGTTCAGGAGAAGGCTATTTCAGCTTGTCCAGACAGTAGAAGTAGATTTCTAGTGCATTTTTCAACTTACAGACCTTCTTTCTCATCAAATATTGGAAGTGGGTTAATTTGTTTGAAAATCAATGTGCAATTTTGTTGTAGCTCTTTTCTGGCATGCTTTACATGATTCAAACAGAGGAAGATTCTCTGTTCTTACAGATGAATGACACACATTGTCCAGGATGCCAGCAGTTGTGCACTGTAACATAGCACACTATGCAGGACCGGTATCACAGTTTTGGTCTCCCCCCATGCCTGTATGCAGCAGGAGCATTGCTATGGAACAGGTTAGGCCCTGTAAAGTAATAACTCTAAACCTCTTCTCTCCCTCATCTATATTTGGTAATACTGAGTACAGGTGGCTAAAACACAGGTTTTGTTCATGATGTAGATGAAATAGTTTCTGCACCTGGAGGACAAATTTTAAAGAACACTCACTCCTGGTCTTTTAGACTTGAGTTGCAAGTTCAACATCAAGAGCTTCTGCAAGAACACAGCAACCCTGTGGTCTGTGCTTAGTGCAGTCTTCCTTGGCCCACATGGAGAAGAATCTTTCATCTGTCTTTTATATCTAGACTACATGTAAATATATTTTGACAAGTTAGTAGATGGAACATTTGACTAAGCAATGCACCCAAACTTTATGAATTCTCTTTTTTTATTTTCTGTTTAAACAGGTGATTGCAGTGAGTCATCCTCCACAGTCCTTTCCAAAGATGTAGTACTTAGTCCCAGTACAGAAGTAAACCAAGAAATTTAATCTTTTTCTATAAATTTCTTCCTGGCTTAACAGTGACATCTGTAAAAGTTGCCTCTTTCCCCAGAAAAAATGTCCAAAATTTTCAGCTTACCTTTGTAGAGACACTTCGCTATATCAATAATTTGACTTGCAGCTGCGCGGCAGTTGATGGCTAGTTATGCAGTTACTGAGGAAGCTCACAAAATCCCATTGTAATAAGAGGAAATATCCCTAAAGCATTTACAGAAATTTTACTAGGGTAGTTGAATACTTTTAAGTGGAAAAAGAATTTCCAGGGAAAAAGGTTTGGAATCTGAGAATGTGAATAAATACATTTTTTTCTATGGTGTGCGTTCTAAAGATGCCATACCTGGGCTTTGGACTTCCCTCTCTCTCTCTCTCTCTTTTTTTTTTTTTTAAGTAGAAAAAGTAATATTTCACAGTTGGAATAATTCCTGAGTTTTGGAAACAAATTATTAAAACTGAGCATATGGAGGTCTTAAAGTAGAACCTTATGGGAAGGGGGAGAAAAAAACCCAGTTGATCAAGGCTGTTCTACAACATCTTAAACTAAAATAAAATATTGCAAAATCCTGATGAAATAAGATTTGTGTTCCTATCCTCAATTTTCAAGTTTATTTAATGAAATAAGTGAAGATTTCATAGGAACTAATGTCTCCCACTTTCAAAAAAACCCCACATTTTTATGCTGCTTACAGCTCCTTATGTGTTTTTTCTATCTTACTTTAGAATATGGAAGATTTAGCACTTTTTTTGAGATATTCAGAGAAGTCTACAATGATAGTCATAGATAAATTTATTTATTTTATATATATTACCTTCCCATAAGACTGAAGATAGGGTGTTGAATTTTAATAGTCAAATAGCCCTCTCTCTGTATGAACCTTATGTTTGCCAATAAGTGACAACAATTAATTTTAAGTGCTATGAGCTAGGCCTCGAGTCCAGGTCCTCAAGCTATTTAGGCACACTCAGGTTCCAGTGTCCTTTGGAGAGAGCTGCACTATAAATGCTTCCTCTAAACTATGCTCTAGATATTTTTTCTTGCAAGGTATGAACATGCACTGTTCAAATGCTGTGTGATAGTATTGATATTACTTAAGCACAGGCAAAAAACCAATAGCCTCTAATGCCTGGATGAATATCTTCCTCTCCCTGAATTTATTCAGTCTGAGTCTCCTATGTAAATGTTGATTGCTTTCATTACAGGCTTTTCTATTCCAAGTTAGCATCTTGAAATCAACCAGTAAGTTCTTAATGCAGTTTGTTCTGTCCGTGCTTTAGTAGGATTATGTATGATTTACTAAGCATGAACAGTGGTTGCACTGAAAAAGGTTTCTAAGGAAAAAAAAGGAAAGGTGAAGTAAATGGGCAAAAAGTTAAACTTTGGCCTTTAAAGCCTCATTTTTCCTCCACATGCAAATTCTTAGATGATACAATGTATATTACATTTAAACCTTTGAACACCAACTCCATCAGTGGTTCTGATCTATGATGGAAAGCTTTGTCCTGAACTGCTATTATCAGACAACAGTGGCAAAATGATCCTGTAAGAGACAGAAACACTACAGGCTCTGTAATGTGTATGACTCCAACTTCCTTGTGAGGGGAAGAATAGGGGCAGCCACTGATCTCTTCTGTGTGGTGATGAATGAGAGAACCCAAGAGAATGGCCTGAAATTGTGTCAAGAGAAGTTTAGATTGGATATTAAAAAAAGGTTTTTAACCCAGGAAGAACAGACTTCCCAAGGAAATGCTCACAAAACCAAGACTGAAAGAGCTCAGAAATGTTTGAACATCACTCTGGGGTGCATATTGTGATTCTTGGGGTCTCCAGTGCAGGTCCAGGAGATGGACTCAATGATCCTTGTGGGTCCTTCCACTGAGCTTATTCTGTGGTGTGATTTATTTGATCTAGAGAAGCTTGGATAAACAGAATGCTCAGGAGAAATGCTTTATATCCCATCAGAGATGGGAGAGTCCTGAATTCTTTGTTCACTCTGATTTCCATGTGAAGTCCATCTCCACTTAAGACAACAGGGACAGGTGGAGAGGGCCTCTTTCCAACATGTGCTTTAAATAGGAATGTGGTGACAGTTACAACAGTGTTTTAGTCATGTATATCCCATTTCTTTAACAGAAAATGTTCATATGAAAGAAAGAAACTGGCAGATCAGTGTGTCAGTATTTGATTATTCACTTGTGCTCATATAAGTAACTGAGTCAAGTCTTCACAGCATTTTTAAGGGTTTGGTTGTCAGTTACACAACCATCAGTTTGCAAGCCTTAGATAAATTTGTGTTAGGTATATTTGTAATCCTGTAAAAAATCAGATGTGAACATACATTTGTGTTGTAGGGCATAAATGCAATTTCTTCCCCTCTCCAACAGTTCTTTGTGCCATCTTTCCAATTTTAATTGATATCATGGAAATCAAAGAAAGACCACAGTGAATCAGCAGTGTTGACAGTGTGCCAAGGTGTTTAGAAAATAGGCCTAGCTTGGGAAGAAGAACATGTCAAAATACATTTGGAACATATTGGAATATGTTATGAAATAAAATGTGTTTACCTTTTTGAATGACGGTGTTGGGTAGTGCTGGTGACGCTTACGAGGAGGAGGGAGTGGGTGACAGAGCCCTAGAAAGGACCGCATTCCTGGTTTTTTAAGCAAGATACAAATACTCAGAGAAGGAATATGACACAATATGACAAATCGCTTCTCTAATTCATTGGACTTGTCAAACAAATTAACTTCTCTGGTGGTAACAGTGGTGGAAACATTAGTACGATCAAAATGCTGGTGGCTGCCTAAGTTCTGCTATCACATAGTTTAACCAGGCTTAGACAAGTTTAGATATCTCAGCGCAAAAAATACTGGAAGATAGTAACATCTGGTATGAAGAAAAACATGCGATGATCCTACCTCTGGTAGCAGTGAACTAAGACATTTAGTGTGGAGAGCAAAAAGACATCTTAGGCACATACTTACACATCTGAATGAGAGGCAAAGGAAGCTCCCTCTCCTGGGCTGGCTATATGATGCTCATATCTCCAGTCATCTGTTCTGTTTATGCTAGATAATAAGTTTTGCACCTTTAAGACTTGTGCCAGTGAGTGAAGGGAGGAGAGAAAAATGCACAGTTTGTTTTCAGACACTGCACTCACTCCTCTACATTCCTGCTCCTAGACTGTACTGTCTGTGGATGGACAGACAGTGGGACAAAGCTCTCCTTTACTTTAAGTTTTAGCTAGCTGGGGTAAAGAAGTTCTCTGGACTGTGGTTTTTCCGTTATTTTTGGACTGTTTAAACCTGCCCTGGACTGAACACCCAGAAGAGCACCGGCAGCTCACACGTGCAGCCCACCGGGCTGGGCCTGGGCTGTGGCATTTCCAGTGCAGGAGGGACTGAAAAGAGACTGGGTGTGCTGAGCTACACCCCACGAAGGGGACTTTCTGAGTTTGTCATATCTTTTGGAGCGGCAAATGGTTTTATTGTTTATAAACAGTTTTTTCCACTTTTCTCTAAGGAGATATTTTCCCTGAACTGGTTGGGGGAGGGGCCGATTGAATCTGCTTTCTAGAGGAACCTTTCCGGGGGTTCTGTCCCAAATTTGCCCTGAACCCGATCAAATACATTATTGGCACCCAACGTGTGGCCTACCAATAATCACCTGACCCACTGTTAACTTGTGGCAGTAGCTGTGGCTGGGTTGTATCAGGATCGTTTTCATGGCTTTGCTTTTCTCTGTGTTCAATTCCAGCCACAGGGCCACTCTGCACAGGCTGCAGGGGTCTCTGGTCTCAGTCTCACTGTGGGGAGATGAGCTGATGGCAAGATCCTAACAGCTGCGGCCAGCCCGGCTCCAGCCAGGGCTCCGCAGCCTCCCTGGCAGCTGCTGGAGCAGGCCGGCTTCCCACAATGGGGCTGGCCCCGCAGCGCTCCCTCTCTTGCCTGGCAGCCAATGGAAGGGCTGGCGGGCACCCCAGGGTGAGAAGGGGGGCCCGACGTCCCCCGGCAGGACCGTCCGGCCCAGCCTCGCCAAAACTGGGCTGATGGAGGCCAGCGGGTGGGAAAGGGGCCCGGCCCAGGGCAGGGCTGCCCAGCCGGCCTGGCCGAGATGGGGCCTGTTACCTCTTTGCCGACTGGAAAAGGAAGAGAAAGTTGCCGAGTTTCTTTCATCTTTAATATGTGTCTTTGACAGAGGCGTGTCCAGCTTTTCAGTGGTTCAACAGACTGTCGGTTACACAGAAAGTTTTTTACTTTACTTCCCTAAATTTCCTCCCATTCCAAACCATGACACTCCCCGACTCCACCACTCTCCCACCTCCCTGCCACCCCGCCAACGCCCCAAAACCCAACAAATGAAGGAAACAAACATACTGAAATACTTCCCACAGGAATACCATTACAATTTTTGCTCCAGTAGTAAGGTGTTACTAAAAGCACCTGAGACATTACTGCTGTAAAGGATTTTGCTTGATTTTAGGACTATTCCTTTGACACAAACCACTTGTCATATTTTTTTCCCACCTACATCAATATTTGATACTTACCATCAGAGAAGAAGAGAAGAAAAAAGTTAATAAAAATCTGTGCTTCAGGCTGTCATTAAATAACCCTCAATGCTAGCCATTTTATAATCCAGTTAGCCTTTTCCTACATTGAATAAGCATTAAAAACCTCTGTTAAACTTTGTGGTATTTTCTTCAATTTTCCTGCAGTTTCCTTCATTGGCATAATTTGTCTAGACTGAATCTGGTTTTAAGAGCTCTTAACCTTTTAATAAACTTTTGTCTCATTATTGTCCTCTGTCCCTAATTCATCGTCTGTTATATTTTGTAATCTGATCCACTATTTGGAGAGAGGAACACACTGGAAAACATACACTGGTTGAAAATAGATATGCTAAATAAAACCCATTATTTCTGTAAACACTGATACATAATATTGGCTCTCTCTCTGTCACAGCTATATTATCCCCATTGCAAATTTTTTCCTTGTTCTATATATACAGATAATGGAAATTATTCTATTTTAAAATATTTTGGCATTTACATCAGTTTCCATCTATTTTTTTACAGTATTTACTCCTGCATCTTGATCCATAGATTTCTAATAAGGTGTTGTGGGATTTGGCCAGACATAAGAGATCAGTCATAAAAAGTATGTCTCTTTCTGAACTTCAAAAACATACAGAGCTACTAAATACTGCTTTATTGCACACTGCTATGACCTCAAAAGTCATACTTGGATGTCACCAGCTTCTGTCATCCAAGCTGAGAACACAGAAGGTGAATCTCATTCTTGCAGTATCAGACATGAAATATACCAACTGTTGTTTTTCTGAGAAGAAAAATTGAGCAAATGCCTTCTTGCAGACTTAAATACAAATTTCTTTGTGAACAATGAAAGCAAAAGATATTGCTTTGATCCAAGGAACAGACTAAGACAGGGATGAAAGTGTGACTCTGATACAGGTGATGGAAAAAGAAAAGAGTGAACCTATTTAGAACAATGGAATATGGGAAGTACCACAAAATTTTGTGCTGCCCTTTCTAGTGTCCCAAGTTTATTTAATTGAATTTATTTCATTAAATTTAAATTTGGGCACAAGCAAATAAAATCTAGGACTAACAGGGGTAATGCAGGAATATTTGTTCTGGTCTCCACAGCCAGCCCTTTCTGTCTCTGACAAATCACTCAGGGCATTTAAATACTGGAATACAAATAACCAAAATAAGTAATGATATAATTATTTTACACAAATTAAAATGTTGCTTTCCCCCTTAGAGCAACCTGAAAATAGGACAATTCATTGGTTAAATTTTAATGGAACAATCAAAGAGCACTTACTTCCCCAGCATGAGGTACCCTCAGTGGGCATTTACAGGGTTAGGAATGCTTTGTCTCTGCTCTGACCTGATTGGTGTAAAGTCCCTTGATGGTTTGTAATGTTTGTTAAATTGGCAACAGCCTGTACTTGGATAAACCTTATTAGCCAAAAATAATAGACAGTTTGGTTGCCAGTTTTAATGCTCATGTGTTTCAGCAGTTTGTTTTTTTTTTTTCCTTTTTATGTCAGTGTTTTGGAGGTTAATCTCTGTTATCATCATCTTAAACTTGCTCTTATTCTTATCAGTTATATTTAGTGGCAGATTGCAAGCTTTACTCATTATCTTGTTAAATCAGTAGGTGAAAGCCTTTCAAGGCATTTCTTTTTAAACTTTATTAATGTTAATATGCCAGATGGGACAAATTAAAATGGTTCTGTTTTTCATGCTGCCACTACCCACAATTTTACCACATTGTTTGCTGTTTAAGGGAGGATATGAAAATGATAGGTACAGAGCTTCTATAATAAAAGTCCAGAACATGGTTGTAAAACCTATCTGGAAAAATTTTGGGGTTTTTTTGAGTTAAATTAATACATTAAGAAAAGTCAGTTCTTTGTATGCAGCTGATTTGATCTTATTATAGCTTCATTCAAGGCTGTCTTGATCAGAACAGTGTGGCAATATACTTTTCTTTACTCATATTGGGGGTCAAAAGAAAGCTTCAGCACTTTTATCATCACCTGTTATTGATGCTATTGCCCTTGTAATCTCTGTGGCATTATGTGTGGATGCCAGTAGTCCCACAGACCACACAGACATTGAACCTTTCCACAGTCCCCTGGGTTGGGTCCCTAAGAAACACACCTGTAAAACTGCCTTTGGAAGTCATCAGTGTATTATTTGATGTTCCTTAACAGGTAGCCTCGTATTATTTTGTTGATTGGTAAGGCACTTTAGAGACAAAACTATTTGTTGTGTGGGTTTGCTTAGTACACAGCCACTGATGAAAGACATAAATAATAGTGCTTTTACTAACAGCAACAGTTAAACAATAAAAACAAAATCAAGTAATTGACAGGCAGATATCTCCTTTCTCAGTCCTGCTGAAATGTCGTCATGGGACAAATGGCTCCCTTTTCTGATTTCAGTGAGATTCAGCTTTTATAACTAGGGATCCTTTATCCCAACAGCAGAATGACAGAGTCTTTATATTTGTGCATCTCCCTATTATGATTTGTTAAATTCTTTTTATGATGCAATGTCCAGGAGCCCAGTGGGGCTTCCTTAATTTGCATGGAGAGCCCAAGAATTTCTTGATACACTCCAGTGGTAATATTTGCTATTAGACAAGAAAATTAGACCCAGATATTGTCAAATCTGAATGTTACAGCTGTTTGGATATCCCCTGTCAATAGTCAGTTCATGATATTTCCTGCACATTTCACTTAGAGATGGCTACGTTGAGAAGACAACATATTAAATGAATGTAGTAAAAATCTGTAGAGAAAAGAGTCCTTTCTATGAGGGAAGAGTGGAGAGTGTCTAGGAAATAGCCTTTCATCTAATTGTATCATAAATCTAATTCTAATATTAAAACCAACTCAGTTTCTTTATCTCTCAATACCAGCTAGAAGGATTTTAGTTTTTTCTACTTCAGGCCGCATACTAAATCTGATGTGCAAGAAATTCACTTAGAATGAATATAATAGAAAATTAAAGTAGTACTGAAATACACTTAGCTATTAGAATTCAAATAGGCAATGTTAGGATTTGCCCATTTAAAACCTATCTACATATTATGAATTGCTGTAAACAATATGTATATTTTTTAACAAAATATAGTATTTTTTAATTTATGTTGTGGCAATTTCGAGGCCGTTTTTCCCTATAGTATTCTTTGTGAGCAATGGTAGGGAAAAGCCCCTCAAAACTGCTACAGCTGTTATCACTGGAGATAAATGATGTGCATATAAATGCCTATGCCTATATGATATATAAATATATATGTGTGTGTGTTTATGTGCATGTGTGCACATGTAATTATTTATATTGTGTCTACTTATGTGCATCCTCTTCCTTTTGTATGGGAAGGATTTTGACTACATAGGGTGCAAATCAAGGTTGAAGGAAACCACGAATGTAACAGGATGACTGGAGTTTCAACAGGAGAGATGGTAAATGTGCAAGATCCTGTGCCGGCTTTGTGTTTGCCACATGCTTCAGGACAGCAGATGGAACATGAAAAGCAGACTAGAAAAGCAAAAGGTCCAATCCTGAAAAGGCCTGCCATACTTTCCTGCACTCCATTAACTACAGGACATTGTGGCCTTCCCTGTCTAGCATGTTCTTAAATGGAAGAAGAAGTGCAAAAGGGGAAAAAACATCCATCCCAGGAGTCATTTCAGATTCTGTACTGTTAATGAATGAGTGAACACTGCATACTGCTCTGAATTAAACAAAAATTTATTTCTTTAATATTTCCCCAAAACCTTTTCCTCAAAATGTTTCATTAATTTTCAGAAGAAGGTTTCTTTCTTAATTTCTTTCTACTTTTTTTATTCCATATTAATTTGTTTCCATTAGAAACAGGAGGAGAACTAGTAAAGTATAATAATTTTTTTTTATGGTAGAGCAAGCTAGAAAGGTTTAGAAATACTAACAATTACATATCAATTCTTGTGAAACTCCACCAGATCTGATTAATATCGAAATATTTATCTGAGGAAATGGAATTTATAGAAGTTGTGGAATTTACTTGCCATAGCCAGGTAAACAGTTCTAAATTTAACTCTAGTTTCTGTTCTACTGAAAAAGCTCTGGACATGTTGCCACAAACTTAAGAAAAAAGATGAAATGTAAAACTTTTATTATGGTGCTGATTGTTGTCATGAACACATAATATATGAACACTTTAACATAATTTAACTTGCCTGCTTCAAAAGTAGAGACTCCAAAATGATTTTGAAAGATGAGCTATTATTTTGTTTTTACACATTATATTATTTAGCTTATATGTAAAATATGAAAATGTTTCAGATTGAGCACAGACCACTAGTTCATGTATTGGAGTGTTTGTATATTAAATAAATATTACACCTGATACTGAAAATAGACCTAGATGCATAGAAATTTCAGTCAGCAATGACTGTCTAATCTGCCTAGAGGCGATGGTGTTTTACCATATAATCCATTCCCAAAACATACACGAGATATGGTGAATAGATTTCAAAATGTATTTTGACTCAGAAACACCACATGACAGTGTGCATTTCATTTGTTGTACCTATTTATCAAATAACTGGAAAAGAAAATGCATCTTCTGCTCAGAACAGATTTTGGTGACAGGCATCTTGTCATGTCTTTACTAGATTGAAAAGCCCTTCCTGACATTTTTTTGTATGGACTTTGCTCCTTAAACTTCTGTTTGTTTAGATGGATAGACTGAGCTTCTTCAGCCTTTCTTCATGTGGCACGTTTATGTATGTTCATTTCTAAATGACAGCAGCACAGAAATGAATGTTTCTTCTAGGAATCCTCCTACTGAGGCAGAGACATCTCAAAATTCAGCGCCTTGGCGGCTTGACTGCTATGACAGTACAGATGATTAGTGTTTTGCTGGCTGAGAAGATCTATCTTAATTAAGATAAAAATAGTAAACTGCCTAAATATTGAGCACATGTAGAAGAATATATAAGTCATTGACTAATATATGCTTTTGAAAGCCTACAATAATGTTTAAAATGTTTCTTCAATTAAAATAAGCACAAAATCTTGAACTTATAAATAATATGATGAGGATGTGCCTTTGTTTTATTTTCTCTGCCCTCACTCACTATTTTTTTTTTTTATATAATATTGTGGTTGTTCTTTATTCATCATGGGTATGCTTTGTTTGGCAAGTTTTCTCACAAATACAATTATGTAATTAGATGATGCCCAACATAGGGCTTGAGAAGACAGTGTTTGAGAGGGCAGGGAGAAGGTGCTGTACAGGGTTGACGTGAAGACATCTCTGCAAAGGCCTGGGGAGGGAGATTGCCTCTGGGAAGTGTTACTCTCAAGGTTTTTATATTATATGATTACAGGCCATAATGTGAGGAACTGGCTTTAACTGGCTTTATTCTTCTGGCTTTAACAACCTTGGGATGTGCCTTTCCCTCTCTACACCTAATGCTTCACCAATATTAAAGGCAGAGAGGTTATCAAATGGTGTATGATTCAACCAAACTCAAACCCTGGAGCCTGGGCTTTGTAGTGCTGTTATAATATGAATGATAAGTAAACAGTAAATCAGTGGGAGGAGAAAGAATAGCTAATGCCTTAAGCAGTGAGAGAGACTTGGGACGTAGATGGAGATGGATGGAGTGATGAGAAGAGTTAATACTACAAGCATTCGGCCTTTCTCATCATTTTCACATGTCCACTAAAAATATATTAAACAAATGGCTTCTAACTATACTTGGAATTGTGTGTGAGGGACAGGCTTGCACTTTTTAGGAGTATATCACTTCTAAGACTGTGTAACTGTTAGCTTCTCAGCAAGTTTTTTCCCTTATGCATAAAGCCCACAGATGCCCAAAACTTAGGAGGTGCATAGAATCCTACCTAGTATTTTTTGCACAGGAACTCACCAAAAACATACGGGGAATCAGAAGAGTCTTCCTTCTTCTTTCCTGTATTCATGGATGGTAAACCAAAGCATTGCCCTCAGTGTTTGTGATGACGCAGTTGTTCTGCAAGCACTAGTCTGTCTGAAGCTGTGTGCATTTTTTCCAGTTTCAGTTCACATAATTGTGAGTTTCATATGAACTAAGAAACCCAAAGCAAAAGTCAGCTGGAACATTTTTTTTGGTTTATGCTGGGTTTTTTTTTAAACTGAGGACACTCAACTGATGACTTATTAATATCTATACAAGACTAAAATTCACTCATATAGAATTTTTCTAATATGGCTGCTAAGCATAACAATACATATGTGAGAATTTTTTTTTTTTGTATATAGAGAAAAAACCCACATCTATTCTAAATCTGTTTGCACCAGCTTGTTTTGTTCACTTTGAAGACCTGGTATTTTTCAGTTGTTTGGAATTCTATTCCATAATGCACATCCTTAATCCAAATGCAAAAAAATCCAGAAGGAACTCCTAATTTCATTGTCTTATTTTCCATAAACAGGTTTTAAGACATGATTGTGGTATGAATCACTGTTGAGGTGCCTGCTTTCAAAATGTACTGAACAGAAATCAAACAAAATTTTTTTGTGCTACTGCTCCTTTGGTAAATTTGAAAGACCACTGAAACTGGTATTCAGGGTATTAGTTAGGAAGCCATTTTCCTCAGAACTTCTTTTACTTTTTTCACTTTTTTAACTTTACCACTACTTTATAGAAAAAAACCCTTTTCATATATAGATTTTCTACTTTGATCTGAATCTTGGTGCTTTTGGTGATATCTATCTTATTTTGTACTAATACAAATTTCAGGAGAATTAAATGTCAAGCCATTATACATAGAAATAAAACGGAGATAAAATCAGCACATAATATACATAGTGTACCTTTAATCAGACTTTAATTATTTAATAGGACTCGAACTGTAACACTGGAAAAAAGATTTAAATACAGACATCAATGTATTTATGACCTCCTGGATACCTTTTTTTATCTTTTCTTATGCCTCAATTTAGTAAGAATCTTATTTACAAAAGACCTTTAAGAAACACTTTTTATACCTTTATCTCAGCATGCTCTGCGGTACAAAAATAAATAAAACATATAGAATGACCAGTTTTTTAAAAATCAGATTCAAAGCAAAACATTATAACAAAGCATTTTCTTTCTTGACTCTATTCTTCAGAAAAAATCAATGTTGACATATTTCTAACTGCATTTCAGCGTTTTTATGAATTTGGCAGCTCTGAAATACCTGAGCAATATTAGGCACAGATGGCACTGTGCACTGAACACTGGATTTTTAGAGGAAAATGGAATTTCATCAGGGTCTGATGAAGGAACACATATTAAAGACTCATTCTGAGTTTCATAATACCTTGTAGTGAAACTCAGATGGTAACATCCAGATGTTACAGACATGTTTGAATGTGCTAGCAGCCGGAAGTACTCTGAGAGTAGTCTACTGCCCAGTGTGTTCTCCACATTCACAGCCCCAATGGCATCCAGAATCTCAGAGATCCTTTTCATAATGGAAAAACATTTGGCTTGTACAACGTAGTTAAGAATAAAAGACAAGACAAAGGCCAGAAAATCAATGCCTCCCCCAAAATAAACCAACAAAAAACCACCAAGCTTACAATCTAAGCAACTCCCAAAACCCCAAACTAACAATCCAAACAACCCAAGCCAAAATAAAAGAAAAAAAAATAGGATATAGCAACACCAATGAAAGTGTTGTGAGAGTGCTGCTAGTGAAGAGAGATTATTTCAGGGCCCCACAATTCATGCTGGCAAAGACTTGAAGCAGTGCATTGAATATCTGACAGAAAGTGCACTTTCCTACCACTATTTTGCCAATAATTGGTGCAGATAGGCAGAAGGAGCTGAGCAAAATCAGGCAGATCCTCTGGATGCGCAAGCATATGTGTATCAGAATGACAGGCTCCAATAAACCCTAAATAATCAATATCCACTAATTCTTAATTATCTCATTCTGCTGAGGTAGTGTGAGAGATAAATCAAGAAACCGCCTTCCACATGCATTCATTAGGAATTCAGATTTAGTAGCTGTTGGTGATGTTAGGATAATTAGCAGCAAGAAAAAATGGAAGAAATGTTGGTTGCTATAGCAACCTGTTCATCATGATCTACAGCATAAACACCCAGATTAATTTGCAAGTTGCCAGGTAGATATATGCTTGGCTGACTGGGGTACACAGAAACACCACCTTATTTGCTTTTATTAGGGCTTAATCATCAACATTAGAGCTTTCAAAATATGTGTGCTATCACTGTCAATCATAGAAGAGCTAGATACTTTTAGGGCCAAATCCACCAGCACAGTCTCTTTGCACCTCCATCTGAGGTGGAGTCCCTTCCTCTGAAGGGAAGGAGGAGAAAGAATAATATTCCTCCAGACACCCTATGAAGCCACTGCTAGTTCCCTAGAACTGGATTCACTCCTATGAGCTATCTGTGTGGTAAAAGCCATATTCTTCCTCTGTAGTGAGCCAGACCCATGTCCTTGACTCTTAATGATAATTTTCCCTAGAGAACCCTTGGTAAAAGAACCCTGTCCATGAAACAGCCTTTGGTGGTGTAAAGGTATATGATGCACAAGTGAGGATACCTGTCTTGCTGGGGTTATACACTTTGTGTAATCCAAGACTCCATAAAACTGCCATCCTATTGAAGAAGTGCATCATATTTGGTAAAACTGTAAAGTAGACATTTGAAGCACTGGAGGTGGTGGGACAAGGAGCTAACATCATGCCATGATGAAGCATGCAAAAACCCCAGAGGAAACTTGAAGGGAGGAGAATCAGTGCACACTGGATAACTAAAGCAGAGCTGTCCCTCGAAAGTTGAGTTTGATAATGGTTTTTAATAAATAATAAAAAAAATTATAGACATACTGTAAATAATACAGGAAAAATTAACTGCTGGTGTCTGTCACTACTTTTCTCCTCCTAGGGAGGAAAACCTCATTCTAGCCTCTTGTTACTGCTTTACAGAAAAAACATCCAGCTTTCATGCTGCAAGGTCTTGTGTAGGGTTTCCTCAGAACTGGCATATTTCAGCTACTTTTGGTACCAGCTGCATGTTGCACCAACAGCCTTGCCTCCCAAATATACACACGTGTTTCTTCTGCTGGTTCAGACCATTGTCTCCCCTGGGGCCCTGCAGCTCTTTGTGCAGCTATGTGGAGAAATATATTGTGGAACTGGTACAGCTGCAGAACTGTGCAGAACTGCTCAGAGCTGGGGGCTAGAGGATCACAACTGAGCCTTAGAGGCTTTGAGTAAGATAACATAATGGAATTGAGCTAGAACATGTGTTGGAGTCAAAACTCTTCTTCTTGACCCCTTTAGTCCTCACATCCACTTGTCCATCCACAGGAGTTAAGTACAGACCTTCCTTTCAGAATTTTTTTCTGACACTCTCCTTGAAAGTACGAAGCTCCAGTCAACTAAAGGTATCAGAGAATATTTTCAACAAGCCAGGAAAGATATAGAAAATTTAAAAGGAAGGAGACCCATGTACAAGTGAAGAATAAGATTAGTGGGTAGTAGAATAGGTAGATAAATACCATCTAATTAAAAGAAAAACAACAAAAAAAAAGAGATTATGTTTCTGAGTCGCCTTTATCTTACAAAGCACATGGCCAACTCTGTGCTGACCCCAAAGCTGCTAACACCTATCCTGCAATTTCACTATGTTGAAGTGAAGAAAATTTTTGCCTTTTACTTTTGCCAACAGCCTTGTGATTTAAAGAAAAATGGCACCATGGGGCAGGAAAAACCAACCAACCAAAAACCAGCAAACAACTACAAAAAGCAGATCTGATAATCTGGGACAATCTTTCCTTTCTGGGGGCCATCATAGTAATGTAGGGCCTCCAAGCCGCATATTGCGTATTCCCACCTGAGCTGCTGAAAAAAATGCCGAGGAAAAGGCACTTTTGTAGAAAAATGTAAGCATGTCTATCTGTCCAGCATAAGCAGTTTAATGTATTATACTGGCCACAGTCCATATACTGTGGAATATTGACTGGGTCTATATTTTTTCTGGCTATTCTGAAGTAAATAAATCAAGACTTAAGATATGTCGCAAACTGCTATAGTTTATTTATAAGAAGAAGGACCGGCCATCAAACTATCTACAGGAATTTTAAAAATTCATCAGAGAATCAGTGTCTTAACACAATAATAATTTCAAAAGAATATGCTTTGCATTTAAAGTAAACAATGGCTGTTATACAAAAATTTTGATTTTTTATTTTTCTTTTCCTTCCTTTTGCAATTTTATTTCTTTATTCCAAAGCTCTGCTCATGACATTATGACCACTCTATAAACAGAATTTGTTTTTCTAATTCATTTTTTTGAAAAAGAGCCAGTTTCAGTCATTTGATTTCAAGTCTTTGCCTCTAAAGTTTTCCAAACCTTTTGCTATTTTAAATGGATTTTCAAGTTAGATTTTAAAAATGGGGAATGATTAAAAATATAACTAAAAAGTTATGTGTTCTGATTTGGAAAATTAAAATAAAATGGATCCAACTCACAGACAGTCAAGGAATGTTTCTCAAACCCTAGTTTTAAGCTGAGTCAAGTTCATATTACAAAAGTGGGTTTGATACTTTCTATTTAATTAATAGTAGACTCTAGTTCACAAGACACACTCATCCCCTTAACTGGGAAACAATTTACTTAGTTCTTTATTTAGCATTCCATAAACATTGGGCCAATTTCATCTTTGGGGTAGCTTTATTGAAAGCAATGTATCAAGCCAAATATCTAATTAACTGTTAAGCTTTGGCAAGTATTCAAGTATTTGGCAAGAAAATATATATTCATCAAACAGTGCTGTGTATAAAATGAATTACAGAATTATGTACTAAATTTCTTTTTTTATGCCAATAAAACTTTTAAAAATAATTTAGCTCTAAAAAAGTTTCATTTTTTGGGGAAGAGATGACACAGATACTGGATAAAAATATATTTGTGACATCTGGTCAAAGGGACCTGCCTCATTATGGCTTTTAAATCTCTATGAGAAAAACAATTGCTAAGTCCTCTGGTAGAATATTTCTGTGCAATGAGATCAATTTAGCTGCAAGTACACCATCAGTTTTAATCCAATCCCTATAAAAGTCAGTAAAAAGATTTCTTTCCTCATGGCATAGATGACTACAAACAGAACAAACCTCTACCACAATTTTTAGAAATACTGCTACACATAACTGGAGAGTGGCAATAGAATATCTGTACATACTTAATGATTGAAAGGCTATAAAAGTTATGTATATAGTGAAGATGGTTTGGCTAGACTATGTTACATCACTGCATGGTGAATTACTGTCTTTCCTGACAGAGAATTCTTTCTTCTTTCAGCATGTCTACCACTACCCTTCAAGATCAACATTTTGAATCAGACTTCACCGGCACACCAAAAAAGCTGCTCTGAACTATGAGACTGTGCATGAGAACAGCAAACTGAGCCATGGGGAAATTCTTGAAAAGTTGTTATTCCTCTGCTATACAAAACCTGCAATTATTATTGAAAACAGATAAAATATGGGCAAAAATATTTGTGTTTCCTGAGATCTGACCTGCTGAACAGCTGACTTGCTTAAAAAAGTAAATGCAATACTAAACACTGTAATATAAACTCCTTCATACTTATCTGTTCTAATACATGTTTTGCGCTCAGGCAGACTACAGATTCTGTGGTCCTTTTTTTAAAGGACTGGTGAAAAGAAAACATATAAATTCAAAGATATTAGTAGAGGTTTTCCTCCTTTAAGCATCTGACATAATATTTGACAATATTTATTCCCTATCTCACTCTTTAAAAAAATGGATTTTTGGTGATTATATAGGAACACACTCATAGTACATTGTCTTATATTAACTTTATATCATATTGTGGTCTTTATTGTGGACTATATTTAATTATTTTAAAATATTTTCCCTGTGCCTGAAAATAATCTCATACTGTTCAAAAGACTGACTCACTTACGGATGAGATGGTAGAATCCATGTACTGGAAATAAGTTAGGCTTCAAAGGGTCCTTCCACTGGACTCATCATGTCTATCAAAGAAAACCTTCTTGTACAGCAGGCAGATATTTTATTTCCAGTCAAAACAAAGAAATACTATGGGTTATAGAAAATATCTATTGCCGATAGATATATGAGATTTGGAAATGTTCTGCCATACAGTAAGAAATCATTCCAAAGGATTGCTATTGACAAACACTATTTCCAAGGGTTTTTTGCAGCTCTTCAGTAGGGAAGAGGCTGAAAATGTCTGTTTGTATTTGCCTGTAGAACATGTGCAGAGGATGTGTGTGCAGAGGATCCAAAACAGTGAAATGAGCTTTGTGTTCATTTCTTGTGAATGGTCTTCTGTTCCCTACTAGTCCCATATATCTACTGAAAAGCAGGGAGAGAGCTGTGCATCCCTTCAACTTTTAGGACAGGAATTATGCTTCTTCATCAAGCACAAGTAAAAATAAGGTTGGGGGGCCACAGCAGGTGCAAGGATTGCACAGGCATCTCTTCAACACCCGGCCACTGGACAAGTCATTGTGGGAGGTATGGGTGAAATGAGATAATTATACCAAAGATGCAAGGGTATATGCTTTTATCGTCCCTGGTAAGTGATGTTGCTGGGCTGTAGCTCTGAAAACCTTCATAGAAGTCATAGATCAGAGGATAAGTTCCTGTGATGTAATTTTAGTAGTTTTTGTCTCCCCAGCTATTATTCACCATAAAACAGTTGATTTTTTTGTTTGACTGTCTCCTAGGACGTATTAATTTAAGCTGGCTCAATATTTTTTCTTTATGTAATGTAAATTCCAAAGTAATGCAAAATTTAGCAGCAATATTTTTGCAGTAGTGACTTAGCATATAGATTACAATTTTGAGTGTACGTGTTGCAACTATGGTATCTTTAAAATATGTTGCACAAAAGATAATGATTTGTTATGACAATGATATGTTGATGATGCACAGAGAACAAAACTAAAGTAGAAAAAGAGCTCCAAATCTCTAATAGAGGACAACAAAATAGAAATTAGTAGGTTAGATCCTATGGATCCTAAAAAATAAGTCCTTGCGTCAAGTCTGCTGAGGAGCCATACATCCTGTATTTCAGTATTTTCTCACAGAGTTAAAAATAATATGTTCAGTTAAATTTCTCCCTGCCCCTTGGGCTGAGCTGTGTCTGTGCTATGAGGTCCATGTAAGCGTCTCTACCTGGTCCTGCCACTGAAAAGCACAGCAGTAGCTACTTTGCTGTTAGCAAAGTGGAATTTGAACGGCAAGTGTCGTTTGGGATGGATGAGAACAGAATTGCAGCAGTCTACAAATTATGTATCATTTTGAGACACACTGTGTTTCTACGCGGCGCTTCAGGCAGCAGAATAAATGGCTCATTGTTTCTTCACCTTCCTTTGTTGATTTGGTTTCTTTATTGTTAGGACCAGCACCCATGACCAAATTTGCTTTTTATTCAGTTGAATTGGGCAAGTATCCACCTCACAAATGAACACTTCTTAAAATTCAGTTTACATATTGCATTTTGTGTATGACAAGTGATTAAGCATTTGAGTCTAGTTCTGAGTTCTTTGTTCTTTCATCTAAATGCTAATAATTAAGGTGCTTGTCTGCAAAGAGACAGTTTCTTACTCAACCATACCTCAATTTTATTTCTTTCTGGCTGAAATCTTAATTCCATCTTTACAATATTTGAAGTTTTAGCTAATGGCATACAGTACCTAGAGACTCTGTCTCACAGAGTAATTTAGAATATAGTAAGAGATAAGAAAAATAGAATGCTTTCTAGGGCAGATAATGTACATTTCATCACCATGGAATGTACCTAGCAAATTGCAGGTCTGTATAAATAAGTAAAAGATTATAGTAATACTAATAATATCAATAATGAGATTGAGTTTAAGCACAAATATCTATATTTTGAATTGATAGAGAAAGCAAGAAACATTCATCTATAGTTTGTAATAGTGATATTTCATACACACAGTCCCTCTTTTTAACAATCCTGGGTTTTGATCATAGTGGTTCTGTAGCCCTCTCCTCAATAGGTGACCCATGGCATTACATTTTTAAACAAAAGACAAAAACAAATGTTCTAAGACTATAAGTAATTTTTCAAAATGATACATGAGAGACATACACAAATCTTACCGACAAATAGAAATTTATACAGTACCACTCACGTACCACTTTGAGATGAAGCTAACTTAAGTACCTTGCTTTTCCTTCTTTATTTTATTTGACATTTTCCTACTGCTTACTTTAAAATTAATATATGAAGAAGGAGCAAAAGAAGGAGCAAAAATTTTCTTTTGTGTAATATTCATTCATGTCAGATGAGCTACAACTGAGCATTCATGTCCCAAGTTGATTTTGTACTTGATGAATCCACATTAAAGCTTTGTAGACAAACTTAGAGGCAACAGAGTACTTAAGAAATTCCTTTATCCATACCACCATCAGCTATTACAACATCATGGGCCAAGCCAGACTTCTGGGTAATTTGAAATTTGACAAGCAGTATATCCTACAGGTCCAAGGATACGGGGATCAATGGACCTTTTTTACCTTAGTGAGCCAGAAGAGAATTTTGGTGAAAACTTCCCTAGTATTTGTAGAAATTCATTTTATATTTGGAGGTGGCCAGCAGTACTTTTTATTTATATATTTATTGTTGTATTTATTTATTTATTTATTTATTTATTTATTTATTTCAGGCAGTAGGCTGAAATGAAACATAATCTTTCTCCCTAAATTTTGTTTATGAGAAAAATCAGAAATGTAAAGAATTCAACTTTCTTGAGCAAATCTCTGCCACTCTACATTAAAATATAGTTCATCTGCTGTCTGCTAAAAATTACCCATAGGAAGCTGTAGTCTTGCCAAGACCTAGAGGGGGACTGTCTTGATACTGTCATTAAGGAAAAACACAGTGAGGGAAAAGGGCTTACACCTGGATTTTTAGCATATCCAAAGTTAGATTCCTGTATCTTGTGGAGTCACTGGGAACAGTAGTAGACAGATACCGTAGAGCACTTCCATCATTTTTCATGACTAATGAATGCATAAAATGAAAGAAAGAAAGAAAGAAAGAAAGAAAGAAAGAAAGAAAGAAAGAAAGAAAGAAAGAAAGAAAGAAAGAAAGAAAGAAAGAAAGAAAGAAAGAAAGAAAGAAAGAAAGAAAGAAAGAAAGAAAGAAAGAAAGAAAGAATACTAATCCTACAAAAACACACCAAATCAGGATAGTTAGCACTAATAAAGAGAAGCCATTAGAGAACCAAAGCCTAGTTGAAATTTTTTTCTGAACCTTACATTGTTTTGCTCTCTAATATCTGCAAAAAACAGGAATAAAGGGCTCTTACCAGCCTGTAAAATATAATTTTTATTAACATATAATTTTTATTAACATGCAACTTTTATTAACATGCTATATGATTAATGTCAAATTGGACCAATCAGCAGTAAAGTGTATGTCTGATACCACGGGCAAATTGAATCAATAATTTTTGATTTTTTTTTTTTTAATTAGATGTGTCATATCATGACACGAAAAAAAGAGTATGAAGAAAGGGAAGGGGAAAAAAAGGGAAGATATTTTTGAAGCCTGTAAAAGCAAACTGGAAAAAATAACTGAAAATACTCTGGACATGCACAAAAGCATAATTTCTTAACAGGAAAAAGTATAAAACTCAGTGAGTCAGAAACTTTGTCATTTAGGTTTTGCATATATCTCGTTATTTTGAATATAAAACAGTCCTGTAAAACACCATGAAATACCCACAATTTCACCTAACATGCCTATTCAAATCTTGAGCTATCACACGGTTCATCTTTCAGAACCTTAAATGTTACTCAGTGTTATAGACCGAGTACTGATAGAAAGTCCAAAGGCAAATATTTTTCCTCCTCTGTACTTTTTCCAGGCTGACCTTTTATTATGCAGTATCTCAACACTTGCCCCCTAACCACTAAATTTAAAAGAATTTAACTATTAAAAATGGGAAAACTGAGTTGCTCATAAGTTGTTTTTTTTCCTTTTCTTTTTAAAGAATGTGAAAGATGAATTTCAAGCAGAAAATAAAATCCTTGCTGCCTGTTTCACTTTGACACAAAGCAGGGACCTTACTAATTGGAATGGGAAATATCTGTCAATTGTTTCATTTTCCATCTGATATTGTCACCCTAGTTGCACATTGTAAAAAAATGAGAACTGGCCTAAGGATCATAGCCTTAGAAGAGAAAATCATACTTTGACTATCATACTACAAGTCCTTGTAATTTCAGGAAAATCTCCTATGAATATTTCTGAGGCCATAATCATCCTGCATAGCATCCACACATTGGTTTAAATAAAGACAAATATGGAAAAATAAAAACCAACAAAACCACAGAGGCAAAAATCTCACTAAAATGCACTTTTCACCAAAATAACAATATTTTGTAAAAATTGAAGTGGAATAAAGATGAAAATGAAGGAAAAATTGTTTTCCTGTAATGTTTTCCTGTTAGCTTTTGAAGATCCTACAGTGGCTGCAGGTAGCAAACTGATGTTAAGGAGAGGTACAGTTGTGCCAAATTGGAAACATACTTTGAGCAGAATATAAACAAAGGAAATACAGGTCCTGGTGAAGCTGGAAGATGAGTTGCACAAAATTTCATCCTCTCAGGCACAACTAGAGCTTGCACCTCAGTCAGAATGCTGCATATAGAATTGTCAGAAAAAGATAGATGTAGTCAGAAAAAGGGATTCTGGATCTTTCTTTTTTTTTTTTTTTGTTTTTAAAAAAATATTTATTTATTTATTTAGTGCTTCTAGATATTGTCAGCATACACTGAGGAAGCTGGTAGGACTACTGTGAGAAACTTGAGAGGATTTATTGTATGGCAAAAAGAAGCCATGAAGGAGAGTCTTACCTTTCAGAAGCTTAGAGATGAATGCTGGTCTGTAACAAGGAACCATCCACATAGCCATCATACATAAAAAGTACTATGACAGGAAAGCAAGTTCTCTGCTTCAAAATGCATTTCAGATACTAAAATCATGTCGGCCAGAGTAAGAATGTAAAGTTAAGATAATGACTGGATCAACAATCATAATGTTAAGTGATTTTTTTAATGAGCATATACATCGGTTACTTCAGCTACCAGTCTAGTTAATATTTGTTCAACAAATGATTGATTTTAGGAAATGCTCAGGTCCAGAGGTAGAAAAATGATCTAAAGCCATGCAGAGAGGGACAGAGAAAACCTTTGATGTGCTTGATGCGGGTATGGTATCTTGGTTACAGATGCATAAACTTATCTATTTAAAAGAGTCTTAAAAGGGCTTATCTATTTTAAAAGAATAAATTATGCTGAATCTCCACCTTTTCCTTACTCATCATCTATTTCCCTTTAAAAGCTAATTATCCTTGTTAATTATTTTTGAATTCATAGATTGTGTCAAAATCTTTTAACTTATTACTTTTTAATTTTTTTATGTGGGTATTGTTGCTTAGGCCTGAAGCAGCAGAAGCCGCCCCCTTGCTCCCCAGGAAGTTCTGCTTGGCTGGTTTCCACCCTTGCAATTGCCAGGATGGAGAGACAAGTGTGAAACTCTCCTTTTCTTTGCTAATCCACATAAAAGTCTGCCCACAGTGGCAGACCCTAGCCTTCATGGGTGTTGCAAAGACTCTTGATATGCTTCTGCAACAAGGGCTACTCGCAGCTGGTGCAACTCACCCTGCTGTACTTAGTATCTTCCTGACACATATTTAGCATCCATAAGAGAGCTGGGCAGAAAACTAGACAGGATCAGTCATCATGTTTGTGAACAGTCAATACAGCTCTTGGAGGAGCAGTCTCACCGCTGGTGTCATATCATCCCTTTGAGTGCATGTGTTTTGCTGATTTTCCTATTTACCCACTTCAGACTTCTTACAAAATGGATGATGGAAGAAGTCTTCTTCTTCTCATGGAGAAGGCTAGTCTGATACAATCCCGGGTCTCAGGAGTGGCATGCAGATAGCAAGGCTGCCCTAGAGCTAAATACAGAAGGCCCAAACTCTCTCTGTGTCTCTTGGTGAATTGGAGGCACAGAGTGCACAACCTTTGCTTTCTCTCTTCATTGAGCAGGCAGGTCTAACAGCCTGCTTCATGTTTGATTATACCTTATTGAAGTAGGAACCACCACCATGTAGAAACAGCACAGAGGTTGTAACCTAATTGTGCAGAAAAGTTACAGGAGAAATGCAGGTTTTATGAAAATCAGTGTGTACAAAGATAACGCTTTGAAAAGAGGACAAATTGCTCCCAATGGCAACAGCATTGTCATTTGCTCACAAAGGCTGTCTGGACTTTTACTTTATAGCTGGTACCCTTTTCTGTATTCTCAGTCAAAAATTACTAAATATTACTGAACATGTGTTCTAAAGTTGGGGGTTTTTGCTATACATTTATACTATTATTTCTTTTTACTAAATATTGCCATACTAAAAAAACCCTACTATAATAGACATATGCCTAATTGTCTGGGACTATTGCACAGCCCAGAGCTGCAAAACTGACATAATACTGAAGCTGGTGATTAGCCAAAAAACAAACCTGTTCTGAGGTTTAGGACCTCAGAGTCTTGCAGGTGAGGGAAATCAGGATGATTGTGGTCTGATGAAGCAGGCACAACTTCCTTCGTCTTGCCCAGAGCCAGGTAATATTTTGGGAAGTGGAGGGTTGGCTTCCCTGTCCCTTGACTCCTGCCTCACCATTCCAATTATTTGGGAACATGATACCTGGAGTAAGGAAGCAAAAGCACTGAAAATGACTTTTGCCCCACTCTTGAATGTCTTTCAGAACCACATGGATACTTCCTAGCTGAAAGAGGCTTTACTTGGTAGGTAGAAAAGACACCTGACTATACATTGTTTTCTTCTTTCTGTTTTGTTCTTTGAAGGGTTTTGATCGTACTTTGCCTGGGACTACACCAGTAACATCCTAAATCATCCCTTACCCTCCTTTCCCATCAGACACATCAATTTTTTTAAACAGCTGATGTGAAGCATGCCAGTCAGTATGTGGGGAAAGAGCCTAATTTTATCATTTGAGTTAAGGACCTGATCAAAAAAAATAAAGATGCAAACAGCTAATTCTCATTTGATGTAAACAGGATTTAGTGTAAAAGTAGAGTTGGACTCCTCAGTATCTGTCTCTGGGACTAAGTGACTTCAGACATACCCACCAGAAAAACAACAAAAAAAACCAGTATAGTGTTTGCAAAAATCACTAGCATTTAGAAGAATGAGGAATAGTAATGATACCATGATACACACAGATAGGCCAGATTGAATGGATAGAAACCAGAAAAGGTTTCAATTAAAGAGAAATTCTTAAGGGCATATATAAAGAGATTCTTAAGGGCATATATGAATAAAGATAGGCATAAGAGGACGCAGAAATAAGGACTTGCCTTCTCCCACCTTCCAGAATGTGATTTCATGCCACCAAATCCTTCAGGAAAGGAAAAAAAAAACCCTCACCATTCTAAAACTAGGAGGTTGATTTGAAACTAATTCTGTTAGTCTCAGAAACAAGATATCTTTTTCTGCAAGTGCCTTCCTTGAGAAGGATTATAAATGAGTGCAGATACTATTGTATGGAGGAAGAAGAGGATCTGAATTGTGTGCCAGACACAGAAGAATTGCCACTCCCATTAGAGCCAGTAAGAATTTTACCATTGATTCCAGTGGGAGCAAGGTCTTCAAGTGAAGCAAGAGGAATCCCTTGAAAGCAGAGAAAGTTTTTGATGGCCAAGGCCAAACATTAAGCTGGAAGACCTTTATAGCCAAAGGCTTAAGAATATTTATTTGATGCCAGTTTTGATGCCAGTTTTTGCAGGCAGCTGTTCTGGTCAGCTGGGGCCAACATACTTGCCATCCTCAGGTTCATTCAGATGTAGCCCCAAGGCATATATTTTCTTGCATGAGACTCTTCTGTTGTAGAAAATCGTCCCAGAGGAGAGCCAGTGGAATGTCTCAGTCATTGCCCTCAGTGCCCGCTGCTAGTCACATTTATTTGGGCTGGCCTACTTTATTCCTCCCTTACTATTTCCTGTTAAACTTTCTGCCTTGTCCATTTTTCTTACAATTCGGTGGTAAGACAATCTGGGTAGCAGTTACTTATTTTTCGCTCTATTCACTGCAGTTTGCTGAGCTTTTTCTAGTAAGTTGGCTGGGGCAGGTCTATTCTATAGTTCTAATTCAACAGAATATAAAAATACTGCAGCAAACTACTTATGATAACTTCAGTGCATGAATATTAATGTCAATAGCGTGGATCACCTAAAGATAAATTAAGAGCTGATGTAAACTTTTACATAAAGTCAGTTTTGTCTTTCAGGTTCAAAATGGTTTTTTCACCTTTTTTTCTCCCACTTGCCTTCATTTATATGTCTCAGAATGACTCCAAATTGCCATCAAACTGGCAGAGAATGACCTTAAAATACAGATCATAATGCAAAAAAAAAATAAAATTAATTCACATTAAATTTTCATCTTGTGTTTGGAAAAGCAACAAACTGAGATTGCTCAGGGAAGTTACCTTTCTTGGATTTGAATAGAATATATGAATAAAGTTTGTACTATAGAATTTACACTCCAAAACTAAAAAATGACAAATTTAAGTCTAACAAAATACATACATTTGGGCACTCTTTCTTTATTTATACTGGCAAGTTAACAAAGTGAAAATGGACAGGGAGACTTATTTACCATGCTGGTGTTTTAGATTACTGTGCAATGTTTTTACACAATGTTTTTGATATCTGTTTACCATTTCTAGGCTAAAATAAAAAATAGCCATGTCATAAGGTGATGGGACAATGGCAGCTATTTTCCATTCAAGTTTGACTTTCACAAGTGTCTCTATAAATGCCCCACAACATGATGGGGCATTTTAATGAATTGAACTAATATAATTTTAGATATTATAATTTTAGAGTATTTAAGCAGAAGGTACATAGTAATTTCATCTTTTAAGCAGGCGCATTATGTATTGGTCAACAAAAAAGCTGTTGTCAAACTTTGCGAAGCCTTATTCTTTGTATGTTAAACTCTGTTCATCCTAAGGATAGAACACTAATCATTTCTGCCTGCATAGACTCTTGAGGATTTGGTTCCTAAAGAAAACAAACAAAAGAAAGGCAAAATATCTGGTAAATTCTTCTGCTAAGTTCACTCAGGATTGGTTTTTCATGTTTAGGACAAGATGTATCTTTCAATGAAGTCAGAGATTTCTCAAGAGTCAACAAATTAAGTGTTAGTGTTATTATGATTGATAACACAATCACTTCAAGAGTTGTAGGCAAAAACCAGGAGCATCCTAATTAGAGGAGGCTCTGCCTTTTCATGACTGGCTGGGGTTCTCCAGACTCAGCATTGCCAGCCAGGCATGGGAGGAGGTTGTCCTGCTCTGCAGTGGAGTGGCCTCGCCTTGAGTTCTGGGGGCAGTTTTGGGTGTTACAGTATAAAAAAGACATTCCACTTTTAGAGAGTGTCCAAAGGAAGGACACAAGGATGATGAAGGGTTTGGAGAGGAAACTGAATGAGTAGTAGCTGAGGTCACTTGGTCTGCTCAGCCTAGAGAAGAGGAGTCTGAGGGGAGACCTCATTGCAGTCTACGACTTCCTTATGAGGGGAAGAGGAGGGACAGACACTCATCTCTTCGCTCTCATTACCAGTTACAGGACTTGAGAAAATGGTCTGAAGCTTACTTGAGGGAGATTTAGGTTGGACTTCAGAAAAAGGTTTTTCACTCAAAGGATGGTTGGGCACTGGAACAGGCTCCCCAAGGAAGTGTAAGCAGCAAGCCTGATAGATTTCAAGAAGCATTTTGACAATATTCTTGGGCACATATTGTGATTCCTGGGTGTCCTGTGCAGGGCCAGGAGTTGGACTTCGATGATCCTTGTGAGCCCTTTCATTTCAGCACATTGTATGACAGCACTATGATTCTAAGAAAAATTCTTTCTTCTTTTGAGTTCAAAGACCACATTTACAAGGACTCTCAATATATCAAACCAGCGTTTTTTCACTCCTTCCCAGCACTCAGCATCCTTTGTCATGAATTAGTATGAAATGCAACCTGAATTCATGAAGCAGAATTCATGAAGCAGGCCTGAGCCAGGTCATGTGGCAAAATGACCTAAAGGACGTGGAATAAATGCCTTACTGTTCTACTGCTGCCTATTCCAAGCCATTTCATTCCCCTCTGCCTTATTTCCCCTCTGAGAAACATAGAGAATGATTCTCCTTCCTTTCTCCTCCTTGACCCACTCTCCCTCATCTCTCTAAACTCTTACGACTTTCCAGTAACAAGGATGTGCTCTCTGTTTTCCAGTTTTAAATGTTGTCCTTATTATAATGCTATTGATTTAATAAATTTTGCTTCATGTTTTATTTATTACATGTTTTAATTTATTTATTATATATTTTAATTATTCTTTTAATTTATTACATAACTACACTATTTTTTGCATAAATACTGCTGTTTATGGATACTAATGGTAAGAATGACTTTTCAGAATCTGGTTCACTGTTCTTCTGTTCTCATAATCTAAAGTTTAGAGAAAACAGAGCACATAATACCTTTGTGCCTTTAGCTTACAAATAAGCCAATCAAACCTTTTGAAATAATGATAATAAATATTGCCAATAAGCCTGAACATATAAAATGTTTTCCCACTGTGAATGTGTTTCTGTACAATAAAACATTAAATAAAAAAAACCTCAACAAAAATATTTTTAATATAAACAATCTCCTTAAAACAAAAAGAACAAAATGCCCTAAAATCCTTAAGTCAACCACGCTGAAGCCCTAAATGCATTGAAAAGATAAATGTCCAGAAGCTTGGAGTCAAGGACTGAACCAAAGACTCTGGAAGTAATTGGAAATATTTTCACAAAGCAAAACAGTAGCTAGCGCCCTTCTGGGTGATAGCTCTGCTCTGTTGTGGAAAGTTCCTATCAGGTGTAACACATTCAACTCTCACCAGATTTTGAGGCTATGGGCATCATAGCAGCTATAGGCTCTCATAGTCACTGATTAAAGGCTCTGAGCATCCCCACAGGGCATAGAAATCTTTGGTTTTCCAGACTTTTAATGAGTGAGCTGTCTCTTCTGTAAAATCAGACTGGGATCATAATGAGAGGGAACTTTGCTAGAAGTTGGAAAATAGTCATGAGACATCCATGCGGTCAAATAATACGATGAGGGAGCAGTAAGTGCCTAAAGCTGGGAAAAGCAAAAAGGGAATTAAATTCAGTATGGAGCAAAAGTGAAGTTCAGTCAGCCTTAGACTTGGAAGGTAAAAGTTTCTTAAATTGTTTAACATCTTCAGTTAGAAGGACTTGACATAACTATTTCACTGCCATCTCAGCCATTGCCAAAAACCAGTGTATCCTTTACATGGCTCATTTCAGTACTGCTTTTTGCACCAAGAGCCACGAGCTGAATTTGCTGAAGCACAGCTTATACTTCAGAGGAAAATAGCTGGTTTTGTTAGGAAAAGAGTATTTACGCAAAGATCCTAAAATTGGGAGGTTATTTTGTTACATGGATTTTAGTGATGGAATAGGATACAAGGAGAAGCCATTCTTATACATGCAGTGGAGAGGTATAGCTTGAAAGGTTTAACTGGTAGAAGATTAATCACAACCATTATAAGGAGCTTTAATAATTCATGCTGAAGCTTAAATGCAATATTTGCGCAAAGGAAGGCGCAGAAGCAATACCGTGATTAACTTTCTTGATTTGTTTCAAAAGCCTTTTGAGGAGTTGAGTTGTGTCTCCTAGATCTATAAGTCTTTGGAAATCTCCCAGAAACAGGAATGACTTCCTAATTTGAAGTTTATCTTTCCACTAAGTAATCATCTCATAAACCTTACAAAATATCAGCAATTATGATTTTTTTTCAGGATGTCTGGATGATTAGATGGTGTTGGTTTTGGTAGGGTTATTTTAAAATTTTTATTACCACTGGCCTGTTATTTGAGTTGTTACCAAAAGTTTGATAAACAAAAAAAAACTCCTTAGCATCACTGTAACATTAAGAAGCAGACATTCTTTATTCAGCCAAATGCATGAGGGAATAACTCTTCCCAAATCTGTGCATGCCAAATACAGGGAAGTTTCTGTTTATGTACTGTATTCTACATACATGTTCATTGATTGTCCCAGACTAAACATACATATGATAATAATTTCCCCAAAATCATGAACACTTTCTCTCCCCTTTATGCATGGGTTTTTCTGTCCTGGGGGTCTCTCTTGGGATCCCTAATGGCCATAGACCCCAGCGTTACAGCTGACATACTCGAGCTGGCAGGACACTGGGGCTCATGAACTTCCAGTTCTTCTTACACAATGAGAACTGTGCAGTTTTGTAGACCAGTGGTTTTGGAGAACAAGCGTTGTATTAGCTCACCAGGCACAGGTAATTTATCATCTGGTAACATTCCTCCCTTTGAGGCTTGTGAGCTTGTCTTCTTTGTAAACCTTCATAAGCCTCACTTTGTTGTATTTTTTTACTAGCATCATATAAGTTTTTAAGGCAAGTATCATAATTACAATTATTGTTATGATCATAAGTATACCTTGCAAAAGTGAGGTCAACCAACCAGATAGAAAAAAATCCAAATTCTTTAAGTATTTTATTTAACTAATTACTTTCTAATTCTGATTACTTTCTAATTCTGTTCTTAGTTCTCTGCTAGATGCCGCAACAGATTTTTATCCTATCTGTTCATTCAATTTAGTAGTCACATTTGAAATGTGCACACAACTAGAATTGTTTAAATTCAAGTAACCTCATACTCTATGTTCATGTAACAATAATAGGTCAAAAGTTAATCTGTTTAATAAAGTTGCACAAGTGTTCCCAAATTTTTGTCAAATTGTTCACTGAAGTTCCCCACAGAACTGGATTTTACACAGTGCTGGCAAACAAGCAGTTACAGAAATTACGTTCTACCAAAATATTGCACTAACTCAAAGACTACATTCCCCTTCTCAGAAATTAAGAAAATGGTTTCTATTATTATAAATATCTAGTTATGTATAATTTTCATCTAGATCCAATAAATATTATCCCCCCGGAAATTATATCCTATACCAACATCAATAGGGTTTACGTATATACGTAAAAACTTCATGGTGTTAGTCTTGTTTCTTCTCCTGTGTTTAATGTGTTCTTGCTTTTGCCCATATGTAATGTACTCAGGGTTCAATTCCTTCAACCTTGAGTGTGTAACCACAGGGACTTGATATGGTCCCTTTCACTTCACCTGGACTGGTCCAAAACCCTAGGTTCTGGAGCAAACCTTATCTTCTCGTTGGAAAGGATGTACATGCGAGCATAGTCTTTCCATTTCTTGATAACAATGAACCTTTTAAAACTTAAAAGAGGTAATTTTAGCACTATTATATTAATTTCAGCAGAATTTTGAGGCTTCCCTTGACTTCTTGGTGTGACATAGGAAAGTTTCTGGCAGTCTAGAAAAGGTACCAAAATATCAAAATATGCCAGTCCCAATTCTGCCTGAAGTTCTGGAAAATCAATATGCCAAGAATCACCTAGGGAATTCCTCTGCTTTACTAGCTCTGGAGGCAGGCTTCTTTTTTCCTTGAGATCACTTTACAAATTTACTTATTTCACTTTACAAAATTACTTGTTTTTCAATAAGCTTATTTTTCAACTGATCTATTAATTTTTGTTATCTTCATGTTTAATATATTCCTTTGTAAACTAATTACTCTATTTTCTACTTCTTAATGTATTTCCTGATGTTTTGGTTCTGCTATAATATATTACTTTGGAGGTAAAATTACTTGCCCACATTAGTTTACCAATCCCCTGGTGGGATTTTCTGTAATTTTCAGTGTTGCGGCTAACTGCCTGTCTTGATTTGGTTTTTGTTCTAGGACATTCAACTATTTGTTAGGTATTAGTACAAGGATACATTTTTCAGTATACTCTTTAACTTTTTGGTTAGCTAATTGATTCCCTGCATTAACTGGGGAGTCCCCAAACTGATGGGCTTTATAAGGGCATGACAACAACTTTTAGTTTTTTCACGCCCTTTGATTTCTTCTTTGAGTTTAGTAGAAGAATTCTACACCACAAAAGAATTGCTTTTTCTTTCATGTGGCTCCACGGGCAGGTATTATTCCAAAAACATGCTTTAAATCAGTTCATATGTTTACCTTTTTTCCTTCAGTGATTTCTAGGTAAGGTACTTAATTCTATTTTTGGTGCTGATGTGTTAAAAAATAAAGCCTGGGCTTCTATTAACTGAGTTGAGGTTGCCACTGCATACCTAGCCCAATTCTGAGTCCTAGATGGGATTGCTCCTGAGATCTGGCTTGCCAAAACACACTTGTTTAGTGGTTTCTAAGCAGTCATGACAAAAAGTTGTCTGGGCTTCTTCTGAAGCCTGGAAAAAACATGGCTTGGATTTAAAATAGTGGTTACTTTATACTCTACATTGTCCTGCTCAAACTGAGCAACCTGGTATTTCAGCATCCTGCTGGCAATATCCAATATCCTTCTTTTTGTTCCAAATCATCTATTAGCATGTGGGGTATGTATCAGATTTTGTGTTTCTCTGCAGCTACCACTGCTGTCATGTATCCAGGTTGTCTTTCACTTGCATTGTCCAATTGTCCATTGCTTGCTTCCATGACCCCAAATGCTGGCCAATACTCCTAGTGCCAGGTGTATTCTTTTATGCACAAAAAACTCAGATGGTTCAGCTTAAGTGTGAGAGTCCCAGTGCAGGGATTTTCAGTAAGTTTGTTTGATGACTTTTTGGGACCTCTGACTCAGAAGACTACACCAAATATTTTTGATGGAGAACCATACAAGGGTTTTTCTAGTACCCAAAAATTGTTGCGATATGAGATGTTGATTTAAGCGTGTTCTTCCTCCTTTCTGTTTTTACTCATTAGGAGGTTTTCTAAGAGACAACAGAAATGGTGAGGAATAGCCTGGGCATGACTAAACACCTTTGGTGAGTACCACCCTGAGCTGATTTTAAATAACAGTTTCCCTGTACACCTCAAAAAGTTTTCAGGAGCCAGTTTTGGAGCATGGCATCCTGCAAACCTAGATATGTACATACATAAAACAGAGATGAGTGATTGTGATAACTGTCCAGGCTTTTGTGCATTTCCTACTGAATTTTCTGTAAGCAAGAAATTAGTTTATGTTCTGCTGAAAAAAATAACATTCCTACCCACAAGCAGATAGTTTCTAGCCCTTGCATTGGCATGCAGCAGACCTTTTTGGAGGGGCTGTTTACTTGTTATGATAAATGGAGACTAAAGTAATATCCAGCAACCACTGCTGAGCTTTTTGGAGCTGATGTTATAAACATAAGTATTGCCATGTGCCTTTTACTGAAAAAGCATAGAGAGGAATCTTAAAAGCCTTAAATAAAATGTACCTAAAATATTCAGCACAAAAGACATGGAATGTATTATTTCCTAGCATCATTTTTTGTTAAGCCCAGATTAAGGTACAACAGCTTCTACACTGGGTAGCAGCTGTAATAGCCTGTAAGGAAGACAGCATTATTAATTCTGGTATGGTTTTGATTCATAAAGCAAAAGGTGTCATTTAGAGGGCAGGTACTATAACATATGTATACCTTTTTTGTCCAAAAGGCACCAGTAAAATTTTTTCAATGTGTTCATCCCTTTCAGCAGCCGTTATTAGGACAACATGGAGGCCACAATTCTGAAAACTGTGGAGCCTTTCTGTATATCTCAGCTGTCTCCAGGATGCTGCTAAATGTCTAATCTAGTTAACACCACATGAAATCCCTTAGGAGACCACGCTTGGCAGCCATTCTTTGTATTAAGGGAATGGATCTGGTGGGAAACAAAGCACACTACTGTGCAGTGGCTGGAGGAAAAGGAGAGGAAGGGTGTTTGCAGGACCTAGTTCCCCCATGGCTTGGAGCAGATTCCTTTTGTTCATCTTTCCATGCCATGGGAGAAGATACAGCATCTTGGAAATTTGGGTTTTCTTTTTTTTCTTTACCAGTGCTTCTACCTGTAGATCTGTACATGGCCTGCAATAGCTTATTCTGATTTTGACAATGTATATTTCTAAGTTAAAGCAAATTGCTTACTAGAAGAAAGAGATCAAAGCTATTATTGTAGTAAGGTTTCTCCCCAAAGAGGCTTCTTGTCTAAAAGAATAGGCTGACAAACACTAGATTAATTTAGTTTCCAGTTTTGCTCTCTTTATTTCTTCTCTGTTGCTTTCCTATAGCAACATTAACAAAAAATCACACTGAGCATGGGATGCAAAAGTGCTGAGCCAAGGGTTTATTTTAAAAAATAAAAAAAGAGAGACAATAACTTGGGGGAAAAAAACCTAAAAATCAAACAGGAAAAAAAGAAGTGAAGCATGTCCTGAGCTGGCTGAGCTTCTGGGAAATAAAGAAAGAAAACTGCCAGAATTTCTATTGCTTCAGAGAGGAGCTCGAATAGCTGCATCCTGAAATTTCTCCAGAGGCTGCAATTATTCTTGTAAGGAGAAGGGCTGTGATCTTAAAAAAACTGATCACAAAATGGAGAAGAGAAGTGCAGCTTGAAAGAGGTGAGAGGAAGATGATCTCAGGACAGGCTTTTTTTTTCAGTTGTGCATCAAACCTGTCTTAAACAACCTGTTTTACTTTATTGTGATAATTACTTTGCATATTTCTAAAACCTCACAGGCTTGATTGTTTTTTAAGAGTGGTGCTAAGAGAGGGATTGTGGCTTCAGGCAAGCAGAAAAAAGCAGCAGCAGGTGCCATGTAGCTAGTTTTTCTTTCTCTCAGGAAAGGTTGGGCTACATGTGCTCAGCTTCTGTTTCAAACCTGACAGAAGGAAATCAGAAGATTTTTTCATCTTGTTAAACTGCAATCAGCCAATGGTTTCCCTTTCCAAAATATTACTAGATATTATTACCGAATGTTCAGGCTTTACATTCCTGACAAACAGGAAATATATGCCACAATAATAGGATGTCAATCAGAAAGATAGCATCAATTTTCTGCTTTCTAAATCATCCCCACCACCTGCTGAGCCTTTGATCATCCCAAACAATTAATTTAAGAGATACATGATTAAGAAATAAATACTTCCAAGTGAACCTGCAAGCTACAGTACATATTAGCAAGTTCTGATCTTGTTCTCAGTGAAACAAATCACTTTCATACAAAGAGGAATAGAAGAAAAGTGCAAATAGAGTCTGCTGATCAACAGAAGCATCCAAATCACTGTGCATTAAAATATATCACTGTTTTTAAGGTGCTGTGATGGATCAGTATGCTTTAAGGATATACATTTGTTTTTTCAGGAACAAGCAGTGGAATGGAATTTTGCAGCTGTATTAATTAAAGTGTGTCTCTGTTGTGTGGAACCTTTTGGAAATGTTGACTTTAAAATTCTGAATTGAAATTAAATTCTAGAATTTGTCATTCCTGTAGGAAATCACAACTCTTCTCTCAGAAAAGTTAAAGTGTTCACTTCAGCATTGTCTGAACTCCTTGTTGCTGTCCCTTTACATCTGTGTGGATGTATTTTATGTAACATTGTCAAACTTTCCTTCTAACTCATTGGACTGGATACATGCCTGTGTCTGAAGGCTATTCCTTAATAGTGATGAGGGGAGGAGACATCATTTTGACCAAGGCTAAAAAAAAAAAAAAGATAACTATAAATCCCATATTAAAAAACCCAAACCATGAAACAAACACCAAAACCTTTATAAACTTTCATGTAATAGTTCCTAAAACTGGCATACAAATGGGGAATCTGTTCCCCGGGGCAGGAAGGTGTCAGGGTCCCCAGCAGAGGGCAAGGACTCAGAGGGCAATCAAGCCTTTGCTTCAGAAACGGATGAAGGAAGAGGGCTGCTGAAAGCTTGCAGGAGGAAAATGGTCGGGCACTAGTCAAGGCTGCAGGTACCGAGCGCACGCTGTGCAGCATCAGCTGCCACCAGCTCCTGGGCAGGGCACAGGCTGCACGCCCACTGCCACCCCTTCCTGCTCTCCCCTGCAAGCTACAACGCTTGGTCAGAAGCTCATATCACTTTCAAACATTTTCCAAAAAGGGGCTGTAGAAGCAGACCTGAACTTTCCCTGAAATGAATCCACAAAGCAGCAGGATGAAGCTCTGACTACCCCTTTGGGTAACTACTCAAAAGCTTCACTACTTGCTGGAGCCCATCCAGACCTCTGGAGTGTGAGTGAATAGAGACTTTCAGTCCTTTTGAAAGATCTCTGTTATTTTCTTTTTTGCTGTCTGATTTGAAAACGCTGTAACTAAAGAGTGTATGATGCAGTTTTGAAAGCCATAATCTGCACCAGCCCACGCTGCAAGAGCACTGAGAAGAGGTGCAACCAGTATTTCAATACAAAAGAGGTCTGAACAGTTCTCATTTTATGAGTCTTCCTCTTAAAAGAGCAGCTCTCAAAGCATCCTACTACACAATACACTTAAGGTTGCAGCACTGATACCAAGACTCTCTCTTATTCAAATCAATTAAACAGGAAATACCTACTCAAGCGTACTTGAAGATCTAAAACTTTCTTATCTTTGCCTAGCATCTTAACAGGGATTCTGTTAATATCCTTGAGCTCAGGCCTTAAGCCTAATGCTGGGAGCTAATGAGGCAACTTTCAGCTCTTACTGAAATGAATGGGTGTTTTAATGTTCAGCAGTTTGGAGAATTGTGTTCTGAAAAGGAAAGACTCTATAGTTCCCTGGATGTCTATTTCTGTAATGCCACATCACGGGAAATATTTCATGCAGGCTCTTTACAATTCATACTTAATCATAATAGCAACCTTTTCCCTGGTTTTTATGCATGCTGGACCATGCTTAAAATATATGTAAGCTTTGCAGAAGATCAGAAGTTGGTGGTGTGAGGCCATTTGCAACATGTGTTAGAAGACAGCAGACAGGGACTATAAACACAGTGTTCTACATGCTGCTCCTTTAGTACCTGCTCACAAATGAATGTTATATAGTTGGAATGCTGTAAATATAGAAAGGCAGAAGAATATCTTAGTGTGATGTGGACCTCCAAATAGATTCAGTGATGAATTTGGGATTGTTATAAACCAGCTCTCTAGAAGCATCATAATTTCCTTTTCCTTCCCATGTGCTTTATGCTTTATCCTTTCTCACACTGTTGGGTATTAAAAGTGCATTAACAGTTTTCTCTAAAAAATTATGAGGAAAATTTCCCTGCTTTTGAAAAACATTTGTAACTTTTTTTCCTTGCATCTCTTTCAAAGAGTTTAAAAATAGTTTCAATAAGGATTTAAGCAATACACACCTAGGTTCCTAGAGACAGTTGCAGAAATTAGTGTTTAAAAGCAAAGAAAATTATTGTTTTCTCTGAATCTGCAATCTTAGCAGATCTCATTGTTTCTGGGAGTCTTTTTTGTTTTTTTTTACTCTGATGTCCATTTCACTCACTATCTAAAGAAGAAATTATCTCATGTCTAAACAGTCTAAACATCCATATGCAAACTTTCCTGTTTGCTGCTTGTGGTATTCTATTTAATGGACTACACATATTTAGAGACGTCAAAATCTGTTGTCATAGAAGTTTGTGAAAATTGTTGAAAGACTCAAAAATTTTCTTAGTATGGTCTGCTTTCTGGAAAGATAGATTCCTGTGCATAATCCAGAAGACTTGGTACTTAACGTTTACTACCATACATCTAATCCTGCAATATGCTTTCATCAAGACTTAAACTTTCTGCTAAAAGACTTTTAACATAAATTATCAGTGATTAATTAAGTGCGTGGCAAATAAAATATTGCAGAAAATGTAAAGGTGACTTTTAAATAACACTCTTTTTCCTCGATGTAAACTTTAGCTAGACAGTTTCAACCACTACTTATTTTTTAGTGCCTTTATTTGATAACTAGACCCCAGTAGAGCAGCATATGGGCATGCAGGAACTGAAACAGTTTTTCTTCAATATCTGGTAGACCTGTGCATGCCTGGAGCCCTCAAGAAAAGCCACAAGACTCTACAAACTGGCAACTGTGGGTTTGTCTGTTCTCTATTGATTCTATTTCTGGGAAAAAAAAAAAGAAACAGTGTGTGAATCATGTGACTACTTAACTGAGCAAGTACTCACCAGTAGATAAAGCTGCTGCTCTGAGACCTTTTGCAACCTAGTTTTGGTTACTGCCTCAAAACCTTTTTCTATTTGTTTCTGAACCATTTAAGTTTTTTACTTTGGGGCTAGAGAGTGGAAACCAGCCAACTAAGATTCTTAAAAACATTTTGCAAACTGTAAATACATTCTCTAGAATTACTAACAAAATTTGCCATTCTGTAATTTTCTTTAAATTTAAAGAGAATTTTTTTGTCTCTGGATGGTACAGAGCATTCACATTTCTCTAAGCAGAGTTGTGTTGAACAATAGGCAATGGAGAGTGCTGTGCAGTTGCCGACACACTGATAAAGGGGCAGAATTGCAGGACTGATTTTCACAGGACCTTTGATTAATTTTAACATAATTTATGCACAATTTATTCCAATTACAGGTTGCAAATTCCATAGTGCTGCACTCAAATTTGAAAATATTTATTAGCAAGTGGTTATTTTCACTCAGAAATGAAATTCTGTTCATGCTGTCTGCTCTATTGATATATCACAGAAGATTCAGTATCACAGAACAACAGAATGTTTGGGTTGGAAGGGAACTCTGGAGACTGTGCAATCCAAACCCCCTGCTCAACCAGGTTCTCCAGAGCAGGTTGGACAGGATCTGGTTTTGAATATCTACAGAAAAGGAGACTCTACAACCTATCTAGCAGCCTGTTCCACTGCTCAGTTGTACTCAAAGTGAAGTTTTACACCATGGAATGCCAATTTTCAGTTAAACAAAGTTTTTCAAATTAAAAAAAAATCAAGGAATTATTTCTAACAAGAATTTCATAACAATACATCTCTTTCTCCAGCATTTCCAATTTGGCTGAAGACTTTCTTGTATGTACCACAACTTCCGTCCTTGCTTATTCAAAGACCTTTCTTAAATCCATTGTCTTCCACCTCCTGGCTTCATTTTTCTTAGTTTATCCGTCTTACCCTTTTGGAAATTTCTAATTTGGTCTTTTGGCACATGAGTCTTCAGTTTTCTTTTCGTCTTATTTCTTCCCTTTCTGTAGTTTTAATCTGAGATATGTTCTGTCTAATGAAAATGGTTTTGCACTGATTTTTTTTCAGAAACTTGAACCACTAGATCCATGCTTAATGTCACTTTCCTCCTTTCATGTACTTGTGCCACGTAACTTCCTGTCAGGATTCCTACAAGATCTAGCATTTAACCTCTGCAAGGCCTCTCATAAAGTTTTCTGACAATGCTACCAGGTTAAGCTCTGCTCTCCTTCAAACCACCAGCAGCTTTCAACATCCTTTGATCTTCTTTAGGTTTCATGACTGCTTCTTCTCACTCCGTAAAAAAAAACATTAGTAGAGCTTTTTCTCCATCCCACTGCCTGTCAGTAATACCATTGTGCCAGCACTCTCCTCCTTCCACAACGTCATCACTCAGTGAAATCTGTGCTATGAAAGAAAATCAGCTGTACCATAGCATCACAGAATTACAAGATTGGTAGAGACCTTCAAGATCATCAAGTCCAACCCATTCCCTGGCACCTTAATTAAACCATGGCACCGAGTGCCACATCCAGTCTTTTTTTAAACATTCAGGGATGGGTGACTCCACCGCCTCCCTGGGCAGACCATTCCAGTACCTTATACTCTCTGCGTGAAAAACTTTTTCCTAATATCCAACCTGTATTTCCCTTGATGCAGCTTGAGACTGGGACCTCTCGTTCTGTCAGTTGCTGCCTGGAGAAAGATAGCACCCCCCACCTGACTACAACTACCTTTAGGAAGTTGTGGAGAGTGTTGAGGTCACCTCTGAGTCTCCTTTCCTCCAGGCTAAACAACCCCAGCTCCCTCAGCTGTTCCTCAAGGTTTGTGTTCCCAGCCCCTCTCCAGCCTCGTTGACCTCCTCTGGACGCGCTCAAGCCTCTCAGCATCCTTCCCAAACTGAGGGGCCAGAACTGAACACAGCACTCAAAGTACTGCCTCACCAGTGCTGAGTACACGGGGAGAGTGACCTCCCTGCTCCTGCTGGCCACACTATTCCTGATACAGGCCAGAATGCCCTTGGCCTTCTAGGCCACCAGGGCACACTGCTGGCTCCTGTTCAGTTGGCTGTCAACCAGTATTCCCAGGTCCTTTTCCACCTGGGCACTGTCCAGCCACACCCTCCCCAGCCTATAGTGCTCCAGGGGGTTATTGTGGCCAAAATGCAGGACTTATTAAACTTCATTGGACTTGCTGAACTTCATCTTGTTAGACTCTGCCCATCCATCCAACCATTCCAGGTCTCTCTGCAGAGCCCTCCTACCTTCCAGCAGATTGACACATGCTCCCAGCTTAGTGTCATCTGCAAATTTACTAATGAAAGACTCAATCCCCTCATCCATGTCATCAATAAAAATATTGAACAGGACTGTCCCCAGCACAGACCCTGAGGGACACCACTGGTGACTGGCCCCAGCTGGATGCAGCACCATTCACCATCACTCTCTGGGCTGGCCATCCAGCCAGTTCTGAACCCAGCAAAGAGTGTTCCTGTCCTAGCCATGGGCTGCCAGCTTTTCCAGGAGTCTGCTGCGGGAGACAGTGTCAAAGGTTTTGCTGAAGTCCAAACAGACAACAACCAAAGCCTTTCCTGCATCCACCAGGTGGGTGACCTGGTCATAAAGGAGACCAGGTTGGTCAAACACAATTTACCCTTCCTAAACCCATGCTGGCTGGGTCTGATACCCTGGCCATCCTGGATTCTCCATACCATGTCCACTGGATTTTCCTAATAGCCGTATTCTTCTTTTCCATTTAAACCACATTCAAACAAATTGTTATATATTTCAACCTTATCCGGTCGAGTTATGAAGCACTTTGAAAAATGCGTCACAATGATGAAAATTCAGACCAGCAATCATGCAATTCTTATTTATGCAACACTGATAATGGAAGTGATGCTTTATTTAAATTAGACATAAAATATCCTAATAAATTGACATGATTTTATAAATTATTATTAAGGTTCCTCAAAATCCTATCTCTTATACCTCTAATTTTGCTCTGAGGGTGGTTCTTGTTCTAAGCATATAAAGGCAAAGGGCAAAATCCACCCATGTGCAAGCGCAGAAAGAGGAAAAATAATGTAAGAAGACAAAGACTGTACTATCAATTTGCATATGCTTCAAATACCCCTGTTTCTCTGCTACTCAGTTAAAAGAAAAAATATTTTTACCTCTAAAACTTCTCTCTCACATGTACTGTCCTTAAGGCTGTCACTCAGCAGAAGGAAACACATATGTCTCAAGAGTACTCTTGTGCTTTTCACAATATTATCAAGGGAAAATATGTTGCACATTTTCCTGAATTTCCCAGATTTTCAAATGCAGTTTATTCTAGTTTCTTCAAACTTCCCTGTTTTTCCAGCTACAATATAATCACTTTCATAAATGAAGGGACAGAGAGAATAAAAAAAAGAAGAAAATGTTGATTGATATAATAACGGGATTAAAAATGGATGGAAGAAATGTGTGACTAGTGAGAGTACATATTGGTGTGTGTTTCTGTCCTCTAGAAATGTATAAAAATAGAAGAGACACCTGCAATTCCCCTGCTTTGCAACTTCATTAGCAATGACAAAAGGAAAAGAACATTTCTGTATATTTAAATAAATTCTTATGTTCTCTTAGCTAGTTGATCATGTCTATTATCAGAGAAGTTAGAATGAGTTCAAAATCAAATGAAAAAGTTGACAATCTTTATTCTGCTACCCAGAAAATCTCCAAAAATATGTGTTTTTGAAAAAATACACATTCTACCACAAGACCTCAGTTTGCGCATGCAAATATGCAGTAGAATATTTAATTGCCACAGAACCCACTTGATGTTTCTCTAGCTCTATTTAACATTACAGTTGCTGCTGGAAAGTCATGTATTTAAAATTTACTACGAACAAATATTATTTTGCTAGTTTTTCTAGAAGAAAGTGGTGAGAACTACTGAGAGAAACAGCCATATATGCATAGCCAAGCAGTGCAGTCCAAGGTAGTATAGTGGAAACTAATGTTGAAACTGTAAGCAAAAAAATACTTATGACAGACTCAGAGTGTTAACACTGATAAGACAGGGAATATGGGAAGAGCTGGGTCTCAGTCAAGGCAGGCGTGTGCCCCCTGGAAAGAAGAAAACAAAGATATTGCTTCCACAAAGAAGGGTGCCAAGAGGTCTCTTCCTTTCTTTCCTGCAGAAAACTAGACAATTCTCATTATCATTCAGGCTTGTCAGGAAATGACTTTGCTGGTCAGGAGGATGTTTGCTGGTCTTTTCTTTTTTTTTCCATAGTACAAGTCATTGTGGAGTAAGAATAAACTCTGCATTTTACAGGATGATGGTGTTTAAAGCAGTGTAAACTCTGCAGTTCTTAACTTCAAAACACTTTAAATTAACTTCTACATATGAAATGAATATATAAAAATGGAAAAAGTGAGAAGAAAAGATGCCTGTATTTCCAGTAGATGAACAGAATTAAGAATAAGATTTATTTCTATGACATATATAAATAAGAAAATAGAAGATGAGTTTAAAAAAAATCTGGGATGAGCTGTCTGAAATACAGCCTCATCTTCAAAGGGTATTTTGTACATACAGTGCTTTACACAATGCATTTACCTTGAAGATACTGAGTTCAGTTTAGCCATTCTTGATTTAATTTTTCACAGGACTTGCAGGAGCCAGTTCAATCCTGGGAGCAGGATTCAATCATCTGATCTGTGCAATTGCCTAAACTGTGCGTATGAATTAGTCATCTATATGTACATTTTTAGTGGGACTGAATTTCAACAACCTTAACCTTTATACACCATGATAATGCAAAAAGATGTCAATATATTTGTAAATCCATTAGATCCTATTTGGGTGTACTTTTTAGATCTTGGGAATTTGCCTAGGAAGTTATGCTAGCTGGGGAAGAATCACATCACCTATTCATGCTAGCCAATGAGCTGATCCATGTGCTTCCCTTGTAAACTGGCTATATCTGTCATATAAATTAGGGAGACAGCCCAGCATCCCAGCATGGCATATTGGGAAATCATTGCTTAGACTATAATCATATTCTAGCATGAAGAGAAAGGCTTAAAACAATATAGAGATGGAAGCTGTTTTCAATCTGCTTTAGGAAAAAAGGGAAACTGGATCCCAGTTTGGCTCCTGTGCTACAGAAGAACTATGCAGAAAGCTGCAGGCTTCTCTCCTGCTTCAGCTTTTTGGCTTATGTGATTTGTAAACTTAGGCACAATCAGTAAGATGATGACTGCTGAGTCTTATTTTAGATGGACAGTTTTCATGTTTAACATGTTTTTTAAATGAAAACAATTTTTAATCTGTCCTTTAAAAATAGTACTGCAGAGTATTGGCATCTGTTGAGTATAATGAGAATATATTTGTCAAGCATGCAAACTAACAAATGCTTCCAAATATTTGAATGTCCACAGATGACTACAAAAAATTCTAGACCTTTGCGTTTTGTATTAGAGAATTTGGTGGCAGGGGGTTTGCATCAGCATATTGTAATTGGGTTAAATAATTTCCACCAGTACAATGCTGTCAAATTTCCAGCAGTACAATATCTTATCAAAGCTTTTCAAGAGGAAAGTAGGTTATTTCAGTGCATCAAAAGAGGATTTGAACTGCACTGAAACTTTGAATTGCTTCACCGTCCTATCTAAGAACCTGGAATAACCTGGCTGAACTTTGGGCTCTGGCCACCACTCTGTAAAGCATTAAAAAACTCAGATAATTTTAATAATGCTATCTAAGAGCCTGATCACCATAGTGCTGCATCAAAGTGGTTGGATTAGCTCAGCACAGTATCAAAGAGCTTATCAAAAACTTGGGCTTGAGCACCCCAGCTACACAACTGCTGCTATGCTTTAAGCAGTCTCTGACTCCAAGTTCATTTCCAGCTTTTCCCTCAATATTTGTAAGAGTTTTGTTGTGATATGCAAAAAAAATCTCAAACCGGTAACAAGGTGAATATGACACCATGCTCTAGCAGTCATAGAAGTTTAAAAAAGTGCTTTTGAGATATGACACAGTTCAAAAACTATAAAGTCAGGATAAGAAATGGAAAGACTATGTGATAGTCTTTTTATTCTACTTCACTCCCCCACCTCCAAATCTCTGCCTTTCTATTGTTAGACTTTTATTTCTGCGAAGACTCAAAGTAACAGGAACAAGAGAGGACAGTAGAAATATTTATGTCAGAGATGTAATATTTAGAGGAATTCAGTGCCTAATAAGAGCACCATTTTTTTGGTGAGCTTGTGGATGTTGATAAATAACAAAGGCTGTTTCAGTGTGTTGCAATTTCCTGTTTTAGACTTCCCAGTCCTTCCCCAGGTGTGGCAATGCCTTCTCCCTTTCCCTCCCCTTGCCTCCTGCTAAGTGCTGTCCATCATGCTTAACATTCCAGCAAGGGCTGGAATTGTGATTCCATGCCAATCGTGTGATTGGCAGAAGTTCAAAAGATGTTTCTCAGCCCTGGGCCATTGGCCTGTCTAAGTGTCATTGTCCCCTGAGACTCGCCCCCTCCCACCTGGTTGGCGGCTCACCTATCCTCTCCCTTCCCCCTCCCCCTGGGCTTAGAAGGACCTGGAGATCCTGGGCTGGGATCCTGGACCTGGAGTGGCCGGGATTCTACTGTAGCTGTACCAAGATTCAGAGATCTGTGACCCTGGAATAAAGCTCTGGATTAAACCCTACAGTAGAATCCATCTCCTTTTTCTCTTCACCTAGCCTAAGGACTTTCACCAGAGGTAAACCTGAGTTCTTACCAGCCTGGACTTGTTCCAAGTACCTAGCTGCAACATCCAGCCAGCCAGAGGGGTATCTCTGTGGGGAAATACCAGAGCTGCTGCGTCTGGTCAAGCAGCAAGGGCCAGACGAGCCCAGGCACATTCCATCCAATAATATTGGGATCTATTCCAATAAAAGGCAATAGCACAACAAGGACAGTCTTTTAGCAAAGTCCAGACATGAAGATATTCAGACAGCAGCAGAGAGGGAAAGCAACAACTGGCATAAGCCATCATGCTATGTCTTGATCTTTGCCAGAGACAGGTGGTCAAAGCAACTCCCACACCCTTCTCTCTATATGATGTTTTGGAGCTGGACATACAAGTCTCTGGGCCTGGAATGCAGCTTTAATATGTAGTTCTGCCGATCTTTCCATCTTATTTTTGGAAATATCTATTCCCATGCTGCTGGAGTCTTTCTGGCTTGCAGTAAGATGCTAAGATGGGATGCTCTCCACCTCCTGTGGGAGGGTGTCTTCTAGCAGCTGGCCAAAGAGCAATGTGGATATCTTGCATTTTGCTCAATTTATCAGCCTCAAAGGGGTGCAGGGACTGCAGCTGCTGCCAGAGAGCTGTGTTGTATTGGGAGACAAATGCGGTCTGGGTGGATAGGGTGAATGGGAGCTCTAGGATTCCTCCTCCATACAACTCTATTTGTGTCTGTCACCATCCTGCCTTCCTGTGGGTAACATTAACCTTCCACAGTTAGTATGCACACACTCTTGGTCTGTGTTAGTCTGTGTATGTCATAAGAAAATCCACCATCTTCAACTGACTAGTTGTGTGAGGCAAACATCCAACCTCTGCTTACCAGCTCTGTGTACGTAGACTTTGCACTTCCACTCTGCTACCGTCAAGTTTTAAAGCTGAAATACTCAGACTGGATAGAAACACTAGGGTGATGGGAGAAATGCAGGCTGCCCCAAAAGTCACTATAAATGCATGCGTCAAAGGCAAGGGGATTCACTTTCCCAGTGAACAGGGATCAACTCTTCTCCAAAGGCCATAAAAAGACAGGCTGTTCTGGACGTACTGCCCAGGTCTGGTTTTGTGCAGGCGTGCATGGTGTACCACGCAACAGGAATCACTGCCATTAACAAATTCTGATTTGTTAATCACAACAGATTCTTACTGACTTTAGTAAGGCTGTCTAAACCACCAAGAAGAGAAAAAATACTTCTGTAGAACTGGGTGCCTCATACATGAGCAACACATGGCAGCCTGGTAGCTAAGGGATTTTATCAGACTGTTTTCCATCTTAATGTAGAACTGCTGGGGTGAAAAATACTGGCTATACTGCAGTGAGTAGATATTTTAATACTTACAGTAGTGGGAATAGGCTTTGTTCCAAAATTGTTTAATAAAAGTCAATGAAAGAGAAAATATTACAGTTGAGAGGTCAGAAAAACAGACTGCTTTCTCCATTGGCTTCCCTAGATTTGTCTTGACTGGTGTTTGACAAAGAAATAAGCATAATAATGTAAGAGAATAGTTTGTTCAAACCCATAAGATTTTAAGGGTCAGGTTTCGGATAAAAGCCTCAGATGCTTTAGTACAGGTCTAGTAAAGGGGAATTTGTTTTTTTCTCAATGTTCCAACCAAATAAAATTTTTACTGAAACGTGTGTCTACTTATGGTTGTGCTAAAGCATTTAATTTTTTAAGATGAAAATCTGATGCTTGAAATAGATTGGGCTAATATTTGTCTAAGTATTCAGAGATACATAGATGGATAGATTATATAGACAATTATTTTTAGATAGACAGAAATCCTTTTAGAGATGTCAAGAACTCATTACTGGCTTTCCATTTTCTTAGATGAAGAAAGAGGCACAACAGTTGCATGCAGTTAAGATGGACAGTAAAATCACAAATATAATTTAAGTATGCTAGATAATGTCTAGATCTTTGCCAGACCGCATAAAATATTAGCAGAAATAACCACTATCTACTATGATTATCAGTTATTACACTTTATTTATTGTAAAAAATTATTATGAACTAATATTTCTATTAGAATATAGAAATTAGATTCTGGTTTCAGAAACACAGCATCTGTTCAGACCTTATGGGATTGACACTTAAAAATCTATCAATCATTTTTGGTACTTGTGAAAGGACCACCTCCATGCCTCAGTTAAGGTATCTGTGTAGGTGAGCCCATGAAAATAAACATGATTCCCCTCAGTCAGCACAAATATCAGGGTCAGATTCTTGGAGGAAGACATTACTTGGTAGCTGGGTTACATATGAAGGACATCTAACTGAGTGCTTGATTGAGACAGCTGGACTTGACCCAGGTCCTCCCGAAGACGTATAGCTGGGTTAGTGCTGTGTTCTGCCACAAGTGGCTGGTCACACTAATGACTGAACTTCCATAACAAACTGGATTCTCTGTAGAAGTGTGTGCAATTCTTTCTGTAGAAGTGTGTGTAATTCTTTCTTTCTGTAATTTCTACCAACTGTCAAGTATTGTGCACATGAAAAAGTAATTTTTTTCTGAGATTTCCAAATGACTATCAGTGGTCATCCATATTTGGAAGGCATGAATGTTCAAATATGGAAAACAAAACTCAACCGGAGTCAAAACCATTAACTGTTTAGACAAAATGAAATCTTATTTACTTTGTGACACAATTATCTCATTAGCATTAGTTCCACAAAGTAAAGTATGCACATGGGAAAAAAAAATTAGAATCTAACAGTATCTACAGATTAGGTAGTATCTAAATATTTTGTGTGAATTCCTATGGACAAATTAAATGCTCATAGTATGTAATGCAACATATTGATTCAGCTCCAGTTGTGACTTGTCACAAGGAAAGTGGGGAAAAAGATTCTCTGCTCTCTCCTCTTCCACCTCTCTCAAAGAGCCACCATATACATCTCTACTGAAACCAAAACCTCTTTTGGTCCCATTGAATTTGGTGCTTGTGCTCCTTGAAGCAGAGAAAATACTTAGCAAAAAATAAGCCAAGACCTTCAAACTGATTGTACTTCAACATAGACCTCAAGGCGTAAAATGTTAATTTATGGCTAATTCCACTAGGCATTTTCCAATACCATGACACTGTTCCAGGAGCCAAGACTGGCTTCACTTTATTGGGAATGTCCGCAGTAAACATCGGCAAAGATTAATTCTCAAGACGGTTGGAGATAGGACACTTGTTTCATATTGTTTCTGGTTAAGCACAGAGATAATAGCTTTACCTCACTGCTGACAACAACAGAAATGAGGACTATAGCAAAGTAGCCAGGGACATATTTTAGTTTGCTAAAATTTAGTTTTTTGGGCCAGTTGAGATGGATGTGATACAAGAGTTCTTCAGTGGATAGAGTCTTGTGCTATTCAGTCTCATGGAATACATAGAAGAAAGAAATTGATACAACCATTTCTGTTGTTTCAGCTTTAATAACCTTTTCTTGCTTTAGGTTGAATTCTGTTTTCTTTTAAACTGGGAAAATCTGAAGTGATTGCATTGAAGCAAAATAAAGAACAGGCATGTAAAATGCAGGTGGCTTTAGAAGCAGGCCCAGTCTGTTAAGAAGTACCAAGATTATAAAGAGTAGTTCAAGAAATTAAAACAGCGAAGTAGCAATCACAGCCCCTGACCAGTTCACAAGGAAGTAAACCAAGTATTTCACAATGTTTGCACAATGGAGCTGTTAAAATACAGCTTTCAGAGAAAGATTTTTTAAAATCCTTTAAAAATGCTAAAAAAGCCAACGCTTCAAAAACTGCCCACCCTGCCCTAAAGCTTTTGGTGGATTCAATTCTCAGATGGAGCGCTAATATATATACCTTCTAAAGTGGGAGTGCTACCTTATAACAACTACAATGTGACCAAGTTGACTTGCAGGTTTTTGAGTCACCATTTATGCTACAGTAACATTTGGAAAACCTTTGCCATCCAAACAAAGCGAATGTCCTGCAAAGTAATTCTTTTTTTAAGATGAATACCAGGATCAAGATACATATGCCAGCTGTGTGCCAAAGAAGTATTGCCTGATTTACTTGAGAGAGGTGTCCTTGTTTGGATTCCACGACCAAGTACCTGGAAGACATTAAAGCCAGAGCTTTACAGAAGAAATGTGAAACTGTGGAAAAGCCAGGTCAAATAACAGGTCAAATGTCATGGAGATCACTGTGTTGCTTAAAATGAGTTAACAGTTCATGCTTTGCACCAAGGACTCAGCCTAAATGCGTTATTTAGCCACCTATGTATGGAAAGCAGTTCAGATAAAAGTAATCCTTACTGTGCTCTGCTACTGAACAGTAGCAGTGTTTGGGAAGTATCATTTTGGAGACTCCACAGCAGAACAGGAGTTTTATCTGCATCTTTTGGTGCTGTACAAAGAAGTACAAGAATATAGTGCATCCAGGGCCACTCTCAAAAGATAGAAAAGCACTAGATTGCTTTAGTAATTGAAAATATTATTTGCTGAAAGATATGAGAACTAAGGATAGGATGTTTGACTGTCTCCTAATTTTTCTAATAGAACCCTACTATAAAAATGATCTTTGTAAACAGGAAACTTAAGTGCAACTTACATAATTCATTACTTTAAAATGAAAAAGAAGTAATTTTTCAAGATTATAAAAAAATATACTGTAGCATTTATATAGCAATAGAACTTTGGATATAATAAGGAAAGGAAGACAGGATTAGCCAAGAAAATATTTTGATTAATGAAACAGGAACTGGGAAAATGAATTTTCTTCCCCTCATACTCTCCATATTGAGTTTACAGCCTATGTAATTTTTCCATGCATTTCCTTTCTTCCTAATTCGGTTGTTACCTTATTCACTTTAGAGATGAGGTGAAGAGTTAAAAAACTTGGGATGCTGAAATATCTCACATCCAACCTTTTAAATATTAGTTAAATATATTTTTTACATGTAATGTATATTTAATTCTAATTTAATGAATACTATTTAAAAATGCTTACAACTTTCTGTGCAGTATTGTAAATTCAAGAATTAACGCCAGGCTATACTGAGAGTATCACTTAATTTTTAAAATATTCCTTCTTCTTCACCATTAACCAATGGATAAGTGTATGAATAACTCTTCCTCAGTGGTTATTTAGAGGAGCTCACAATGCCCCACAGATTGCTATTCCTACAACTTCATCAATCCCGCTTTAGGAGACAAAGTTTAGTCAACAAACAAACCCCAAGGAATATTAGTAGGAAGCACCTTTTACACTCGTTTACCTGGGTAAAATGATGGCAAAATGAAACAAAAATTCTACAGAATTAGAATAGTCCTACTTTAAACTTAATTTCTATGACTCTGAATAAAATTTTTGGATGTGAAATCCATTGTAGAAACACATTCTTAGCAACGCAGTATTAAAATAGTTGTGATACTATAATTTTATAGGGTCTAATCTCCTAGTCATAGATTGTTTAACAATACCTGTACAATACCTAGATTTGTGTTAATACTTTGCCTGCCAGTGTAGAAGCACAAAAGTCCTTGAACTTAAACTAATGAAGAAGGTAGAGTAAGTATAGGATCTAAAGAATTCATAATAAATATTACACCTTTTCCAATGATGGTAGCTGGCTTTTGTCTCAGGGAAGGGAAAAAAAGGGTTCACACAGCAGCTTGGGCAAAACAGATGGGAACCTGTTGAACTTCTGGCATTGGTCTCCTCCTCATAGCAGTGGAAGCAGGTGGATTTTTGTGTCCTTTCTCCTTGCTGCTTCCACTTTTCCCAAGATCTCAGGCTGGTCAGAGTGTCTCCCAGGGCTCCTGCAGGTCTCAGTGATTGTCTGATCTCAGACCAAAACCAAGCTGGACAGTTCAAGGTAAAAAACCACAAAAGGTGCCAAAAGACTGCTGCTGTAGCCTCTCCAGGCCACGGAAAAGGAGAAAAAGGGAGAAACTTCTTGCTTAAGCTAATGAAAACCCAAGGTAGGTAAGCAACCAAGTAACACCCAGTCTGCACTGCACCCCGCATGTTCAGAGTGAGTCTTTGAACAAAGCCATGCGGGAGCCCCCAGGGCTTCTGCCTCTTCCCTGGACCCACCTTAAAATTACAGCAGTGATTTCTGGGCATAGAGCAGATGATTAGAAAATAGAGCATTATCATAAAATCACCCCAAGACATCATGCTTGTAAATCTGGAATTGAGAGCTCATCTCATCTCATCCCCCTAAACATTTTATATGCTTATATCTGAGGGGTTTTTGGTGCCTTATAAGATCTTGATTATTAATCTGAAAATGTAGCATATCTCTGAAGATTTAGTGGGAGTTGTGAATATCAGTTCTATCCAATATTTCCATTTTCTGACTGTTCTTTACAAATAAATTTTAAATCAAGACTGAAAGATAAAAATCACCAGACTACTAATTTTCTAAGTATGTTTGCATCTTCATGATTTATCCAAAAGGTAGATTGACATCAAACAGTTGTAAGGAATAGATGTCTAACTTTCAAAACCTTTTACTGAATTAGAGGTAAGAAATGTTTGACTCACTGTGAAATATGATTTATAAATTGGGTAATATTTCTTGCATTAATAGCAATCATTAAAAGCTTTGAAGATGGACTTATTTAAAGGAGAATTTATGACATGACAAACCAGAATGAAACACCAGATGAATCTTGAAAGCATAAGATACAGCAGAAGTATAAAACATAAGATTTTCATAAATAGGAAGAGATCTCTTTTGCAATAAAATACTATTTCTTTTATCCACCAGATGAACTAAAAGCACTTCAGAGTATTTTACTGGATAAATTTTTTCTGGTTTTTTGTTACCTTACGGTCTAGGAAATGTTATCACAGCAGCTAAGGTCAGGATACCAGATACCTTTGTAATGAATTTGGTAGTATCTTGAAATCAGTAATCCTAGCCTTAAGTATATGCAAAAATACACAGCAAAGGCAAGAAAATGACTTAAAATATTTTGCTGTTGATGTAGTAGATTTCAAACTTCTGTCCTTGCTTCTTAAACATGGAGGCATGAACACAAGATGTTTTCCCCTTGGTGGTTTGCTTCACTCTACAGCAAGATATATCCTGAAAGAGAAAACTTGCAAATAAAGAAGGAAAAGGAAGGAAATTTGAGAACCACCACTATAAAATCCTAAAATTACAGTAATTGAATATTGTGATATGGTTTCATTCTAATTGTGATGAAAATGAGTAAAGAAGCTCCAAGTCTTCACAAAAAATTTCTCAAGTTACAGCCAGAACCAGTTTTTGGATGGCCACTCTACTTTGTAATCAACTTAGGCTGTGAGATATGGATTTAAAAAAATGCTAAGTGCAACATTTGACTTTTATTTTTTCACACAGCTGACACAGTTTCTCCATGAAGTACACGGAACTAAGCTGGAACACCTTGCTTCAGCAACAGGTGCACGCTGTTCTGTTCCCATTCTTTTGAAAAGTACCAGTAGTCCACAGGGCAAATATTATCCCCTTTTTATGTCAGCCTTTCCCTGTTTTCTCCTTCCTCAACAACTTATTGTAGATTTTGTTATACAACAAAGTATGACTTCAATGCAATATTTAATGGGAAGCCTTTACAGTTGCAGAGCTTAGATAGGCATGGTATATTAAACTCTCAGTAGCTTTCTGCATTTCCTTTTACACAAGATAAATGTAAAATGATGTGATCCAATAACAAGTGAAGAACTGATCTCAGCGGCTGCAGTACAGTCATGGTTTTCCTCTCCATAATGTGTGCAAGAAACCTTTAAAAATTTTGGCAGCAGTGATTTACAGGCATAGCTGGTGCTTCCAGAGATGAAAGAACTCCTGAGTCTGTGGAAACTGCAATTACCACAAGAGCAGGTTTCCTCACATGCATGTTATAGACCAACGCATTGAGCTTTTCATTGAACATCTATAAACCACTAGTGGAACAGGATCATCAGACAATAAGAGAGAACTCTGAAATATAGCCTTGGAAAAGACACGGAAGGGATATTTTTGTTTAGGGGACACTGTTCTTCCACTTTCCAAATATAATTTTTTATAAAGGATTTAAGGAGTGCAAAAATGTCATCTCTAATGGTCATATGTTTGCTACCTTCCAAAACTAACAGTATCTGCAAAGAATCCTAATTTCCTCTTAGGTCTGCTTTGCTTTCCTGATTGTAATAAAAATATACAATTCAAATAGAAGGTGATTTTCATTTTTTCCTTTTTTTTTACCACCATTCATTTACCACTTTTTATAAACTTTTTGTGGATTAACACTAAGTCTAGCATGCAAAAATCTCTTTTCACAGGATACAATCTGCTTAAACACTAAATAGTTTTCGCCTATGGCAAGGGTTGAAAAGGTAGTGCAGCCTTCCTTAGGCTCATCTGGCTTGAGCTAATGAAAAAAAAAAAAACAACAGAAGAAAAACAATCCCAGAAGACTGGCTGCCTTATTTTATTACTAAACAACACACACATAGACCCCCAACTCATCTGAGAACTTTACAGATACGTAAGACTGCCTCTGAGAGCTACACATTTAAGCAATTTATGTCAAGAATTAAAATACGAGTTTCACACTAACTACTTCAAATGCCACTTCATTCTATAAATCATGATTATATTCTGATTCTGGGCAGTAATGGGTAAATGCTCATGATGCAGCTGTATTCAACTTAATTTGGAGATAAACAAGGTCAGCATCTGACTCTATTTTTCTGAAACACGTTGCCTACTCATTTTATAAAAACATTCATTGTTATTGAAAGCCTTCACAGGCGTATTAGGAGTTTAATTGGTAGAGTTTCAGGCCTGATATTGACAACTTTGCCTTCTTCACTAACTTCTTGCAGCAGAGGCAAGCATGTTAACCCTGGAGCTGCTCATCTGTAAGACACAGAGAGCAGGAAAAACCCCAGTTCCTTCAGCTTGGGCAGATCCATCACAGAGGTCCCCACAGTCCCTTTGACTTCACACCTTTCTTGTGCAGAGTTACACAATGGCACCAGGATGGACCTGCAGTCCTGTGTCCACCCCTAAACACCCACACTAAAAGTGTTCTTCAATAACAAAATTATACAAGTGTGATGAATTCATGCTTATCGCTGCAATACTCCTGTGGTGCTACTGAGTCAGCTGGAGACCACAAAGTGCAAAGCCCTGTTTTAATGACAAATACCAGACATAAAATTTAGGCTCCTCTGTCTCTCTTTATTTCTTGTTCTAGCTGCTAGATAAATGGCTTTATCTTCAGAAGATCAGGTTGACCTGCTGAGTTGAAACCACTCCCAGCAGCAGTTAACAGTGGACCCCTAGACAAAATCAAAGATGGTTCCTGTCTGCATGCAAAAAGGCCTTTTGAGGAGGCAGAAACTTAAGCAACTCTCCTGAGAAAGCACAACCTGAAATCATACATGCTGCTCATCTCTAGAAGTAAACCATTTGGGTGTGATCCAGCGCCCTTCAAGACCCCAGAGAGAAGAATTCCAGAGAATGCTGCCCTGGCCCTGGGGTGTCACTGACTTCAAGGTTTTGTTTAAAACAAGAGGCAGAAATTACTTGTCTTCCAGCCCTATTAATATACTAGGCTCTTTTCAATAGAGCTACCAGAGGACTTCATTTTTTTTTTTATTTTCCGTAAGTGCTGTATATTCCAGATCTTCTCCAACACTTTCCTATTCTCCTATCCTTTGTAGATCCAACCCCCTCTCTGAATTTGTGTCTTGGGGAAACTGCATGGCCGTGGTAGATATGAATACAGGATTTCAGTAGCATTAATGTGACTAAAGGCTTCTTAAAAAAAAATTATTTTAACTGATATGCAATTTCTCCCAGTGTGCATCAATATAGCTCTCCTTTAGTGGCATGAATCTTCAGTTAGTTGTGTTAATACACAGTAGAGTACAGGAGGAATAGGAATTAGATGTCTTCTTCTTTTTATTGAAAATTTTTCCTAAATATATTATGTTAAATTTTGCACTTTTAACAACTAGCTGAAAAATACAGAAAATAAACTCAAAATAGTAGGAAATTTGAAAAAATCCAACGTTTTCAGTTGAAAAGTAATCCACAGCAAAAATAACCAAAAAAAACCCAGACTGTTTTGCCTCTGCATTAGTCAGAGGTCACAGACAATGAGAATGTCTGTGATGTCAACATGAGTTTTCCATTCATTTGAAAAAAAAAAAGAAAACCCCAAACCTAAATTTCTGTATGTGTATAGGAAAAATCTTTAATCTTTTTGTGGCAATTTCATTTGTTCTCTTAGTGACATCATTGAATATTGGAATGAATTCCCAAAAAGAACATTTAAATTTATGTAGATTCTAAACCAAATGTTTACCAGGACTTGCTTTGGGACAGTGCCCCAGCAAACCTCATGTTTGAATATTTGGTGAAACTGGCCACTGAAGAAATAAAATACAGCCTACCTCCAAGCCAAGGGTGTCAAAGCATAAATAAACATCAATGTATACTTGTAAAGTTGCCATAAAACCACTGAAGTGTTTCAGTTTCAAGTGCTCAATTTATTTTTATTTCATGGTATTTTAATTTATGGAATTCTATAAATATCATAGCTCTGACATTAATTTAAAAAAAAATTACTCAAGGAACTATTTTTCCCCCCAAAGTTTCTGAATTATTTCTTGTAGATATAGAGGTACCTATAGTGTCTCCTCAACTTTACACCTAAAGTGGACCATGAATGAAAGTACGGTCTTAATGAATGTGCATGCAGTTCAGGAGGCCACTAATGAGCTGCTGTGATTGCCTCCTCTGATCATGGGTGTGTTGGACTAATGCTGACATAAAAATTGTGAAAGGGGAACAGTTGTCGCTTCTTTTAACACCTAGGGACACTAAACCTTTCAGAATATACAACTATTTTAATCTGGTACTAAGAGACTTCCTCCAGTAAAAGAATGACGTCAAACTATGGAAAAAAAGTTGAAGTGGCTTTGGAGGCTTACTCCCATCATCTTGCTGTAGTCCTCCTTTCTAAACAGTGGAAAGATTTTTTGGCAGCACTTGGTTCTGGACCCCAAACCTCCTGGGAACATGGATCCATTTCTCACAAACTTTAGATCTTTCTGTCCAATGTGGTGGATCAAAGATTATGATCCACCTATACAGAGTGAAAATTTAAGCAGGCAGAAAATCACAGAATACTCTGAATTGGAAAGGACCAACAAGGACATTGAGTCAGCTCTTAAGTGAGTGGCCTATACAGGGATCAAACCAGTAGCCCTAGCATCATGGTCTAACCAACTAAGCTAATCTCATGGTCAAACGATAAATATATTGATAACGGAGGGGAAACAAAGAAAACGGTCTGGCCACTAAGTTTCTTTTCCAGATTTCATGATTCTTGTGTAGTGTCATCATAGAATCATAAAATGGCTTATGTTGGAAGGAATCTAAAAGATCATCTAGTGTCAAACCCCATATGATGGACAGGAATGCCACCCACTAGATCCAGTTGCTGAGAGTCCCAGACTTTACTTAGTTTCCACAGGATTTATTTTTAATTAATATGCATCCTGACCCATGAGGACAGTATTTGTAGATCACAACCTGACTGGATTAGTGATTTCTTTTGCCACTTTGGTTACAAAAGTAGAAGGAAGAACCACCTTTGCCTGCTTCCTGTTCATGAGGTTTATCACCTCCAGCAATAAAGGCCCTAAAATGAAAAAAAAAAAAAAAAAAGTTATTAACAGCAGCTCTGAAAAATATAAAAATATGAAAACAGGACACTTGACTCATCAAAAACATTTGGTATTTTGCCATCACAAGAGAGTAGTAGAGAAATGAAAAATATATAGATGAATATGGTAAAAGTTTAAGAATTTTGGGCCAAGTAGTGACCTGAAATCTAATGTAAAGCATTAGACAACTTTTCTTATGTGAGCCACTGTTAGGTCCTCCAAGAATCAGTTTAACCTAATACATTTATTCTTTTTTCTTAGGAAGACTTCAGCTGGAAATTTGCCCTGAGAGTCAGAATTCTTGAGTTCTGTTGGACTAACAATGAAATTAATTCCATAACTGATATTTCACTGAAAAGTCCTCTCCTTGCTCCTGCCAAGTAGGTAACAGACACTAGACATTCCTCACCAAAAGCACTACTGTTTGGTGGGATGGGTAGAGAGTGTTTTTGGAAGGGCAGCCAAAATCATGAGTTATCTCATGGATAGACAATTGAGTAGAGAACCTCCCAGTGTTCCTCTTAAGATATTCTGCTGGTAGTTTCTCAGTATTGCCATCAGTCTATTTTTAAATGTGCTCTCTTTTACGTGCTATATTTCCATCTTTCTTCCTCCACAGAAGCAAAAAGGTAAGCAAACTTCCCCAGTGTTGCATTTCAGCTTGTCACTATTTCCTAAGGAAAGTCAGGCCCTGGAGGCCTGGGGAGGTGAAGAGCAGGTTAGAGATATTTTTCCTGGGGAGTGTTCATGAAGTAAGTGAAAGCTGGCAACACCTAGAGCTATTGAGAAGTCTGCATGGTTTTGAGCTTGGGTTGCTACAGTTGGGTCAGCCAAAATTCAACCTGTCTAGTGTGAAGCTAGTTTGAACAGCATGGTTTGATTTTTAAAAAAATATATTTAATTCTATTTCCTTGACAATCTCACAATGTACAGACAATCCAGATACCTAAAATTACTGAAGACAAACTCCAGTGGTGTGATGGACAATGAAGCTGATAATTGCTGAGATATTTTGCCTAATCTTTCATCTCAGATGTGAATGGAATTCTTAAAGAATTTATCCTTTAGCTTTATATTTACACATATTTATATATATAGCTATATATTTATATTTCTGTGAGTCAAAGTTTGTGTGAGAGACCCACAACCCATTGAATAGGAGGTAAAATCTTGCTCCTTTACTGCAGAAAGAAATAGAGAAATAGAGAAACCAAGGGGAATTCTGGGAAACTGTTTAGGAGACGTTATTTCTGCAGAACATTTTCTTATAATTATTATACTTGTTATAACCTTTTTCTCATCACCCAGATTTTAGTGATTACAGCTCTTGTTAAAATGCTGAGACTATGGCACAATATGTGAAGATATAAATCCAACATAGTTTTTAGAAGTCTCAGTCTTCTATAAGAGGAATAAAAATATGAAATACATTGAAATTTGGGACGGATTATATTTATTTTTTTTATTTGCAAGTGAGGAATCCATTTGGGAACTCTCTATGGATGGATTCTTCAAACTCTTGTATTTTTAGCTCATTGGAGCTGGCCACATTAGGAGGAATAATAATGGAAATATTTGTTCCAAATGCAAAACAATATAGCTTAAACAAGCTACGTACAAGTAAACTGTTAGGCTATGTGTCAGTTTGCAGTGTAGTTGATGGAGAAACACTGATAATAGCATGTAATCTGAGGGAGGATCATCTTTGCTGGGTTTATGGAGTATTGAGGTCCTTCACTCTTTGTATTGCACCATGGTACCTAAACATGTCACTTTTCAATGTATTTCTTTTCATGGGATTATGAGATGGAGGAATTTCCACCTTTTATGGATAAGAGAATTATTTAGTTTAGAAAAAACCTCTGTAATCATTGAGTCCAACCTTTGATTGATTACCACCTTGTCAATTAGAACACCTCACAAAGTGATATGAGCAGTCTTTTACTGAATACCTAGAGGGATGGTGATTCAACCACCTCCCTGGGCAGCCCATTCCAATGCTTAACAATCCTTTGAGTGAAGAAATTCTTCCTGTCTAACCTGAACCTCCTCTGGCACAGCTTGAGGCTGTGTCCTCTCATCCCATCACTGGTTGCACAGAAGAAAAACCCAATCCTACTTGTCTATAGCCTCCACTCAGGCAGTTGTAGACAGTGATAAGATCTCCACTGAGCCTCCTTTTCTCCAAGTTAAACACATCCAGCTCCCTCAGATGCTCCTCATATGATTTTTTTCTCTACACTCTACCTCAGTTTTCTTGCCCTTTTTTGGAGAGGCCCCAGCACTATAATGTCTTTCTTGAACTGAGAGGACCAGAACTATGGTGTAGGCTCATAAATCCTGAATACAGAATGCATAAATATAAATATAAATATAAATATAAATACAAATACAAATACAAATACAAATACAAATACAAATACAAATACAAATACAAATACAAATACAAATACAAATACAAATATAAATATAAAATATATATGTATCTACTGTATAGTATATATAATGAGGGTTTATATGCCAAATTCAGAAAAAAATCTGTTCTGTTGCTGCCTTAATTTGGAGATGCCTAAAAAATTTCAGTGGTTTCCCTTTTTTTCTGGCTCAGTCTTTAACTGTCAGGAAGAACTGCTCTTCTGAAAAGCTGCACTTAAAACTTTCAACCTGTTGCTCCAAGTACTCAAATTTGTGTCCTTTCATTATTAGTCTTCATGATGGAGTATCTAAATCAACATCCTTACATTAATGATGTTATTTCAAACATACAATAAACTATAGATAAACACAGAATATGCTGAGTTGGAAGAAACCCACTAGGATCATCAAGTCCAACTTCTGCACAGAGCACCCAAGAATCCTACCACAGGCATTATGGCATTGCTCATATGCTTCTTGAAGTCATTCAGACTTGGTGTTGTGACTGCTTCCCTGGGGAATCTGTTCCAGTGCCCAGCCATGGCACTGTCAAAGGCTTTTGCCTGAAATCCCACCTAGAGCTCTCCTGATTCAACTTCATGCTGTTTACTTGAGTCCTTTCACTGGCCACCAGAGAGAGGAGATCACAGTCTGCCCCTTCTTTTCCCCTCACAAAGAAGACTTCACGCCATCTCTTCCAGGCTGAGCAGACTGAATGACCTCAGCTGCTCCTTATATGGCTTCTCCTCCAGGCCCTTCATCATCCTTTAATAGCTTGATATCTTATTTCTTTTTTATTACAGTGCCCAAAACTGCCCCCAGCACCGGTGGTGAGGCCAATCCCCTCCCTTGCCTGGATGGTAATGCTGGGCCTGATGAACCCCCAGACATGGTTGACCCAGGGCACTGCTGACTCGTATTCAGCTTTCTGTCAACCAAGTTTCCCAAGACACTATCCATAGTGTTGGTTTCCAGCATCTCATTCCCCACTCTGTCCATCCATACATCCAGGATTGCACTCTTCCTGGTGCAGAATCTGGCATTTTTCATTGATGAACTTCATATTCGGTGATTGCCCTGTCCTTGGAACTGTTAATACTTTGTGTGACAAATTTAATGTGATCAAATATTTTAGAAACCATGTAGAAGCATTATCAAATGAAATGAATTGTCTAGTTAGACTTCTTAACTTGTGAATTTCAGTCAGCATATGCTGCACAAGTGCAGGATAAACCACGGTAAAATATAGCATGATGATGATGTGATCTTTTTCTACCAAAAAAGATTTAAATCTCTAATTTTGGATAAGCTACTATGTATTTCGCTGACTAATATTAACAATAATGATGAAGCCATAATAAATGGAATGGTCCTACTAAACTTTTTGATTTTTCTAGATTATTAAACAATGCTGCCTAAATATTTGTGCATTCTAATAAATATAAATATTTCTTTGTAATTATTCTGTGAAATACTGTAAATAGTGAGACAATGTGAATTAAGGTCAAGTTGAATTCATTACTGTCATAAAATGGCATGGAGAGACACTCTGGTGTTAGGCAAAACTGCCTAGAAATTTGGTGTCACAACTTGCAAAAAAAGCTATTTCTTTTTGAAATGTCCTTTGTTATAAATCACACTGAAACAATTTTTATTAATTTGAGCAGTGAAAGAAAGTGAGTGAAATAAAACAGCTTCCCTGTTACTGCTCAGTAAATGTCAATAACCTTATCTGTTTCACTAATACTAAAAGTGGACAGCCATCTCACAGGATCTGGGGCTAGAAGCGAGATTTTTCAAGAGGACCAGGGATAAGCTGTCAGAGATTGAAATTGTTATAGATGTGTGGTTAATTAATGCTATAAGTAAATATGTGTATGTATAAAATATTACATGAATGCACCAAATGCCCTTGACCACTCCGGCCGGGAGCATAGTCCTGTTTTTATTCAATCAGTTCCCGGAACACGCTAAAGATAATATCAAGTCTTTAGCTTAAGAATGAAGCCTTCCCGGGCCATGAACGTTGTCTTCCTTGAGATGATTAAGCCTTTCAGGAGAAACAAGAACAGAACACATCAGTCATCCCAAAGCACCGGCACCACCCGAGTACATGTGAAAGAAAGCTGTACAGACATCGAGGCTTGCCTTTTGCATATGAAGAAACACAAGGGACATCCTTTTATTCAGGCCTCAGGGAAAATATTGGGGATATAAGTGGACTGTACGAGACGGTTGGGGTGAACCTCTGGGGAAACGCTGGCATTCTGTCAGTTGGATCCAGGTTCACCCAGCGCCAGATTCCAGAATTGATCGCTGTCTTGGCTGTGGCGGATTTTTGATAATTTGTAATTAATATAATAAATCTTCGTCCATTTTTTAAAATTTGGCTGTGGATTCAATCATTTATAACAAAATGGTTCAAGCCTTAAACATTGCTTTGGAGGAGTTTTGCCCATTATAGCAAAAACTGTATAAAGAAGTTACAACCATGGAAGCTCACCCCTCCTTGAAGATGCCTGACTAGAACATTGGACTGAGGGAAGCCACCTAGATAAGATAAAGGGTGACACTATTGTTCAATTATCTCAGGTCTAGGGAGAAACAAACAAGGCAGAGGGAAAAGAATGCATCCACAAGAATGCTGAAGAGAATCATCCCTGGCTGGGTTTGGGGTGGGAGAGACCACAGCCCACAGGGGACTTGGTTTACACAGACTCCCCCCAACCGAGATGGGAGGAGGAGGTTTTGGGTGAGTGGTGTAACCTCTGGTCAGAGGCACTGAACACCCATTCTTCCTTATACAAACTAGCCCAGCTGTGAAACCCCTACTGTGGAAAGGCCATATGCATGGGACATTATGTGGGTGGCAGCTGAAAGCGTGTCATAATCCATCAAGGACCCTTCCAGTACTCCCCATAGTCCTTCCTGACGCCTTGCACCACAGCACTGCTCATGAGGCAAAGTGATGTGACCCACCCAGGGTCCGCTGCAGGACAGTGTCAAACTGCACGCCCCCCTCCAGGGGAGGTACCTGGTCATTCCCACCTGGCTAGAGCATACATTAATCCATTAGATTCTGTGTGTTTTGTGGGACCCTCATCACCAAAACCAGATCTAGAGGATCATCGGGAAGTCAGCGGGATCCACAGAGTGGTGATATTTTCTTCATGTTCTCACTCTGTCGCTCTCTGTCCTCCTGCTTCTTTCCTTTCTCTTCTCTCTCTCTCATATTTATTATTAAATAAAACCCATACTGTTGACAACGGCATATGGTATTGTTTGCACCTTAATTTGGGCAGAGGCATTTCTATTAACTTTAAAAACCAGACAGTAACCCAAGTTGATGATCAAATTTTATGAGAGTTATCTGTGATGTTTTTCTGAGAACACTGAATTCTTGGATTCGTAAAAGTCACCAAACATATCTCAGGATTGAAAACACATAAAGCTGCTGATGATAGAGTAATTTGTCAGGTGTATGAGCAAGAGTTTAATGAAAATGCCAAATAGGTTAAGGTAAAGTTTTCTTCAATGTTTTTAGTAACATAGTACTAATAACCTGTGTCTTTATCAGAAAATTGCTCTGTTATCCTCCATTGTAAATGGAAGTTGCATGACTTGGAAATATCAAAAAAAAAGGTATGATTTAGGACCAAGAAGGGAATGATGATTCTTTTCCAATCATCCTGAAATGCTGAGGTTGCTGTTTGATCCGCACCATGAGGCATCTGAAGACAGTAAAAAAGTTGGGATGGAAGTGATAGTCTGTGACATCCAGTTCTTGTATCAATTTCTATTTACCTCGAAGCAGACATTGCCAGGTGTGTTCTTGTCTTCAGGTACACCTAGACCTTCAACTCCTTCATGAAAAAGATTGTGGGAATTTTTTGCCTTTTCACAAGCTCTAAGGTCTACCAACAAACTTGTAGATTTTGTTTATTTCTAAAGAGCTTTTTGCCTGAATGTGATACTGACCATGAAATACAAGCAACTAAGTAACTCTTATATTTTTTAAATATTTTTTTAAATTATTTTGCTGGGTTTTGCCTATTTAATTTAATAGCCTATCTATTCCTCTGACATAGGAAAAGAGAAAAACTAAAATCCTGACTCAACACTTAAAAACTTATCTCTGTATATTTTTATTCCAAATGAGCAAATTTTCATTCTGATTCATTCAAAAAAGATTCACAACACCCAGGGTATATAAACAAAACAAATCAAAAACCAACCAAACAAACTCTACATGCTCTAGTGCTGTGAGAGTGAGGAAAACAAAATTAACAAGATGTTAAATAGACATGGCCAGAACTGATGTAATTTGAAAAGGGGAAGCCATGCCAGTCAACCTTCCTCTTCTCATGTCTGCCAGTGACAAGGAGAGCTTTCCGAGGGAGGAATCTCCCGCTCAGTTTTGAGAGTCACTTACTTTGGTGGTTTTCCCTCCTAAATGACATCTGGCAACTGCTGGAGGACAGATGTAATTTTGTTTTATTCAGGGCTCAGAAACTAGAATCTCCCCTCTATTCCTCATAAATCCATTTGCAGGTTGAATAATGGCATGATTACACTGAACATGTTACAAAAAAAGTATGCAAATATGGCATTTCAGATGCTTTCAGAGTGTGTATTATTTTATTCTGGCTAAGACCCCTCACTAAATTGCTGAGCATAGCAAACTGCTTTTTTAAAGCAGATTTTTGGTTAAATAGCACAGAGTGAGGTAAACTTATGAAAGTATTTGGAAGAAGATTAGAATGACATAGAAAGGTCTGAGGCAGATCAGTACTGACATTTCCTGGACAGCACATGTATAATGAAGCACTCCAGGAACATGCGCAACTCAATAAGTACTTCTCATCAATAAGTAAAATAAATACAGGGATTAGAAATAGATATTGAATGTCCTAAATTCTATGTACCTTTGACATTGCACCTGAATTTTAAGCATAACTCAGTATAACTAAAGCACTGAGCAGAGTGAAAACTTTTTATAGCTACACATTGAACAGTGGGTTTCTTCTAAATTTGCTGCTATTTTTCTGATGTTTATTACATCTTATGTTTTACATATTCTGCCTATATATGGACAAGAGCATTAAACTGCTCACTTTAGTATTTTGCCAGACACCTAGATTCAATGAAATTTAAACGAAGACACTCATATTAGAAAAAGGTCCAGCAGAAGAAGGTTTTAGTTTTGCCAAACTAAGGACGACTCAGTCTTTTCCTACACAACTCTCACAAGTGGTGAAGGTCTTTCAAGTATTGTAGATATGATGACTATGTTAGCTTCACTGGTCGAACACAACTCCCTGAAGGGTCTCTTAAAAGTTTCTTGTGAACCTGTATTGCACTACAAAAGTGTATTATCTAAGGAGTTAGGATGGAAGAGGCAGGAGTTACCCTATTCAAAAGAAAAACTTTTTGAAAAAGAAGTTTAGATTAGAAGGTTTGTGATGCTTAAGATGTCCTCAATTTCATTCTTACACCAAGACAAAATCAAGAAAAAAAAGCTAATGATTACAACAAAATAAATGTGACTCCAAGACTGCATCAGTAAAAAGCAAATGATAAAAAGGAAGAATTTTCAGATGTTTAGTCCCTACCGTGGACAAATAATTACACTGAAATACTCAGCCATGATCAGAACAGAGGTGAAGTTAGGAAACCAAGGACTGTTGTTTCTACCTGCATTATGCTGAGATGTTCTTAGACCTCTGAAAACATTTCTTACCACTGAGCGGAGTCCTAAAGAGCATACACAGTTTTAGACAGCCATTTCCCCACCTGGAATGATTTTCTGATTTAATTACTCAAGAAACATTAAAATTCTTCCCTTTTTTTTTCTGTCTATTCAATGAATATTCATTGTGTAAAATAATTTATTTATAAATTTATTCAGAAATCACACACTTAATGGCCTACCTCTTTTAGGGCTGCTCTAAAGAACCTGAGATCCTTTAGAAATCACCACAGGCCAGCTGCAAAAGGGTGAGTTAAATAAGATTAAGGACTGTGAACATCCAGACTAAGGGTCTTGCACTGTCCATCTTTGTAGTTGTGGCAATAGTTATATTATACTTAAAGGACTGTCATAAAATTGTAGGAGTATGAAAAAAAATCCAGCTAGTATTCTTAAGCACATTGTGTCACATGAAAATGGGTTGAAGGTCATAGAACAACTTGCCTTTTGGTGTTTCTTAGCTCTGCCTTACTAGCCTTTATGCAGACCTCTAGACAAGTTTTGTATGTGTGTGTGTGTGTGTGTATATATATATATATATGTGTGTGTGTGTAGATATATATATGTATGTGTGTGTGTGTGTGGTTACACAAACATAAATGTGTGAAAGTCTGCTCGCTGGAGCAGCAGCATCAGAACTCTTGTGGTTCATATAGACATGGAACAGAGATTATCTATGAGAAAATCAGGGGTAGTTTGACACTCAGCTGAAGAATCTGCTCACATGTGATGCACAATGATTAGGTGACCCAGTCTATATAGCTACCGAGTGGCTTCTCATTGACTGATGTACCTCCTGGGAAATAATGTGGAAATATTTTAAAGTGTTTATATAGAGTTTCTGAGAGCATATTTCCTAATGTCTCTCTGTAAAATTAATACACTTGCATGACAATAGAGCTTTATAGTCCTTAAGTTCAAAAAAAAAAAAAAAGCATGAGTAATAAATGTCAAAACTATTTGCAAGTGGCCTAAATCAGCATTTCTTCATGAACACTAGTGCTACTTCAAATTCCTTTGTTTTCTAGTGAGCTGCAGGAACAGACAGTTAAAGACAGACTTTCTAAGAAACACATTATGGACATGGCAGCTTCCCACAGGGTCAGCTGCACACAAACTGCATGGTAACCTATTTGTATATTCCTTTAATCACTTTGTTACTGGTTCCCACTCTCTACTGTATAAGAAATAGCTGTGTTCTATGTTTTAAGTACTCCCAAACCTGAAACAACATGGTTTAGAGTGGTGAATTTACTATTTAATGTCCTTAAAGGCCATCTTAAAGCTAGCAGGCATTACTGAAGCATTTCAATTACCACTGGTTACCACGATTTGCACTAATTACAGTTTATTTGTTGAATGAAATGGTCCTAAATTGCAAACACAACTGAAAGAACAATCCAGCAAAAAATAAAATTTTTGCAATCATTATTTTTAAACTAGAGGAAAGAAAGCGGTGGGGAGAAAATTAGTTTAGGTAACCTATTCTGGAGGATTTTCAGAACAGCTGACATAAAGGAGCCCTGATCTTCTATCTTTCTGGTTTAAGCCAGGATCAATGGTTACACAGACATAAAACCAGTAGACATGAGAATAGAAGAGTCACTGTTTTCAAATTAGGAGACCATTACCCAGCTTTGCTACAGGATGTGTTGTGCAGCTCTACTTACACTGCAGTGAAAGAGCCTAACCACAGTTCAATCAAAAAAAGTTAGGGTTTTTCAGAGACCTTTTTTTTCAGCAAAGTAATTATCTGTGACCAAGTTAAATGAGATACTTCATCACTAAGGTTAGACGGAAGTATTGGAAATCTTCAACAACTGTAAAATTTCACCCATTTTGAACCCATGATGAGTGACTCCTGGGGCATGAGCAAGCTACATATGAATGTTTTCATTTCTCATGGTAAAAATTATGTGGAGAGCCCACGACATGTGTTCAGTATATGACCGAAAATGCTACTTTGAGCTTAATTTGAAAAGAGTAAACGAGATTCAGGTTTTCAAAAAATTACTTCAGGCACCAGCATGTTACTTCGACTTGAGAGCAACGGAAGTGCAGGAAAGTGGAAAAATCCAAAATGGAAAATAGAAGTTCACAAGCCAAGAAGTCTGAAAGCTCAGGTGTTTTGTGAAATTGGTGCTTTACATTAAGCAAGTGGACAACATGACTTTCAGTAGAAAGTCAGCCCTTACTAGTAGCGGTATTCCCTGCTACATTTTACAGCTGGAAAGCCAGGATGTCTATCCTACCTCATCAGGTAGATGAGACCAGACAGCCAGACTAAATTTTATCCTACCTGCCCCACTTTAAACACTTCAAGAGTTTTATTACCTGTTGTAAAATACCATTATGATATGCTTACCAAGACCATCACATCTTCTTGTGGGAATTTTAGAAATAATTTGTGGCTGATCAGAATACTTCATGCAGAAAAATTTATTAAACCAAATATGAAACTAGCAGTAACGAGTATTCTTACGCAGCTACAAAATATGACAGCAGAACACTTTAGCCCTAACCATTTGGGTCTCAGTCAGAAATTGCTTTAGAGAACAGCAACACAAATTCTAAATTCTTTGTCCCTCTCTATTGAATTGCTTGTGTGCAGTTTTCAGCAATCTGTGAAAAACCAGGCTGAGATGGAAATAAGGAAAGAAAAGAAAAAAAGTTTGGAATTGTTGCATGGGTGGTTTTGATTAGAGTTGGCAGCCATTTTAAATGAGATGTATCTTCCCAAAGAAAAGACAATTTTACTCAGGGAAGATACCTTTGACTTGTGATGGGCAAATTTACTTAAAAATATAAGTGCTTATTGCATGCATTTTCAAACCTTTGAAGATCTCCCTCAATATCACTCCTCCTCTCAGAGGCAGTATGGGCATTTTTAAGTAGAGGTTTCTTTCTATTCTACATACACCACACCATCCCTGATTAAAGCTGATTATTTATTCCAGAGTGCATAGAACAATCAAAAGTCTGAGATTATTCAAGATGCCCAAAAATTTGCCCCATATATACCAATAGGGAAGGGAACCTTTTTAGACTATTTGTCAACCTCCTGCATTGAAGGCTTCCTGGAACCTGGACTATTCTATGTGCTTTTCCTGCTACATTAAAAGCAACCCAAATGTTTGAAAATATTTCTGTCTTAAAAAGCAGTGTTTCAGGGAACCCCTGTATTCTTATTCAAATGATCCAATTTATTCTGCTGGATTCTAAACATTTTTGGAAATTAGTCTCTTCAACTAATCTTTTCAACAGTGATATCACCAGTTATAGGTAGAACTTTCAAATTATTTTAAAGCACTGATTATGTGCTTTACACTACATCTGTAAAACAACAGATCAGGCTTGTCTCTGGTGTGAGTGATGTCAATCCTGTCAACAGTGGAGGAGACCTAATTTTGCCTGTAGTCTTGGCAAAAATTGAGCACATGCTGACTGCACCAGTACCTAAGTGGAAGCCATATAGCTGCACTAGCACAGTGTGGAGCCTGAGAAAATACATCTTGCCTTCTCAACAAGGCTTATGACCTTTGGGCTGCATGCCTGCTAGCCTTAGATACATGGCTCCTGCTTTGATGCCAGTTTGCACCTAGCTGGCTCAGAGCACAGGAAAAACAAACTTGAGCTTGCTTGCAAAATACCTCATGGATCTTTTGTCTGTCAGTTCAGCAGGGGAGAAGAAGAGCATCACAGTAGTCCCTTGAAATTGTCAGGAGATCTGATCCAAAGAACATACAAAATAAGTTAAAAAAAAAAAAGGAAAAATGCAAGTATCCTGGGAAAATTTTTCTTTCAGTGGATGTTACACAGTTGTTAACCCTTCCATTATCTGATTTCTTCACTGTTCCCCTTCTATTTCTCTATTCCACATTTGTGAGTATAAATTGCACTCCTACTAAATGCCAAGTTGCTGCAAGTTGAACAGCTTACACCCACATACACCTGTTTCCTGACCAACAAATACATGATATGTAACTTACACCATTGCTAACTTATGATTGAATTTGGCAGTGTTTTTATTCATTTAATAAATTTTTTATGTACTCTAGGGTCAATATATACATATGTGGCTCTCACTGGCTCTGGTCTCACTCCTTTAAAGCCTCCTTCACTGAAATATTAAATAGCTGGATTTGCAGAATCCCCAGGTATGACAGGACAGATACTACTGGTGCAGTTTAATGATGGGAGATGCAGCATTCATGGTTCAATGCATATGGCACAAGACTGGAGAATGACATTGGTATTTTCATACATCTATTTCCAAGTGGGCACCAAGTCTAGCTAATTCATGTTCAAACAAAGGGGTTAAAAAAGTAGGATAGGATTTTGCAACAGTGTAGAGGAGTGAGTATGAAAAAATGCCATCCAAGGACCATCTTCTGGTCTGGGCCTGAAACAGGGCAGAGTATGGGGCATAAAAATAGAAAGTCCTAAAAATAGAAGTTGCAGTGAAACGGTGGGAAAAAACCTGGACCTCAGCAAAACCTTTGACACTGTCTCCCACAGCAGACTCCTGGAAAAGCTGGCAGCCCATGGCTAGGAGAGGAGCACTCTTTTCTGGGTTCAGAACTGGCTGGATGGCCAGCCCAGAGAGTGATGGTGAATGGTGCTGCATCCAGCTGGGGCCAGTCACCAGTAGTGTCCCTCAGGGTCTGTGCTGGGGACAGTCCTGTTCAATATTCTCACTGATGATCCCATTAAGGGGATTGAGTCCACCATCAGCAAATTTGCAGATGACACTCAGCTGGGAGCATGTATCTATCTGTTGGAGGGTAGGAGAACTCTGCAAAGCAACCTGGACAGGCTGGATAGATGGGCTGAGTCCAATAACATGAAGTTTAACAAATCCAGCTGCCAAGTCCTGCACTTTGGCCACAACCACCCCCTGCAATGGTACAGGCTGGGGACAGTGTGGCTGGACAGTGCCCAGGTAGAAAGGGACCTGGGGGTCAACAGCCAACTGAATATCAGGCAGCAGTGTGCCAGGTGGCCAAAAAAGCCAGTGGCATCCTGGCCTGGAATAGTGAGGCCAGCAAGACCAGGGAAGTCATTCTTCCCCTCTACTCAGCACTGGTGAGGCAGCACTTTGAGCGCTGTGTCCAGTTCTGGGCCCCTCGGTTTAGGAAGGAAGTTGCTCAAACACATCCAAAGGAGGGCAACAAGGCAGATGAAGGGCTTGGAACACAAACCCTGTGAGGATCGGCTGAGGGAGCTGGGGTTGTTTAGCCTGGAAAAAAGGAGACTCAGGGGTGACCTTATCACTCTCTACAACTACCTGGGAGGTGGTTACAGTCAGGTGGGGGCTGGTCTCTTCTTCCAGGAAACAACTGACAGAACAAGAGGGCACAATCTTAAGCTGTGTGAAGGGAAGTTTAGGCTAGACATTAGGAAAAAAATTTTTCACTGAAAAAGTGATTGGGCACTCAAATTGTCTGCCCAGGAAGGTGGTGGAGTCACTGTTCCTGAAGATGTTTAAAAAAAGACTGGACGTGGCACTCAGTGCCATGGTTTAGTTGATAAGGTGGTGTTAGATCATAGGTAGGACTTGATAATCTCAAAGGTCTTTTCAAACCTAGTTAATTCTGTGTTTCTGTGATTCTGTGAATAATTTTGAAATGTCAAATTCAAACTTTAAAATGTAAAATCAAGCAAAGTAGTTCACTTTTTGTAGTGTATAAATAGAGAACAACCTCACTGTTTTCTTTATTTCTTCCGTGTGTTATCATGCTTACAATTTTCCATTCATATGAGCATAATGTTTCTGGAATGTATTGGTGCAATCTATTTAAAACAATTTTCCAATCAAGCTATATCCTAGAGATGGAAGTTAAATCTATATTTAAAGAAAAGAATTTAATATTCATCAGTGCATAAAATATAGTAGTTCCTGAAACTTATTTTAAACTCAATTGATCAACTTCACCATTAAATCCCTGTCAAACAACCATGCAAATGGATAGCTAGCTTTAATTCTTTTCCCATACCTTCATGTTAACTTTGTATATAGCAACATGCATGTGTTAATATACAAACATAATACATATTTATTTGTGGGGGCAAAAATCTAATGTAGGACATCAGTGATGATATTCAGTGATGGCTTCTACTCTTCAATCTGTTGTATTTCTGGAAAATATTTAATTGCTTCTTACATCTCTCCTGAGTTGGGAGGAGTTGTCATGGTCAATGATGTGACTGAAGCTCATCTAATCTGTGAAATGTCATATTTCAGACATGGCTTCTTTCCTGAAGTTGTGTTTATCATATCTCATTCTTGATCCATTCTGAAGCGGAAGGGATGGATTTGCATAAACCAGCCTCACACTTTAATGATTCTTCACAAAGTTGTAACTCTCCTCAATTTGATTGAGTCCACTCCTGGTCTAATTAATTTCTGGACCTAAACCTCAAAATTGTGTCTTTAAAACTGATGTGAGCTAAAGTTATGCACAAAGGATTACTTCAATCCTTGAAAGACTTGCCAGGTTTCCCTTTATAGTCAGTGATTCTTTTCTGGGGCACTAAGTACCCAACAAAACCCTCTTCAAGAGATCTTCTCTGTCTTTCCTGGCTGGAGAGAAATATGCTTCAGTCAATCTAAAGTTATCGTTTGTGCATAATCCTTTGGAAATGCCAATGGCAATCAGGAAAATGCAAGTGGTACCTTGAGCAGTTATGCTTGCTAGCACTTCCAGGAAAGCAGTACTCTTTTTCATACAAGAAACTCTGAAGAAAATAGTGATTCAACTCCTCAGCCCTTGAGAAGAGATTATTGGTGGACTAAAATTAAACACAGAAAAATAAATATACAGATTGGACAGGGAAAAAAATGATATAATTCTGTAAAAATAATAAGCTTGTTCATAAAAAAGATGTTTGGCCATAGTGGCTTCAAAGGCTCATGTGATGAACAATGTTTTATAGATGTTTTAGTAGAGTTATGCACTATCATCTTACTATATACTGCACTGAGTTGATAAAAAATGAGACATAAACATGTTGGCACAGCCCTGAGTTAGGAAGATTTTCTTGGGCACAGACTAAATTTGGTCACACGTAAGCACTATGTGAGTATGTTAGATCTGCATGAAGACTGTCACTGAAGGCGCACTTTTGAAGTTCAGGAGTTTCCTTGCTCTTCCTGCATCTGAGCAATAACGTAGCGGAAAGTGATGAGAAAAAAGGCAATAGCAGTGGAAGTGATTAACAGATCTGTGAATGTAATGAAATATATTTATGATCAGATCCTTAGGCTAGGATTGTCTGTATTTCATGTTAATTGTGCAGAAATGACTCTTGCCCAGGATGTAGGATGAAGGCAATAAACAACAGGATGAAGAAGACAGTGCATGAAGCAGACATGGAAACCCTTAGTATCACATATTTAGAGGCTGTTTAATAAATTGTAAATGGCAAAGGTTTTAAAGAGATTACAAATTGCCTCTCCTGCTTCTGGTTTCACTCTTACAAATTCAGTTGGGTTTGGTTCAATTATACTTGTCATGACAAGCTTTACAAGCATGTACAATGTGCAAAAGCAAATAAGTCCTTTGGATATCTTTAAAGAAGAGGTTTCCATTGAGGACAGGACTATGTAATTTGTTTGGAGTTTGGTGTTTACAGAATATTAATATTGCCTTGCTCTAGGTCAAACATTCACCATTACTTCCATACTGAAAATAAATTTAGCCCTGACATTCTACATTAATCCTCTTCTGTCCTGTGATCTGATCCATCATAATCTAAGGCCTATTCTATTATGAAAAAAGAGAGACATTTATTTTCAAATTCTTTGCTATTCCTGGTCTCTCTGACTACAAATTGCTCATTTGTCAGAGATCAAATAACAATATCAGGAGCACCAATGTGCCAAGCAAGTTTGCCAGAGAAGAAATACAGTAAAACTCACTATTTTCTGAATAATAACATTTTCTACCCTAAATTTTTTTGTAACTGGTATTTTTATACAGCCTTAAGATTTGCTCTGATATATCTGTGCAGTGAAATGATATTTTGCCCTGTATTGGTGTTTAAATACTTAGGCATCTCTCTTTTTTTAACATTTTGGCATAGTTTGTTTGTTCACTTCTCCTAGTAATTCCAATACTATGATTTTCAGTAAGGCTTTCACTTTGACTCATTTAAAAGAACAGATCCAAAGAGCTTGTTTCCAAAGTAAATTTTGATTTGGAGTCCTTTCCATGTAGGAGTAGACAAAACCCAAAACATAGTCCTGATGTGGAATAGAATTTCAGCGAACATGGAATGGATCTGGGAGAGAAAGCTTCCCTGCAGCTGGAAAATATGGCTCATGATTGCAACCTGCCTTCAGTCTCAAACACTGCAGAATTTACAGAGTTAATGCCATACTGTAATGAAGTGAGAAGAAACAGCAGCTAAGATCCACACATAGCAGATGAAAAGAAAGGAGGAAAAATATTTCTGTGATGATACCAAAACAAATTCATCACACCTATGCAAATATCAGTAGACATTTTTGTTGTTAGGCTATAACACACAATATTGTCGTGCAAATTTGGGATTCTTTATTTATGTATACATTTGAGGCAACAAGAGGAGAATGACTAAGTATTATTCAGGGAAAAGCAGTGTTGCTGTTTATCCTGTAGAACAGGAAGAAGATAATATTCTCTGAACTAATAGGTAGTGTTAAATCAGAGCATATTAGACCATCTTCTAGAATTTAATTCTTAGTGAAATAATTACATCATCCTTTTTCCCAAACAGGCAATCTAGACAGAAGTTGATTAAACTGCTCTCTAGTCAGACAATGAATCAGCGGCACAGCAGGAATATAGCTCTGTAGTCTTGAGATCCATGTACATACCCTTGTAATTGGATCAAACTCGAGGAAAAACACCCAGAAAATGAAACTGAAATAACTTAGGTCTCAACTCCTTCCATGTATGTCAGCTATATAAATTTCAAGTGTACTTCTTAAATTTAACCTTTTAATTATGTTAGTTGCAGCATTTTTATTCTTCCCTTATACTCTCTCAATGTCTCTGCTTTGCTCACAGCACACTAGTGAAACACATCTTTAGGCAAAACAAAATGACAACAACCCTGTAAACCATTTAAGCCAGTCAAAATATAAAATTCAACAGAAAACTTTTCAAGATTTCTACTAGGCCCTTCCTTTTTTCCCCATCTGGAATTGTGTTAGCTAGGCAGCCTTGCAGCAGTTCTAGTTCACTTTCTCTGGACCTCAAAACTGCTGCTAGGGCTCCCCTCTCACCCTACATCTCTGCAATCCACAGACGTTTATGAGACCTTACAGAAAGGATATACATCAAAAAAAACGATATCCATGAACTAAAAAAAAAACCCCAAACCAAAAAGTACATCTTCTTTGGGGTACCATTTTGAATTTTGTTCTTTCTTTTTAGCCCTTTTTTTCCCCCATTTTTTCCAAACAAGAAAATGCTATTGCCAACAAAAGCATTTCCCTCACTTCCATAACTGCCACACAACCTGGCAGACCTCTCATTCTCATATTTCATATTAACATTCTTTTGAATCTGAAGTGATGGAAAAACACCTTTACATGAGAGCTTTGACACTCCATGAAATTGAACCCCAGCAGCAGGACATTCATTCAGTGTGTAAAACCAGCCTTTATGGGGTGTGCTGCTGAAACCCCTGCCTTCAAATGACCTTACAGATCACTAAGATTTCACCAGCTCTGGAAGGGCTATCAAAACCATGATATTCTAAAAGAAAAATTACATTTTGAAAAACAGTGTCTTCCATCTCCCCCTTTCCCCTCCTTCCCCTCTGCCTATCCAGCTGTACAAAAAAAATTGTTTTGTTTTAAAAGTAGAGAGGAAGCTGTGAAAAACCCCCACACTTTTTTTACCACTCTGTCTAGACATAGACCAAATTGAATATAATAGATAATAATTTAAGAGTTGACACAGACGTAGCAATTTAGTGGCCTTAGAAGCGTGTGTGTTTGCACTATCACTTTGTAAAAGCCTTGGAAATTTTGCTGACCATCTACAACCAATTCTTTGTTTAAGGATGATAAAGCACAAATTCAATACATACCTGACTAAGGATAGGGCAATAAAAGCAGAAGGAAAGCAATTGATCTCCATTCAGGAGGCACTTCACAAATTACAAGTCACTTGGCTCTGGGAAAGGCAGTCTGATGACCTACCGCTTGACCTAATTGCATGGTTCCTTAAAAAAACCCCTAAAGGTGGGGGCTGTTTACTAGGCCAAGGACCAAATTTTCAAAGGTAAGTAGCACAGTGCTAAGCACTGAAGGACCTTTCTGCATGGATCTAGCCACATGGTGAAGATTATAATCTTCAAATTAAAAGCCCAGGATGAAAAGTCCCATTTTGGTGTTGCTTTCCAGTTTATTTTTGATTTTGTTTTGGTTTTGTTTGGTTTGGGTTTGGTGTTTTTGTAGGTTTTTTGGGGTTTTTTTTCCTGTTCATAATGGCAGCAAAAGCAGAAGGTCATCGTGTCTTTGTTGGGCAGTGGACCTAGGATGCAGAAGATCTCAATTTCCCACACTGTGTAAAACAGAACTTCACTTCTGATGCTACCAAATCCTCCCTTGCCACCAACATGTTTTTATAAACAGTGGGAGACTGACTCAGAAGTTAGAGATACTCTCTTATCCTCTGATTGTTAATAATGTGGAGTTCAGTCTGAGATAAAATTTGAGAGTAAAATAAATACAAGACTTGTTAGACAAGAGTGAGATGCAGAAAACATAACAGTGAGCTCCTTGCCCTTTTCATCTCCATTATTCCTGAACACACTGGGAATTTCACTTGTTCTGATGGGGCAGACAAAAAACTGGGAGGAGTTCTTGATTCTCTTGAAGGCAAAGAGGCCCCAACAGATTAGAGGAATGGGCAATCAACAATATGAAGTTCAACAAGGGAAGCTGTTGGATTTTGCACCTGGGATGGGGCAACCCTGGATGTATGGGCAAACTGGGGAATGAGAGGCTGCAGAGCAGTGCTGTGAAAAGGGAGGTGTCCTGGTCACTGCAAGACGGATATGAGCCAGCAGTGCCCTGGCAGCCAGGAGGGCCAACCATGTCCTGGGGTGCATCAGGCACAGCCTTGTAAGCCAGGCAAGGGAAGGGATTGTCCTGCTCTGCTCTGCACTGGGGCAGCCTCACCTCGAGTGCTGGGGGCAGTTTTGGGCACCACAACATAAGAAAGACATTAAACTATTAGAGAATGTCCATGAGGATGACAAAGGTCCTGGAGGGGGAAGCCGTATGAGGGCTGGAGCCACTTAGCCTGTTCAGCCTGGAGAAGAGGAGCCTGAGGGGAGACCTCATCACAGTCTTCACCTTCCTTGTGAAGGGAGGAGGAGGGGCAGACGCCGATCTCTCTGTGGTGACCAGTGACGGGACTCAAGTAAATGGCCTGAAGTTTTGTCAGGGGAGGTTTTCGTTGGATACCAAAAAAAGATTCTTCACCCAGAGGGCCCTTGGGAACTGGAAAAGGTTCCATGGGGAAGTGGTCACAGCACCAAGCCTGAAAGAGTTTAAGAAGTGTTTGGACAATCCTCTTGGGCACATGTGATTCTTGGAGATTGTGCTGTGCAGAGCCAAGAGTTGGACTCAATGATCCTTATGGGTCTCTTCCAACCCAGCTTACTCCATGATTCTGTGTGTGACTTTAGATGCTTCCAAAACTGCTAAGTAGGATCTCTTAGTATTTAGAAATTGGAAGAAAAATGGGGAATTGAGTACTGTGCTCATCTCCAGAGTATCCAATATAGGGAGGACATAGACCTGAAGGCTGGATCAACTCTTTTATGGACACAGATTAAGATAGGTGAAGTTGTTCAGTCTGGGAAAGAGAAGGCTACAAGGAAACTTAGAGCCTTTTTTCAATACCAATAGCATGGTAATTATGTGAAAAATACAAATTGCCCTGCTTTTGTCAAAATTTTACTTCTTGACAGTGAAGAAAGTGTTTAAGCTTCTTCTGGCATTATAAAAGTGCTCCATGAAACTCAGACAGTGGTAGGCTGCACACCAATTGTATGCCTTGTTTTCATTGTAGACACATTGCTTCAGCCTGTAAAATTCACTGATGCCCCAAAAAGGGCGCACTGCATAAAAGGCCAGAGTGAAAACTATATTGGGTAACTGTGATCAGTAGTTTCTCAGACTATATGTAGAAAACTTCTTCCTTCAAGGTGTAAAATAATGGCTAACAAAGGTATCAGAAAATTTTCACTCCTGCTGTCTCTGAACTTCATTTTGTCAGACTGGTGAGCTGTGGAAAGCTTTTATTTCCTTTAGCCATTGTCACAGGAAGGACATGACATGTTCATAACCTGATTTTCAAGGCCAATGCTGCACATTTTGTTTTGGAAAATAAAATATTTGTCTTATAGCAGAGTATAACATCTCTTGTTCCAGTCAACAAAATCTAATAGGAAATGGATTTGACCTCTTTATTTGACACCATATTTTGGGGATCTGTATCCCAGTCCAACATAAAAACCATTAAATGTATCTTTTTTGATGCAATGTGATCATCAATAACAATTCCCTGGCATTTTTTTCTCTGTACTTAATTCTGTGTGTTTGCACAGACAACTGTAACTCATTTGTATCTTACAGAACAAATTTTTAAAATTCTAGAGCATCTTTATATTCTGAATGTCATGAAAAACAAGGAACTTTCAGCTTCATATTCTGAATGTCATGAAAAACAAGTAAGACCTGCTAAAATGAAGTCAGAAAATTGCCATAGATTCAAGAATCAAGATTCAAAATTATTTTGAGATGTGAGCTACTTAATCATCTACCTTCTCCAAATCTGGTTCTGTTTTGTTTTTTTTTTTCCCTGTCAATCTTTCATTTTGCCAATAACAGCAAACAAGTACCAAAAGACTGAATCTTTGATCAGTTTGAATTTGGCGACCTTGGCCTAAACAATAATATAGATTAATTTAGCTACAGAGAAAGGAACTGGCTAGGTAGTTCTAAAATGCCACATATTTCATCCTGCTGCAAAGAAAATGTAGGACTTTTGCTACCCATCACCACTTTACAAAAGACACATCCTATTGAAAGCTGGCTGATGAAATCTTATTGATTACTGAAATGCCATTGATATTTTGCCACTGTATCCATCAGTTCCACAGATATACTAATGCCAAGCTGTCCTTGCATGAAGCCAGATTTCTGGATTGTCTCAAAGTTAGGCTGTGGTGGTAGCTGGTGGATGAGCTTCTTTGTATCCACAGAGTAAAGGTACACCATTTCTGAACTGTCAGCCTCTTGGTGTGCTCCTGTGCCTCCCACCATCATGGGAGGATGCTGTTGCCTCTACCTTAGCCTTCAGTCACTCCAGGCAGTCTTATTCCAGTCAAATAGCTTTCTTTCAGAAGAAGTTGTTTGTTTGATTCTTGAATTGTCTCTTGTTTTCAAAAAACAGAGGGATTTTTTTTTTTACTTGAAAGATGCTAGAAAATGAGTCACACTACATGCATGTGAATACCTGTCTGGCGGTTTTCTACTATGAAATGTCTAGTGCGGAGAATGTAGGGAGAGCAGAGGATGTTGTTGAACATCTCTGACAAGAGACAATGAGAAAATTCAAACATGGTGGTGTTACATGGTGCCAAATTGGAACCAAATGGGATTTTAATTAAGGTGAGCACACTAAACAGGAAAATACCTATTTTGTCAGGGCTGGTGTGTGGGAGAATAGATTGTCGGAGAATAGGAATGGGGCTGCGGCTGTATAAAATAGGTAAACAGCCTTGAAGGAGAAGAAGCATGGAATACTGATCTGTTTTGGCTAATCACAAAAGAGGAAAAGAGCACACAGGTATTATGCATGTGAGAAAAAAGGTATAAAAAGTTGTACTGGGGAATAAGAAAGAGCTGATGCTTGCTACCATTTTTAGCATCATTTGTGTGTCTGCAGTCACTGGTATAGGGAACTTGGATTATGAGTCTCCAGTGCTCCTAAAACCTGCACTGAGGTACTTCCTTTCTGCATAAATGGTATGCTTGCACTGGAAAATAGCAAATTTTCTGAGGCATTTTCACAGATGATTAATCTCTGTTGCTCACAGAGGCACGTCCAGCTGTATATCACATTGTTTTACTTTCATTAATGTTTATCAGAAGTATAAATGCCTGATATCAATGTGAACTTAAAAAGTTTGGACTGTCTGCTTTGTAGAAAATGAAAAGTGTATTTTAAAAGTAGAATGAAATAAGGGCTTTGCTAACACCATCTTGATTCTGTAGGCTTCCTATTCATGCAGACACAAAAGAAAGCAGTTGCTTTAGTAAGTGTTTTTCTGGTCTTGCACGATGTTAATTCATTCTGTGCTCTACCAGATGTGCTATGTTTCATTTCCAACCAGGTTTCCATCTGTCCAGAAGGCTGGACTTTGAAGGATCTCATTACTGTGGGATGGGCTGCTACTCATTTTGAGTAAAAGGTAGGAAAGTATGAAAGTGGAAAACCAAGAAATTTTAAAAGCCCCCAAAACCAAAAAGAAAAACCTAAACAAAGCAACATTAAAAAACCCCTCAAAAAAACCAAAAACCACCCCCCCCCCCCAAAAAAAAAAGCCAAAACAAAAACCCCACAATCTTTTCCAAAGATTCAAAAAGTGAATGTAGAGGATTGTGTGCAATATTATAGGGAGACCTTGAACAATATATGAAATTAGGTGTTTGGTCTGAATTCAATGAAAGATAATGAAGGGTTTTGATATGATAATCCCACTTAAATGGTTATAGAGTGGGGGGTGTATGTGTGTGTGATCTGTGAGGGGAGGAGGATGTTTCAATATGCTAGCCAGCCAATTCTGTTCTCAGTAAAGTGTCAGATCGGCTGTTTTGCTAAAGATAAATTTTTCACGTTCCAAATATTCTGAGAGAAAATAAATTATATGAATAGCAAGATGTGTGGTGATTTGCACATTATCCAAGCCATTGAGTTATTCCTGACTGTCCCTATTCTAGTTCTTGATTTGTAGGCCAGCTACGCTCTGCAGCTGGAGCAAATTATATCAACAGAAGTGCTGATGTGACCACAAGTTGACAAAAGGACATGATTTCTAGTAGCAGAAAAGCAACTAGATTTTATGAAATTGTATCTAATAATGTTGTTTAACTCATGGATCTTGCATCTGACGTCTACTTTTTATCCAGTCCTTTCAGCAGCCCTTTGTTAGCAGTCACTCAGAAGAGGAAATAAAATGTAGCCATTGAAATAAAAATTGCTCTCCGCTTTTTAATAGCTCAGCTGCAAGCTCTATTGTTTTCTTTAATGGATTGTATAACTGAAGTCTTTCCTCATGACTATACTCATTTGGCTTCCGTGTTTCCAAAGTAAACTACAGTATCTTGGAGTTCCAAAGCAAAGGATTCAAAGGGAGCGATGAAAGGATGAAAGGGTTTTTATATGCACAGATTGCAAACTACTGGAAATAATGTGGCTCAGGAGCCAGAAAAGTGACTGAAAGTCAAGAATTTCTGTAGTATTTCCATTTCTGACACTGACTCACTCTGTGCCTTTGGTTATTAAACTCAGCCCTTCCAGCTCTCAATTTCCCAGCCTGAAGGGGTTTAACAATAGCCACCCAATCCAAAGACAAGTAGTGAGTGTGAGTATTTGTACTTTGAGAGTGGTGTCAAGTAAAAGAAAAGTGAAATACTCCTCCATTATATTTCTATATCATATAGGAAAAGTTCTCTCATAAGCTAGTGTTTATCCAAATCTGCCAACAGTATCACACAATTAAAGAAAAAGGATGAAGAAGTAGAAAAACGGGTAAAGAAAGCATTGTCTTACTGTTCTCTACCCACCTAACCACAGTTACAGGAGACTTAATGTGGAGGCCCTGGGGGGCATCCCCTAAGTTAGGGAGACACAAGAATCTTCCCATTGGCTCTTTCTCCTGTTCCTGAGCCACTCCCTCCCTATTCCCTGACTGGCCCTCATCTTTGTACTGCCCGAGACCAGGGTCAGCCCCCAGGCCGCTGGGGAGAAAAAACTGGACCTCCATGTGTGTGCCGGGGACCTGAACATCTTCCTGTGCGGCTGAATTAAACATCTGTGCATATTATGCAAAGGCCCTTTTTGCTTCTTTACCTTGGACCTTACTAACAGCAATTCAAGCTGCATCAACTTAAATTACTCTTGAAGTTCTATCACTGCCTCATTGCATAACTTTTTTCACACGTGTTTTGTTCCTATGATGATTTCCCAGGTGACTGTCTTTGGGAATTTGTACAGAGCCTGGCACGATGGCTTTCAATGCTAAACAAAGCAGTAATCTGATAGAAGTATAAAGAATAATGTATGAGGGTTAAATGGGATAAAACCCATAATTTTCAGTAATCTCTCTATAAAAATTTGGAGAGCTCTTGTAAGATGAAAGAATCCTGTGAAACATCTAAGAATGAAATCACTGTGTTACTAGTAAAAAATGTGATTAATTTTGAGAGAGAACTTAGAGTGGCAAAAATTCATCCAAGATTTGTGAAGTCATTTTCTGCCAAGTAACCCAAAGCAGCTGAAAAATTAATTGACAGGTAATATGAACATTCAATGGTGATGAAGTAAAAAACCAGAGAGAATCAGTCATCAGTTCCAGTATCATTTGAATTGACTCCCCATATCTTAAACTTGGAAGAATCCTGTGTTATCTCTGTGGCCTTTTGAGACTGCTTTTTGGAGAGTGAATTACATATATCCTTTAAAGAATTTGGGAAAAGTTTTCTTTTTGCCACTGTCTCAAATGTGCTTGTGCCTTGTAAGTGTGTTTAGCAAAATGAAAAAAAAGGCCTTATTAAATCATCGAGTGCTAAGAATTCTTTCAGCTGTGGAAGACACACAATGCGCCTTGCAGCTAAAACAAATCGTACAGTATAACCTGCTAAGGATGTAATTGAGATACATGTAATCATTAACCTTGGAACAGACTGGGAATCAGTTAATGAATCAAATCAATACCCTCTCAACTGATCTATAATAATTTGAAAGAAATAAAAAATTTAACAGTTGCTGTATGTGAGATTATCATGGGCTGCAATTAACCAGCCTCTGGGAGACTATGTTACCTAGTTACCAGAGGGTAAGTGTAATTTCCGCAGATATTTTGGAAAGACTGTTATAATGGCAGGTGCCAGACAATAAAAAATGGGTCAGAAGAGACTTTAGGTACTAGCTTTAGCTAGGTCATCTTTCTGTCTCTCCATGTAGCACTTCTCCTCCTGATGTTTTGCACTGTTATAGCTGCTGACTGATGAAGATATTTCAATAGCCTCTCTGCTGAATGTATCAGTTACAAAAACTATTGAAATGTTATCTTTATTTTAAATACTGCTATCTTTTTAGAGCTCACTGATTTGGGCTTTTTTCAAGGTGTAAAAGAAGGCTACAATATATGCTCAAAGCTGTGCAGTTTTTACAAAGAGTGAATTTCTTTGAAATATCCACTGGCCAAAGGAATAAATACAAATGAGAAATAAGATTTAAAAATACATGGGGAATATATGTGCCTAGGTGGCAAAAGTTAACGAGCCTTTTTTGTAACACTAAATAGGGTAGAAGGAGGAAAAAAATGCTGTTGTTTGCCTCCACAGCATGTACTCAGTGATACCCGTGCACAGTAGGATAGTTAGTTAGCTACACATGCAAAGTAGAAAGCAGATGGTATGGTTAGTATAGATCACAGGAACATGAGTATCTGTGAGCGTGCATGTCTTTGTATGTTCGTGTGTAAATCAGCAAGGAGTTTGACATTGACATACTCCATCAAGTCTAGTTTATAAGGAACAAGTAGTGCAACATTCTGTGCATCTGGCAACTTAACTAGCTCTGTCAATCTGTGGATACTGCTGACATTGTACTATTAGCATCACTTCCATCTGTTTTGTTTATATAGGGCTTGATTTACTTTCACCATGTGAATTGATAGTGAGTAGAAATGTCCAAAAGTCTCTGGATCCAATTAAACTTACAGCGTATTGTGTTTCACAGTATTATGAAAAAGGAGAGCATGGTTGCAAAGATTGTTACCTGTTCCTTCAATGGGAAATATCAATGTATATTGTGGAACACAGAGGCATGTTAGTAGATCATAAGAAGCTATTTCTCTGTGACATATTTAGCTCTTGTTCATTTTCCTATCTTCTGAGATAAGGAAATTATTTTTGAGACAGGAGTCTGTTCTGGTAATTCATAGTTGGACTAGTCAACCTTGTGTAGAATGCTTTTTCCTCTTTGATATTTCCTTCCTGCCACTTGATGCTTTAAATTAAACCATGTCAATGATCTCTCTGACAGATATCGCTTCCCAGAACCACAGTAACAGAAGCTTAATCTCCTTTTCCCTGTCCCCTTCATTACTATAAGTGCAAACAATAGGAGTGTTCTAGCTTAAGTAAAGCTTCTAATTTACCCTAATTTTCTGCACTCACCGCTGACTTCAACTACCTCTAAATGAATAAGGGAAACCAAACATATTGTTTGGTTTTTGTAAATGGTGACAGAACATGAAAATGAGTTATTCAACTGAAATAAAAGGCATACTAGATGAGTATATTAAGCAAACTGGAATTTAAGCAGGTTGGATAATCTTCAATACATGTAATGGAATAGAATATTTTCTGGCCCTGCATTGTCGAGTCTACACTTTCATATATCATATAAAGAAACAGTCAAAATTCTATTTAGGAGAAATAATTAATTACTTGGAGGAAACACTGACATCTGTCAAAAAAACCTGTTTTAAATAATACATGTTTTCCTTAAACAGCATCCTGTACAATCCTATCTTCAAAATTTAGAATATGCTTTATCAGAAATTTAGCCATGCAACAACTGTTTACTGGAAACTCATTCAAGCTGGATATGAAAGTAGCTGTTATGAAAATACAATGTTTTCCCATGGTATTTGGTACAATCACTAGCTCTTCTTCTCACAGAGGACTTTAACTTACAAGATGTCTTCTGGCAAAACAATACTGTAGAGACAAAACAGTCCAGGAGGTTCCTATAGTATGTGAAAAATAAACCCCTGAGATAACTGGTGAGTGACTCAAGCAGGGAAAGTACTAGCAGGTGATTAGGGACAGAGAAGGGCTTGTGGGTCATGTGGTAGTTCAAGGGAATCCTGGGAACAGCAATGTTATAAAACTAGATTGTTTTCAGTCTCAGATAAGTAGGGAGAGAGGTCAGCAGAGTTGCAGCCTTGGACTTCTGGAGGGCAGACAGAGTACCTCAGGAGGCAGTCCTTAAGGGTCAAAGAGTCCAGGAAGGCCCAGTGTGTGTTAAGAAGGAACAGCTGCAGGAGTAGGCTATCCCCAAATGATGCCAAATGGTGCCAAATGATGAGCCAGCAGGGAAGAGGACTAACCTATCTGGACAGAGAATTTTGGTTGTAACACAGGGGGAAAAGGAGAGGTTTTGACCTTTGGAAGAAGGAACAGGCAGTTTTAGAGAACAACAAGGGTGTTGTGAAGTTATGCAGGGTGAGAATTAGAAAGGCCTAATCCCAACTAAAAGTTAATCTGGGTACTGCCATAAAAGACAGTAAAAAATATTTCTATATATACATTAGCATCAATAGCATTTCTATATACATTAGCATTTCTATATACATTAGCATCAAAAGGATGGCTAAGTGGAATCTCCAGTCTTTATTGGATGTGAGAGAAACATAGTGAGAAAGGATGAGGAAAAGGCTGAAAGGCTTCTTTGCCTGAGTCTTTGCTAGGAAGCCAAATTGTTCTGGGGTACCCAGCTTTCTGAGCAAAAAAGCAGGCACAGGAAGAGAAATGAAACCTCCATAATCCAAGGGGAAATGGTCAGCAGCCTGTTATGCCACTGAGATCCACAGAAGTCCATGTGGCCAGACAGAATGCTCCCTAGGGTACCGAGGGCCAGGTGGTGAACAGATCCCAATCCAGTTGTCAGAGGATCACAAGGGGCCAGTTGTGGGCAGTTTTATTGATGATCACTATGAAGGGATCAAGGGCATCCTCAGTCAATTTGTGGATGACCCCAGTGTGGGTGGGCGTGTTGATCTGCTGGAGGGTAAGAATGTTCTGCTGAGGGATCCAGAGGGACCAGTGGTATGAGATCTCACAAGGACAAGTGATGGTTTCTGCTGTGGTTCACAACAACCCCTGCAGTACTACAGGCTGGGGCAGTGGCTGGAAAGCTGCTCAGCAGCAAGGACCTGAGGTGCCAGTCAACAGGGGCTGAACATGAGCCAGTGGGGGCCCAGGGGACCAATAAAGCCAAGGGTATCCTGGCTTGGGTTAGCAATAGTGGGACCAGGGCAGTGACCGTCCCCTCGTACTGGGCGGTAGTGAGGTTGCTTCGCAAGGGCTGGGTTCAGTTTTGGGCATCTCACTGCAAGAAGGACATTGAGGTGCTTCAGTGAGTCCAGAGGAGGGAAATGGAGCTGGGGAAGGGCCTGGAAAACGAGTCTGGTGGGGAGCAACTGAAGGAATTAGAGTGGTTTAGCCTGGGCAAAAGAAGGCTCAGAGGTGACCTCCTGAATCTCTCCAACTGCTTAAAAGGACGGTGTAGGCAGGTGAGGTCTGTTCTGCCAAGTAACAAGTGACGGAACAACAGTTAATGGGCTCAAGTTGTGATAGGTGTGGTTTATCTGATCCACACATTTCATGATTTTCTTTATTCCAACCACACTAATAAACCTCTCTTGTTCACTGGTTGGGTGAACTTCATAGAGTAACCTTCTGTCAGAATATTCTGCTTTCTTTTCTCCCACAGGCAAATTATTATGGCGCCCAGAATAGTTAGTTCAATGAAATGACATCCCTTTAGCCCAACAGTTGATACTCAAGACATATTTGATGCTCTGCTATCATAGTTCAACCAAATCACCTGCAGGCAAATGTCTTTCCCTCTCTTGGAGGAAGGAAACAAAAACCTTTTTTTAATAAACTTCAAATCTGAGACACAGCTCTCCTAGAAGATTAGCATCGTATTTGTTACTAATAAGTCAGAGTGAGCTATCATTCTTTGTCCAGTGTTTAAAAATGCCACAGTGAAAATTGCAGTGGAAAAAAGAAGATCCACCCTAAGCCAAAGATCTGCTGAAGTCCTCTTTCAGATACCAGATGTTCATCCTGAGGTGAGTGGCTATGTCATGGCTATGATAAATTTGGAGATCTGATACTCAAGTGCAATATATGACCTAAATTGGGAACAACAGGCAAAGTACAGGAAGACTGAATTGCATACATTTAGATATTTAAACACGATTTTGATTTTCAAAGTTCTTAAAAAAAATTCTACATTTGAAGGCACCCAGATCTCCTACTGGCTCAATTTCAGGCAGTGCATTTTGATGTGACAAGACTAGGACATACTCCTCTGGTTGCCAGGTATCATTCCAGGCAAGATCCAGATTTCCTTGAGTTTCTTCATTTAGTCATTATTTCACTTCAGCTATTTACAGAAACCTTTCAGCAGGAAAGACAGCCTCTGCTCTGACCATCAGAGCATAACACAGTTATTTTATTCTCTCTCCATCACGTCACCATTGATTGTACTGGGGTGGAGAGAGAAAGCAGGCACTCATTGGTCTTTACTTCATAAGCTTGTTATTAATACCTTAAGCAATGGAGGCAAAAGTTGACATCTGCCATTTGAGAATGAATTCTGCACCCTATCCAAATAGCCATCAAAGGAATACAGAAGGGAAAAATGTGTAGTATATACAATTTATAGGACCGCTCTCCATTAGCATTAGTCTTTTCCCTTTTCGCTTTCCCTAAAACATGCAATTGCAAAAAAGGGAGTCTTACTACAACATTCAGGAACATGATTTTCACATGTACCAATACAGGGTGTTCAGAATCAGGGTAGAATTTTTAAAGTATCTTTCTATATATATTTTCTATGCAGCTGACATAGTACGTAAGCTTTTGAAAGGATGGATAGTTGGTAGTATTTTTTTTTTCTTATCTCCAATATGATACCTAAAGAGTATATTTAAAATATGGGTTTCAATATGAATGAAGAAGAGGAAGCTCAAACTCCCATACAGTCCTTAGATACAGCACATAGGCACCTCCATGACATCCCTCATTGTAGCTGGATTCAGTCTGTGCAATGAAACATCAAGTACTTCACACGTGTCAGGTACAGTTTAAGTCAATCATCCAGGGATGAAGGTCATGGGTTGGGACTTTGTCTCTGGACATTCAGCTCTTTCTTTTTTTTTGTCTGGAAATATACAATTCTCATGCACTGTTTTCCAGTGGCTGATCTGAACCTACTCAATCAAAATCTTCAGGTGTGGCATATGATGGGACTGTTATTTTTTGAATGCATTCCCATAACTACTCCAGAGCTGTGTTTTCTCCAAAGAGCACAATTACCAGCAGAAAATTCACTCAAACTCAACTGAAATACAGTTTTCACTAAACTTATTAGGAAATAAAGGGGGATATAATTCCCTGAAAAGGAGGAAGTAGTTTAGTTGGGACACACAGGACTGCAGAAACTTTATGGAAACATTAATAATTTTTTGCCTTTGCAATTCCATGCTTTCCATATTTAAGAAGGAACAAAACACTAGTCATCCTACATCTCTGAGTAATAAATGAATAGAAAATTGTTTGAGGCCCACAGGTAAAAGGCAACATAGAATCCCAACAAAATTATTGTGCCATTATTGTTTTATAGTGTATTATAGGCAAGATAAGCGCTCATAACCTGAAGCTAACACAGAGTTATTATTTTTTGTAACTTAATAATGAGCATATGGCCAAAAAAGGAAATCAAAACAGTTTCCATGAAAACAAAGATCTGCAAATGCACAGAATAAAGTTAGTTGTAAAATGAAATGTGGGTTCCTGCAGTTTCTAAAGCACAAGCTCCAGGTTTCTATTTATTCATCTGCTGTTATTTATTCCTACTTCATCAACCTGCTTTCACTCCTGTGTAAGAGTATGCCATTGCTGTTGTGTCTTCTGCATGGATGTTTAGTGTACAGAAATTCTGCAGATGAGACGTTTGGCAAATATTTGTGTTTGGTTCTGAAAAAAAGGTAAAAAGAAGCCTGATACCCCCTACAATATACAACTATAGCAAAAAAAAGTGCAGCTCAGGATTGAGACCTCCAATGTGACTATTCTATTTAGTAGATTACAAACTACATCAGGCAGTGGTGGCTTAAGAGCGCAATATCATGACAAGTAGTGCAACATGTCTTTCCAAAAAGTGGAAAACTAACCATGAGTAACGTGTGACATGATGATCACGGTTGTCCTTAATGAAACAGCAGATGAAATCCTTCATGACCTGATTCTGGCCTCCAAGGTCAAGGGGGTCTTCCCACTCTACTTTCTCCTATATATTGAAAGAAAGTGGCAGCAGCCCAACAGCAGCCCTTACAGTGGGCTGTGTTTAGAAAATTCTAGTATGCTTTAGCTCTTAGAAGGGTACATTTTTCTTGTAGTACAGGCTTGATACAGGCAGGCAGCTACTTACACCTAAAAGATGGGAAGGACAACTACACTTAAATACATGGAGGAAGGTGATGGTATCTTCATATTTTGATATTTACAGATATTACTATGGCAGGTCCTTGCAGGCTTTTATTAGGCATTGTGTTCTTGCTGAAGCCTCTATAGGAGACTCATTTGGGAGGGTTGCAGGGTGCTTTTTTCCCTATGTTTAACAGCACAATTGAAATTGTTCCATGTGTGTATGATTCTTTCAAAGGAGAAAAAATAGTTTGTTATTATGGAGTGAAGATGTTTCTGGAAAAGCTTTTAAAGATATGAAAAGATAACAGGTAAATGAAAATGACAAAGCATGCACCAGTTCCAGATATAAACTAATCACTTTCAAAGAATGGAGTTTTCAGAACTCAGAGAAAACAGCTGCAGCCAACATTCTAACCTCTGAACCTGGTACTCATTCTGAGTGAGAGGAATGTTTCATTACCTAAAGAGTCTAAGCCTCAACACCAATGGGGCCTGATGAAATTCAGGCTTTCTAGTGAGCTCTAGACTAATTAGGATGGAATCTAATTGAGCCGTCATTGAGTGTTTAAACAATATAAGCTACTCACATTTAACCACATGGGTGAGTTTACAAGTTTTGAAATTTAAAAGAATAAATACTTGAAAGATCTACCCAAACTATCTGTATACTCCTGATGTCATCATGATAATGCCTGCTGCCATGGACCCAGGAGAATTCTGTCTGTTTCTAAAAGATATAAATATTTTTTGAGGAATGCATAGAGAGATCTAGATACATGGGCGTGTACTGTATTTATACATTTACTATTTTTTTATGACAGGTTTGAAATATATAAGAAATATCTGTGAAGAGATAATTTGCATTTTTTACTCCATTGCCACAGAAAAGAGAAATAAGGATGAAGAGAAGAAAGAAGAAGATCCCGTCTCTAGGCTGTTCTTTTTATCCTTCTATTTTCTTTTTAAATTCTACATTTACTTACAGGTAAAGTAAGACTAGCTGTCCCTGTAGGAATAATTCATTAGTTTACAAAACCTATGTTTTGCAACAGCAGCTGAACTCTTCCATTTGTTTAAAAGACTCTAAATTAACAAAAATGGACACTCTTCTCTGAATATTTTCTACTTTCAAAAGTTTAATTTATGCTATCTCTGAACCTCAATGCATCACTTTCAAATCTGGCAAAATTGCTTCCTCTGTGAAAAGGAAGAAATATTTCTCAATTTCTCTCACTTTTCTATATATTTATACATCCGTATTTATCTAACTCCATTTTATAAAAAAATTATAAAAGTTTTAAACTTTGCTACACATGTGCCGGCATTTGGACTGACTACTTCCTGGATGTCTGCAGTATTTGACTGCAGGAACTCTCCATTTGAAAATTCCTCTGATATAAAATGTGTGGGTATGTGTAAGGGAAAAAAAGAGAGCAGTTTTTTTTAATTGTATAAATGTGCTGGCTGATTAAAGCCAGGATGGAGCCTTAGTAATTTTAGAGCATATTTTTCATTTAAAAAAAAAAGCCACAAAGAAAAATGTTGGACAACTCAACAATTTTGACAATTTACTATTTAATATTAACTCAACTCAATTTTAACTATTTACTGAATTATAGATTTCTATCTATCTATCTATCTATCTATCTATCTATCTATCTATCTATCTATCTACCTACCTACCTACCTACCTACCTACCTACCTAGTGTGCCTCTATCTGATTTTCTTAAGCCTCGGGTTTCCTACAATGTTAGCAAGGTACTATAATCGTACCTTATTTGAGCAAAGCAATAGTGATTTTGATTATTTCTTATGTACCTCAAAGAGCAACTTGACTAAGTACCTCTTATTCTTTCATTCATTTAATGAAAGTGCATCCTAATTTGGAGCTAATTCTCATTTTTCTCTTCCTAAGTTAAATTCAGCAAATTGCCACAGCCACAGATCTCATTCACTGGAATAATAACCAAGATAATATTTTATTCTTAACATCTACAATTTAAAATATTATTTCCCCTTCTAATAATTTCTACAGATTTTTACTGAGGTTTGGATTTTGAAAAGACACTCTGCGTTGCCTTGCAAATATACTAACACATGATAAAATTCTCATATTGTATTAAAATTTCTTGACTTCAAAGTTTGGTTAAAACATTAAATGTCCGTGGTAGTTAGCTGAGGTTTCATTGGATTTCCTTATGAGCTCCTAAGCTTCTTGACAGTTTCTTGATCTACCTTGATTAAAGATCTAAGGTATGATTGATAGTGAGATCTGGCTGGATGTTCCTGACAGCCTCTTCAATCAAAATCTCCCTTATCTGAGAGTGTCTCTGATATTCTTAATATTCCATATTATAAAATTTACAAAGATTCAAATAGAGACATCTGGCTCATTAGAAGAGTGATGACTCTCAAGTGAACTACCAGCCAGAATCCCAACTAGACGGATCATGCTCTGTCAGCCCAGATGGTAAACGCCTGAAATCTTTGACTACAGACAAGTCGAGCAAATAAACAGCTACTTCTGTATCCCTTCTATATCACTAAACTTACAGTCCCACCCTTTGTTTTAGAACAAGACTTCAACGTACAAGCAATATGTGTGTCATACGAATGCGAGTTACTTCTCATCTACACCCACTCATACTTCCTTCCTAATAGCAAGTTGTTCAAAAATACCATGTCAGCAGCCCCTTTCCTGCTGCTTCACAGGGAAAAAAAAAAATCAAATTCCCTGTCCACTGGTTCATTTTACCCAGTGAACTAAACTTGTGTATTTGGCCCTTAACAAGGCTACATCTTCCTGATTGTGAGTGAAACACTCATCAACACAATGTAATGTGACTTCATTTAGTAGTAGCAGCTGCAGAAGCAGTCAAGAATAGAGTTTTGGACAATCAGAGGAGGACTGCAAAAATATTTCACTCTTGACGTTTAGGAAGGGGGATTTTTTTCTGGGAAAGTTTTAATTTTGGCATTATTTAATTTCTGTTCAGTTGTCTGCATCAAATTAAATTTCAAAAAATAGAAGAAAATGTTTTGCCTGGGTTGAACAAAACACATTATTTTACCAACAAGATACATCATCTATTTTTAAATTTAAAGTCACTTCAAGTGTAATTTAGTTACTTTTTATGGGAGTTCAAAGCAAAATCCTGATACATGTAATTTTGAAAATATGCAGGTATCCCCAAATTCTGTTTTTTCTCTGTTTCATTCCATGAAATAAAAAATTGCTTATGCTTCAAAACCACACCAGTACTTCCACATACCACTACATGATGCTATATAATATTACATAATGTGAACTTTGAAAGAAAACAATGTTACATTTTATAATTTGCAAAATTATACTATTCAAATAATGCACTGAATTCACACCAGTATTTTTATCCTGCAACTTCTTCACTTCAAACTCATCCTATAATTACCTATTCTTTTCCTCTGCTTGCTTTGGTCTTCTAGTACTTTTATTACAAGCATCTTTCTAATTCCTACTACCATTTCTAACTTAAATAACACTATTATTCCTGTATCAACAAGTTAAACAACATATTCTGCCAAAATAACCTTGTTTTTATTGGTTGCATCATGCTAGTATATCTGCCTCATCTGCCTAGACTACATAGTCCCACTAATTAAACATACATATGTGTTTAATCCTAGGACTTCAGTGGCTCAAATGCCTAGATTCCTCAGTTCTTGTCTCTTAAGTTTTTGATTAAGGGTAATCTGAACTCCTTTAAAAATTCCTGCAGGAGAATTGCCTTCACCAGTCAAATGAAGAAAACATATACTAAAATCTCATATTGGAAAAAGTCAGCTAATTTTTCCTTTCTTATAATCAGTAACCTTGCACCCTCATTCTTATTCAGACAACCTTGGCATCATATTGCTTATGCCGGAATAAAACAAGCTTTATATTGTACAAATAATGAAGTGAAACTTATATATCAGGGGAAAAATAATTGTCATCTTTATATCTTTTTCATACTCTTACAGATTTTGCATATTGACCCTTTTCTGTATTTTTGCCCATCCTGCATTAAAAGCTTTGAAATTCGTACATTTATGGGACAAGAAATAGCTCAATAAGTCACTGGAAAAGATTCTATTTCTAAAATTAAACTATCATGTAACTGAGCTTTTGCATTCTGGATATTTATTCAAAATCCATTACAACCAACATGGTGAAAAAGCATAGGTACAAAATTAAAGATAATTTTCTTCAAAAAAGCTTTATAATAATGTAAAAAAAGTCTATAAATCCACCTTGAATAAAAGACAACAACATGGTCATATTCAGATATCCATGACTCTCATGACAAGTGCAATACAGCATCTGAGCTTCTGAGACACAGGGTGTCATTTTTGGTTGCACTACAGTTTTTCTCCTGGTGAAACTGTGAGTTTTTAGCAGGCTGAGAAGCATCTACTCTGATTGACTTTTTCCTCAGATGTATTCATCACATAATTGTAATCAGGAGAAAGCAATTTGTGTTGTTCCTACTGAAGTAGAGCATTTACAGCATTGTAATTAAGAAGGCTTCATTGCTAATACACTGGGCATTTGTCTTTTCTGCAGATTTAATGACATTTTGCAGTGTGATTGAATTCAAGAAGATTATGGAACACCTTTCCAAAAACTTTAATACTTTTCTTCTTTAATATAAGGGGTTGGACATGCATCTTCCCACAGCAAAATTTTGTGTCAGCTCTCTAATACAACCCTTTTCTTACACCATACTGTTTCAATAGGTTTTACAGTCATGTCAAAAGCAATATGCGTCATTTTCCTGTGTCACCTACTTTCAAAGCACAAACACAGTTTTGCCAGCTAAATGTAAAAGTCCCAGTTCTACAAATATCACTGACATTTTGAAAACTCCTTGCATCATAATTAATTTTATTAAGAGTAGAAAACTGTGGCAAGTATGGAATCAGGGGAAGGAGGGGAAAAATGAATTGTGAGCATTGAGATCATTCATCTTGAACTTACTTTATGTATTATTTTTCTATAATAACTTGTATTTCTAAAAAAGTTGCTCTAATTACTAAGAAAGTAATACTTGTTTTAAGAAAATAGTCTCTGAATCTTTTTGTGACATTTTTAATGATTTTTCAATAGCATTTTAAACAGGAACTGTTGTTTGCCTGAAAACAGATTTATTTCAACAAGTTGTCAGTCTCCTTCCTCCCTAAAATTGTTAATTTAATGATCTTGCAAATGCCCTTAGTTGTGCAATGTCTTTACATAAACAGGGAGAAACTTAAGGTTCCCTTAATTTGAAAGGGAGCCTAGAGGTACTGGATGCTGGAGCTCTTGGTTGCACTGAAAAATGTTGCCAAGAGATTTAGCTTGCTGGCAGGATCACATACCAAGAATCCAAAGGGTGACAAAATTGTCAATCAGATGAGTCAGACCCTGTTTAGAAATCTCAATTTCTTCACACTCTGCAGGGACATGTATGCATACAGCTGCAATGAATCTTTCTGTGTACACTTTCCGTCACATAATAATGTCCCCAGAGAAGCTGATCCATCTGAACCCAGGCTATTCAGGCATATTGACTGCTTGATATTTGTCACTCCCACATAACTGCATAATTTCTAGGTGCTAAACTCATTTGTGAACATAGAGGTATGGTGGAGATGACACCCACTAGTATCAGCAAGTGGTAAAATCAAAGGAGCTTTCTTTTACTCATTTTACAGTGTGATGTATTGGGGTTATTTAAGTTATTGATTGCCTGTTCTATTTTTAGGGTTGTTGAGGTTTTTTTTTCTTCTGCTTCTATGTAGCTCTTTAGCCCTTCTCCAGATGATCTTTGCTCCTGTGACAAGCAAGTCATAGTAAAAAAAGGCAGTTGGCACAAGTGCGGATTTCCTCCCACCTCCCTCAGCCTGAAGTAAAGTTCACTATGGTTCACCAAGGGAGTTCCAAGAAAAGGTGTTTGAGCAAAGATCAGCCAGCCTTGTGTGGCTCATATTGTCATGTTTCCCTCTGGAGTTAAAAGTGGTCATCAATTTAGCAAGAAATATGGTCCCACCTTCCAAAAATGAGACTCAGAATTTATTGCACCTGTTACTTGGTTTCAGCTTTCAAAGCTATATCCAAAGCAAAAACAGCCAAAAGAAAAATATGTGTAGGCAATCTGATATTTTCGTACTCTAATTAATTTTTTGAAATTATGTCACTGTTATTTTACTGATGCATTCTTGTCCAGAATATCATGGGTGTTTACAACTGATTGTTTGAGTTAAGCAGTAGTTGCTAATAATTATTCTATCGCAATAAGCAGACCAGGGATTGAAGAAATAAGGGATAATATATACAGAGGGCCAGATTTAAGAAGAAATTATTTTGAAGTTTGATACAGCCAGCAGCACAGAGGGAAGTAGTGAGGAAAAGTCAGTTGTACTTTTATAACAGTGTTGGTTATGAATTCACTACAGTTCCTAACTCTACAATCATCTGATGTGATATTACCTTGCTTTGTGTTCCCAAAACTCCTTGTAATAGGACCTTCTGCAACTCAAGACTATAGCACCCAAAGACCATTTTTCTTATGATTCACTATAGTGAGGAAACTTCCTGTGTGCCTTTTGTAGACAAGGAATTTGGGTCAAAGCTTGGACTCAATTGTCTTAGAGGTCTTTTCCATCCTAAATGATTCTGTGATTATATGACTCCTGAATCACTGAGTACCTAAAAGAAGCAAGTGCACGAAAGGCAGTAAAAATTATCATATACCATTCTTAACATCACAACTTAGATTCACAAACCTCCCACTCATCTTTGGGCAATTCGCAAGGAATATAATCTTTTCTGCCAGTAAAATCTGGGTATATTCATAACTGCCCAATTTATAGTATTATTCAGCAACTGAAGATCCAATGCCTCAACAAATCTGTCTGGATTTTTTCTGGTTATTTTTCATGGTCCTATCCAACTAAAAGGTAGATAAACAATCTCATTTTCTCAGTATGTTAGTGGTAAGAACATTCACCTACATGAACTGGAGAGAAAAAGAATAAAAATTTTAAAAAATTTTAGAAATGTTACTTCTCTGGACATATTTTTCAAGATAGGTCTGGGCCTACCATGTTTTTTGAGGAGTAGGATCAAGACCATCACCTACTCATATTTAAAAAAGAACTAGTCCATCCTTCCAAAGTTTCTCTACTTGACATGCTCATTGTGGTAGAACTTGTTCCTAGGTACACTTCTAGCAAAAGCTCTGATTCACTGTGGTAGTTTTCGCCTTTCATCTAGACCAACTTCATTTTACAAGTTGTTTCTTGCCCAAGGTTATGGAAGCTGGTTATGATGGAGGTGTGAAATGAATGCAGCTCTTCCAAGTACAGTCCATCTTGAGCATCATCACTGTCTCTATCTGACTGGGTTGGAGCTATGTTACTCTGATTGCTCCAAGACAAGCCTAATGATTATTTTGTCTTGGACTATTCAGTGTCAAGAAATCCATTTTAAAAAGGCACAGACAGGGCTTAAGTATAGGCAGGAATTTTGAAATTTCACCTGGAAAATGACACAGAAAAGTGTATTTTCACTGGGAAAGGACACTGCAACTAAAATTTCTTAGTAAAACAGGAAAAAAAAAAAAAAGAAATATTCCAGTGCAGCAAAAAGCATTAGGACACAATAGCTAGTAAGTCAGTGGTTTTAATGATGTCAGCGCTGTTACACTTCAAAATATCTGTTATTTTCAGAAAAAAAAAATCAGATTTTGAAAGACAAGAAAAAAATTTTATTCTCAGTCACTTCTGTTTTGGACAAACACTGATGATCAGGAACATGTGTATTATACAACATGGGGGTTAACACAATAAAACCATAGATATGACTTTGAGAGATCTAAAAAACAAAGGTAAAAATGGAAAAGCATGTTGCAGATTATCCTTATCTGTGTGTATGGGGATGTATCTTGAAGCAGTTTTACAACAGCACTAACATAAGACCAGATTCAAAACCCCAAACCACTTCAGTTCTTAACAAAAGAGATGAGATTTGTGTAATTATATCACTTGTTGCGCGCACAAATATGGTAGTTTCATTATAATTCATATATATTTCACTTTTATAACATTTTGACTCCTTTAAAAGTTTTCAAGCTTTTTCATTTGATTGTTCCCTACTTTCCCATGTTTGCAAACTGGCAAAAAACAGGTAAAAATTTGAGTCAACGCTTTAACAGAATAAAGAACTAGCCTTTGAGCACTTCTGTCAAATGCTAGAAATTCAGTTAAAGGCAGCAAAACTGACGTGCAACTGTCCATGATGACGAATGAAGGCTTTGAAAAAGAAAAGGCCATTTTCCAAGCTTTTTATTTCTTTTTTTTACTTCTTTTTTCTATGAAAATAAGAGAGGTCATATCTTTCTAGCCTTTATAGGCATTTGTTGCAGTTATGATTTTGGCTGTGAAACAGTTCTTGGGAAGTATTTGCAAGCAAGAATGCTCACTCAGTTGCCAGTGAAATGACAATAGCTGATCTTATATTTAATCTTTTGGTGTCCAGTATACTTCATATTTTTCATCTCTCATGCCACATCACACCAATATGATAGAGTAAGCTCTCTGTTGTTTTGCCCTGCTATTGCAGTCTCTACACTCCCCCACCTGGTCACTGGCAAACACTTTCTAGAGGTACCATAAGCAGGAGTTTTTTCAGATGTTCTTCATGCTGATATTTATAGAGCAAATTGTTGAAAAATAGCTCTGGAGCTGAAACATATTTACTTCTCCAGGGTAGGAGATGACGTATCTCTCCTTGCATTGGTCTTGTAGTGAGTGGATCAAATGCTGGCCAAATTCCTATGCACCCACTAGAAATCATTTACTCGTTTCCTACTGTGAAATATGGATTAGGAGGAGGAGGAGGGCAAAACAGGCTCAAAATTTTAAAGGGTTCAAAGAAAACTTTATTAATAGAAAAATGATAAGAAAAATCAGAATAAACCTTATCCCCCCACACCCTCCCTTCTTTCCCACTGACAAGAGACAAAACATGGAACTTTCAGCCAGTTTACTACCCCTAAAATAATCTTTCTTCAGTCCACCTAGGGATAGGAGCCTCTCTTGCTATGCCATAGAGACTTCTCCACAAGAAACAGTTCTTCTGTGTCTTCAATGTCACAGCAAACCAGCTGCCTGGGAAAGGGAAATCTGTTGGCAGTGTGAAAAGTCCTTCTCATGCCTTGAAGCTTTCCCAAAACTTCTTTCATGGGCCGTGTTGACTTGTGGGTTATTACTTTAAGGATGAGCTGTTCCATCACAAAACCAAAAGTTTTCTTCTTTTATTTCTGGGAAAAGAGGTTTTTCTTCTTCTACCCCTAGGCAAAGCTTCTCATCTCTCTCATCTCTGTTCAAGCTTCTCATTGGATTACAGCTTTTCAGCATCTACAGGGTCCAGCACGACTGCCCCTTTCTCATGGGTTGTGGGTGAATGCTGCATTCTCCCATGCATTTCATGAATTACAGGGAAAAAGTGAAGTATGATACATCAAAAATACATCTCCACCATAGCCTCACAAAAGAATTTCAAGACTAAGACGTCCCCCCAATCCCCTCCCATCTAGAATCTGACTCCTTTACTGGCCTCAGTGTCCGTGTTATTTTCTCTACGTGTTTTCACCCTTTGCTTTTTCTAACTCAGGAGAGAATTGGTGTTTGTAGGTTCATTTATTCTCAAGCTTTATCAATTCAAACAGTTTTATAGAGTTATGCAATGTTTAAAGGCTGATCTTATTTAGGCTCCACAATCAAAGAATTGCTGTGTCTCTCACTACTTATCATGTGGTCCCTGCTGGCACCATGAGAGTCACACTGGCTGCCAGCGATGCTCCTGGGCCGTTCCTTCGTGTGGGGTGCTGGAAGAAAGAAAAAAAACCTGCTGCTGCTGCTGCTTATGTGCTTCCTTTCACAGCATAGAGGGCTAAAAGCGGTTAAGTAAACAAAGTCCATTGTGAGTCATGACAAGACAGCTGCAGCCGTGCGGCGCCACCGCGGTCACGCTAATTTCAGCTGTGCAATCCTGGCCATGTGGCCGCTCCTGGTCCAGGATGGTGGAAGCCATTCCCAGTCCTAGCTGTTCTTAGCCTCAGGGCTGCCCTCAGCACCGACCACGGGGCCGCTCCCAGCACTGGTCCCGGAGTAAACAAAGTTCATTTGTGAGCCATGCCAAAACAGCCGCAGCTGTCTGGTGCCACCCGGCTGTGTGGCACTGCCCTGGCTGTGAGGCATGGCCCTGGCCACGTGGGGCTGCCTTGGCTGCACAGCACTAATCCTGACCACATGGTTGCTCCTGGTGTTGGAATAGTCCCCACTGGCATGACCCAGCCACCTCACCACGATGAGGCCTGGTGGGCTCCCTGGAGAAGGGCCAGTGCCACAGCACAGTCCAGGGCAGGCTGACCTGGCTGCACAGCTGTGTGGGGCCAGGTTGGCCAGTTACCTCTTCAAAAGCCAGAAGCCAAGAGAGCTTTCCTTGGCTTTGTTAGCTTCTAAATATGCTTTTCCACAGAGGCATGTTCAACTCTTTTAGGTGGTTTAAATGCTTGTCATTCTTTAAACCTTACCAGCTGATTGCGTCTACCAGGTCCCCCCAGGGAACCACGCCCCTCAACTGAAAACCAGACTTCATTAAACCACTATAGCTCTCTATGATGATTCCCTAACTCTTTCCATGTAGTGCAATTCCTGAGCATTATTCCACATCTTATTATGACAAACACAAAAATGTCTATTTTACACTCAATTATCATCTATGGGGCTTTTCTCACAAGAGGTCGGTGCTCTTAATGGAGAGAGAACTGCTGTATGAAAGAGGAAATAGGATGTTTGCAACTGTAGTCTGTGACTTTCCCAGCTTATTTCTGTACCAAATAAAAAAAAAATCCTAACTTCTTTCTACAGTCAAAATCTCTTTATAAAATCCATTTCTGAATGGATATAAAATAGTTTCGAAAGGAGGAATTAGATATGAAAAAAAGATGATTCAAAAAAATAGACCTGAATAACTGGAAGGACATGCTGGGAGAGACCAAGTCCTACTGTATTTTTTGCTTACTGCACTTGCATGGCCCTTACTGAGTGGCTATCTGAAGCAAAACATGGCATATTGTGCTACTCCATCCTCGAAATCACGTAGAGAATAAATAACGTCCTATTCCCAATATTTTTACAAAGCATCTGAAAACCAACAAAATAATTAATAGCAAAACATTTTCAGTGGAAAGTGTGCTAAATCCAGAACTTGATTTCTTCTGATGAATAGAGATTACAAACTACAGCTTCCGATCATACTGGCTTGTTTACATTTTAACTAGCACTTAGGAATAAATCCAAGGGACTCTTCAATGAGATAATACATTAAATTAGTCTAAGCTATGATATAGTTGGTTGTTTTTAATACTTTCTTAGACAAAGAGAGTCATAGAAATGCTAGTTTTATGAAACTTCTCAAGGTCACCAAGCCTCCCATTTGATAGGGGAATATTGCTAACAAGATCAGGTCAGTGATGGATTTGTCTTGCTGAGTTTTGAAAACCTCTGAAGACAAGAGTTCCTCAGCCTGTCTGGGTCACAGCTAACCTGCAGTTATCTTCCGGTGAAGAAGTTTTCCTGATGTCCAATATGAAGCCTCTGACTCACCCCCTGTGGCCATTGCACTATCTTATATAGCCCTGCAGTACCTAGAAGAGTTTGGTCATGGGGTCCTTGTTATTACTCTTCACATATTCACCGGCAGTTGTTATACTGTCCATTTGCCTCTTCTTTCCCAAACCAAACTCAGACTCCCTAGTTTTTCCTCATGCATGACGACTCCTTTGGAGTCCTTGCACTGGAATACTACAGTTTCTCCACAGTCTTTTTGAAGCTGAGACCAAACCAGACAGAGTACTCTGCAATCAGTCAGCTGGCCACACTTCTTTTAAGGTACGCCTGTATGAAATTAGTACTATTCATGACAAGGGGTCTGTCAACTCACCTTTGTTTTGGCATCACTGCAATCCTCAAGTTCCTTTCAGCTTACAAGAGGAATTAGAATTTTTCACTTTGTATGTCACACTGAATAAAACCCCAAAAATTAAATAATCCAATGATATCTTCCATAAGAGTTAACATTTCTCTCACTCTCACTTTAGCTCATTGATTTCCCTTCCCTCTGTATTGTGCACTAGAATTTTTTCTTTGGTTTGGGGTTTTTTTCCCATCCACCAGCAATAGGACTGTTTATGTATATTTCTGGTGTGCGATGAGAACAGCTAAGGCTGTCCTGGGTCCAACACATGGAGGGATCATGCATAAGTGGACTGGGATAGAGAGCTATATTCAGGTCTAGGGGAACGCAAGTAACACCAGTGAAATTCCAGGAAGGACCAATTTGACATTTGTGACTGCAAGAAGCAAATTCCAGGCACCAAGATAAATTAATGTTTTCTACAAGAGAATAAAGGGAGGACCAAATCCATTCTAAATTAATGAAGAGTCAAGTATACAGCAGAATATCATGTTCTCTTCAAGCCTCAAATAAATGTTACATGCAGAATATATGTTCTTGGTATTTTTTCATTCCTCTCTTTCTGTTCCACTTCACAACAATAAAATTTAGTAAACATAGAAAATGGAGTTCATTATACTGTGTAATACCTTTTATGAATTCTAGCAGAAAGGCTTTCTATATTTATGGTTCTATCAAAAAATGTGGCTAAGAAAAGAAAGTCCCCTCTCATCAGGAAGTGAATCTACGAAATGTTATTGCTATAGGAAGTCATATTGGAAGTCATATTGGATTACCACCTGGCAGCATCAAAGCTAAACTATTGTCAACTTTAAAAGGAGAAAAAAGATCAAATTATCATGGGTTTATGAAATATGTTCATAATCAGCTTCAATTCAATCCTCTCATAATATAGCAAAAAAAGAAAATTAACTCTTCAGTAGAGGAATTTATTGTCATTCAAAAGAAGCTTAAAAAATCAGAAAATATTGAGATTGATGACTCAAAGATCAATGAAAGAAAATAGGAATGAGATGAAAGGATGGAGTTAACATATTTTTCAATTGATAAAGGAAAGTGTTAATGTAATGTTGGGGTATGCTTAGGGACCAGTTTTTAAATTTACAGCTAATTCCATCATCAGATGAAATTTTGCAAGATGACTAGGCAATCTGGAAAAATATAAGATTCACTTAACATAAAAGATCAACTCTGCATTTTTAAAAGTCTTCTGATGGTCATAAGTAATTTGGTTGAATTGGAGCTCTTTAAAAAATAATATACGGAGAATAGATATCCAACTTGCTGGAAATCCTAATGACAGAAATTGCAATGCAAATATTTGAAATAACTTCCCAAATAAATTTATATAAATTTATATGTGTGCGTGTGCGTACACACCAAACTTCGTTATAAAAATTAAATAACTAGTTTTGAAAATAATTCCTCGGAACCAGTCATAAGTTTTTAAATGTCCACCAAACCATATATATGTGGTCTTCAATTCATTCCTCCAATTTCACCAAGACGTCTGCATTTGGCTAGAGATTAGGAGCAGTGTCTGCATTTTCTAAATGCTCAACATGCCTTTTGTTTATGTGGACCCTGTCTGGGCAGATGGAGGGACTGTCTCAACTATTTGGAGAATTTAACACAGGGAAGTTGGTGTGGGGGTCTTCATGAGCTGTGAGGGATAGTGCAGCTTGGAAATGTGGACAAAATTGTTTCAGGATTTGCACATCTTACAGACTACATCTACAAATGAAATTTACAGGACTCTCAGGTAGGAGCATGCATAAGTGATCAGAGAGCAACCTGGTCAGCTAAACATGGCTACCAATTTGACTTTGAGAATCACATAGTGCCCAGCCTAGTATTCCACAGAACAGTAGTATTAAATGAAAAATGTCCTAATCACAGAATGCTGTTGCCATCTCAGCAACACAATGTAAAGATTTGGAGAAGACTTAGATCTCTAATGCAACACCAGGATTTGATCCATGAAGCATCAGGACAAGAGAAAACAAGATGGCAAAGCATGTCTTGTGTTGGGATCATCAGGCTGTGGTCCAAATTCAAAATTCATTTTTGTAATTTTTTGTAATTTTTACTCCTGTAAATATTTCTAATCAGTTCACTTGTTGCATCGTGTATCCTGACTCAAAAAAAAAGAAAAGTAAATATGTTGAAAAAACAAAGGATGTATGTAAATTATTATCATAGTCAAGTTAGTTCCCTACAAATCAGGAGATTTATTCTGTCACTGGTGAAGGTAAGGTTATTTTTTGTTCTACTAGGACCCTCCACCTTTCTCAGAAGAGTCCAATTGTAATTAAAAACACAATGGTCTACTCTTACATTAGGTTAACAATATTCCCTATAATTTTAATTTATTTTTCCCTTAGGTTATCAAGGGCAATATGATGGTTTTCATTTTGTTCAAAATAGAATCAACAATAGTATTTGCAGTGCTATTAAGGCACAGTGAAAAGTCAATAGTCCTATATTTTCAATAAGGATCTTATTTGGTCAATAATGGCAGCCTTGATGTGTATTAGTTTAGCTGCTGATAAAAATCAGTGAAGACAGAGTATTTACTGTAGGTGGGTTCTGTTGAGCTTAAGTAGTATGTGTAGGTTCCCAGTCTCTCTATGTCTAACTTCAATATTATTTTGGGACCGGTGCTGTGTATAAGCCTAAATTATTATACATTTGTAGCAATTTTATATTAGAAAATATAGACTCACACAAAAATAATGATCTTGCTGATGGAGTGCTCCCACTGTTAAAAGTGAAACCCCTACTGATGATACTAAGAACAAGAGAGAAGATGCTTTATAGGCAAGCATGGAGATAACTGGTTGATTTTTAGGGCCCTGACAAGAGAACTAACAGAGACAAAGTGGGGAAATCTTGACTGATATGCTCTGTGACAAGCATCTGCCTTACACATCAGTGAAAAAGGGATAGCTGGATGCTATGCAGGTAATAATTTCATTCCTTTGTACACCAGGGCTTCCTTTCTCAGTGGATTCTGTTTAAATGTGACATACTAGGACAAGCAAAACACTATCAAGTGTAAAACACCTTGCTTTAAAATCAGTCCTGTGAGCTAAGGCTCTCAGATTCTGTCCCTGTTGCTGTTGTTGGTAGAGTGCTGTGTGGACTTATGAAGAACACTTGAGGAAATTTTATAAGCTCTGATGCAACGTATTTGGCAGAAACTACTATATCTGTTATGATGATGTGTTTTGGAAATGTCAAGCCCTATATTTCTTCTTAACTTTTTCCCTAAAAAATGTTTATTTAGGTACCAATGTAATAGCAGATTTCTCACACTGAAATATGTTACTTTGCAGCTGGATAAGTATTTTTTCTATAGTAGTTGGTAGACCAGTAGTTGGTCCAGCAAAATATTACCAAAGGAAAGTTTTCAATTTACAATATTAACCTGAGGTCTTTTTACTTAATTGGGACTTCTTATAGTTTCAAATTTTTATCTGGTCAGATTGGACAGGGATTTTAACCTTATTCTTGACATGCCTCTGAGCAAAATCCTATTAAACATTATTTCACTAAAGTGGTAGGATTGGTGAGTTTTCTTTCAAGCACAAACCCAGAGAGGACTGTCTTTTAAGGTTATTCTAGCTCTGTTGTATGAGTTAAATAGCAACAAAATTTTACATGAGTCAAAGTGTATCTGGAACAAGCAAAAGGTGGCATTTTTGGCTCCTGCCTGCACACCCTCATTTACTGAGTGGGAGAAGAGCATTTTCCAGTCAATCCCATGAGACTTTTGTTTTCCACTTTTGCATAGTTTTTGTTGCCTGGGAAGGTGAGGGGGAAGCCTGCAGCCTGCAAACAGCTAGCACAGGCCTGTGAGTTAATATATACACCCCTACAAAGCCACTGACAATGAAAGTTTTAAATTATATCATTTGAATCCTGTTTACATGCTTATGCTTTATCAAATGATCCCCTGTGAATCAGAGGAGGCCCATCTTTCATTGCCTAGCATACCCCAATGGAATGCTGCTCACCAATTTTAGCAATACACTTCTTAATTTTGTTTTTAGCATCAGACTGGATATGATCAAATATCCTCCAACTCACAAGAGCTTTTCTAGCTGCTAGCTGGGTTTTCCTGCTGGAGCCACAGCCTGATGCACATTCTCAGACTTGCTGATGAGTCACCAGACACAAGAGGACTCTGGGACAGAGCCCAAGCCTGCCACTGGCCCATGCAGCTGAAAACCAATACTGGTTGCTATTTAGATCAACAGTATACGTGCCAGTGTATTTGCAACATTTTAAAGGATGGTTCAGAAAGCTAGAAGTGAAAAAAAGATTTCCTTTCTCCAGTCCTAATGCTAGATTCACAGTGTTTACAAACAGCTGTTGTGGCAGCTCCAAAGAAGCTCCAAAGAAATATGTGACACATCTGAGAATCTGACCATCAAAGTATTTGTTTGAGTGCATCCCTTGTATGCCTTGACGTAAAAGGAGACGTGGTGCTCCTGGTATTTTTCACTGTGGCAGCTGTGTGCATGACAGTGGCAGCAGTTATTTGCTCCTTTATTTACTGCAGCAAGTAGAAAATGATCCTGCAGACAGGGGAATTCAGACAGCAGAGAGAAGGGAGTAAAGCCCACTGGAAAAAAAAAAATTATATAAATAACTTATAAATAAAGGGGTCTAGAAGGGGTTCATGGAACAACTTGGTTGTTAAAGGTAACAACACAACACTTGAAAACAAGTATTGCACAGCTCCATTTATCACTTTAGGGAGGAAAACAGCAGTCCCACACGACCCCTACACTCCATTTCTTCCTCACTATGGCTGTTGCTACACCCACTTGCCATCTCACTCTGACATCCTACAGGGAGAACTGGCTTTTGTAATCCTTTCTGGGGCTGAAGGCAAAGAAAAGACTTCAGATCTCTTCCCTAGAAAAGCAGACTACAGTTTTAGGAGCAGAAAAATTCACAGAAGCAACATACTACACAAATGATACAAAACTGCAGTTGTTTCATGCAGTTGTTTCATTAAGAAAACACTTCAAGCCAACTGCATTGTGGTCAGGCAAGGGATGATTTTCAGTGCACAGAACATTTTAGGAGAGGAACTGGCTGTATACAAAAAATATCACACCTTACCAGTTCCCAGCAGCAACTACTGGGATCCTTGTATTATAAACTGTTGTTCCTAAAGGACATGTATCAACGGCAATGTCCTTGTGCAGGTAATTCTAATTTTTATTGAACTTTTTATTTTGTGCAGGGCATTAAAGATACCATCTTTAGGTTACATTCTTTATATAACATAAATGGCTTATGTTTGCCCTACTAACAAAACCTCATAGCTTTTAAAATGCTTGGGAAAAGAAATGCCTGGCATTTTACATAAGTAAAGTTTAGAAAAAATAGATGTCAGGACCCAGGGATATTTTCACTTTTATCCCGTTAAACTTTACAAGTTTTAACTATGCTTCTGAATTCTTCAGACAAGCTTTGAAATTCACAAGTTCATACAATTCACAGAGCATCTGTTATGAAAAATAAAGAGATTGTGACTTCCAATTTAAATAACTAAGAATTTCACTATTAAAAACCTTCCTATTTAAAATAAAGCCCAGAATAGTTATCATGGCAGCAGCATTAAAAAAAACTTAGAAATTTCAGAATAAGATGGGAATTGTTATGAATTGGAGGAGTCTTTGTAGTTGATTGGGATTACCTCTATGTACACCTGCAATGTAAAATTAAGAATTAGGTGTCTAGGTGCTGTTAAGACCATTTAGGAACTGTGCACCAAAGCCTGGATCCCTTAAGTACCGAAACACATAATAAAGAACCCTTTAAAGTTGCGTAATTTGGATAAAAGTGAAACAAAAGCTTTTTCAAGAGCTGTACCTCAGCAAACTTTTGGGATTCTGAAATTTTTTCTGATTGTAAAGACTTTAGCTGGGTAGCAGAAGACACTCTTTGATGGAGAGCAAAAGAACACGAAAAGAGGAACTTTGAGGGGGAGGACAGAGGACCTGCTTTTGGCAGAGGAAACTTCTGGAGAGGATGCTAAGAAGACTAAAGACGTGGGTGACAGTAGGTGACATGAGGATGTTTCAATTGCATTTGAGGGGTGTTTAGCCCTCAGTGCACTGAAAACGAGGAATAAATTTACATGTATCAAATCCAGTGTGAATTTTACACAACCCTAGTTCAATAGTCTAAGTTTCTAAAGCTCGCTTTTGTTAGCTTGCATTTGTTCTCCAGGCTGTATGAATGAAGCTCTGTGAGGCCAGCTTCCCTTGACTGATTTCAGATGGGTACATGAAGTAATTTATTTTTGACCCTGACTTCCCCCAGGTCTTCCAGAAAGCAGTGGCACAGCTGGGACACTACCAATTACAGTGTCTTACAGTTTTCTCACAAAATGTCACACCAATACAGGCTTCAAAAATGCATATCAGGTAGTGTGTTTTATTTACACATGCAAAAACAAGCCCAAAGTAAGATAACAGTCTTATTAGAGGCAACACATCCTGAGGTGAATCAGTAAGCAGGAAGTCCCTGTTACTGCACTATTCTTGTTCAGATAGATTATCTTGCCAGATTTCTTAGAGGTATGGAGAATTAGGCTTTTATCATGGCCTTATCCTTGGCATTTTTATTCTCTTTTACTATTTTGTTATCAGTAGTGGCTTTAAATATCTCAGAGATATCTCAATTCAAAATGTGGTGATGGTAAGCTCAAGACCATCACCTAAGCAAGGGAAGGACTGGTTTAATACCATGAAGGAAGTTTATAGGAAAATGTTTTAAAAGTATAATTGGGCTCAGGAAAACACCATCCTAGAAGAACAGGGGACAAGAAGTTTGTGGTCAAATTAAATGTGGCTCTTACTACAGCACAACTTTTTATAACAGTACACTTGGAATGATGCAGGGGAGGGGTGGGGGGGGAAGTTTCTTATTATTTGAAGAAAAAAAATTTAAATAAATATGCCAGGTTTTACTCCATTTTGCACTTCTGCATTGTGTAAAAAATACTTACCTTACCTACTATGTGAACAGCAAATCAGGAGACAAATTTTGCTTAATGTTTTAGGGAAATCTTTGTATCTCTTTTGTATCTCTACCAAAGCTTCTGGTAGTCAACCTACAGTACTTTTTACTACTGCAAAACTTTGCTGTAAACACAGGCCTCTATGTCTCTATAAATGTCTCATGGCCAAGTACCTGCAGGAGAGCGCTGTCCACTTCAGTTTATGTATTATCAGGTTTGAGAGATGAAGCTTAGGTTGCCAGGGCCTGGACTTTTTTCTTCATTATTGCTTCTTATGTTGTCATGGTTATCATCTGACATCCTCTCTAAAGGCTTTTCCTATTTAACAACGCTTGTACTCTCCTTTCAACTCTTGTACTCTCCTTTTTCAACCTGAATAAATGGGCTGCTTGAAACTGGAGTGGGAGAAGCGGGAAGTGAGCATTTGTGTGCAGAGAATAATGTTCACAAGGGACTGAAAAACATTTTTGATGCACAAAAAACCCTACATAGACAAACAGACTGTGTGCTGTGACCAAAATGTTACAATTTTAAAGGTATCTGGCTTCTACCTGCCTCACAAAATGGTCACTCTGAAAAGGATTTTGGCAGGTTATTGACCACTAAATACGAACTTGATTTTTCATATTATTTTTATTTGTTTTACATCGTGGTTAGGCTTTCAAACATTTACTGAGGAGTTAGAAAAAAAAAAAAGAGAGAGATGGAAAGAAAAAGAAATAACCCAAAGAGATGTGGAAAGATAGAAAGGACAATTTACACACACTGACAACCCACACAGGCACACCAAAGATTTAAAAAATAGGATTGCAGAGGATTCATAAATAGCCCCTGAAAACACAAGATCTCTTTCCCTTAGGAAAACACACTATCCCTTTGAGTAGCATCCAAAGACAGAGTGCCGCAAATCTGCAATTACAAGGTGTGCTGGTATGATGGCTGTCTGCAAACTTGGCTCTGGCCCTGCTCAGCCCAGTTCCTCTCCCTGTTAGCTCAGCAATTTCCCAGTGGTCAGTCTGTCTTGCCATAATCACACACTGGCGCCACAAGAATGTTTCTTAACTGAGCACTGTACCTTGTAATGAATACAGGCTAAAATACTCTAAACCACATTGTTCAGGAACAGCCATGACCTCAGGGTTGACAGCTCAACACCATATTTATTTATATGGAGTACCTGATAAAAAACATACCAGCTGTAACGAATACCACATTTTCTCTTTTTCTCACACTGTTCATTTGATGATACCTGGAATATGAATCATTCCATCCTTTCAGTGGATATAAACTGGAACCGTCTCCGGGTTACCAGTACCTCTGGGAAGATCTACATGAACTGTAGCTGACCAGAAGAGATAAAGTGCAGAGAGGACGCACATTTTGGAAAGCACTTCGCTTAGAGGTAGAGGAGAAAAGTCAATATTTCTTCATAACTTACATATTTGTTCTTCCAGCACTTGTCCTATTACACCTCCAATTAAGAATAAATTGCATTAAATTTAACATAAAGAATTGATCTCTGTCAGACTTTGTTGTAACTCAGAAATAAAGGTATCCCAAGCTTTAGAGCATCCCAGAATGTAAATTAAGAATATTTTAAATTATTTTAAATTTAATAAGTTTTAAGATCCAGTTATTAAAATTATTAGAGAGAGGCCTCTGTCCAAGTTAAGGTGAAAACAAACCCATAAAAAATCAAGAGTATAGATTTTATTCAACAGAAAAAGCAAATTTTACAAGTCTCCTTCAAGCTCATCAGGGCTCTTTTTTCCCATTGGTTTAATGCCTTCAGGTGCAAGGAATCACAGCTTCAGGGCCTCCTTGATATGCAATGACTTAATCCCACCACCCTTCCCCCAGAAAAAGCATACAAAATCTCAGATATGATGTGCAGTATGACTGGGATTTAATTAATGTAGTTTTCTGCCACTGTTTTATCATGTTTTGTATGCACCTTACATAAGGAAACTTTGAATCCAAATTTCAAAATATTTATCTTTTTTCCCCTTTTTTTTTTCCTCTCTTCTATCCCAAAAGAGACATAATTCACAAAAGGAGGTCCCTAAAAGCAGCTTACATTTTGGTAATATTAGCTAAAGCATCTACAGTGGTAGTTAGCAATTTGCCATTATTTGAAAAAAAGGTTAAAAGCCTTTAGAAGTCAGCAATCATGTTATGTTTTACATGATAATTTTATCTAGCTTGGATGCAATACTCAAAATACATTAAGATATTTGGTTTGTTTTCACTTTGAAAATGAAAGATATTTTCCAAGTTATTTTAGAGGTCTTGAAAGGGACAGCATGTAGCACATCTTTTCAGAGTTTCCTATTTCTGTGGGTCCATATATGTTGCCTCACATTAGTAGATAATTTTGCTCTCAATAAGAAATTCTTGACAAACTTTCTCCATTAGAAATTGAGCCAATTTTTCTGCCATTCAGCTAACTTTTCTGCCATTTTTCCTTAGTGAGACCTGTGGGTTTACTGCCAGTCTTTTTTGTTGTAGATGCATCAGAGGCAGCATTCGCCTCATGCAAAACTCCTGTGAGATACCTGGACTACGTTAAGCTGAGTAGATAAGTGGGACATGATTCTTGTAACTTTGCAAGAAAGGTTCATAGCAGAGGAATTGCACTTGATTTACCGTTGGGTAAGGGAGGGAGATTTCCTTTTAGGGAACTTGATGTGCCTTGGCATGACTCCAAAGCATGAAGGTGAGATGCCCTCTAATGGCGTGGTATTGCCTGTGGTCTGACTGCAGTTTTTCAGAGTTGCTAGTTTTTCTGTTGGGGCTTTTGGAGGTCTGACCATGGGAGAAAGCTGAGGTTGAGCCACCTCTTGCCTGGAAGCAGCCTGGTAGAGCAGGAAGGTGATATTCCACTTTTTTCTGTCCACCAGTGCAGAGTTGCAGTAAATCTTTGAGATGACTTTAGAGTTTCTTTGTTTGTGGAGCCAGGTGATGGTAAAGAACCATTCCGTCTGCCTTTGTTCATTCATTCATCCAGCCTAGGTAAGTAGAAATCCTGTTCTGGCAAGCATAACTTAGGGCAGCCTCAACATGTAGGCAGTAACCTTAAGATTAACCTTCCCTGCCTGGCTCCTTTGTGGAAGGGAGCTCATCTGTGTCTCATGAGCAATTGGGGCTTTTTTTTACTTTCTTATTTAGATACTGAATTTAGGCAGCACAGCAGAGTGAATGACATTTATGCAAAGTGATATTATTTCTCATATTTTTCCCTAAGCTTGAAAATTCTGGCATTGATTCCTTGCTTACTTCCCACCGCACTAAACTGATACTTCTCAGATACTGACAGCCATGCACATAAGGTGAATGAAGATTGAGACAATTGTCAATCTATCTGGTAAAAGTGATGGTGTTTCAAAAGTTTTTGTGCAGACTCTATTCTGAAACTGGTAAGAATTACTATTACACTCAATTAAACATTTTCCTGACTGGCTGTTTTCACATTGATTGCTTTCTATTTTGGGAAGGGGGAAGAAACAAAGTAAAAATAATGATAAAGTATATTTTTAAATGAACACAAGCAGTTTTATTTGCATGTGAAAATTTATATACTATGGGAGCAATAGACTGAGGTTTGCATTGACAGTCTATTTTGGCACAGATCTCGAAAAATCACATGGAAGAAGTGTGTCTGTAAAAGAAAACTCAAGAAATTGAGTTACCTACCCACAGGAGAGATGCAGAAAAAGCTCAGTGAAAACACAGTCTAATTGGAACCTTTTCAGGGCACTGCAACTTCCACAACTGCAGGAACAGGAGTGGCACAAGGGCATCATCAAAACCAGCAACACCAGACTTTTGAAATCCTGATTTTGGTCAACATTTCTAAAGTGGTGGGGTCTTGTTCAGCAATCTGGAATGGCTACAGCACCTCTAAAGATCCTGCAACATGCTATGCAGATGGATCTGCATGAAGTTAATGCTGAATTGAATTAATTTGCATAGCATTAGTTCTCACAGACTAGTGTGTGTTTTTCCATCACTTTGTACATTGTACTTCCAGCCAGACTTTTTTTTCTTTATCTTTTTTTCCCCCTTCTTTTTAATTGCAACTTCTCTTTGACACAGCCATGGCTCCATGTCTGACCATTGCTCTATGTCTGACCACTGCTCTCTACTGGACATCAGTATTCACAATTTCCATTGAGTCAGAATCAGAGCCCTTGACAAAATCTGGATTTTCTATATTATTTCTACTTCTTTTATCAGGTAAATCATATTGTATTGAGGACTAGATTGTCCTTAATAAATATTCCTCTCAGCTTCACGTCAATGTGCTTTGAATAAGACACAAATTCAGCTGAGTCAATCTGTTCCAGTGGAAAAGGAAGAGAAAAGACTAAGTAAAACTTTTTGTATAGCCTAGTAAGTTACTTCCCCTTCTAAAAATCATTGGAGAAGACCCATAGCTGCCTATGCTACACCACGAAGAATTAAATGAAAATAGATTAAAGAGAGACCCAGGTCTCTGAACAGAGCTGTCAGGATGCTCTTCATGTAGAGGATGGGGTGGATAGTTAGGGAAAAGAAACCTCTGAAATGGAAGCAACCAATGCCAAATGGAAACATCAAGCTGGCAGGACTTGAAGTCAGAAATGCAGATACATTGAGGAGGTGAGGATGCCAACCACCTCCTCAAAAGCAGAGGGAAAGTAAGAAAGCTGCTCCTAAGTCACGGAGATAATAGGAATATGTTTTAAAAAAAAAAAAAAACTAGCAAAGGAACAGATGCTATTTTTCAAGGGCAATGGCTTTAGTATTTTCAACAATCACTCTGAAATACTATATCTTTCCTTATATATGAGAAATAATTACTTTTCCTGCGTACAGCCATTGTGTTTATTAGAGGTTTTGAGTAAATACCCTGAGGTATATGTTGCAGGCTGTGAAATAGAGATGACCTAACATATCAGGAGGGCTTTAACAATACCATGAGACAGTGGATGCTTACCAAGCTTGACCAAAATGCGCAGAATAACCTGTGTGAGGGAGGATCAGCATCTGGGGAAAGACCTACACCCTCTTTGTGCTTCCTGAGGAGATGCTGCAATCAAGGCTCTATAACTGCTTATAAAGATGCAAGAAAGCCTGGCTAGCAAGGTCTGTTACCAGAGTTGCAGAGGGTATCTGACAGACATGGTGATGCAGGAGATGATGGCCCTTCTCTCCAAGAAAGGCAGGTATTTGAACAACCCCACCCCAGCACCCCTACCACCTCCAGGAGAAAACTGAGTTATATGTGCGAAGTCAGGGAGAGAAAGTCAAATATAAAAAAAAAAAGGAGCGGAACAGAATGTTATATCAAGTGCCAAAGGGAAGAAAAGACTTAAGCCTTAAGCTAAGAAAGGGAGAAAAGTCAGGTCTGCGTTCACAAGGAAGAGAAAGGAAAAAGGTTTGAGCACAAAAATCAAAGGAAGGAAAAGGACAAGCTGAAAGCCAGAGGGGAAAAGAGAGCAAAAATAAAGTCGGAGAGAAGAAGTACAGTACAGTTAACAGAGTATGTTAAAAAAAAAGCAGGATAATTCTCTCCAAAGTTGAAAAGCTGATCTCTCTGTGTTTTCAACATTTCCAAGTACTTCTGTAGTTAAAAATGGGAACTGGGCTAGAATGCAGAGAACATGCATTCTACATGCATGCAACATAGAACCCATTTATCTTAGTAAACTTGAAAGCAAAATCACCATTCATGTCACTTCCATTACATTACTGAAACCACAGGGCTTGTATCCAGAAGCAAATCTTAACATGTCTTAGCTCTTACAGCATACATACACAGAGGAAGAAACCTATTTGGACCACAGACACCCAGAAGAGTGAGGCGGTGTTCCAAGAAAAGTAAATGTTGTTAGATTAGTGATGTGCTCAAAGTAAAACAACAATTTGTCATAGTGAGTAAGATAAAACATGCCAGTGTGACATATTTAAGTGACAAATATTTATAGGTGAAACAAGTAATAAAGATGAAGGCAATGTCAGATCCAAAGATAAACAGTGAACTGACAATTTTAAGTAACTAACATAAAATTACAAGAGTAAAAGCTCTACCTAAGAAATCTAAAGTCTAAATTAATCTGCTGCAAAGCCAGGAATATGCAAGTCCTGCTGATGCTGCTTGTGAGGAGACTATTTATACCTAGGAGAATACAATAATGTTCCTAGATACATGCTTTATAGTGGTAGAAAATAGGAGGACACATAGCTCCCCTGGATGTTTCCTCTGAATATGTCTTTTGAAATGGTTTGGTATGCTATCAATTTCATACGCTCTCTGCTGTTGAACACAGTGGACAAGATGCAGCGTTAGAAAGCAACATACAGTAGCGTCACAAGAAGTGTGCCTTTATCTTCAAAGTAGCAGATTTATTGACTTGAATAAGCAGAAAATAGCTACATGGACATTCGACAAACACAGACTCAACACAGACTGAGAAAAAGCTGATAATTGTATTAAACTGACTTTGTTTTCCTTACATGTGTTTGGGAAATTTCCAACAACAGAGTGCCAAAAGGCCTGGTTATGAGTCTGAGAAAAATCCCACAGAACTGAAAAAGAGAAATATTATATGGGATTTTTTATAAAAAGAGTATGTTTCTTTAACCTCGCTAGGACAGTGCAAGCTTTACCTGTATGGGCAGTTCTGTTATTACCTGGACTGATGTCAATACAATTGACACGCTACCTGAACACTTGAGTATATACCCCATCTACAGATGTCCTAGGGTGACTTTATGATGCTTGTATACCCATTCGTCTGTTTAGCCCAGAAATAAGTTTTGCACCTTTAAGACTGGTTCTGAGAGTGAGGGTGGGGGAGAGAAGAAGCGTGCAGTTTGTTTTCAGACACTGCACTCATTCCTCCACATTCCTGCTCCTGGACTGCGCTGTTTGCAGCATGGACAGACAGCGAGACAGAGCTCTGCTTTGCTTTCAGTTAGTTTTTAGCTAGCTGAGGCAGAGAAGTTCCCTGGACTGTGGTTTTTCTTTTTCTTTAGACCTGTTTAAACCTGTTCTGGACTGAACACCCAGAAGAGCACCGGCAGCTTGCACTTGTGGCCCACCGGGCTGTGCCTGGGCTGTGGCATTGCCAGCACTGGAGAGACTGATAAGAGACTGGGTGTGCTGAGCTACAGCCCACAAAGGGGACTTTCTGAGTTTGTCCTCTCTTTTGGAGCAGCAAATGGTTTTACTGTTTAATAACGTTCATTTTTTGAGCTGGTGAATACTTTGCCTGTTAAATAAAGTTTTTTCCACTTTTCTCCAAGGAAATCTTTTTCCTGAACCATTTGGGGGAGAGGCCCCTTGAATTTGCTTTCTAGAGGAAACCCCTTTGGGGGTTTTCTCTGAAATTTGCCCTAAACTAGGACAAGTACATTCTAGTGAGTGCACTGGGGATTGACCAGCACTGAACCCAATACCCAAAGGGATGCATTGGCTGGGACACTGGCAAACCAAAACTGCTACACAAAATTGGTTTTTCTGCCCAGTTTTGAACCGAAACAGCCACATCATTCTGGCAGGCAAGTGATGAACACTGTGAGATAGGGATTTATTGGGAGAAATGAATAGCAAGGCATGTATTACAGCATAAGGTTAAGTAGAATGATAGCGAAAAGTTTCTGTTGTAATTATGGTGAAAGTTGAGGGGTGGAGGTTAGTGTAAAATTTTTTTTTCTTTCTGTTTAATTTAGTAGTTTTTATTGTTCTATGTAGAGGGTGTATATGGAACGTAATTTTGATAATAATTTTTGACGTGTGTATTTTGCAGAGGTGAGGTGGAATGTGGTGATTTTGCAAAGGAGGCATTCACGGAAGCGATGATGCAAAGCTTCAGTGTGATTGACAATCTGTTTGAACCACTGGAAAGCTGTACATGCCCCTGTGAAAAACACATGTTAAAGATGAAAGAAACCTGAGAACTTCCCCTTTGTTACCGGGTCAGTAAAGAGCTGACAGCAGCCAGGCCCTGGCTGCCCGGCCCCTGCCCCAGGCCCGGCCCCGTCCCCCCTCCGCCGCGATCGGTGCCGGGCAGGCAGAGGAGGGGCTGCGGCGCCGAGGCCAGGCTGGGCCGTGGCTGCGATTTCTAACATCTTGTTGCTACTGAGCCCTGCCCAGCCACCACCATCAGCCTGAGTCCGACCGGCGCCCAGGAGCAGCCCTGGGCCAGGCTGGCTCAGCCAAGATTCTACCAGCACTGAGATTTTCCCACAACCACCGGACCAGGCAGGAGGAGGAGAAGCCATTCCCCCCCAGCTGCCCGGCCCAGCTCCGGCAGCAAGCCACTGAGCCTGGCCGGGGCCGGGTGACCACCCGCAGGGTGACCACCCGCAGGCCCTGGGTGAGATATTAACTCTATCAGTGCTTCAGTCCTCCCATGAGTGAGAGAGAAGAACAAAATGCAGGCAATGTAGAGGAGCAACATGAAGACACCAAGGTCAGTGAAGAAGAAGTCAAGTCCCAGATGGGAGGGATGAGGAGATGCCTTGATCATTGGAACTGAAGTCCTCTTGTAATGCTATGGAGAGAGACTCTTTTTCCCCATAATGCATGAAGGTATGGGGAGATGAAAGTGTTCAAATTGTAGATATCGAGCAAAAGCCTCCAAGCTAAAGTAAGTAGATGTTAAAGTAGCTGTGATCCTATAAGAAGTTTGAATAGAGAAGGTGAGAAAAATGATGAAGATTCTGTGCCTCCAAGAAGAGAAGACCTCTGTTCCTAGAGATGAAGATGATTTCAGAGACAGATAATGAGAACCTTTGCCTTTGAACAGCTCATCTTTAAAACAGTACCCCATAAGCCCATAAACACAACTGTAGGAAAAGCTTGTGGAAAATGGGAGGGATTTCCCGATTTCAGATTTCCCCAGGTGCCTGCTATTCTTGTAGAAATTGAGAGCCACGAGAGAACTGTTTTATTGTAGAGAAGTCTCCATAACATTAAGAGGGAGTTCTCTCCCTAAGTGAACTGAAGAAAAACTGTTCTAGAGGTGGTAAACTGAGTGAAATTTTAGGTTTTGTTTCTTTACGTTGTCATTGGGAAAGAAAAGGTTGTAGGGGGAGGAGAAGTGTCCTGAAGGCTTTTTTCTGATTCTTATTACTCTTTCTTTTAGTTACTGTTTATAAATTTTTTTTTATACCCTTTTAAAATTGTAAGCCTGCTTTGCCTTTCTCTTAATCCTATATCACAGCAGGAAATAAGTAAGTACATTCTAGTGAGTGCATTGGTGATTAGCCAGCACTGAACCCACCACACTAACTGGTGCATTGGCTGGGAAATCTCAAACTGGTGAACCAAACCCACAACAGAGTTAGGGAAAATGCTGTAAGGTTGTCCCAAAGGAGCAATGGCCAAGGCTGCAAGGTGTTTCCTTTAGGGTTCTAGCTCTGTGTCTAAAAGCAGACTTGGTAGAATTAGCACATTATAAAGATCTGTGAGGACAGATAATAAGGATTTCTGCTCACATTTCCAGTAAGTAATAAGAGTATAACAAGATTTATGGAGTGGAATTTTAGAAGCTTTTGCTTTAGTGTATGACCAGATGGTGGTGAGAAGAAGAGTGGTTGGGCTTCCGCAGTGGAAATTGTGACTGACTGGGTGATGAAATAAAAGCATTTGGGAAAGGAAAGTGGGAAGGCACTGGTCTGCGATAGCTCGGAGATGGAGGAGTAAGTCTGGGAGTCTGCACCACTACAACAAATTTCAGGAAACTGCTATGTGTAGGAGCTCTTTTTCACTGGTGGCACAGCTCAGCTAGAAAGTATGCACCGCAGAAGGCACAATTCTGAATTGTGGGAAGTCAGGGAGCATAAGGATACATAGATTAAGGGGAAAGCTAAACATCAAGTGGCTCACCATTAAATAAGCATCCTTTTTCTGGTTTAGTATGTAAGGTGGAAGTCATGTGAAAAGAAGTATCCATGACATTAAGTCAGTTCCTTAGCATGCCTATGTATAAATATCTGCAAGGGAGTTGAATTCAATATTCATAAGGTGTCTGAATTGTTCCCGTACCTTTTTTGTTGATCGTTCGGTATTTTAAACATTGTGCTTTTTATGACACTTGCATGAATGCCTGTGCACGCATGTGTAATTAAATGTAAAGTATGAGCTCCCAAAGGTACAGAGGGATTTCTGAGTACTGATCCCATGGCTCAGTTGATCTAATTCAAACCTCAGGGCTGATACTGTTCCTGCAGAAATAAAAGGAAGTGCACACCCATACTGGTATGGATGTACACACTTACTGGTATACCGGCACATACCATTGGACTGGGGTGTCTCAGTCACTCAGGGTGTAGTCTGTATACCAAGGACTCATTGCTTTTGGGGCAAATCCTGGTATATTTGCCCCAAGATGTTTCAGAGACATGAAGATATGGTAGAAACAGAAGGAAGTTTAAAAACTGGACTCTCAAAGTGGAGTGTGGCCCTAACCTTAACTCCTGGCTTTGATAGATGGAGGAGGCCAGATGGTGATTAAGGGGCAGTTAGTGTCAAGGTCATCTATTATCATAATTTTGCATTTCTTGAGCTGTTTTAGTTTTTGTTGTAATGTTAATGTTATTTAAAGTACATTTGTTTGGTTTTTATTTGTTTTAGAAAAGAGACAAAATTAGGAATTTTGTAATATATCTATTACAGAAATATATCTAAATTCTTGCAGCATTGAAGGGACTCAAGATCTGCAGCTCTGATTTAGCCTCTGAGATGTTAAGGCCAGCAAGGCAGGCAGACTTTTACCAAGTTGTTGCTTTGTCTTTCTACCTCGTCTTTTATTGTTCCTCTCACATGATTGTGGATGGGATTTTTTATCTTCCTTTATTTTTTGATCCAGCTCTGTGAAAAAGCACAAGCACTCAAATGCCACCTAGTTGTTTTCCAGGGCTTGCTCTTTCTACACATTCTCTGTTTTGTACTTTAATGCATGCTAAAATGTTCAACAATTACTGTAAACCTTGACATAAACATATGGACCTACAATTTGAGCATCTCATGTTGCTTGTTATGGAAAATAGGTTTTCAAGTTCTTGTTTGTTAGGCGCTCGTAGCTTTTACCTTCATGATGGTGAGAACTCTGAGCAATGCTGTGTGTCCTCTGTGCCTGATGCAGTGGTCTTGTCTTTTGCAGGTGTTGAGGGCGCGACAATATGTTGCTGACTGCAATCCGCTGGTCCTACTCATGCCAGGAAACAAGTCTGTGGGTGGAAAGTGGAAAGGGTGGTCTTAGCAGTATAAAGGAAGTCTCACAGAAGACTGTAACTGAAAGGAAGTGCATATGGAAATATGCCATCACCCACACCCAACTTCACCAAAACCTCTTGCAGCTGAAGGGGGTTTATGGGATCTCTGAAGCATAGCCACCCACAACGGTCATCAGACCAACTTGTGTGAGGTTTTTTAAATAGTGCTTTAGGGTTTTTTCCCCTTCTGTTTTGCTTTTTGACTTGTAGTCATAAGCTCTAACCTTCTTGTATATGTGTGTATAAATTCATAAAGAGAGAGATATGTACGTTTTGTCCTTTATCCTGTCAATGTTCTAAAATAAGATGTCCCACAAAACAATTTCATCCACACAAAAACTGAATTAAAAGTCCATCCTCCTCTAGGAGGAGTTGAGTCAAAGTCATGGATTGGCTAATACAGATACCATGATCTTGGTTCCTTGAAACTGATCACCTAACCACAGCTGGCATCAGCAGAAATATAATCAAGATTTTATTTCACTTTTACAGTCTGGGGCCAAGTCCTCATTTGTTCTTACTCTCTTTTTTGTAGTTTTTATTTAAAAGCTTATCCTTGGATATCTAGATATGAGACTCAGAGGCTTAACTGCTCTAGCTGGATAATATATTTTCAGCTAAGTGTGTAGCTAGCCTGCTCTAAGTTTCATTAGAAGAACACTGCTCAGGTGCTGTTTTCAGATAACTATAATACCACCATTGATGAATATCAATGCAGTAAGCTGAAAGCATGAGTTGTTGACATTTCTTTGAAAAAAAATCTATTTCACTCAATGTGTTTTGTCCCCTTCCTGTGTGATTTTTCTGTGTATTTGCATTCAGTGCAGCTTTACTTACATAAGGTCCAGCTAAAAATGGATTTTTAAGTCATTTGTGAAGAAACAGTTCAGTCTGAATGAGAAAACAAGTGAATAAATGAAGTTCTTAATTCCAACAGGTTGTTACCTTCAGTGGCTTTTGAGTTACCGCAGACTCAAAAGCTCATTTGCAAAGAATATACATAGCATGTTTCCATTCCCCCAGAGACCAGGAAAGCTGCCATCTGACAGCAATGCCTAACATATGACAGCAGCAGCTATCACTAGCACAAGCCATCCTCTTCTTCCTATTCTTTCCAAGCCCCTCTGTCTGCAACTGCACATGACCAAACATAACCCAGCTTCTCGGTGCTGGTTGTGCTGGTTCCAAAGTCTTGGTCTGCTTGACATGTTGTACTATGCTACATGTTTTAGACAATGAGGTAAGACCAATACAGTTATCTATTAAGAAATGGAAATGCATAATGGGCATAAAACAAATGGAAGCCAAGATTATGCCTTAGAGATGAATGCAGAGATATGCAGTCAACTCAGACCTCACAAATTGTATCTGAAGTGCTTATGATAGGATGCAGTCCATTTCACTCATTGGAGTGCAAGGGCCAAAAGATACCACCAAAGAAGATTCCTCTTCATTTATTTAAGGTCAAAACTATCCAGGCCTTCCAATATATCACATCACTGAAGTTATCTTAAGACAGAACACAAGCAAAGCAAGGGAATGCAGCATTCTCCAACACAACAGTCCAAGCCCTGTTTACAGGAATGTATGTGAGCCTGGCCCTGTGCCTTGCTGCTCACTCACTTCCCACAATCAACATGCATCTCTGCCAGGTACAACACTTACAATGGATCTGATGATCCAAACAAAATGGGCAGGTTGATTGTTTGCAGCTGGAGGGGTGGGGAAAAAAATAAGAAGAGGAGAAAGGAAGGTCTTCCAATTGCTTATGATTTTCAGTTTGCCAGGAGGTAAACAAAACCCCAGAGGCACCATAGCCTTTAAAATTGCCATTTTTATCTGTGCTGCTCCACCAAGCAGCTTGCAGTGGTACCCACAATACCCTGACGCAAAACCACAGGAGGGTGAGGTTCCTGCTTCTTCTGGGAGCAGAACAGGGAAGCTATTTATTTTGGGTGCATCTCTGAGCAATGAGTCATGTTTCGACTGGAAAGTTGGCCACAGCTTTCTTGCAGATCTTTGTTGCCAGCAAAAGCTGGCATGCTACCCAATTCCTCCCAGCTCCCTTTCTTCACCCCCTCCCCCTTCTTTAGTTGGGCTGCCTTTATATTGTTAAAGCCCCCATTTCATAGTAGTCATTGTGCCATGTTAACCTTGAGAGTAAGTGAGAAAGGACAGTGAAGGGTGTAGCTCTGTGCTATAATGAGCATTTGGTGCTATAGCAGGTGGGAAAGGCTTTGGGGATCTGGGCAGATTAGAAAGAGAGGGGGCTCTAGCAGATGTTGAAGCAGGATGATGTATTGCTGTTCACTCTGGGATTCAGACAATACCAGCACAAAAGTAGAACAGGGAAATGGGGAAAAAAATTGATCCTTTCTGATGCAAACTGGGCTGGAAACCAGACATACTTGAAAGTGAGCATTTAAAAAAGACAAATATGTTTCCAGGTCCAACATCTTCGCCTCTCTGTTACTGATAGGTTTCTCTTCTAAAACATCATCCCAGGTTTGATTTATTTTACATTAACTTAAGCCTTGAAGTGTTACATACAACTTGTCCTTCCCTTCCCCTCCTCTCAGGTAGTAACTGAAAATACATGCATCTAAACTTCCTCCTCTCCAATACCTCAGAGACAGCTCAGGCAGGACAGCAGCTGTAAATAAAGTCTCACCTACACACCAAAGGTCAGCAAGACTTAGAAACTCATACCACTTTTTCTTCAGCTTTTATTGCAACACAAATATTTTAATGATGTGATTCCCAGTCTCATTATCCCACCTAGCACAGTCAGCTTCAAAGTAACTGACGCGTAATTGCTTATTAGCTACATATATATAGATAGATATATTTTTTTAATATATATGTCTCTGGGTATATATATATATCAAAATTATGTCAAGAGGACTAAAAAGCAGATCTAAATGATGAAAATCTGTCCTACAGAGTGCTAACACCTCAAAAGGCAATGGTGCATCTCTTGTAATAAACAGTCCACAAAACATGAAAGAAAGTCAGGGTTGGTTTTGACCTTGATTTTCTGGAATGCAAATCAAAGTGAGATACTAGGTGCGCAGCAAATTTAAAAGCTTTTTTTTTTAAACAGATACCTACATGTGAATATAGGACCTTAGTTTTGGAGTTCTTAGTTTGGAGTCCCACTAGAGTTGAAAATCTAGGCCTTATTTCTGTTTCTATTTGCAAAAATGTTGCCAAGGAACTCACATCTTTTTGAAGTTTATTAGATAATTGAAACTGTGCTCTGTAAAATAATTTCAGATCAGCAGATCACCCACTTCTGCATTTTGATATGTGAGTAATACACAAAATCTGGGTTACTTGTTCTTGAATGGCACAGATCTTCTATGCACTAACTAATGAATGCATCTGAAATAGCTGTTGTAAAGGAGTTTATCTTCAGATTGTACCACAGTGATATGTGGGTTGCTACACAATTTCTGAGAAGCATGTCAGGCCAAAGCTTTCCAGCATCCTGGAAATTCTTAAACCATCCCAGATTTCTGATTTTGGAAGGCTGCCAAAAACCCCAGCAAACCTCTTCCCTATCAGAAAACCAAAATTGAATAGTACAGCATGTGACGATATCTATTATCTATTATTATATGTAAGTAGTATTGCACTGGAGCTGGTTGCTCAGAGAAGCTATGGCTGCCCCATCCCTGGAAGCATTGGAGATCAGTCTGGGTGGAGCTCTGAGCAAGCTGGTCTAGTGAAAGGTGTCCCTATGATGGCATTGGAATAAAATTATCTTTAAGGTCCCTTCCAACCAATCCATTCTATGATCCTATGATTTTATGAGATCCTATGGTTTTATGACCTAGGGATTGTCTGTCAAGACACGTAAATATTCTGATTCCTAGAAGTGTTCAAAATTTAGAAGTTCAAAATTTAGATGGCCAAAAAATGGCATATAACAGGAATACATAGAAATGAAAGGAAAGTGGGAGAGTCGGTGATAGTTCATAGCACGCTCAAGCATCTGTGAATCCAAAACTGAGCATGAGTTAGCAAGGACTTCTCTGATAGCCATCAGCCAGAGTCTTCCACTTCCTGCAAAAGCTGTCTACTATCCACCTTCTCTGTACGTGTTTACAGTCAGAGATTTTGTTGATGGTCTGCTTACAGTTTCTGCTCCTGAGGCCTTGAAGGTGATGATAGGGAAAATTCTCTGCTCCCATATTCCTCTTGCCTGGGGAAAAAGCGATGTAATGTCACTCTTCAGTGGGAACAGGGGGTGAATATATGAGTGAGGCTTTCTCCCTTGTTATATATATGTTTAAATAAAATATCTTTAATGAGTTTACTCAGCAATGGCATTTTTTTGCCTGAATTATTTGATTCCAATTAATTTAAAAAAAAACAGTTCAGAGGACCTCAGTAGCACATTCACACTGAGCATCCTCCGCCCTCAGTACACTCTTGCAAGTGCTAATGCAGGGAAAAACCAAATCTTTCTGGCACTCATCTCCTTTTTGGTACAGACCCCCTTCACATCCACTTGTATTCTCTGATTTTATATATGGTGTTTTCTGTTTATGTCTGGGAAAAATAACCAAACATGCAAGTAAATTAATAATGTTTAACAATGCTTTATTTGTAATCATGCTTTTTATGAGCAATTGCATTACGTGATAACTGACACCCAAAGGCACAGTCTCCATAAGATTCTTGTTTTTCCCTCTGTCCCTCGCTTAAACACACAAGCCCCAAAATAACATATGGAATACACATGGGGTAGTTTGAAATAGCTTAGTATTTATGACAAATTTTAATTTGTGTCTTCTTTTAGCATCTAGAGGCCTCAAGTTTGGGCTATGGGTTTTGCTAGTATGCAACAAAATTATAAAATTCAGAGTAAAATGGAAATTATGTGGCTTCAGGAACATCACTGCATTTTAGTTTAGGCCCCAAAATAGAATCTACAATTTTGTGTTATCCTATATCCACTGACCATCAGCCTCAAGAGAGGTGTCTGAAGCCAAATGCCTCCTTCCTTCTGGACCAGGTCACCATCATTGCTGGACTCCAGCAGATAGGACACATCACACACAGGCAGTCATGGATATGGGTGGGCAACAAAACTAGGAATTCTGAAAAAAATAAATTACAAGAGTAGAATTATGGCCTCCATTGCCATGGCAGATATATGTTACATGTACGGATTCCTCCAGAGGCAGTGATCCTTGGACATCAGTAGAAGCTATGATTTAGGAAAGTGGAAGGAAAAAGGGAAAAGGAGACTAATGGTGTTAAGTGATTAGATCTATGGACACAGCTAAAATACAAGAAAGAAATATTTGAAATATGGTTTCGTTTATTAGTATGCAGGATAAGTTTTGAGCAAAAAAAAAAAAAATCTCTGAAATGAAAGGGAAATATGTTTCACAGTGGAAAAAACCCACAAAACAATCTAGAAGTGCTGACTGGGAATAACAACAAAAGCCAGATGGCATAAAATGGCATCTTTAGAGATTATGAGGCATAAGGAGCTGCACAGAAAAGCATACTCTGAGTCCTTAAAAATCTAACACCACTTACTGGGCATGCTCAGTCTCCTTAGATAGCCACATTAACTTACTTAATGTGCTCTGGCCTTAAAAGCTAGACAATCATCTCTACCATTTAAGCTCCCTGCCCTCCTCAACCATTCATGAGGCTTTGTCTGCTGTGCTGTTAAATATCCTCAGGAATTCAGGATATTCAGCATTATCAGAAACTTGAAAGAGGATCCTTTAGCACAGTTAACAACACAATTCACCCCTCCACACCCTGCCATAGGCATAAGACTCTTCCCCCACTTTTGTTAATTTATTTGGAATTGTAATGAAGCTTTAAGGTCCTCATTTAAGTTTCTTCTAGACAGATCTGTAATATCACTGAAGTGTTCTCCCATCATAGGAATATAAAGGGACAGGAAACCTATTTTATCTACCCACCCAAAATTATGCTCTACTGGTTGTGAATGTGAGATGGACTTATTAGAGAAATGTCATCTTAAATAATTCATTAACTTAATACTGTTACCAGTATTGAACTTCATATTTGTCAAAATTTAAGTTCTCTGTGCATTTAGTTCCAAGAAGGCCCTGCCTACTCCTTTTCATCTTTCCACCAACAAGGAAATACTCTAATCAAAACTGAGTCAGTCCAGTATCATTTACATTACAATCGTTAAAACTGCCATCAGTAGTTCAGACATCTAGACACCATATTCCATTTCTTTATGGAGATTTACAGAAACAGCAAAGAAGATTTTCTTCTTAACAGCAAAGAAGATTTTTCTCCATAGACTATGAGCTTCTAAACTCAGCCTTTTCTCCTTTCTTTAGTGATGGATTTATGCATATAAAAAGAAGTAAATGAATCAGCTTTTTCTAGTTACACAGTAACCTGATGCTTATTTGGATGAAATCTGTAATAGAAATATCGTTCTGTGGAAAACCTCTGCAGCAAGCCTGTTGTATTTGCAGCTCTTTTCTTTAAACGTGAGACAATATCTTACTTGTAACAGTGAGTCTGTAAGACTAATTTCAGGACTTAGACTTTTACTTCTCACTCACGAACAAAAGACACGTAAATATGATGATCTGGATCAATATACAATTTTCATCCAGATGATTTGGATCCTATTGGACTGCAAACCACAATATTCAGGGATGAATAAGAAGTTCCCAGCATCATTGGAATTCTAGACATCCTGCTGAACCCAGTTTTAATTAAAATTTAAACTGCGCTGGCCTTATTTTGAAAAGCCTAGTTCACTGTTAAACATTACAGTACTTTTTATTTTTAAATGCTGTGTGAATTTTGTTACTCATTAAATGTGCCAGATTGACAGTCCTCAACCCTCCTGTACCCACAGAATGAGTGGAACAGTAACATAATCTCCCAAATGTTGTCTGGCATTGATAGGAATAATTTCACTTGGCTTCTAATTTTGATAGAAATAGAGTCACTCCACTGAGCAGGAAATGAACTTTCACAAGATAAAGACTCCCAAAATACTGTTGAAAGATACTTATTTTATTGACTGTGTGACAGGTAGGAAAAGTATCTGGGAGTGAGGGAAGGGGAAAATAAGCACTCATATTCTCTGTACAAATCTGAAAGGTGTAAAATCATTACATATCTGTCTGAGATTTCCAGTGTGAATTTTCCCAGAACACCTAATATAATATCCCATTTCTAGTCCTATGGGTTTTGGAACATGGGGTACATTATTAATAAAAAAGAACATGGCTGTTCTCTGCTGTTATCTGTGAGTGGAAGATGAACCTGTAGAGTCACAGTAATTTTGTTCCATTTGTGAACAACCCAGAACTCCTCTGTATTGCCTTAGAGTGTAAAACAGTTGACCTGGAAATAACCTCTGCTGGAAAAATAGTTATTTCTAAGTCGCTTGTAACTTTTTCTTAAGAATCAGGAGCAACTGAAACATGAAAAAATATTTAGATGGGGATTTATGGATTCAGAGATGTCCTGATTAAGTTGAATGAAAAAAGACCAGGGAAATTGTGAGGCAGTTAATAAAAATGTCAGTTAAGAAAAATGTGGTTGAACCTAGGCAAAATGTGGTGGTAAATATTGTCTTTGCTTCAGAGGACCTGTGTGACACAGCAGATTTAGCAATAGGCATATATGCCACTATACTCTGAGTCCTTTACCATAAGGATGCCCCTTTTAACATTTTGAAGACAAAATAATTTAAGTGAATATCCATAAGAACACCATTACCAGAGGGAAATGATTTTAGTGCAAGTTAATGGAGACCACATTACATGAGTAAATTATTTTACTGCAAGACTCTGAAAACCACATTACAATAGTCAAACAATCTCATTTTAAGTCCACTGAGACCACATTAATAAAGCCATTATCAAAGTAAACCAATTTCAAATGAACTCTGTTGGGATTTAGTTTTAAATGGCAACAAGATTTCAATGCATGTTGAGAAAAGCCCCTTGAAATGCTATTATGGTGTGATGTCAAACATGCAATCAAAGTTACAGGGGCCAACTACAGGATTATTAAAAAATGGTAACAGTTTTTTCCAAATTCTGCTAATTTGACTAACAATTTGCTATTAATTACCATTTGTGTTCTATTTATTTCTTCATTTCCAAAGCGTGACATGAGTTTGTTAGAAAGCAGTACATGCAAAATGAATTTTTAAACATTTCAATAAGCCATCATGACAACCCAAAAGGCAGTAACCTCTTTCAGCCACTTGTAACAAGTATACAATATTTTGAGATAGAAAAGCTCCAGTAAGTCCTTATCCCATGTGCCAGGAGCAATAATCATCAGACACTGAGAAGAGCACAGGGCTTGTGACTCAATTAATCTGCAAAGTAGACTATGTACAGAAGAAGGAGGAAAATGGAGAGCCTGAATGCTCCCTTTTGAAACTGGGAAAATATGGTGAAACTTCACTTATATCAAACAAGATGATATTAATGAGTTATACATACATCTAGAGGCAAAACTTTTCCCACCTAGAAATTACCTCAGGTGATTCTTTCACTTTTCTCCTTTGATTTTTTTCCTCCAACATCCTTTGTTGTAAGTACTTCTGTAGAAAAATAATCTTAAGCTATCAAAAGCTGCAGTGTGTTTTGGAGATGGTTCCTGACACTCATCTTTGATGGATCGGTCTCAGTATTTGTGGTCCTTTTCACTTTGTAGATTGACCAGCCATGAAGCTTAAACTGCAAAATGCATTTCTGTGAGTCTACAGTCAAACTTAACAGATATCAACTTAGCACCTCAGCTCTGCCTAATAAATTCAAACTTTCCTGATGCAGAAGGCAAAATATTTAGACATGAGGATAATTCTGGCTTAAATCATAGATACCTGTAGATTTAAAACATCTATAGTGTTTTGGTATTGGGGTGAAATATTTTCTCCACAACTTTAGAAATTTATTCTAATTTAACTTCAACAGCCAAAATCTTTTTTGTGCCTGCTATACATAGAAATGTTTTACAAATGGTAAATATTTTCAATGTGTACCTCTAGATATCTGTCTTAAGTATTAAAACTTTTAAAGCATACTATAATAATAAAAGTAGTGTATCTCTGCTGGCAGAGAAAACCAGGTACTGTGTTGATAATCATGAATTAGTAAAGCATTAACATTGAAAAACATTTTCTATTCAGATAAGAAAACAAATCATGATTCCGAACGTATCACTGATTGCCAAGATGTAGATGAAGATCTTGGAAAAAATTGCAATAGAGAGTATTTTAATAGAACAATCTATTCAAAACCACTACATTCATAGATTGTAGCTGTGGGTCTTTATCTGTTCACTAAGTTTGATCAGGAAGAAGAAGAAAAAGAAGGATTTCTTGGATACTCCTGAGTGGCATATTATTGATAGCCAGCACAAGAATTAACCAATCAGAATAGCTATTAGTGTATATCATGAAAATAACTCATTCTGACAATCCTACCTCAAAGAATTTTAAAACAGTAAGATTTGTTGAAGCCAATGTAAATTGTGTTCATCCTTAGAAATATACAAGTGTTTAAGTTATTCCTAAACTTTTCCTGCTTTACGACTGAGGTGTATTAAAAAGGTGAAAAAATAATAGTTTTTGAAAATCATAATTTTCCTGCTGATTTGCCAGCTGTTTCTATAACCACCCACCCCCCCCACCCCCCCCAAAATACCAGCTGGTAAATCTGAGTGCAATCCACATCAGTGAAGTTCTAGAATTAGATTCTGCTGATCTGCTGATCTCAAGTACAAAAATCTCTTTAATAAATACATAATTTTCTATCAAGTATAGGCTAGTTTTGGGGTAGGTTTGTTTGTTTTTCTTTTTTTTTTTGGTCTTTTTTAGTATTTCCTAAGTAATATTAAAGCAAGTACACACAGTACATTTACTTATGAAAATCCAAATAGCTCTGACAGATAATTGACACCTCTGCTTCCACTTCTCCTTTTATGTTACTGTGACTATTGCTGATGAACCAGAAATTTATTATTTAATGTTATTTCATTTAAAAGTGATATTAAGATTTTAAGTTCAAACATGTATTTTCATCACTTCTTTACTGCAGTAGATCAAGCTGAGGTGAGGATTTCAAATGCAAATACAAAATAATAATCAGGGCAAAAGGAAAATTACCAAAAGAAAGTTGATTTCTCAAATTGTTTTGTGGCAAAGAAAAAATGAAATAAATGCAGCCCACAGTCTTGCACAAAATGCAGATGTATAACAGGACAGAGTTCTAATCCTTTTGCCATTTTCACGCAAGTCTTAATCTGGAGTGTGCGTATTTTCATTACTTCTAAAATTTGAAAGAAACAAGAAATCAAGTCCAGTAACAACAGCAAGAACACATCTATATTAAGTTCAGTGAGACATGAATACTTATGAGTTTATATTTAGAACTAGTTACTTCTAACCACAGAAAATTCATCACTGTTGATTTGTTGCAGGAAGAAATTTCTCCATAACAAAGTTGACTCACCACGTTTCTAGAAAAAGAAAAACAATTCCCCTAACTAATAAAAATTAAGGAGTGTGGATTTGCTTTTCAGAAACTTTTTCTCTTGTAATCCATAATGCAGATATTTCAGTGTACTGGATGAAAGCAATCACATTGGTGGGTGTCGCTGTTGAAAACTTCTGGTATGCATTCTCTTTTTTTGTTTCCCATTGATGCACAAAAACTGACTCAACAGCTTTGTGGTAGTGTGCAAAAGTTGCAAGGGATGCAGCTACATTAAAAAAATATCAAAATGGTAGAATTTCAGCACTGAAAACACTTCTGTCTGAACAGGAGGAGAGAATTTTCAGTTAGAAGCATTAGGTGTTGGATTGTCTCACTGGTGGAGGAAACACACTAAGCCAGTAGTGCAGAAGAATCAGTCTTGGAACAGTCATCTGTGGAAAGCAGTTTGCTAAAGTACTAAGATGATCCGGAAGCGTTTGTAGGTTACTATTGGTAGCTGAGCTCTGTATTGGAAGGGAATCTATAAAAGCAACTTCTCTGGAATTTAGTATTTCCAAGGTGTCATTTAACAGAATAGACACAGAGATTAATTTGTGTTAAAAGCAGTCCTTAGGCTGCTTGATGATACATATTGGCCTTAAAGATTGCAAGACTGCAAAGGCTACTTTAAGCGTGACTGGGCAAGCCTCTGAAGCACGTAGGACCCTGCACACCCAGCCATACCTTCTGAGTTAGTACACTAGGTTAATAGACTCCACAATCTGTGAGCTGGACAGAAGGTAGGTGGAAATGATACCGACTACATTTATGGTCAGTCTTAATGGTGTTTCTGACAGTGTCTCTGATGCATTCAAAGAAAGGGAAAAACCAGACAATTTGATAATATTAAGAAGATGGAGGAAAAGCTTGTTCAGTGCTCATGTAGACATAAACCTTAGTCTGAATCTCAACAAGATCTTTATTATCATCAGTTCTAATTAGAAACTGGGATATATTTACTTCTCTTGATTTCAGTCTCTGTACTGATATCGCATTCTTAGGACTGACTTTGAAAGTCAAAAATTGTCTACTCATGGCAGGGAAATATTTTTAGCAGCTTTGATGTATTTGCACGTTTGCAGGTGCTGTGATCACTGTGTGTGCCACGTAACCTTGTTGAGTCATAAGCTGTGGCTGTGACAGTTGTCATGAGCTAAACAAACATAAATCAAAGTGTGGCAACAGCATAAGTGAATGGAGGTTTGTCAGGATAGGAAGAACGTGCAACATTCCATCCCACTCAGGAACCAGTGTTGAATCATTTACTTAGGCCTCACTTTGGAGTGGTTGAATAAAAAAGAAATATAAATGAGGCAGAAACAATAAGAATTTGAGAAAACTTGAGCACGACTGTAACATTCCATGTTAGTCTAAATCAGTGGTGTCACTGGAAATTGTCTTTGCTAAAGGTGTAAGCAAAGAATCCCCTAATGGGAGTTTCTCTGAACTAAAAATTGAATTTTTGAGGATGGACTACAGAAATTTCCATCAGCTCTGATCTGCGGCTGCAACTGGAATTTTAGAAGCATCACATCTGAAAAGTTAAAAGAACATATATGAAGATAATTGAACATTTTAGAGTGGAGTGTATTGTAGAACAATGTCTTTAATGATAGTGAGCAAAACTGACATCAAGTACATTAGACAATTCCTCAAAGTTTCTGGAAGTTAATTTAATACTCTTCAATTGTGACGATAAAAATAATTAGTTCCTTAGAAGAATACAGCTTCTTAAGAGTCAGTTATTTTGAAATAAAGCAAAGCAATATATTTTCAGTAAATGAAAGGTATGGTAGCATATATGTTTGAATTATATAGCGTACATGTCAGCTGCGGCACCTTCTATCCAAGTGTGGACAACTTCAGGCAGAGTTGTGACTCAAACATTCAAGCCAAAGCATGCAAGTCAGGCAACCATTGACTCATCAAGGTTGGAGAAGCCCTGTAAGGTCATCAAGTCTAACTATTAACGCAGCACTCCCACCATGTCCAGTGCTAAATCATGCCTCAGTTGTACTCACATTTTTTGAACACTTACAGGGATGGTGACCCCAGCCTTCCCCCATTTCTTCTCTTTCTGGGGACTGCAATTTACTTCAGAACTTCAAGCACCAAACTGGTATGAAAAGACAATGTTCAGGTCCGTAAAAAAAAGTACCTGTTTTCTGATTTAGTGTGTTTATCTCAGCCTGACACCTTTAAGATCACTAGAAGCAAGAATTTAATTCCACATCACTCTCATGTCTGTTTTTTAGTGCAGCTGCTCAGAGAATAGTACATAGATGCAATAATTCTTCTCAAGCTTTGTTTCAACCTTAAATGCACCCCACTAGGATTTGCAATGCCTTTGTCCTCCTGCCCTGGGATAAAGACAGGCAAAATGCACATTTGGTGTTTCCCCAAAAGTGGTTCTTAATTCCATTAAATAGACAGAAAAAAAAATTGAAATTGAACCCTCCAACAGATAAATTTTAGACATCAGTTTAAATTTCAGATGAATGAAAGTGCAGGGTATATCTAAACCATGATAATTTTACCTATGCAGTAGCAAAATTAAAAAGTGAAAAGAAAAAATGTGTTTAATACTACTGATGTAGAAAAGCATATTGCATATTTATAAATGGTATCCAAGATCAGATTTAATGGAGAGCAAAATCTGATCTGCATTTGACTTCAAAGCACAAGGACTATGTGTTACTGTGTTCAGGTTATTTCAACTCTGCTTACTATGAATTTTATAAAACACCATATGCTACCAAGCTGCCTCTACACTGAATACATCAGTAAAAGAAATATGATAAAACCTCTATATGTAACTACCTACCTAGTAAAATTTTTTAAACTAATTCCTTGTCAGAAACAGATAGAAACTTTCATAATGCAAAGCATGCATTGTCAGTGTTCTGCATATTTAAATATCTGAGTATTTAGATGCATGACCTAAGGAAGTTTACAGCTTTTTAACAATGTGATGCATAGATTCAGGTTAATTGCAAATTGGTCAAATACTGCAACAAAATGCACAAAGTCCACAACTGAAGTCTCTTCCCAGTTTGAATTTGTAAACAATTCATAGTTCCTCTTTTTTTTTTCCAGACCTACTCTTATCTGTTCATCTTAACCCCCACCTTTTTTTAATTAAAAAAACCAAACCAAACCAACAAACAAACAAAAAAACCCCTAGTGTAACCTCCAGTTTTTCTTTAGTGACCACTTCAGCCCTCCTACTTTTTGGACACAAAATTCTTCTTTCCTTTGTCTTCATGTGCCTTCATGAGGTTTACTTAGTGTCTTTGGAAATAGATTACTGATGCTTCATATTGTAGACTAGGAATCTAAGTTTCCCTAAACAAAGACTAAATCTTTGTCTGGATGTTCAGGGGAAGGCATCATCCCGCTCCAGTATCCTGTTTCTCCCTATGTCTGCATGCAGGTGGTTTGAGACCATGCAACGTGGTTGTTGCCATTTCTCCTTCACTACTACTCACTGACATAGAAACTCTTTATGCTTCTACTGAGCCTGTTCCTTTTGCTCCCTGATCAAGTGAATGCCTAAGAAATATACCCTATCTTTAAAAAAATATAAAAATAAAAAATGTTCTGGCCCAAATATACAAGAGGGAAAAATGTCATTTTATATATGCTAAAATTTGGCATGAGAAATGTCCTCACCACTGAGGCATTTGATGAAGTATAAGTACTTCTTGGTCAACATTTGGTTAGGTTTTTTTGTTTAGTTGCACATATATCAGGATCTGTAGCTGTTAGTAATGTGATATTTATGATTAATGTGACTACCTATGATTTGTGCATTAGAGATTACCTGTAATTTTGGCAGGATTCTTATTTTATTCTTGAAAATCAAATGGCATTCATAATATGAAAAAAAGAAGGAGGAAAAAAAATAAAAATGCAAATATATCTGATCACATCTATATAGAAATTTGTACTCATGTTTAAGCATATACGTAATTGTAAATGATAAATTTCTTGTAGATAAGGACAAAAAAATTGAACTATCACTCATGTATTACCTTAGAGCAAAGGATTGGTGCCAACTGCTTTTGTTTCCACTCTCAAATGTAGAGTCAGAAACTTGCTTATACATAGAGAATGTCTCATGCTGGAGCTCAGTCCTGCTTTTAGCCACCAATAGAATTACTGAATCAGATGAAAAGTAAAAAAAAAAAAAGAAGCATGTTTCTCCAGTAGCTCATAATCTCCAAAAAGGCTGGTTCCAGAGGAGTGCTGCAAATTAGCACAGGATGAGCTTTGTGAGGTACACCCCAATAAAAAATTTTACAAACTGAGAATTCATCAGTATAGTTACAGATTGCTGCCCTTTCACTTCACACAAGCCATGTGCTTATGGAGAACTGATCCTTCAGGAAATGTTTCCTACCTTGCCTCCACCAGCAGGGATTAAGGGACTAAGGCTCATTAAACAGCTCATTAAGGGACTAAGGCTCTTTCCTACAAGCCAATATTTTCAGAAATGGAACCTGTACAGAGACAGCTTGACAAGCATTGGAAGTTGTTTCCTCTTTTGATTGAGTACATTTTCTTCATTATATGATGAAGGAATTTGTTCTCAAGCATTTTTATGTAGTGCAGACATTGAGATACTCTTTCACAGATGTCAAGGTTTGGACAGATTGAAACCTTGTTTGAATTGTCTGGTAGAAAAAAGGCAGTTACAAGCACCCAGCTATGGAAATGTGTAGCCCATGTGAAGAGTAGGAATTAAAAGCTTAATTACTTTTAAAAAGATGCAGTGGTATTTCTCTGCTCAAGGAAACAATTTAGGAAATACCTTGGGATCATGACTCTAGTTTTCGCTTCATCCCGGGAGCATTTTGGTGGGGGCATTGGTCAGAGCAGATTCTGGGCAAGCGCAGCTTCATTCACAGTGGACATCAGTAATTGGGTGGACCTGAAGGTAGGCAAGGAGAGTTTTTCAGTTAAGACTTTTGTGACTACAGAAAGGATGTGTCTTGGTAAAATGGTGAATAAAAATGCCAAGCTCTTTTGGGAGGAAGCTGGTGTGGTGCTTAGCAAGAGGTTGATGACTTTATCCTAGTACTAGCATGAGGACCTGTAAATACTACATTTCTCATTTTTTCACTATCTCCAAGTCTGTTTGTTAAGTCACTTGCCAATAAAACCTATTTCCCAGACCTATTTTAGATTCTCTTATCTCCAATACTTTAGGATTAAGACCACATATTTGTGGACCCTACAATTTTAAATTCTTTTATATCTACTTCTAAGTGTAACAGCTATTAATGCAGAGGGTGTATGGAGTTAAATCAATACTGCAAGAAGCATGAATTTTATGTTGTATTTTAAACTTCATGTTTGTGAATTGTTCTCTTCTGAGTGGGTGAATAGTGCTATAAAAAGATACATTATGTTTCAAGGCCTGTCTCAGCTTGGAAAAAATATGTATTTGTTTGCTGTATATAAACATGAAAAAATGTCTTGAAAAGATGGAAAGGGGATAATATTACCACAAAAAATATTTCTCTAGAGGAGAATATTGGACATTATTGAAATAAATTGTTCATGGCCAACAAAAATGTGAAGCTTTGTTTCATGCAAAACCATTTTTTTCTGTTACAACATGGTAATATCAGTCCCACTGTTTTCCTTATGATATTTGTATTGGGCACAAGCTGCCCTGTCTGAACTGAAGTAGCTGCTAACCAGGCCACTAGTGCTCATGTGATGAATTTAGATTGGGAAGGTTGTGTAAAAATATTTTTTAGTTTCATGCAGTTGCAGAAAAACATTTTTTGTTCTGGGCTATATATTAAACAAAAGTTGTTTCTTCAGTCCAGCAAAAGAATCCTGGATCCCTTTGACCACTACAGTACACCTGCTGTCTTGCTTTCCATTTATTTGTTCTGATTTTTGTGTTATTGTATTTAGTGTATTTCCATTTATTTGTTCTGATTATTGTGTTATTGTAGTTTTCAAGATATGTTGGGTGCATGTTTTCATCCCAACTTATATGAATGTATACCATAAAAAGATATACAGTGGTGTATAAGTATTGTTCTGTTACATGATAGAACAATTTGGTTGGGTTTTGCCTAACATCTAAAAATCCTTGAAAAATTTTAACCCTCAAATACAATCCTTTCACTTTGCAAAGGTAAAAATCTCAAAATTAAAAAGGAAAACCAGAATGAAACAAGCTTCATTAAAACAAAACAAAAGAAGATTTTAAAATGTGAAATGTTAAAGGTTTCATCATCACAGTTCATTAAAATTTATTCTTGCATTTTTTATGGGCAGGCTTGAAACTTTAGCTGCATTAGGAAAAGACAATATCAGTTACAAAAGTCTTTTCCTCCAAAACAAGCCCGTTCCATCCCCCAGTTCCTACTGCTGCTGTAAGATTTGGGCTCTATTTACAAGTGTTGTAGAGCATCCTCAACTCTGTAAACCAGACACCCTGAGGAAATCCTCCTGAGCACTGAATCTCAAATATCTATACTTCAAAAGCAGTGGGTTTGGTTTCCCAGACAATTGCTAGGTTCTGTTGCTGAGTTAGAAGGGGAAGGAAAGATGTTAGGAAGCAATTTTTACACAATTTGCCTGTTTTGAAGGGGTTTAAGCAAATGGATAAGGATTTTTTTCTTCTTCCTGGCTTCGGTGGTAGATGGTCCCAACCATTTTGAACCTGCAAGTGTAAATAAATCTACATTATTCATCTGACACCACAGCATGGTCATTTGACAGAGTAGTTCAAAGAAACTTACCTGGCATAAGTTTCTTAGTGTCACAAAGGATTTGTGTGGATGGGAATCCATTTTTTTCCACTTCCAGTCTGGTGCTTTTACCTCCTGAACAATCAATCTCAGTTAAAAAACAAACAAACAAACAAACAAACAAACAAACAAAATCATACCAAACAAATATCTGAAAATATTGTTTCAGTAAACCTTTTGACATTGGTATAATTACAGTCCTGAGACATGAATAATATTTTTCTATGTAGGTTCTGACAGCAGAAATAGAAATTTCCCTGCTAGTAGTTTCATGTAAAGTGCAATATTTTGCACAATTCTAATGAAAATGGTAGGTTTCCACTGTACAGATCATATTGTGTTACTTGCAAAATATATCTTCTAAATCTTTCTTGACAGTCATAAATATTTCACATGATTCTCCAAAGGGATTGGGTAAAACATAAATTGCTGAGATTGTAACAAACAAAGTGGTGCACTGAACAGGAGATAAAAGTAATCTGTGGAATGGTGTTATTGAACATTTGGGATATCAGAAATGGCTGTTTCTTTCAATCACCACTTGGCAAGCTGCTCTATGAGATATATGCTTGGGCAAGAAAATAAGTGAAGGATTTGCCATGTTCTGGATGTCAGCTGGGCAGCAGGTTTCACCCTTCAGCACACAGCATCATGCCTTGTCCTTGTCTTGGGCAGTGGGAGGACTACTGTGCTCTTCTGCCAATCACTGTGTATGAGACTTTTACGTTTTAAAATAAGGAGCATATACACAAAAGCTGCTTGTGATGATCAGGCTCCTAGCTGTGTTTTCCATGCGATCTCTAGCCAGAGAGGGCTGCCACTGTAGGCCATTTCTGCTGAGAAACAGGTCAAATAATTCTGTATTCATCTCCTCCAACAGCAAAACAGTGGTATTTAAGTCAGAGGATTTGTGTTTATTGTATTTTATTAAAGTAAAAGGTTTTTTTATTAATTCCATTTTTTTCTTTTGGTTTTTGTGTTGGAATCACACTTTGTTGTAAACATTTAGGAATGCAACTGATAACCAAACCACTAGCACAAAATTTATAAAATCAGCGTGATAAGCTCTGAATATTTTTTTGCAAAATAGCCGTAGGCTTTCTGGAGAAGAGAACAGTAGTTCAAGACGTAAAACAAACAGTACCGTAGTCACAACTGCTCACTTGAGAAAGTAAGATATGGAGAATCAAAATTAAATACAGCCAATACCAAATTCTCTAGTCCTGCAAAAATTACCATAAGCTATTATATAGACTGTGGAGCTGATCAATAATGCACAGAACAGAACATGTACAGTAACATTTATGGCAGAGGCCTACTAATGTAAGAAAAAAAAATAAGAGAAAGAAGAAAGATATGAGCAGATATGAGAAAAGGCAATTTCTACAAATTAATGAATTTGAATTAAATGAATCTCAGAAGGCCAAGGAAATTAGATATTAGTCATCTGAAATCTGACAGGTGGTTTTGAGAAGTTTTAGAGAAAAGAGAAATGACAGAAAAATGTAATAAAAAAGGTATAGTTTCATCCATTCTTGAAGATAAAAGTCTAAAGGTAGCTGAGTAATATTAAAAGGGAAAAATATCTTTCAGCAATTGCACAATGAAATAAACAAGACAAACACACTTAAAAATACTGATGAGGACTGTCCTGAACACATTGCATACTTTATTTGTCATGGTTAAATACTGGCACATTATTCACCAATTTTTAACTCTATTAATATAAAAATGAGAAAAAAAAAAACATATCAGAGACCTACATCGAGGATTCTGCTTTCTCTGATTAAATGTCAGATGTATTCTAAACTAATAGGTATGGTCCAAAGTCTAGTATAGTAGACTGGTTCCATCCTCATTCTGCTACAGCTGAATTTTCTAATATAAAATGGTGAAGGCAAGAATGGGAATTCTGTCATGACCACACAAAGAGTCTTTGAGAGTTGTTTTCTTCACTTATACACAGAACAATTAAAAAGCACTATTTACAGGAAAAAAAAAACATTGAGGACAACAAGAATCTCCCAAAACAAAATATTCTGCTACAGAGCAATTCTCCTAATAGGTCTGAATGGGGCTTTTAAATGGCTATTTTACAAAATAAGAAGAGGAGTAAAAATACAAAACAAATAAAATACAAAACCCAATACATTTATCCTGGGGTTTGATATTTAGATTACATTAGCAAGTTTACATAATAATGCACTAGCAACCTCTTTATACACTATTTGTTAAAGTTTTGACAGCAAGTTTTGAATATGAAGTAAATATTCCTGAGTTACATTATGTGTGTTAAAATTTTGATTAAAAAGAAGGAAGTACTAAGCTATTTAAAGTTTATGTAGGCATCTGTTTTAGGATTATGTTATATTGCTTGTATCCCCAGTCGTGTGTTCTATTTATGCTGGGTATCATATTCTGTGCTTTCCAAACTGGCTGAGAGCAAAGGTGGAGAGAAGAAGAAGCATGGAGTTTCATTATCAGCTGCACTCTCCCCCACAGTCTGTTGCAACAGAGAACTCCACTGTTGATGTCTGGTAATAGATGGGGCAGAACACCACTCTCCTTTTGCTTTTTAGTTAGTTAGTTTAGCTGGCTGAGGCAGTCCAAGCTTTCCCTGGACAGTTTTATTTTCCCTTTTCTTGGAACCATTCAAACCTGCTCCAGACCGGGATCCAGGGAAACATCAAGAGCTCACACTTTGCACTCTTCTGGGGCCTACTCTGCAGCCTTTCCCACCACTGGAAGAACTGATAACAGAGTGACCACCCACCAGAGAGACTTTCTGAATCTGTCATCTCTTCAGAGCAGAGAATGAGCTTTGTCATCTGGTTTTGTTAATTTTTTGTGCTGGGGAGTGCTTGGCCTGCTAAATAAACATGTTTTTTCCACCTCTCTCAGAGGAAATTCTTTCCCAAACTGGTTGGGTGGAGGGGCCGTGTGGGTTGGCTTTCTGGGAGGACCCCCTTTGGAGGTTTTCTCCCAGATTTGCCTTAAACCAGGACAGCATCCCAACAATACAATGATATGAATTTTATGCAGGTGTTATTGGGTGCAAATCTTTGATTTTGCATTAAAAAGGCAGTCACTTTGGTAGATTTTTCTGGTGTGAAAACAGTATCTGCAGATCTGCTTAAAACTTTATAAGCATCTTTATAAGTATAAAATAAAATAAGACTTTCTGTTTCATGAACCAGAATGAAACTTACATATATTTTTTGGAGCTTCTGAATGTAATTGCCAAGTAGTATGCAGCTGATACAGTTGCACATGAAACAGTGTTAAGGAAAAATAATCAAGGTATTTCTACAATGCAATAATAAATACTACTGATCAGTTTTGTGTCTTTATATTCAGATATTTTGTGTCTTACTCAGATCAAATAAGAGCCCAAAATACTGCTCTTCAATGTTCTTTATACTTGTAAAAATCAGTTATCTCATATACACACAGGAATCTTTCAGCTGCAAAGAGGCAGACACCGACTGTTTGAAATACACTGCTTTTTGTCTGTATGGAAAAGGTCTGATATAATTGTTCTTATGTTAGAGTATCTATGGTACTTTCAGTAGATCTGAGCAACAATTAAGAAAAAACAGTTTAGGGTCAGGAATACACTAACAATATCTCTCCTATCTCATCTTGTACAAGAACCTCAGGCTTTGCAGTTTCCTGTGTAGTTTTAGTATTGCAGAAAATTTTTGCAGATGGTGGTAATAAATATGGCAGCATGAGATGGTAATAACCTACATTTGCACTTTCAAGAGGGAACATTTTACTATGATTCTATTAACTCTTGAAATTATAAACCTTTGATTACTGACAGACTTTGCAGAAATAGCATTGCACTGTTATCCTAAACATAGTTTTGAGATGACTATTTGACAGAGCAGATGAGATTAAGCATATGCCTTAGACAACCTATTTTTATGCAATATTTTATAGGGATATAGGGATAGCAATCGTGAAAAGTGTTAGAAATAGAGTCCTGGACTCTATTTAATGTGTTTAATAATTGAGCAGATTGGAAGAAAATAGAAGCCAAAAAGCTGCTTATCAATATGTGTCAATCTCAGTAAGGATTGTCTTAATAGTCAAGAAAAATCAGGGGTCATGTAATTCATGACACTAGTATTCGAAATTCATGTTGCTAACTTTTTTAGTGTCTATAAAAGAAAGAAGATGAATGGCCACTATGTACTTGAAGTTTAGTCTCTCTTCCCTTTTGTGCAGAATTTTTCATTACTTGATTAAAATCTGAGTTCTCTCAGAATTTCTCCAGTCCCAGTACCTAGAAGATTGTTGCTCTCACTGTCAAAGAAGAGATTATCTCCAACATCCAGTGCACATGGAATGCAATTGCCATGTCTTTAACATTCTCCCTCTGCTCAGTTTCCCAAGTTTAAATTTTTATCACAGTCTATACCATCTATGATGTTCTTATTGATGATATATTGCCTATGGAGCTGCTTCTACAGAATGCTGTAATGATATTATGTCGCTATTTCTATGCTTTTTTTCCCCTGAAGAACCTTCTAAATGAGAAACCAAAGACAAACAGTTTTGTTTCAATCTTTCCTTTGCTTCCTTTTTATGGGATATTCTCTTTAGTCTGTGTGGAAGAGAGAGAAAACAGAATTGAGCTACAGGCTGTGGGATGTGCCTGCAGAATGCCATGGCAGCACAAAGAAACTTGTATCCACAAGACCTTGGGGAAGGAGATACAACAAGGCAGATGCCCTGTGGAAAGGATCAGCCTATGTAAAAACGTTAAGAAACTGTGTTGCTGACATGGCAATGAGTGATAGGTTGCTTAGTGAAAAAAAAGGTATAAGGAAATACTGTGACTTGAAGAAATGTATAAAATCAGTTAATTTCTCTGAATAAATGTCTCAGTATCCCTGCTGATCTGAGTCAGTGTCTTGCTCATTACAAATGGTGGCCTGCATCAGGGACTTGACAGGCAACTAGTGGTTGCACTGATAATGATGCTCTGCTGAATGCCAGGGTGGCTAAAACAAAGCCCGGGGGCTGAAACGAAGTGCATGGTGCTGATTGACCTTTCTGCAGGACAGAAGGTAAGCAGCCAAGAACTACGGGGAATGGCGTATCCCAGAACAAAAGGATGTCATGGAGATGTTGAAACAGATTTTGAAAAAAGAGCAGGAAAGTGGAATATATAGATTTAAAAGACTGCCATTGAACTTTCAACAGTACCAATGTTTTTGACCCTCGGACATGGGATGCTTTAGGGAACACTATGTAGGACAAAGTTATGATAGGTGACAGAGTGCTGGCAGAGCTTTTGTGCTCATGGCAGACTGTGTGCAAGGTGCTCATGGCGCATGTGGCACCGGAAACCAGTAAAGGAACACTTGTGCCACCTCACAGCCATGCCGGCCCCTTCTGTGCCGCCATTGAGCAAAACACAGGGCTCTAATCTTAAATCTGTTGGGCCTGTGGGAGAACCAGAGCATAGCCGCCCAATCCTGGGGGGGACCCGGATCTTTTCCACCCCAATCTGTATGGTCAGTGGGTGGTGGTGAGAAAACAAGATGCCACAAAGGGGCATGCGGATTTAAAAGAGCTTGCATCACCCTGTGCCAGGCAGAATTGGCTGGAGCAGTGATGTAGCAAGCAGTGGGACCTGGGGCAGCTGGTCCCAGCAGTGTATTCCCTTTCTGCCTGTCCTCTGCAAGAGTGTAGCAGTGGCAGCAGAAGTGATGGGGAGCATCTGAAGCTACAGCGCGTCAGAGCGGTGGCAGGGAGCGCATGGCAGCAAGTACACGGCAAAGCCAATCCACAGCAGTGAGCACAGGGCTGACTTGGGGGATGGCAGTGAGCAGCAGGCCAGCGTCTCATTGGGTCCACGGGAGGAGTGTGGCTTTCCACATGTGAGAAGTGAGGAGGCAAGCCTGGGCCCCTGGCAGCACCAACAAAGGCACCACCACCACAGCCGTGCAGCAGCAGCAGTGACAGTGGTGGAATCAAGTGGGCACGGACGCCAGCTTGGTGGCCAGCCATCGCTTGGCAGGCGCTGAGTGCGGACTGGACCCCTGCTCGTGGGGTGGCGCCATGCAGACCTTCCTGAAGGGGAAGCAGGCGGGCTCATGGCCTGTTCCTCGGGAGAAGCTGTAGCATTTCCACTGGCTTGTGTGGGGGTGGCTGTGAGCTGGACATGTAGTTTCTGCAGCTGGTCCATGGAACACTCCTATTTTATTATTCAGATGGGGATTGCTGCATGATCTTTCTAAAATCAAAGATGTTTTGTGCCTATGGGAGCCCTACAACCAGGGCTATCATTTCCAGCAATGTTTCCACAATCCTGGACCTTCACTGTTAAGACTGATTTTTTACCATACCACCTTGTGATCCCCCGCATTGTTCTGACTGCTTTTTGTTATGGATGCTCCTGTAATTATCCTAATTTGTATGCTATCCTCTTAAACTGAAATTGCACAAAATCATTACCTCTTTTCGATATTGCGTATTTTCAGTTTCTGTCCGTAGGCAGAAAGGTTTCCTTGTAATTTTAAATTGCTTCCTGAGATTCTGTTGATTAAATCACTGTCTCCTTTAATGGGAAGGAGAGGTGTATTGTTACCAGTTACTAGGTATTTTGATCTGTCCCCCTATTTGTGGGAAGATTAGCTCCTATGAGGTCATGTTCCTAACTGATATGAACAGAGGTTTGCTTGTAGGGTATTTTAGGGAAACCCTCCCAGTCAAAGCTTGGGCCCTGGCCAAGCCCTGGTCCTGGCTGGTTGAGGGAAGTATGGTGTCAGACCCAGGTTTTTCTGCACTAAAAAATGTGATCAAGTCACTTTGGCTTGCTGATTTAGTCTTATAAAAGATGGACCCCCTTTTGAGGTAAATGTGGAAACCTTGTCTGGGAAAAGGCTCTCCAGATCCTCACTGTGAAATGGTGCTCCCCAGCAATTTCAGACTCTGGGTGATTGTTAGGTATTTAGATAGTTGTTTTTTGCTTGCTTGTTTTTGTTGTTTAACTGTTCACTGTAAGAGAAGTGCATGTTATGTTACACATATTCCTTAATTTGGGAGGTTGAAATATGTGCTTGTTATGATTGATAACACATGTCTTCACCACATGTATTTTTGCCTCTGCACGTACAAGTGAACATGCAAAAGATATCCAGTGTCATTTTTTGTCCACTTTTGCAGCCCTTGAGTACCTGTTTCTGTAGACACTGATAATGGGCCGGCCTATACATCCAAATGGATGGCCAAATTTCTTTCATTTGTAGGGTGTGCACCATGTCACAGGTATTCCACATTCCCCTGTGGGTCAAGCGATTGTTGAACAGGCCCACTCAAGCCCACATTGCTAGAACAAAAACAGGGCAGTACAAAAATAGGATGTACCCCACCATGAAAGACGGTAAAAGGCCTTATATGTTCTTCATTTTTTGAATTGGGTTCAGAATGACCTAACCCCTGTCCAACAACATTTTAGTGAATCACAGGCTCGCTTAGACAAAGCTCAGGAAATTGGGAAATGGGAAGAACCCTTTCCATTGATAATCTGCAGGCAAGGATATGCTTGTGTTTCCACAGATTCCTGTCCACGATGGCTGCCTGCAAGAGTAGTCCAACCAGCCTTGGTTACTCTGGCTTCATCATCAGCTTGTGGGGAAGCTGAGATAAAAATGAATGGAGGTTGTTTGGTTCAGGTAGTGGGTCAAACGTGTTGTAATGTTGGGAGTGTTTTGCCTTGTGATTCTTTTTTGTATAGCTGATAAGGGTTGAAAAAGGTTCTGGTAATCCAGTTTGAAAACAAAAAAGGTGGAATTGTAGACAGAGATAAAACAGACCTGAGCTACAGGCTGTGGTACACACCTGCGAGGAGCCTGCCAGAAGCTGCCAGACACCTGACAATGCATGGTCACCTCCTATAAGGACATTAAGCAAGCGTGCCGCTCACACAGCAGTGTGTGATAGGGTCGCTCAGTGAAAAATACTATGGAAGGAAATACTGCTTCTTGAAGAAGTGTATAAAACCAGCTGATTTCTCTTGATAAATGTCTCAGTATCCCTGCTGGTTGGAGTATGTGTGTTGGTCATTACACTTCTGCTCTGAGGATTGAAAGTGTAAAGGATCTTGATTTCTGTTCTTTAGCACCTGACTGGGAGCATCCAGTCTTGAAACCAAACCCCTGCCATAATTAAAACTGCTCCTGGCTTTCATCTCTTTGTCATTTTAAGTTGCTCATGCAGTTTTTAAGACAGAAATACAGTCCATTCTTCTCTGTTCAGCTTGAGATAGGCTAGAATTCTAATTATCTATTCCATCTTCAAGAACAATAATTTTAGACATACCTAGTCTAATTTACAGGCTATGACAATTTTACACAGACTTTTACAAATGCTTCAATAAAAGCACAACATTACATTGTCAGCTTTCTTGTGGGCTTTTTCCCTCTATTTTTCCATCTTATGTCAAAGGAGAATTTCATGTCACTTGCCTCATCAATGCAGAGAAAAGTCTAAACACACAGTATTTATGTAATTTATTCCATATTCAAAATGCTTTAAAGTTATTGGCTATTTTATAGTAGATTTCTGTGCAGTACAGTAGTCAGAGAGAAGTGATCTGATTATAGCTATGCAGAAACTTGCTGGCAAGAAAAGGCCTGAAAATAGAAGATTGTTATCCACAACTCTGCACTCATTGCACCACACTACATCTTTTACTAAGATGAAAAGAGAAAGTGAAAAATATTACTGAACTAATGGACATCAATTTCATATCTGCTAATGTAGACAAGGCTTCTAAAAATTACTGTAACTCAGTCCAGTGAGTGTTTTTACATTTAAGACACTATAGACAGTACCAGGATACTGTGACACTCAAAATCCACATTTAACAAGTAGGCATCTGCTGAAACAAACTTTGTAGGCTAATTTCAGAAAGCCTTTGCTTGTAGATAGGGAACTTAGAACAAAACCTTGGGTCCTAATCCAAGTGGCTTTTGTAAGTTCTTTCAAATAGCCTTTGGAAGAGCGCATGGACATCCTCATGGCTGAAACAGATCCTGATATGTCCAGCTTTGCTCTAGATGACATCTCACTGTGATCTTTGAAGGCAAAAGGTAATGGAGACCAGGATGCAGTTTTACAGGCAGAGAGAGAATTACAAATACCCTGAAACATCCCCTTTCCCTGAGGAAAAACTAAATGTAGCAGAAAAGAACATGCACTCCTGCCATATTTTCCAGCTGCAATTCCTCAGATAATATCTACTACTTAGTATAACCCTTTGTCCTCAAAGAAGTCACTGCAAGGACAGGGGATCTACTTTGAAATCACAGCTATTATCTTTGGATATATACTGTTTAATTTTTATGGCATTCTCACTTCTGTCATTTCCTCGGCAACATGGATGGCATGTCTCTTATCAATAGGTTTCAGAATCAAACCATTTTTCTTCTGCCAGGAGTGGCTGGGTTATTATTGAGAGGGAGATGTCTTCTGGGGACCATGCAAAAAAAATCCCAAACCCTCTTACTTCTAGCCTCATAATCTTACTGAAGAGTCACTGTCCATATGGAGTCTCGACTGCCAGGCACCCCTTTTTCCCACTCTAAAAAGTTTTTTTTAAAGGAAGTTTTTTTGAGTTTTGAGATTTTTAAATATAGCTAAGCTTCCAAGTTAATATCCGAACTGTTTCTAATCACCAGTATTATTAAAACATGTTTTATATTTAAGAGTGTCAGCTAATTTAATGTAATCCAGTTAATACAAAAAATTTCCATTAATACTGCTTGCTGAAGAGGGGGGGTGTAATTAACTGTGAAGAGGAAAAGCTGGCATCCTAAGATGTAGAAACAAGAAGAGTCAGGTAAAATAAAGAAAAACAAGCAATAAAAAGCATATCATGGCTTATGGAAGGACACACAGAGAGCTGTTAAAAGTAACTGTATGTTTTTCTCTCTTTTTCTTAATGTATACCTCTTAAAAATAGTATTTGTTGGCATGTATTTGTTTCCTGGTAGATAATGCAATTCATTGCTAGATTCACATTTATGTTTATCAGTTGTTTTTCTAACTTTCCAGCCTAGCTTAGTTCCCAGAAGCAAGGAAAAAAACCATGCTCAGAATTTACATATTGCACTTATGAATTAGGGGATCTGTCTGAGAAATGCTCAAGGGAGCTGGAAGACACATATATACACATAATGCAGTAAGAATTTTAAGCTGATATGTCTGTTCTCCTCTTTTGCAGAGACGTATTCTGCTTTCAGTTAAGACCTCTTATTAAAGAATACTTAAATATGTGAAAGTGAAGATAAAGTCTGACAGACCTTCAACAGGTTGTGGTGCATTCATACAGTACTGTCTATATCTCTTTTTAATTAGCAGTCCAAATGCAGTGAACAGATTGTACAGTGTACTACATCAGCCCGGCTCCTATATTTTCTATTTACTCATATTCATGTTTAAGGACATTCTTCCAAGTAGGATTTTTCTCCTCTCTCTATTCTCCCCAAAACCCAGGTCATTAAGTAAATATCATTTAATTCACTGGCAGCTTTACCAGGTAGCTGAAAGGACACTCAAGTCAACTGTTTCATGTGTTTTTCTATACTTGGGATGAGAAACCAAGTTGCTTCTAGCCTTAGTCATTAACCAAAATGTTTAAAAGCATTCAATTACACACCCAGTGGGAAATTTCTGACTTTATTAGTGCCTTTTGAATCTGTGTTAGAAGTACCTAAGTACTAAAATCCTAGTACAAAATCCTAAGTACTAGAATCCTAGGACAAAGGGCTTGCTTAACATATGACATTATATTAGCTAGACATTCTTGTGTTGAAGTGAAAAAGTGGGAAAAATATTTAATTTATCATTGAGATACTGAGAGTAGACTTTGCTTGGTTCTGAATTCAATATTAAAACAAACAAAAAGTGTCTGTGTTATTGCCCATTTCTGACTTGCTTAGAAATGAATGAGTTAATGCATTGCTTTTTCATAGAACAGAAGAAGGGCCAATATGCCTCAAAAGTATTAGTCAAACTATTTTTTCTTGGTGAGAAGAGAAGGGTTAATAGTGTGTTCCTTTGTTTTTAGCCAGTAAAAATTTCTATGACATCCAACAGCCCATTTTTACCCAAAAGATTTACAGTTTGATTTATAATATATTGGAACAGTTGTAGCTGAGAAGTTCAGAATATTTCGAAAATCTCTTCAGAAGACTACTTTTATTATGGTTATATCTTTGAACTTCCTTTTTTAAGGTGATTTAACCTGGATAAATTTTGTAAGAATTTTAAAAGAAAAATCAAATTAGATATGTTTAGGGTTAGAAAAGTCAGACTGAGTAATTCCATTTCTCTCCCTAATCCTCAACAGGTTTTCAGACTTGCCGCATCTCATTAGATCTGGAAATTGGCTGACTGGAGCTGGAAAATTAGATTATGACTTAAACATATATCCCTTCATTACTTTCTATGGAACCACACTCCCCAAGAGAAACTCATGAAGGATTTATGAATTATAGGAGTCGTGGTCCCTCTGTATTTCTATGTAAGTGAGAACATTTAAGCTGCTCTGTCTTCTTCAAGGTCCATCAGTTTCAGTGAGAACTGCCTGTTCAGAAGTAGACACAAATGTCACCCATTTCTAGGGCTGAGTTTCATCCTCATTTAAAATTGCTTCCCTTGGGTTTACTAGTAACAGCATCAATAAAGTGAATCCAGTTATCCCTAATTAATTAGCTATTAAACAGCCTTCTCAGTAGGATGGAACTTTGCAAACCTAGTTCCACAAAAATCCTTCTAATAATTTTTCACATATATTGTATTCCTTTGCCCACTTTGGGACAAAAAGAATCAACAGACTCCTTTTACTTGCTGTGAAGGATGTAAATATGTCAAAACACATGTAAGAGAGCAATATCTCATTCTAGTACCGCTAATTCAGTGAAATGTAAGAGTAAATCTGTACTAGATGCCAGGAATGTACATGAATGAGTATTTTTTTTTTAAACTGTGTTATGATAGTCTCTTAATTAGAGTTTTTTAAAATAAAATCTAGATAAACCGATATTTCAGAACATCATGTTACCTACTAAGGTAACATGTCTATGTTTTACCTCTTGTTTACCATACTTCTTACTTTCTAAAAGATGTAGGAATTGTTATGTGTTTCCAGGAAGGCATGGACTATGTTCAACACAGCTGACAGTGATTATACATATGGCCAACAATAATATCATTAATAAAATGCAACTACCAATTCTCACTCTAACAACTGGCATTGTATCCTTCCATTCCATGTGTGCCTGCATTTGATCTTTCCAGTGACATTGCATTGAGCAAGGAAGGCCTATGTCATATTACATTTGGAGAGTTGGCAAGCACATTTCTGGTGCTTTGTACAGTCAAGCAGATAGAAATGGGGAAAAATGATTAGGTTTTGTGATGGAAAGAGATTCAAAATATCACCAAAAAAAAAAAAAAAAAAGCGCCACCCTACCCCTCAAAAGCACATAAAAAGGGCTTTGATTCAAAACTGAAAAAGTAGGTCCCCTGGATCTGAAATACATGTAAAAGGTGGCATACATAGGAGGCTACAAAGATACAAAACCAGATTGCAGTGGTGCTTGCACTTCAGTCCTGTAGCAAAGGAAGAATAAGCAACTGAGAGCAATTCAGCAGCTACCCCAGCAAGCAGTTTGAAAAGCCACCCAAGAACTGCATAATTCATTAATACAGCATTCTTCCCCAGATATCTTTAAAAATACCCCAAATACTGGTGACTGGGAGAAATATCTCTGGAGAAAGCAGCACTCTATACTAGTGTTTGGAGACTACAGAGACAAATACATGAATCCCTATGAATTACATTAGAATATTGTACAACCGAGTCTAAAGAGGGATTTTGGAAAATAGCTCCAGTGGAATTCCAAAACCAAGATCTTTTTGCTAAACTTCTGTACAAGTCCATTCACACATCTAGGCAGGGGGGTTCTTTGTTAGCTGTTGTAATCAGGGCACTGTAGTTGCACTGCACTGAATGCACTCACTGGTGAAATCTCAGGGAAATTTACTGCAAAAAGAAAGAAGATATTAAATCTATACACAGAGTAAGGATTAGAAATTGGTCAATCTTCTAATTTGGTAATATATATAATTACTAATTTCTAAGTTCTGACAAAAACATTTAGAACTATGCATAGCAGAAAGTAAAGCTACTGCAATAGCACTTAATGACCTTTTACCAATCAAAGGACACCAAGTGCCATGTCTTTAAGGCAGGTAAGTCTAAAATCAGAGTGCAATTTCTTAGTATATTGAATGAGCAAATTCAAGTTATTGGCGGGGGGGAGTAATTAATTAATTAATTGGTCAATTCCATTGACTTCTGCTACCCTATAAATCTTCTTTGTAAACAGCCATTTCAAAAATATTGTTTAGGCTGAATGCTTTTCACAGCTTAATACAGACATTATAAGATCTTCCTTCATGCTGTCATTACATTAAAAAGCAGGAATTAAATGTATTGCATCAATTGCAAGCAGATTCTTCCCTTCAGTCACAATAAACACACTTCTTATTGATCATTCACCATGCTAATGTAAAGACAAATGTAAATAGAAGGCACAAATCTGGTATTCTTCCTTACAATTCAACTTCTCAAACAAGTGCAGATGATGGAAAAGACCAGGAGGGTTACCCTGCTAAAAGAGGGTTCCAAGCTATTTTACAAAGCCTGAGTGTTGATAAGCTATTACAGCTTCCTGGGGCAACAGAGTATTCTTGAAGGGACTGTGGGGAAGGACAAGTCCTGCCTGTCCTGCCTCTTGACAGAGGAAATAAATCACCCTGCACACTTGAGGATACCTTTCCAGGCTCCATGCTGGGAACTTCATTACACAAGCTGTGCCACATATTACTATGCATATTGCCACTGATTGGACATAGCCTCAAATCCATAGCCTATTTCTGTCATAGTCTTAGGGGGAAGGAATCTGTTTCCTGCTTAAACACATACTGACTTGGAAAGCATAGGGGAAGAAAAAGACACTGAGCAGCCAAGAGTTCTCAGTGGAAAAAGATCCCCTTGACTAATGATATGTCTAATCTATACTAACCTTGCCTCATGGTGCATGAAATACAGTAATATTGTCATGGTTTTCATATCCCCTTTGATCTTAATGCAATTGTTGTCAAAGTGAATAGCTACTTGCAGCAATCCTGGCTTCATTAGGAAGATAGAAAGTGCTTCCTCCAAGAGAGCTTTCTATTTTGGCCTTTTTTTTTCATACTTCTATAAGATTATAGAGCTTCTGCATGCCTGTCAATAACTACAGCAAAATATTAAAATACACTTACTAACAAAGAGTTCATTAGCATTACGTGTGCTTCAACATATAATCCTAATACTAATATAACTGGAAGGTGTTGAGTTAAATTTCCCCATGTACACGGGGGTGAAGCTGAGACAGGAATATATGACTGTGATTTACACATTGTAAAGAGAGAAAGGCTGCCAACAAACCAAATAAAACAAGGCGATAAAGAGATGCTTCCTTGTAATACTTGCCCGTTAAGTCATCGATTTACCTGCTGCAATGGATTAAGCTGAAAAATATGAGGAAGCTCTCAATTCCAGCTGCCTTTGTAACCCTTTTTGTAATGGTTACTCCCTTGCCAAAATCAGTGTTTTATGTAAGGCAGTTCTGACAGGTCAGTTTACGTCCCCATCTGATGTTCCTCCTCACTTAGACACTAAATACCAGCTAACACATCTACTTGCCTCCTTGCCCACCATCTCACCCTCCTGCTTCCCAGATCAAATATGAGCAATTTTTACCTCTTATTAAGCATTCAACAATTTTGGTGCACTCTGTTAATGGAAAGGAATTTAAATGGTTGTCACTTATCAATGGGCTGGAATCACAGTGGTTGCTCTAGTGTCATCTGTATAGGGTCATAGCGGTTGCTATACAGTGTCATCTGTAGAGCCACAAGGTAAAAATAATGAACTAAATAATGAACTAAAAGCAAAAAATCAATGAAGTAGGCATCTTGTAGACTGAACACAAGTATATTAGAGGCGAGATTTCACTAATACATAAAGATACATTCAATCATGTATCTATATGGGATACATAAAGAAGAGAATGAGAAAAATCATAAATGGTAAATAAACCATGACATTTCTTCCATGATAAAATAAACCATGTCTTTTTTTTTTCTATAATAAAGATGCTTCTACTGAAAAAGTCTTTATTATCTCAATACAAATTGTTCCAGTGTGACTGGTGGTAAATACATGTATATGATGTATACGTATATGTTACAGCGTGTAATAGATGTACACATATTGATGCCTTCTGTAGGCTGACCTAGAATACAGGCTAGATGGAGTCAAAGTAGGGATTTATTATTAGAAGGCCTCAATGGATACGCCTTGGGCAGTAAAAGAGCCCAGCCAAGGCTACAGCCAAGATGAACCCAAAATGGTCACATGTATCTCACTGGTCACATGTATCTCACTTTCATAAGTTCTGGTCCATTAACATATTGGAGTCAATTGTCCAGTTACAGCTTAACTTATGAAGTCCCATCCTTCTTGGTTTTTTTACTTGTTTTTTACTTTTTTTTTGTTAATACAAGGTGACTTATAAATCATTCACATTGGCAAGGACATTGCTGCAATCTTTCCTCTAAAGAAAGGCTGGAGCTCTAAGCGTCATTAACTATGTCATGTAAAAGCTTCCTCTTTACTACGTCACCACAGACTAATAATAGCTAAAAACACATGAATCAATTTGCATCCTCTACTTCAGAGGACGAATTAATTAGGTTAGCCTTATAACAGTTTGTTAAACAGAAAGATTTATAGGCAGAAATGTTACATTTCTTCTTGTTTCCCTAAACAAAGACATATTTTAAAAAATAATTCCCTATTTCTAATGCGTAGGGCATATTTTGAGCATCTGAGTATCCTAGGTGTTATTGCAAAATTCTGCCCAAAGTGTTCATCATTTCACTGATGTTTATGGATGCTTTTCCTATGTTATTCACTAGACTAAAGAAGACCTAAATTCTGCTGTTTACTCTTTCCTTATTAGCATCAAAAGACAGATGTTCTAAGATGTCTCTTCTGTATCACACAACAATCCACTCATTGTTATCTGCCTCTCAAGAAGATAAACAGCCATCCTTGTTTGATAAGTAAGGAAAACAGCTGGACACAGGTAATTCCACCAGTTTATTATTGCATTTTAACCACTAAAAAAGGTGATTTATGTTAACTTTCTCTGACTGCCACAAAGTCAAAAATCTTCAGATTCAAAAAGTGACATTTGTTTCACTGGCTTGTCATAATTTCCAGCCACATGTGGATCCATAAAACAGAGATGCAGACTCACTTCTTTAGCCTAACATACTTCTGTACTAGAGGTTCATGAACATTTATTGATGCAAATTGATTAACTACAAAAATGCTTGGATTGTGATTACTTGTTTTAAATCTGTAAGTAGACTAGCTCACACAGGTAGTTTTCCATATGCACCAGCTCTTCAAATGTGACCCCTGTTCAAGCCTTTGAATTCCACACTTCTATCTGTATGTTCACTGAAACAGAACTGATGTAATGATAAATTTAAAATTAAAAATAAGCTGTACAAGAGAAGGATAAGGAGAATAAAAGCTACACAGAATCTGTAAATAAAATACAAATTAATAAAAGAAAAATGCCTGCACTAACAGCAATGAATCATAATTTCAAAAAAATTACTCAGTGTGGTTCAGTGTTGATCTCTCATGACTCAGCCATAAAATTGTGACAGTAATTCAGTTGATTCTTAACCCTGTGTTACACAAGAGCAAATAACAATGGAAGAATGCAACAATGTTCGTTTAAGAAAAATATCTTGTACTCTTGAAAATAAGAGTACTCTTGAAAATAATTCACAAATCAATTCCACACATAGATGCAAACAGTGCTGTCAGCCTTAAATTAAAGATTAGCCCTAAATCAATTTATTCTAAATTCTTATGAATATATTTTCTTCCCGAATCTTCTACAGAAATATCATTATTCTTTTTAGCAGCACTCACCACTATGTACTCAAACTTATTTGCAACCCTTTATTTGTCAAAGTAGAAAAGAACAAGCATTAGCTGTCCTCAATTTCAAAGTAATTTTTGCATGAAGTATTGCAAGTGCAGCATAAATTAGAGCAATTTGCCTAATCTTAGTAGATTTGGTGTATCATGCATCTCTCAGTACTTTGGAGAAAAACTGCAGACTAATTTTTTTCTTTAAGAAGTGTATCATATCACACTTTGTAGGAGGAAGTATTTTCTTCAGTGCTGGTATATCTTAATTGATACTAATTTGTTAAAGAAGAAAATGCTTTCAGGTTTACACTGAGATAACAAAGAAGGCAAAGCAAACAATTATGAAGAGCTTTGTAACAACACGTGAGAAAGAGGGGTGTAATATTCTAGAAATGCTTTTGCAGATATTATTTCCTGATGGTAAACAAGTTTTTGAGTATTTGTTTTACTGAAAAATAATAATGCTTATATTATCAGAAGCTAAATACACATGATTCAGCTAGAATAAATATAGTTTTAGAATTGTCCTTTCTACATAGAATTTTGGATGGGATACTGTTTCCTTTGAAAGGTAGCTTTGAATGTCTGTCCTCCAATCCCCTGCTGAAGTTACCATTAGTAGTGGATTAGCTTAACTGTGAATTTCCCTAGTTAGGTCTTGAAAACTCCAAAGGACAAAGATTCCTCAGGCTCTCTGGGTCACACTGCCAATACTGCACAACTTCCCCATGAAGAAGTGCTTCCTGATGTCCAATATGAATCTCTCAGAGTATAGTTTGTGGTCATTTCAACAAGTTAGCCTTGTACTACCCAGCTGAGTTTAGAATGTGCATGAAACAGCATTTTGCATTTATAGTTTTCTGTAACTATTAGCTATACCTTTACATCCTTTTCCCCCCACAGTAAAAAAGCCCAGCTCAGAGTCCCACCAAGCAATCTTTCCAGTAATTGAGAAAGGGACATCTGCTTTTAGGCCAACCATTCCTCATTCTGTGTAGTCCACAAACCTACTGAGGGTGCACTCTGTCATCAAGTGCAACTAATCATTCCTAAGAAGACCTCTTGAATGCTCTCTTTTTTTTCTGTCTGGTAGCTGGATATCAGTCCATTGCTACAATTCATACCTGACAGTCTAGCAAATTTTTAATTCACCTAGGTCTTCTTATCAATTTTCCTTTTATAAATGAATGCTTTGGGAGGTGATGTAAAGGTAGAGATCATCCAGTACTTTCGACCTTTTTCATACAGCTACTTAATTGCAGAAGGCAATCAAATTGAATTATCACAATTTATCTTTGGTAAATGCATGCTGACTATTCCCAATTTCTTTTCTTGTATACCACATTCTTGTAAATTAATTTTAAGAGGATATACTTCCACTCACAGATCTGAGGTAAGGCTCTCTTCCTCTCCTCTACTTCCAGAGACAGAAGTTAATGCTAACTTTTTCATTAAGAACTTCACCTTGGTGAATCCCAGCTGTTGCCATGGATTTCAAAGAATGCAACTGGTGTAAGCAGCTCCAAAACCTTTATTGCCCTACTGCTGCCTGCCCTTTCCTTAACTGTGCTGGTGAGTGTAAAGGTGGAGGAGAAGGTGCTGACTGCAAAGACAGTGCAAAAAAAGCAGCAAAAACCGAAAACTATCACAGAACAGGAAAGGTGAAAGAAAGAACATAGTTTTGGAGTCCTAAAAAACTAACAGCTTGTTTACTCTTTTTATTACATTTTGTTTAACTTTACATTTATAATGACCATATTTATAAATACTGCATTGGAAAAACTTGGTCTGGTCTCTTTCATAAACTTACATACACCAAAGATGAAGCATTCTATGCAAATGTTTCAAATTGTTTTACTCACCTACGTATGACAGCTTAGGAAAGATTATTGAGTTATCTTTGAAGACTGCTCATAGAGCCCTTCCTTCTTTTCCAGTTCATTTAGACATATTGACCCCCTTCTGTTTTTAACTGAAAGCATTTGCTATCTCACAAGTACTAAGCACTTGATATTAAGTGCTTAGTAAAAAATAGGGAAGGAAATTAAATTAATGGAGTATTGTATGACTGTTTTTTTTGTTGAAAACAGGATTGATTTAATTTTCTCAGCATGGCACAAATATATTGGCATTGTCTAAGACACAGCTTTCACAATTTTGGCTAATAGAGTCAAGAAAGTTTTCTGGCGATGTTTTCTCTATAACTAAATGGGGGTGTAACTAAACCCTCCCAAAATATTGGAAAATGCTGACATTTATAAAATTCTCTGATAAATATTATTCAAATATATCACCAAGATAAAATATTTCATTACAATATTATAGGAATATTTCCTTTATACATTTAAGATATTACTAAAGTCATTCTCTTTGCACAGTTTGAGTGCTGAACTACATAAAGGAAAGGTGTTAAATATCCTCTTGATTGTGCTGAAAATCTATTTCACCGCTTATATAAGCATGCTGAAACCCATGGACAAAAACTTCTGTCCATGAAAGACAGAGACCTCTAGGACAAAGAAAAAAACCAAAAACAAACCCAAGAAACCACAACAACAACAAACCCCACACAACTCTCTTTCCCCCTCTCATAAAACAAAAAACACCCAAAAGCCCCTTGAGTCTAATCGATAAAAAACATAATGGAGTAAAGTAATTAGTTACTAAAATATGTTAGTCTTCAGAGTTGGAGCATGCATCAAATGCATTCTTCCTCTAAAACTAAAAAAAAAAAAAAAAAAAAAAAAAAGAAAGTCTGAGATACATTTCACACATTCACTTTTGCTTAACCTTGGTGGCACACACTCCAAAAAAAACTCATTTCTCTTTGTACAATGACTCTTCCAACACTCATCCAGAGTGTAAACTGGAATTTCTCCATGAGTAAATTGGCATGGCTAGAGAAGTTGACCTACTTCATCACATCTAATCATCTGATTTCAGATGTGATTATCCTCATTGCTGGCACTCTCTATAGCCCTTCTTCCTCCTAACACACATCCAATGGTATCAATATTTGCCAGTGTGGTACTGTTGTCCACACTAATGTCCAGACTGGGATACAAAACTAGAGTTTTGTACTTATTTTTGTAACTCATTTAGAGAAATTTCTATCAAATCCATCCCTCACTCTCTCCTTTTTAATTTACTTCAAAACAAAATAAAAAACTTTAAAGATTATGGGCAGGACAGCTTTTACTCCCAAATCTGCCAGAATATGACATGGACCAAGGGGAAATCAGGATTTTCTTAAAAGTGCAAGAAACTGTGTCCCTGGTCCTTTGAGATAAGAAGTTCAGACTGAACATTTTTAAATAATTGTGGATGATTTGATTCATTTTATGCATCTGCTGCAGTGACACAATATGGTATAAGAAAGGCACAATACCTCTCAGGATATTAACCCATCCAGGCATCAGAAACAATAGCCTAAGACAAAGTTGTTAAGATAATCAGTTTGACTTCTGTTCATCTCCTGGGTTCTTCCTAGAATAGTCCAGAAGGGGAAAAGAAAGGATCACACCAACCAAATGTTTTTGCTACTTTGTGCAGGGTTCTTGCAGATCCACACCAGCGAATCCCACCCTTGGTGTTGACTTGAAAAGTAATAGTTGGGTGAACTACAATAACCATTGGGCATGATCTGTTTTAAACTGAAATTGTTCTAGCTCAGACCCCTGGCAGACACCGCTCCCTCCTGAAAAAGTGTGACAAAAACAATGATAGTAAATATAGGACTGGTGCTGGTGCCTAAAGATTTTTGATTTTTATGCATCTGTAGCTTTATAGATTTTAATATATAGTTGCACAGTTTCTAATACTTTGTCACTTTAGTATAGTAGTTGCACTTTCTCACATATTTTGCTACCTTCTTGGAATTCTGTTTAGTCTTGCTTTTTAGTCTAGCAAGAAGATTAGTTTTGCATCACACATGATAGACATAATGAAATGTAGGGCTAAAAGATCAAGGGGGCTCCAACGAGGCAGAACCTAGGGGAAATTACATAACTAACTCTTCTACTTGGACAGTATTTGTTAGATATACTAATTAATTAACTTTATAAAAATTGTACAAATCTGATTCCACATGTGCTCATAGCCATGGGGACACCTGGAAGCTTCCATTAAAGAACTTCTTTTTGTATTATCTAGATTAATATTATATGGAAAGTGTTTTTTATTTCTTGATTTAGTGCCTTTCTGAGTTAATTTATTATTATTATTTATTTAAAATATAGCATATAATGATTAATAAATTATTATTATTCAGAGCCTTGTGACAATATTTCTGCACATCATGGGAGGGTCTATTAGTAAATATATTTATTTCGTTTTTCACCTCAGCAATTAATACTGCTCCAAGTCCTTTCTAGATAGAGTAATAACCTATAGAGAATTAATCATTTTCAGTTGCTGTGACTGATATCATAATTAAGCAGGAGGTAGCCAAGCTTTAAATGTGAGTTAATAATTAAAGGTTGCTGTTATAAAAAAATGACTGTGTCATCATATATGTACAAAAAATGTTGATTTTTATAAAAAAAGAGTACCTTCTGGATCTGACTTTCAATAATGATTGTCATGTATGATTGGAAGGTGACAGAAAATGGTCCACCATTTCCTGCATTTCTCATAGCTGACTGTAAAAGACATAGAAGATTAGGAAGAGTTTAAGGTGACCACATCAATTAAGAGATATTTTTTAAGATTCTTGGATAGTCTGATAGGCTACGGTATCTGTGAAGTGCTTTGCATCCATATTCTTCTTTCTAATAGCATTATCCTTTGTATCAAGACCAAAGCACCAAAAGGCAGCTCTTTGGCAGACACATGCAGCCACAAATGCATTCTTTTCTCAGAAAGACTGAAAGCTTTAGTAAAGGCAGCTACAGTGACCCTGTCACTTAATTTCATTGTAAATTAACCTAGTATGGAGTGTGGGAATGCAGCCAGCTGGGATGAATAGTGGCTTAGCCTCAGTAGCATATACAGGAAGCATCAGCCTGAGACCATGGGAAAGGGAGATATCTAGTCAGGTCATGGTGAGAAGAGTGTGGTCATGGGAGCTGGTATGCTAAGCATATGTTAATGGCATTATTTTCTAATAAGTCATGTTTCTGGTTCTTGTTCTCAGTTGGTGTGGAACCTGTCACATATAATGTGCCAGGTTCAGAGTTCACGTTTGTGACTGGACCACTGCCCTCAGAATACCCCTATATCTTGTTACTTTTGCCACACCCCTCATCTTTGGATCTTGCCCCTCAGATTGTGCAGTTTCTGCATTTATTATTTCACTATTATAGTTCTGTTTTTTGGGCCACTCCATTGTTCCCATCCCCTTATTTTGCCACGCTCCCCCTGACTAGACCAGGCTTGGGGTTGCAGTGAGCTGGACTGCAACAATAGACTATCACACTTCAAAGCTGCACAAAAATTACTTCTAACTAAAGCAAACACATAAACATTTTGGAGAGAGTTACTTTAACAAAAGTGATAAGTATGACTTCAGAAAGAACGCTACATACCAGCAAGAGAAGAATTAGTCTGCTGACTCCTAAATTGCAGCAGGGATCCACTAAACCATTACCTAAGAAAATGCTTGTGTGAATAGATAAATCAGTTAGTACTCAGTAATGTTTTCCTGACTTAGGGCCTCTTTGGACATCAGAAAACTAGAAAATTCTCTTAAATAACACTCGATAGTTCCTTAAATCAGTTCTCTTAATAAATTTATGTCAGATAAACATTGGCACTATGGTTAAACTATTATGGTAGATTAGAATAAAGCATGGAAATACATACTTTTTACTGAAAGTGCAACACTCACTTCAATGTTCTTTTTTAGGAAAATTAGGTACCCTACTGACAATTTTTTGATAAGACTGAGCGCGCCTTCACAATCAAAGTTAAAGATCTAAATTTTCCACTGTTCTAGTCAGGAATATTGATCACACTTTACTATATCATATCAAAATTACCAGCAGTAATTCAGTATATATTACCTCATACCTTCCAGGCATAGTAAAAAAAACATAAAGAAATCCATTGACAATCACCAGAATAGTTGATTGACATGAAAGTAACAAGATTAATTACCATATCAACATTTAACCAAAGAGTTTCATTGCAGAACTGGATATCATTACAACAGTTTTTTTAAGATGTCAGTTCCCTCACAAAAGCATTCTTGTGTGCTGTATGAGAACCTCATTCATCAGAGATGAGCAGACTTTCAGCTTTTGAACTGTTGCTATGATGAGAGATTGGCCCTAAAGCTCTTTAGCAATTGCAAAAAAACCCCACCACACGCTGCTTCCACATTCCTCAAGGATACTCTTCAGGGTCTCCTTTTACAGCTGAAAGTCTATCCAATATTTTACAACTAATGAACTGGAAATTCTAGCTGGGATGCTGCTCCTGAATTTATTAGCCAGTGGTGGATCATCAGCGCTGAGTTCCAAAGAAAAGCATTGGAGACCTGCAAGATTTAGTGAAAGAGGTTCAGAAATCCCTTGACCCTAAGACAGGATGGAAACTGGACCTCCACCAGATTGCATTCCCAGAGCTTGCTGCTGCACTCTCTGTCCATGATGCTCAGAGCAGGCTCTTTGAGGATCACACAGCATATTTAAGCCAGCCAGCTCTGTGCTGGAGAGCTTTATACCTGTTAGAATATAAAGTACTTCCAGATTTAATTTTGGAGGAACATGCTAAAATCCAACTTGGGATTCTTTTTCTTAAAGAAAATAAGTTTTACATGGGATGAACTCTTTATGTAAATCAGGAGGCCAAAGGGACCCATCTGTCTGTTGACGCTGAAGGAGTTTCTTCTTATTTCCATGTTCTTATTTTTATCCCTGAAATGGCTTGGATTTTTTTCCTGCTAATGTATAAAAAACATTCAGAAGTTATATGGTGCTGTGTGAAGAGCAACTGCTTTGTGCTGAAGCATGCTGTTAACTTTCTACCAATTATATTTCTGCTACAGTACCGTGTAAAAGCACTAAAATGACCACTCAAAGAAAATAAGTGGATGAGACTATTATTTACTTTAAATATGTAAAGAACAAAATTCCTTAAAATGAGGAGCAAGTACTTATTTCCTCAATTGTACTTAAAATGGTCAACAACATAATTACTTCCTTTCATTGATTTTGTAGCAAAACATCCAGATGTGTACTTTACAAATCAAGGCATAAAAGACTAAACAAGGGATTTTATTTGATAAGCTAGTTCCCTCAGTGATTTAAAATCTGGGATTATAAAACATCCCTTGGAAATATTCTAAGAATAAGGACAGATAGAGTGTTTACTGAAAATCTAAAATCCAATGTGAAACAATCTACATTGCTGATGACCAGATGATTTTTTTTCATTACAATCTGGAGGGAAAGGAGAGATTAACAAAATGAAAAGAGGAAATATAAATTCCTGAGGGAAACTCCCAGAGCATTAATTAGAAAATATGACTTTGTCTCCAAAACATGCAGTCTGGAATCTCAGAGTCTTTGCAGATTTTTTGCCAAGCTTTATGAATTTGCAGGAAGCACCATATAGATCCAAGCACTTTACAACTTTTAAAAAGATGTAAAAAAGTTCTCATAACTGGACACCCAATTTGTAATTTGGCAATGATTTATTTCTGTCTCACATCTTCTTGGATCATAAAATCTTCCAAGTCATTACTCTGAAAAGCATGGTGAAGTCCTTTGCCAAATAGATAATGTCTTGGTCAACAGAAAGCACATGGCAGTTAAGCATTTCTGTGGCTTTAGAAACTGACAAGTTTAACTTTTAAATAATGTCTAAAATGGTAGGGCTAGCATTAAAGTTTTCCAAAAGCCTATGTTTCTCTATTATCTTTACCCTCTTATCCAATATTTACTGGTATCCAATCCAGCTCTGGAAGCATTGCTAAAACTGTAGGTATAGGCCTGACCTAATTGGCTTAAAACACCTCTTTTTCTTTTTTTTTTTTCCATACATTTGGCATGTATTTATCTGGATTTATAATCTCACAGTTCACTGCCCCTGGCTACGTCACCCAGTTTTCCTACCTCATGCTCATATGTAAGAGCAGGCCTGCAAAGAGAAATAAACCATTCAGAAACCAGTCTGCAAACATGCTTTGCTTTCAAAATAAGATGCACAGTGTAGATGTTAAGTATATTAGGAGCTATAACATGTGGAGCAGCTTACATTTAGATAAAAATTAATTTAAAGAAACATGGAAGATGCATGTAGAAGAGTACAAAATGAACCAGGGATTCTAAATAAAATTTTCAAGACAATTTAAAAATCTTTGCCCAGTAATCAATGTGACAGAATTCAGAGAACCCACAAAATAAATAGAAAAAAAAAGCTAAGATTTCTGCTATAAATTTGTATGCTGAGTTTCATGCAAGCATATTCTTTGGGTATCACAGATCAGGTGAACCCTGAAGGCATTTGAGCCTTCAAATGAAGAGACAGAAACTTCACAACCTCTTCCACCTCTTATCTGGAATTATTTCAAATGTCCCCTAGACATGTCCTCAAACTATTCACTCACTGAAAGACATTCCTCAAGGTTCCTGGAGAACTGTGTCATGTATTCAATAACTTTAGGAAAGTAGCAGGAGATGGGCATTTTTCGCTGGCAAAACACTATTTTCACACATCACAGTACCTTGGGCAGTAACAGAATAATCTAAGAGACCACAAATTTGTGCTGGTAAGAAATGTACTTGATTTTTCCCAACCACCACCATGGATACAGGCATTATTTCACATGGTAAGCAAATTATATTTGAGCAGGCTTAAGTTGTATTCCTGAAGATTTCATATTGTCAAAATATTACTAATACTAGTAAATACTAGTAAATTACTAGTAAAATACTAGTAAATTAAAATACTAAAATACTAGTAAATTGCTAGTAAATACTAGTAAACTATAAAATGTCTGTGAGTTAAAAAATTATGTATGCCTTTCAGGACATATACTGCTGGATGTAATAATCTCTAACAAAATTTGAGATTTCTAACAAAATACGAGATGATTACGGTCTATCTGTGCCAGATTATTCTAAGTAATCAAAATGGTACTATCACGGGCAGTAAACTGGAAAATACTTCCTGTAATTTTTAACCTATGCTTATTTTTTCCATCTTGCCTGTTTCCGGCTAAATTAGATTACTAAAGCATTATATTAATTTTCCCACTATCTGTGAATCTGGGCAGTAACACTCATTGATGAAAACCAGATTCTGCCTTCAAGCACAGGTGTGAACGAAGACCAAGACAAACCTTTGCATGCAAAAGTAGACATTAGAAGTGGTGTAATTTGTATCTCTTACTCACAGGTCCTTCCTTGAAGGTTCTCCATTTCTCTGGGCCAACTCTTTGCTGAGCTTTTGTTTCACATTAGGGCTTTATAGTATCATTTATTTCCTCCTCTCCTTCACACAGATACAGGGTGCTTTAGAGTCCAATCCCAAAGCAGTGTAGGGCAATGCAACTGATAATTTTATGTCAGTAGTTCTAAGAGATAAGGACTACAAGACGTTGAATTGACACTTGTTTAAATTAACAGAAACAATGGAGAGTTTTATAATTATTTTATTTTAAAAGTGGCCTTGTCAGTCAGATATGAAGTTAAATGCTATATCACTGTAGAACATCCATTTTTGCACAGAATTAAGGCATCTCTCCCCAGTTTGTCTCCTTAGAAGGTATGATTTTCTTTGTTTCTGTAGCAGTCGTTACTGAAGTTCAAAATGGCACATCAAAGAGATGCTGTTTACTTGTCATTAACATATCTCCTTACCTGCAAAACAGCAGGGCAATAACATGTTGGATCATACCTGGCAGCAGTGCCACAAGGTTGATGGAGGTGATCCTTCCCCCTGTTCAGTACTGTTGAGGTACATCTGAGGTTCTGGGTCTGGTGCCGGACTAACCAGTACAAGAAAGACATGGATATATTCAGAGCAAATGAAAAAAATGGACAGACTTTTCTCAGTGTTGTCTGTTGACAGGATGAGAGGCAATGGTCACACATTGAAACACAAGTAATTTCACTCCAGCATAAGAAATAATTTTTACTGTGAGTGTGGTAAAACAGTGGCATGGGTTGGGGATTCTGGAGTCTCTTCTCTTTGGAGATTTCAAAAATTCAGCTGGACATGGTTATGGAAAACCAGGTACCAAGTCCCTCTGGACTGTATGATGGCCTTAGGTCCCTTCCAGTCCCAACAATATGTGGCCCTGTGGGATCAGCAGGACCCCAAAGCCCTGACCAGACTCCTCAGGGATCTCTTTCTCTCCATCAAAAAATAAAAACAGTCCTCAGGGTGGTAATCCACTGATGTAGAAACTACCCATATCATTCTCCTCAGACCTTGGTAACAGCTCACATTATTAACCTCAGAGGACAGATGTGTTGGAACCTATGCATCTGTCATGGCATCTTCAGCATTTCAGAGTATTTCTTTGAAGTTAGAAAGTCCTTGTCTTTCAGAGAGGCTGAGAGGCTGAGGCATTCCACACCACTTTTTTCTGCTGCTTTTCTACTCATTACAAAACACAGCTATCCAAAATCCTGTCAGAAGCAGACTCTGCTAAGCACAAACTCTAAAACCTTATGTCTTAATTTGTGGCAGAAATAAATTGCACTGGCCAATTCTACAGCCTGCTAGTGACCATCAACACCATAACACCAACTGCTTAGGCTGGAAAAATCATGCTAAGAGGTTTTTATTTTAAATCAAGTGAAAACACAGTGTGAATGACATCCAAGGGAGAATATTCTTAATTTTATTTATTTGTACATTTTCAAACATTATTATTTTCTACTGTTGTGCATTCTGATGAGCATCCTTCTAAATAGGAACTGCTTTATAATTGCTAGTTTCATGTACTCTGCTAAAATAAAATATTGCTAACACAAAAAAAATCAGAGAGGGACTCAGCCTCAAATAACTTAGATAACCTATAAAATTATCCTAGACCATATCTAAGAGAATGAACATTCATATATTTCAGAAAATCTTCTCATTTTTATCCAAAATGTATATATTACAGAAGTTTAATCACTACATATTTATACAAAGTGCTTCAGTTTGGGGCTCAAACTCCCAGCAATTTCTCATTTCAACTATACACACATATAAAGAAATTTAAACTTGGACCAAAAAGCCCTGTTACCAGACTTTAGGTTCCGAGTATGCATACTGCAAACTAAGAGCATTCAATTCAAACCAAAAACAGCATCCAGGCTGATTTTCATCCGTAAATGCAGCACATGGAAAGATGTTTCTACATGCTTTTTTGCAAAAGAGAAGCCAGTTTAGAGCAATCATGACCTAAAAGTACTAGAAATACAGACCTTACTCACACTGAAAAAATTCCATTCTACCATCTTCATGTCACACTATGATAAAATTTTAACAGCAAATATGTAGAATTGTCTGAATGGAAAAAAAAAAAAAGAAAACAAACAAACAAAAACTCCAAAAGCCCCAAACCAACCAAAAAACTCAAAAAGCCAAGAGATCAACCAAAAAAGTTTCCTGGAAGTATTTTCCCCCCTGACACAAAAGTGTTTTCTCCTGTGCTTCTTTTGAAAATACACAGTACATGAAAGTCAAGCCTAAATTATTAAATACCTTGTAAGAAGAAAAAATATCGATCTCTATGTTCTCCCACTGAAATACCGTATATCCTTGGACAAGTTATTTGATATGTCCATGCCACAATTATTTTTTTGTAACACAAGGGTAATACTACAAATCCAGATATTTTTAAGTGATATGCCAGATAAGCACTACATGATGACTTACTAAACAGAAACAATACTCCTATGAGTCATTGCCTTTAGTAGCTTAAGTGGAAATAGGAAATCTTCTTACTGATACATTAAAAAAATCAAGAGGCATGACTGCGTTTTTCTAGGGAACAGGTTGCTGAATCTCATTTTCATTAAAATTAAGGTTCATTCACAAGACTTGAAGATTTCTGAGCAGTAACATGCTTTTCCCTCTCTCACAATGTTGCTATGTGAAATTCTGCAAAGCTAGGGAATGAGCACTTTATCTATTCACTTCGCCTTGCCAGGGCAGATCAAGCCTCCTGAGCTCAAATGACATGGAAAAACCCCATTATTTAGAGCAGCCTTTGGTCTTCTTTAGTTTAATGTAGAGAGTGAGAAATTCAAATTATGGATAGTATAAGTCTTTTTGTTTCCATCTCTAACCCAACACCAGAAGTAAAGTTCTTGTGACTCAGGTTTAAACAACAAGAGATTTTCTTCTAAAAAGAAAAGTTTTAAGCACAAACACATACTTTTCAAGGTAGAGAATTTCAAAAGACCATAAAGCAAGTGCAAAAAGCCCTTGCTCCTCAAGGCTTACTTGTAATAGACTTGCACTCTCAACAAAGATAGATAGAGGACCACTTCTAGATGCTGTTCATTTTTTTCTCCACCACACACACTGACAGTTTGTCCTTTTCCTGCTCAGCTGATTGATTTAGTTGTCTTTATTGTCCCAAGAAAGGTGTCAGAAAAATAAAATTATTCCTAATAATTTTGCTCTTTGAACATCAAGTTGGAAATGTTTGAATGAAAAAAAATATATTTAAAGAAAAAAAAGGGTTAGGTTGCTTTTTTTTTATTGTGTGCATGTTTTTTTGTTGTTGTTTCTTATTTGTGTATTTTTGTTTCATTGGAGTTTATTTGTTGTTTGTTGCTGTTTCTTTTCCTGAACACAATGGTCATATGGCTTTGTACAGAAACAGTTTCAGTGCAAAGTACTTGTACCAGGTCTGATCTAGCCAGACGTTCTTTGAAATGTTACCAGCTCTGAGGCTGTTGTACTCATGGATAACAAATGGTAAACAGTGCACTGGCCACCATGGAGAGAATCAGTTTTTTCAAAAAATTCAGAGCAGATAAGCTAGAAAAAGAATGAACTTGTTGGCAAATGCTCCTTGTTGGTAAATGATGACAATCATGACTTGTTTTTCCCAGTTACTCCCAATCTCTTTGTACGCTCAATGTGTTCCCCTGTCTTTGATATGCTTCATGAGACTACCTAGAATTATGACAACATTGAGGTGCTTGATATATGGATATATTTATCTCCTAATAAAAGTGCACCAGCCTATCCAAAAGGGATATGTAGGGGAAGATAATTTGAAGACTCCTGTTAAAAGAAAAGCTGTATAATAGTTTACCTGGATTACCTTGTTGCCTAGGGATTCTCTCATGGATTGTATCCTGGCGCTAGGTGCTGTACCAACAAAGAGATTCATGGAGGGTAAAGGGAAGGCCAGAAGGACAGAACAGGCAGTGAGATATGGATCAAAGACAATGGAGACTAAGTTTAGGAAACTGACATTATGGGTAACTAGAGGGCATTTATATTTACTTAGAAGAACTTCAGAAAAGTTGATTGATTTGTATCTGCCCTCTAAAATGGAAAGCAGTTAGTGTCTTCAAACAAGTAATTCATTTGCAGGTGAAAATTTAACACAGACTTTCATGATTTGAAAATTTGTAACCAGTGCCTGCTACCAATCAATAAAAAATCTGCAAGTCTATTTTTTAAGCATAATTTTGGCTCACATTTCTGAACAACATATTTTTTATATTTATGTACTTTTTTATAGAAAATATTTTCAATAATCTGGAGTTTTATTTAATCATTGTCTTTTTTTTTTTTCCATTTGTTTCAAAGTGAGAACACACAGCAGGAGAACTATTATTTTTGTCCCTATAAAACACTCTACATATATTTTTATTTTTCTTTTCTGGCTAAGGAACTGCATGCTTCAAATAAAATCAACCTTTTCTCTTTGAAAGCTCTTGTAGGATTATGTGCTCTGTGTTTCTGGCTGTAGCCTCTCTTGCTAAAAGGTAACAGGTGTAAATGATATTCACACATCTTAATTGGACTAATTTAGAGTTCTTTAGGTCTTCCATCTGAAGACCTTGGGCTTCCTAAGAAACAACTAGAAGTCAGCCAGGAGTCTCTGCAAACTTTCGTTCATATAAGAACGTCAGTTAAAAGTGTGATTTTTTTGTTTGTTTTTTTCTTGCTAAATTTCTTTTCTGTTAACATTTCTACCACAGACAAGATTTTATAAGCAAGAAGGTGCTTTTATTTCTATGCCTCTTAAAGGAAAACTATCACTTCTTCTTTTTTCCTTGTGTGTTCTGTATCTATTAAGAGATTTTTCATGTCTAGCTACATGAGCTGCAGGCAGCAGTTTTTCCTTCTTTCTCTAGTGATGCAAATTCTTAAAAGTTTGGTGGGTTTTTTGCTTTGGGGGTTTTTTTGGGTTTTTTTTTTTTGGAGGTGGGGGCTTTGTGGTTTTTCCCTATTTAATGTTATGCAAATCATTTTGAGAGTAAGGAGAAAAAAAATCTGTTATTTACCTTACTTTGCAGAACAGACACAGAACTGAAGGAAACACTGTTCTCTCAACAGCTTGATAAAATACACTAACAATTCATGAAAAATTTAGGTACAAGCTAAATATAGTTTATTCATGAAACTTAACCAATTTACACTGCTTAACTGCAGTCAACATCAAAATGTCCTTCTGTGCCCTCTTAAAAAGCTTGTTCCACCTCTTCATGATTTTCTTGCATTTTTCCTTTGACTGTAACTGTCTGAAAGCAAATCTGATTTCACATTCTGCACCAACATTCAGTCCTACTGTGTTCACAGGTATAAATGCTGCAAATACCAGGCTCAGTTGTTGCCCGTAAACTCCAGTCTAAGTGGAAAAGATCACTACTACCACAATAAAAATCACCATCATTTCTGCAGTCTACAAATAAGTAGGAAGCTTGCTGATGAACCTACACTGTCACTTGTGTTGTCTGACTGTAACGTTTGTTTGATCCCATGATATCACTTAACTAATACTATTATGAAATAATAAAAATATTAATTGAAAACCAATAAACCAACAGTCAGGAAAAACTTTTTTTTTCGGGGGGTGTTTGTTTTTGTTTTTCAATCTGACAACATACTGTGCTTTGAAGACCCTTGAAGCTATATAGACAAAATAAACTTTTCAATTACTTTAAAAAAGTTGCTTTGCATTTGTATATCCTAGCTGTAAATCAGTCCCAAAATTTGCCCCACAATCACTTCTTAATTATTGAACTGCATTTCTTATAAAATCCATTCAGATGCAGAACTCATATATGTTCAAAATTTAGTGGATCTTCCCCCACCCAGTCCGTGGAAAGCCAAGATGAACTGTCCTAGGAAAAGGAGGTTGAGGCAATGCAAGGAGAATCAGGGTCTCAGGAAATGTTTTTAAATATAAGTAACCTATGTTTCAAAATTATTATAATTATAATTTTCTCTTTTGATAAGTGCAGTAGTACACAGTGAGAATCATACATCAGTACTTAACTAATAACATAGTGCTACAAGACAAACTAAAAAATTTAAAAAAAGAAAGGCAACAAAAGCCCTGTACTTCTTTAAAAACATGCATGTCACATTTATTTCTCCATTGTGTTCCAACTAGTTTTCCACAATTCTGGCTGCTATTGGCTTAAATGCACAAGAAATTAACTTCTGTTATCTGAGTTGTTGTGTAAATGCTAAATTTGTCTTCTTACTGACTGCCTATTTTTACTTTCCTGTATAAATAAAAATTACATAAGAGAATATTTTTGTACTTGATTTAGAAAACTTCAGCAATGTTCAGCTTCCAATAGTAAGGTATCTTTCTAAATACAAATGCTATTTTTCTTATGATTTTGTTGTCTCCTTTGAATTTTTAAAGAATCTAATTTATTCATGAGCAGAAGTGAATAAAATCACTGCTTTCCCAATGGAGTCATATTGTTAACACGAATCACATCTTTCCTGACCTTGCATAGCAGTTTTAGGGGTTGGACTTCATAATTGGTCCAATTATAAATACACTTGACAATCAGTTAGGTTTCCCGGAACTTTGGAATAACACCGATATGTGTGGTTTTATTCAGTCCCAAGTTCTCAATTGCAAGTGACCAAAAAATAACCTGCCAGCAATATCAGACCTTTCATGCCATTCTCTTCCGTCGCAGTTTGTGTTTTATGTTTATTTTATTAACATTGATTGTTAAATGGTCCGTTCTGTTATTCCCCCATGTTTTCCCCAAGCTGGTTCCTTCCTAAGTTGTGCCCTAACTTCCTGCTGTCTGTCAAAATATCCCGTCTCCTTGTTCCAGACCCTTCCCTGCCTATCAAGGCAACCTCACCCCTTCTTCCCTGCTTGTCAAGGCAACCCTGCCCCTTGTTCTGGAACATTCCCTGTCATTCATTCCTGTTTGGTTGTTACCCCAGAACTCCACCTTGAGTGTTACCCTATTGGTTATCCAGTTGCATCTTCACCCTGTTTTGCTATGCTTCACAGAGGTGCTCGGAGTTGCGCTTGTCCTGGCGCCTCTGACATTATTAAAGTTTGTTGGAGCTTCAAGACCAGAGAGCTCCTCTTGCTTCTCTGCTCAGTCCTTGCCCTGCCTCCTAGGAGTGCCGCCTTTCTGTGTAGAGCTTGGATAGCTCTAAGGTTCTGCCTGTGGCTTCACCCCAGCCAGGGCAGTTCCCCACACTCATCTCTCCACCAGAACCACAGAGAGCTAGCCCGGGCTCTGGTGTGCAGTGGCACTCTTCTACACAAATTATAATGAGATTCTTTGCTGAAACCAAAAGCTTCCAATGTGCTTTTCATGAGCAGCTGAATTTACTGTTCACATCTTTCTTTTACAATACCGATTAAGTGTGGATCCAGAGCTCAGCTTCAAAGGTGCCCTCCAAATGGTATATTTTCATAATAGCATGCATTCACAGTGCAAATATAATATCTATCTGGGCCTTTTATGGGCTTAGTTTATCCATGCTTATTTATCATAATTAAGTGCACCATGTGATAAGAATCCATCTCTACTGATCTGAAGCGGTGAAGAGATTACTAACTCTACTTAGGAAATCTAGCAAATTAATTACATTATATCCCTCATCATAAGAAACAAGTCCTCAGCTAAGGACATAAATGTGTTAGACTAACCTGTTCTTTTCTAGCACATATGCAAAATAATAGGGCAAAGAATAATCGGGCAAGACAGAACATCAAACATAATCTGTTTATCAAAGAGCAGAGAGCCCTGTAGAAGCCCCAAGGAAATTTCCAAACCACTGGATTTGAAGGTATGGTACGCCATAGATTAGTTCTGCGGCGATAGAAATGTAACTAGGGGATGAGCTGTGTAAGAGTCCTAGGTCAGGGAGTTTGGAGAATCTTTTCTGAAATCAAAGTTGCATCTCTCCAGGAAAGTTGTTGTAGGACACTGCAAGTGCAGTCTGATTTGGGGCTGACCTACCTTCCCATCTCTTTTCACAAAACCAGTTAAAATACATGTGCACGTGCCTATTTGTATTTTTTTAAAGTAAGCATCTGTCACAACCTCTGAAAGCAATATGCAATTGAAACATTTAAGGCAATCAGTCACATATGTCACTTAAGGTGTTGTGTAGTCTATATCCAGAGTCCACAGTGGAATGCAGTGCAAAACATGGAGTACAATTGTGCAGATAAATGAAGTAATCTCCAAATCCAGATACACAGCAGTGCTGTGCTATCCACAACGAGAAGATAGAGAATGCTGCAGCTCCTAGACTTCAGTTTGACAGTCCTGTATCATCCTCCCTTATAGCCATGCATTTAGATATTTACAGCTGAATTTATTCAGACAAGCTAGAAATAAGTTTCTAGTACTGAAAGAGATCATTAAGACTTGCAAAGTCTGTTACTGCCTTTGAAACTGATATAAAATCTCCGTGTATTAAGGAGATATCATGAGACCCAGAAAAAGAAAAAAGGTGAAGAATATGCACATTTCTGCCTGAAGAGCTGAACATCATTGATTCTTCCCAGAAACAGCTGCAGGGTAATGCCACCTCCTGACACCAGACTTTGGCTGTAAAAACCTTGTATGATAAGGAATCACAGTACCACCACCATCTTTTCCCTCTGTTGATGGGCTCCCTAGTACTTTCACTGTACCTGGAAGACCTTGAGGTACTCTCATTGTGAATTGTTTATACAGGAGAAGACAAAATGAAAGGTCAGTCTGGTTTGTCTTCTGGTCTTTTGTCATCTCTGTCATGCTGTTCAGTGCTTTTGATCCAAAGGCTCCTGGCTACAAAATAGTCATAATCTGCCTAGGCAGATTCTTCCACCCCTCAGGTAGAACTGGATAGTTGCTAAATCTGGGGTGATCTAGCGGTGTGCCAACACAGAAATTTTGAGCCTGAAAGAATTTGCAGTTTAAACAAAAAAACTCACAGTGACATTTAGTAACTAGGAGCCAGAAACTGTTTTTTGTTTAAATGCATTTACTTGGCTAAAGTATTTATCTGTTTTCTACATCGGCCCTCATGGGATTTCCCAAAGTGCCTAAGAATTTAATTTACTGAATTACCGTTGAAGTTTGGACCATAGGAGTCACTGATTTTCAGTAAGACTTACAGAAATCTTACCATGTTTTTAATGAAGTTGCAAGTTTTAATGAATAGTAATGCAATTTTGGAGTCTTCTTGTCTGGAAGCAAAACTGGTCTGTAAATCATTAGACCATTAATAGCTGTTCTTTTGCCTTTCATTCTAAGTATGGTAGTAATTTTCTGTTTTGCAAAGCATAATAAAATATATGTCATCATATTCAGAATATTCATGTAGTGAGAATTCTAAAGCTGTCATAGATGAATTACAGACAACAGAGTGTTCATAGTGAACCAGATTTTTAAGAGAGCTTAGTTTCCAAGCCCAAAATCATAAACTTGGATAGAGGAAACAACAGTGGTCTGCAAATCAACTGAAATTAAAGAGATAGATTTCTCTTCTCTTCTCTTCTCTTCTCTTCTCTTCTCTTCTCTTCTCTTCTCTTCTCTTCTCTTCTCTTCTCTTCTCTTCTCTTCTCTTCTCTTCTCTTCTCTTCTCTTCTCTTCTCTTCTCTTCTCTGATGGAAAAATTCTAGATCCTTGCTGATTTGCAAATCCTTAAAACTTAAACATGATTTAAAATTCTTGACCAATGCTGTTTCTATTTCTATTTCTATTACAGTTGAGTATACTTGAGAATTAAGATTCTTGCAATATTTGAGGTAAAAAACTGTTAAAACCCATAAGAATTACTGTAGGTAAGCTGTATTTATTTACCATTGGTAGTAATTTTGTGACTCTCCTTGTTGCTACAGGAGACTGACACTACAGAGGGGGAGGCTGTGGGTGACTGCTGCTTTCTAGGTAGCTGTGGGATGGTATACAACACATGCCTACTGCTCTTCTCCAGCTCTGTGCTCCCTCACTTATGCTGAAAAATAGCTTTGGGTAAGGTCTTGGTCCAGCTGCTCTGCTTGCTTTCCCTCTGCCTCCTTGTCCTTACTGTGTGACTCACCAGCTCCTGCGTTTCCCCTTGTGGCCCCTCAAACACAGAAGTGATGGTTTTATTCCAGCCTGTGTCTCTGCTGTTTTGTGACCCTCAACTTTATTCCCATCTTTGTGTTAGTGGATGAAGCAGAACACATTCAAACCATAGATTTGACGTTTGGTCTTGCTAGAGATTATTTTAGTAATGTAAGTAATAAAATATTTATGGAACTCTTGCAGTTTGAAAACTACATTTGGGATTAAAGTAGAAGCTGATAGAGAAAAAAAGATCACAGCAGAGATGGTTTTCACCTTTAGCTGTGAACATCTTTGAAACCAGGAATTTGTTGAGTTAGATTGGTTTCTCCACCAAAATTGCGTGGAGTTGAACTGTTCATTAAAGGTGCTCCTTAAGAAGTTGAAGGAAAATTATTACGTGGGAAGCTAGAGACACAAGAGGCACGAGAAATCTTCAGAATGGTGCAGTCTTTTCAGAAAGGCTTGATGAAACTCCACATTTCTCTAGCACAATCAGAATGTGAACATTATAACACATTTCAAAAACAAAAAGAATGAACCAGCAACACACAAAAAAAACCAAACCAACTCCCCAAAGAAATCCCAAATGAAAAACCCTCAAAATCCTAAAATAAACACAAATCTGAAAACTTTCTGTTCCATGATAAGCAAATTCATCAGAACTTTTCAGATTGAATGCATAACATTCTCAAAAGAACAGTTTTCCTGACAAGTTACAGAAGTAATTTTTTATCTGTGCTGGGATCTGCTGGACAAATGCCAGCTGGGAATGCAAGAGGCTGGGACAAAGAAGGAACTCTGTATCGTAATATATGTAAGGAGCCGGAGTTTGTAGTGTAAATCTGTCCTCCAGCACACTTCATTGAGAAATGGCCTCATAGAGATGGAAAAATCTATAAAAATCTCAGGTTCTTTCATAGATCCAGGAACCAAAACTGAGCTGTGCAAAGCATGCATAAATGGCATCTTATTCCAGCAGTGTGCTTGACTAATTCAATACACATTGTCTGTGTGCTCTGTCAGTTTTGTTCATTTACGAGGTTCTTGAGTGATTAATTCAAATTATCTATTGTGAGCTCAAGGTGGAGGTAGGTGTGAAGGTGAGCAAGTTGTTAGGTTTTTTTGCTTTACAACTGCTGAACTGCATTTAAGTATGCATCTTGGTTTTGTGAATTGCCTAGAATCCTCCTTTTTTCCCCTCAAAAAATTAATTTCAGAGTTGTCCTGGGTTGACTAACAAGAGTATTTTTCAGACATTTATAACACACAGTAATATCTCTCTCTCAACACATCATGACAATCTGTGATGGGGTACATTTTGCATTTCCTCTTAATTTTAAAACCATTTTAAAACCAAAAATAAGCTTGAGGGAAGACTGGATATGCTCCGTGAATACAGAAGCATATTAAGTAATGAAAAATGTGAGTTTTCAATGACACGGAAAGGGCAAGATGGCTTTCAACAATAATTATGTCAGGGCTCAAAAGGGTAAACCAGCGCTATCTGGGTCAATTTTGATCTAATCTTAAGAAATTCTGAGCTTAAAACAATTTTGGCCCATGCTTCTGTCTGAAAACAAGTATTTTTTCAAAGTTTCTAAATTTTTCTTCTTTGTGTATGAAAGCAATTGTCATAATTTTTGTTTTCATTCTTCCATTTGTGCCCACCAATTTTTTTTTTCTCTCATACCCATCTTTTCATTGCATGGGCTTCGTTCAGAAATCTTCCACTACATGGGAATAAATCACTAGACTTTTGAATAGGTTTATGGTTACAAAAATACAGTGCTCAGACAAACATATCTGACTAGAGAAACTAAAGGTCCACTTTCTTCACCTGTTGAACTGATTATGGTGAACAGTAAAGCCTTGTTTTGGGATTTTTTATCAAGAAAGATTATTTTAGGTTTGTTCCTTTCAAAGAAAATGACTGAACAAGAATATTTAATGAGCTGTAGTTCAGCATCTCTGAAAACACTGTGTTAACTGGAATCCTAATCCTGACTTGTTCCCAAGCCTGTGAGACACCTTGCCCCTCTCCCAAAGATTTGTGCCTCCAAAAATAAGTGGGATGAGCCGTATTCACACACAGGCTGTTAGTTCTGACCTCCAGAGAAACCTTTCCAAATTATAACAGACAAAATCAGAGAATGATAGAATAATTTGGTTGGAGGGACCTTAAACCTCAGCCAGTTCCAACCCCCTGCAATGTGCAGGGATACCTTTCCACCAGACCAGGTTTCTCCCAGCCCATCCTACCTGGCCTTGCAAACTTTCAGAGATGGACAGCCACAGCTTTTTTGGACAGCCTGTGCCTCAGGCTGTCCAAATGAAGATTTCTTTCCTAACATCCAAACATGTGATCAAGCTGAATTTATTTTGATAACAGACCTTAGTACAAGTGCTTGTAAGCATATATTGCTGTTCAGCAAATCCTGAGACTCACAGTTCCGCCAAAACAGTTAGGAGTCTAGGAGTCCCAGTGAATCTCTTTTTCCCATATACTGATATACTCTTGACCTGAGGGATGGTAAAATCACTGTTCTTTGGAGATTTTGATTTTTTCCTTTGGAAATGGGGAATGCTTTAAGGTTTCAGAGAGGAATTTCTCTCTGTTTTCATCTTCATTGTGTTTAGGGCTCAGCTTATTTCTCTAAAGGCATTGCAGCAGGCTTTCTACATCACACAAAATCCAGAAAGGCCAGGATGGCTCCAAAGGGGATAAGAGTAACAATTAAAATAGCATCATTATACAGAATACGAGCAAACTGCTTTAAAAGGGGTGGGTTTTTTTTGGATCTGAAATTTCCAAGACAAAGGAGTAACAGTAAGAAAAGTTGAGAAGCAGTAAATGGCTTTTTATAGAAGTGATCTTTCAGGAGCTTTGGTTAGTTGAGGGAGAGTACTGTTGTCTGTTAACTACTGATTATTGTGAAGAATGCTGAAATTCATTCATTTTCAGATCTCCTTTTCCCACTAAAAATATCTAAAAGAATTAGATATTTTTTCCTTCTCTTAATGCTTCCTCTCTTATCTTTCCTTTTGCAGCAGAACCTCTCTGAAAGCAGTGTTGAGTGATTCCTGTGAACTTGCCTGCTCCCTGTTTCCTTTCCCTGAAAAGAAAAGTATAGGACTTAACAAGGGCAAGGAATACTGGCAGCCCACGATCAACATGGGGACAGACAGTTCATCTGGATCACTGGGTCTGCACAGCAGTCTTTGTTTTGAGTGCAAACAGATTTTGATTAAGGCACTGGGAATAGAAAGAATTTAAAGGAAGGAGACTGTGTCTAGGAAACAATCAGTAAATAAACCAAATTAATCTAATAAAAGTTTGAAGATTGAGTTTTTTTCTACCATATCTATAATTTCCTTAAAATATTTACAATTGCATAATTATCTGAGTCATTTTTCCATAACTGTTGTTAAAAAGTAAGAAAATTCTACCTAAAGAACTGGGAGTAGAATTTTGTCTCCCATAAGTGAATAAAATTCCATTATGACTTTGTCTTTTGGTGCTTACTTTGATCTTGTTTGTATTCATAAAAAGGCACAAGAATGTGTCTTTTCATAGAAGAAGGCTGGGGGTAGGAAAATTTTATGCTAAAGTTCTAATCCCTGAATACAGTCCCTGATGGATGTGTTAAGTATGTTGACAGAAGACCCTCTACATTAAGTCTCAGAGCCTAATATAGTTGCCAAGAGCTGAGAATTTCACAAGATTTAGTTCATTTGCTTTCAAGTAGTGGCTGTGTGAGCTGAGACTTGGTTTCCTCATAGTTTTTTGTTGTTTGTTTTTTTGGTTTTTTTTTCAAATGCAACCAGAAAACATCACCACATGCAAGTACCTCCACGGCAAGTATTTAAAAACCCAACTTGCAGCCTCAAAGGAGGACACTGCAATCTAAATATTGTATGATCAAATTGCTGAGATAAGTAGACAAGAAAGCTCAGGTGTCATACCTGATGAGATCTATCATACACAAAGAAGGGGTACTGGGGAGAGACAGTCTTCCATGTGAAAAAGCTCTTTCTGGTGTTTCAGTTCCTTGCATAAGGATCCAATAATGTTTGCGAATGTGCCATTCTAATTCAGTCTCTCATAAGTCACCTTACTTTTCTTTCAAAACATGTAAACTCTTTTTTTCAACCATCCAGTGGTTAAAAACCTTTCCTCAGCAGGCGGAGCTATCACGGTCATTTTCTCCAGCCCTAAACATCTTCACTGGTGCCTGAAGAAAGTCAGAGGAGTCAGTCCACTCTGAGGGACACACCCTCCCTGACCCATCATCACTACTGCCATGACGGAAAATAGTTTAAAAAACATCCTGTATGGGAGAAGTGAGAGTGGAAGTCCCTCTCCTAATTGCCAAAGTTATGAATTTTCCATGTTGGCCTGTTGCCAGCACTGGTTAGAGTTCTGGTATTAATTGGCATGTGCAGAGTACAATGACTTGAAAGTGATTTTTTTTTTTTTTTTGGACTTCTTCCTATTAATCTACTGAATAAACAAGGAAGGTTGGGAAATCTTCTGGACGTCAGGTGTGTAGGCATTTAAACTTGTGTTCAGGACACTATTTTTGCAAAAATTTTAATCTGGTTCTTCCTCTCCTGTCTCTGGATTACCACAATATATTTTCTATTGTTGGAGGGAAAACAGTTGTAAAAGAAAAGAAACCTAACAAATAGTCTTAAATCAGTCAGTTTTCTCTTAATTTCTGCATTTATGGAGAATGGGATTCTTTACTCCTAGGATAATCTGTTTTCCAACATGCACAAATGTCTGATTGGTGATTGATGATGTGACTGTGAAAGAAAGGCTATGATACAAATGGGTCTACCAAATACCTTCTTCTGGAAGAATTGTAGCAAGGTAAATACTCTGTAAATGGCCTTTGGATGGGTTCACAAGTTCAGAAGTAGAACTCTCTGGGAGAGAGACAAATAAAAAACAAACACCAAGCCTAGATCCAAAAGAGTCAGTTCTACCTTTTGCCAGAAATTTCTCTCAGGTCACAGTTGTTAAGCACAATTATTAAAAAGTTCTCCAGTTCAAAATTGTTGATAATAAATTCATGCTGTCAGTGACATGACTTTTTTTGCTGTGGTACCACAGCTGTTTGCCATGCTCAACATACCTGACTCTTCAAATAAGAAAAATAAGTGGTACACAAAAGAAATTATGGCGAGTAAAATCTCTGTTTGTCCTATCATAACTCTACTGAGTACCTCAAAAATGAGGAAAAACAAGTAAACAAACAAAACCAATTGAAAGTATGAAATTTTAGACATAATTATGGTCTGTAAAATTGGACCATCATAGGGAATGCCTTAAACATGTGGGTTTTATTTCTCTTATAATTTCAGTTCAAATTCTCATTTGCTTCACCCTTGAAGCTATACAAGTGAATTGTCATAAGAGCCATGTTGACCTTCAGTGAGAAATCCAAGGGATCATACCTACAAAAGAGGCTAACATGTTTAATAAGATCACAATCTATTACATCGTTTGTGAATTATCAGCTGTTAAGAAGCAATTGTCCAGCAAAGAGAAATGTATGCCTTTATAGGCATACAGACTGCTGCAATTGTGTAGCAGACTCAGAAAAGCAAAAAGGTGGCACCAACTGTTTTATTGTCTTTTAAAACAAAGCCAGGGTTTATTTACAGTTACAGATTTACCAAAAAGAGAAGAGAAAAAGACAATAGAAAAATCACATCCAAATTATTACTGAAAAGAAATGAAAAAACACATGGCTTTTTATTTAAGTCACTGATTCTCAGAAACAGTGGAGAAATGAAATGGCTGCCAAATTTTCACAAACCAACTAAGCATCTTGGGCATACAGTGGGGGCTTATGTTCTTTGAAAACCTGGCCAGTTGTTTCATTATGGAAACTACCCTATTATAAGTGTGTTTGTAAATGTGGTCCATATTTAACCAAGTTAAGATTGCAGTTCATAATCAAGTTCCACTTTGGGCTTCCAAGAACTTAAAGTTCTCATTACAGGATCTTTTTGACATAATGGTAAAATATCAAAATAGGCCAATTTAGAGCCCACAGTTTTGTCAGCTCAAAGCTGCAGGTTTTTGGCAATGTTTATCAGGTCAGTCTGAGAAAGGGGTGGGTCATTTTTCTTGAAGGATTTCTCCGTTCTGATTGTGTCTTAGTGTCTCAGGGGCTATGTCCTATGACATGATATGCAGGTCTTACCATGGCTTGACAGCCCTTGCTAATTTCTTTGTGGGGTTGGAACACATTTGCATTTTGTTCAACCAATATCCATACAACAGGATGAAGAACTCAACAGTCAAAGTCCTTCAGGAGCAATGAACCCCAAGAATAAAGCTGTTATAAGTACTTAAAATTTTGAAGGCATTGGCTACAGTGTCTGCTCTGACATGTTTTGGTTGTGTTCCTTCCTTGGCTGTACTTGAATGTTGTCCCACTTGAGTAGACACTCAAATAGGTAAAGATGATAGCATGTTTAAAAGGTGTACATAGCCTTGTTACTTCAACAAGCATTCACATATTAGCTTCAGGAAGTGTTCACATGTCAAATACTTTGACAGCTCCTTTGAAGTCATACAATGTAGGTTCAGCCTTGAAAAATGACACCTTTTTTGTCAAGGTTCTTTACAGCCAATGGATTTCTACTGCTTTTGATATGAGAAAATAGATTGCATCTTCTCTGTAAAGGATAATGATTCTACTCTATACAAATTCATAAAAAATACCGAGAAATTATTCAATGAAAATCTCAAATTTAAATAACAATATTTTGCCCTAAATATTTATGAGATACTCCAAGAACATCAGACCGTTATCAAATCTGCCATTGGTTGGGTGATAAAAACAGCTTACAGGGCACAAGGATCATGCTGTAGATAAAGGCATAAGAGAAGCTAGATGACAAGAACGCAGTCATGAACAGAAAAATGAAGCAAAATCCTGAGATGCTCACAGAAAATTGTAACAGGTTGGCTTCCAGTAGAAGGACTAAGAGATTTTTATTATGTGAATTTAGCACATACATTTCCACATTTGGCCTTTTAGAGGACTGTGAGTTCTCTAGTCATTATTTTTATCATCCACACACACACATCACACACACACACACACACACATATACACACACATATACATAAGCACAAATTATTAGATCTGAATGTGTTAGCCTCGAGGGAGAGTGATAACTGAAAGTTAAGCTGGAAGACAGGGCAGATGGATTACTTCTTTGACTGAACCTGTGTTTTAGATAAAGTAAGGTGTTCAATACTTTGCCCATGAAACTGTCCACAAAAAAAAAAACATTGGCTTGAGCTGTAATCCTTTTGAATCATTAGCTGAAAGACCAATGTCAGCAAAAGAAGATAAATATGTAGGCTAAGCTTGCAGTGTTATTTAGTCACTAATAGCAATTCAGCACAGTGATGTGCTGCCTGGCAGGCTCCTCTTGTGCTTGTGGCATAGTATTGTCACTTCAGCAACATGACTTAAGTATGAACCAAAAAAAAAAATCCCAGTGTTTTCAGTCAAAATTTGCATTTTAAATATAATTGACAACACTCAAGATATACTTGCAAAGCATGCTCTGGGGAATATTTGTGCTGAGACGTGGAAAGGAATTTAATAAATATTTTCGTAACTGGCACCAAAAGGTGTTTGGGAATCTGATTTTCTTTTTTTCGCCATTTTTTTCTGATCAAACCTTATAATCAACTAATCAACTAATAGAGTTGCCACAGAACTTTATTCATGCCAGGGGCATGTGTGAAAGTTGGCTTCTAAAAGTGAAACCAAATACCTCTTAGAGTGCAACATACTTAGGGTCTCCCTTCTACCCTTTACAGGAAGTCCTTCTCCTTAAAATATCTTAGTACAGGAGGGAGGAGAGAGAAGGCCGAATCCAGTGCATTACTTTAATGCATCTATGATAATTTAAAAATGGGAAAAATCTGTCTAAAATTCTTCTAATTTGAATGTTCTTTTTGTTTAAAAAGAAGTTGTTGGGGTTTTTTTTCCAAAAATTCTAAAACCACACCAAACTCAAACTCAGTATACATAAATTACATAAAAATAGTAAATCATCAAATTTCTTCCTCCAAAGGAAAAAAAAAAGACCCACTTGTTTAACCAGCTTTCAATCAGATTCCTTATTGTTTTGGCAAGATCTTTGCAGAATTCTTTGTGAGTCATTTTATTTCATTATTTGTTCCACATCGATCTCTGTGAATATTTCTTAACATCACTAAATTCCTATTTCTTGATTAACAATCAAATCTTATTACAGACAGTTTCTTGGTGTTCCTAACAGAAAAGATTGCATCTCTTCCCTAGCTGATTCTAATACAAGGAAGGTTACTAAACTAACCCAATTAAAACGAGCAGATCTGCAAGTTGAGTTGACTGTTATTGCCATCCATGAGAGTTGGGATAAAGACTGATGGATTGCAGGCCATAGTACTCATAATCCATGTAAGAAGCAGGATCCCATCCTGGATTATTTTGAATTGGCCTACCTAAAGGTTTTGTGATGCAAATGGGAGGCTCTGGGCACAGAATGTATGACATTCTTCTGTCTATTAGTGCCTGGAAGGCTCTCAGCTGTTATGTTTGAGCCTCATTAATCAGCCCTGTATTGTATAACTCTGTCTGATACGAAGCTGCCATGCCTTGTCGCCAATTACAGGTTTTGCAAAGACCTGTCTCATTATAGTACTTATATTGCTGATTCCTGAAGGTGATACTTGGTGTGCCACATCTTCAGCTTGCCAGTAGGAAAATGGTCCATGAAGTGAAGACATGCCATTCACGAGGCACAAAAAAGCATTTAAAAAATCTTATTAAATGCTCCCTGAAATATTAATCATAACACTGTGTAAAATTGAAATAAGGAAAGAGAGGTTTCTGAGCAGTCCAACCAAACTGGTTATCTCCTCAGTAAATCCAGGACTGGGCAAAGCTTTGGTGGGGCACCAGTGAAATAGGAATAATGTGGTTGTTTATTTTGGTGTGGTTGCATAATTAAAGAAAGAAGTCCCAAATTTTACTCCCCCCCAAACCTCTTCTGCATCCACCAGAATTTAGAAAAAATGCAACATTTCTCTTGCAGACATTGAACGTATCCTCATTTGTGTCGCTAGTTGTAAAGCCAATGTCAGTCAGAAACATCTGCAGCGCGTTCAAAGAGCTTGAGGGATGTAATAATACAGCTGCTTTCCTGTTACATTCATACCTTCCATGTGGTAATTTGATCTCCCAAGTGACATGACCAAACCCTAATACTTGACATGTCCAATGAATATACAATGAATTTATTTTTTACAATATAGTATAATTTGTCCTGTTGGTGCATTTTTTACCATTATTACTGATTTTTCTGTTTACTAAGAGGCTTTATTTGAGAGTCCTGATCTGTAGGTATGACCTCCTCTGGGTGCATGTGCTCTCTCCAACAGTATAAAACCCACACATACAAATGATATATAAGGACAACCCAAAATTTGCAAACTAATGGAAAGTATTGTTAAAACTCCCCAGCATTTTCTTCTCTACATGCAGTATGGTAAAAACATAGTGATGATTATCATGATAGAGAGGGGCATTTAAGAACCTTACATTTAAAGATAATATGGTAAAATATATAAGCTTTTAAGAAAAGAGAAATTCATAATTATTTTTGCTACAGTCTGTCCTGATGGCAGTTGAGTTTAGACATCAAATGAGGGGGAGAGTTTTTCTCTGCATGACTTTCTTTTACCATTTTGAAAGCAGTAGTATATGCTCTTAAGCAAAGAATATGTCCCTGTGCAACTTCTCAGAAGTTAATTGCAAGAAAAATGGGATAAAGAAAGATCTATCAGCGTCAGTTAAAAAAAAAAACAACAAGACAAGTGTCCTGACCTTGATTATTTTTCTCTTTTCAGTACATGTACACATATTTATGGGAAATGGAAGAGAAAGCAATAATGTTCCTTTGTAAAGAAAAGAATCAAATACCATTAAGTCACAAAAAAACTAAAATACTTAATAGCAACATAAATCTCTCTGTCTAGATGGCAATTACCAACCCACAGTATCATGAAACAGGAAATACAAGTTCATCCTCTGGAAAGAATTGCAGACTGCATTTTCATAAGAATCTTGTATCAAAAGTGCCTTTCACCATGATGTCTAAACAGTTTCAGAACTAAAGGCTGTTACATTTCAAAGTCAAAATTCTGTATCAAAATGTTTCCAAACAAGCCCAAACTTCACCTGCAATTTACAGATTAAATGTAGAAGAAAAACCCTAAAAAACCAAAACCAAAAATAGCCCCCCAACCAACCAACAAAATACCCTAGACCACCCCCATCACCACCACCACCACCACCAAAAAAGATCCAACAAAAATCAAACCAAACCACCGCTATCAACAACAACAACAAAAAAAGCAAAGAAAAAAATACAACTCTCAAAAAAAACCAGCCTCCCCCCTGCAAAAAACCCCCAAACCACCAAACCCATGACTTCACAATATAATGCTGAGCAACAGTCAGGTATAACAAATCATCATTTTCTGTAGGTAATAAAGTGGAAACTTCTGCACGGAGACTTTCTTCAGCTTTCCAGGTGTTTAAGTATAAGCTACGATATTTTAAGAAATGTTTCTTCTACTCCATATTGACAGCAACCCTGTCATTCTGCAAAAGGAGTCTTTACATAACTGACAGATCATCTAAGGGTACATATTATACACATATTGCTATGACATTTTTATGCCTTTCCAAAGAAATACAGCAAGACTATCAAGCTATCTATTTTTCCACAACCAGATGCTCCTTTCCTTCTCATACTGATAAAGAGAAAGCAGCAGGAAATTGCAGACTTCTGAAGAAGAGATGAGAAGACTTTGGACATTAAAAAAGACACAAGACTCAGCAAAGGACTGAGAGCACTGGTAAAAATATATCAGAGAGATACTGAATGAGATATTTTTTTTACTTTCATGTTTCATTCAGGGTACCAGAACACTCAAAAGTCAAGATAAACTTTTCTATGGACTAAATGCATGTACATAATGTGCAGGTTTTTTCTAAAGAAAGGCTTTTTTTGTTTTCTAATATATATGTAGCAGTCTGTTTGCATGAATATGTGTTTTGCCTAATCAATATGCCACAAGCTAAAAGTAAGTGGTAGGGAAAATACTTAACACTGGGAATCTGATGAGAAAAATCACTACTGAATGTATCTTTTCCATCAGCTTTTTCCATTACCATAAAAACAACCTCAGGGTTATAATTTTGAATCAGAAGTGAGAAGCATCCAGAATCTAAGGACGAAACCAATACTTGCTGTTAAAAGAGCTGAGAAGTCAGTGGAACATTAGTGTTGCTATTTTATGAATAAATCAGTGTTTTCCACACCTTTTGAGTCTAAAACTATGGTAAGCCCTAAGCAGTTCTTTTTTCTGAAAAACACAAGTGCAGAAGCAGCACAATTGAAGTCTCTTTAAATCCAAAGACATAGGCTGTGCTCCCAGATGAGAAGTCAAATCAGGACAGACCTCTTCCCTTGGGAATGTCAAACAGGCAGAGGTAAAATTACAGTGGTAAAACCTGCTATGCCACTTCTGAGATAACTGGTAACATGGAAGAGAAAGTATGCCAACACAAAAGTTTCTTATCAAGAGGTAACAGACAAAAGCAAGCCAATATTTTACATTATGTTAAAGATGTGTTAGGGTTTCTTGGAGGTTTCCTGGCCTGTGCAGCTTCATTCTTCATCCATGCCTACTGCCAACACTGACCTGTTGTCATGATCTGGTTACTAAGGTTCTTAGAAATGCCCCTGCCCAACTTAAGGGGCAAACAAGACCATATGCCAGCGACAATAGTATGGATTTTATTTGATAGTAAATATGAGAGAGGGAGAGAGAGAGAGAAAGAGACAGAGAGAAAATAGGTAGGGGGGGCAGACAGAGAGTGACAGGGACAGAATAAGGAAAATATCAGCACTCCATGGATCCCAGTGATGTTCCATTGATCCTTTCCAGCTGCTCTTCTTCAAGCTGGGTGGAGAAGGTCCCCCCTAAAAGCACAGGACTGGATGGGTTTTTCTGCCTCAGGCCAGGTAGGAAAATCCAGGTACCTCCTTGAGAAGGGGGAGTTTGCCATTGTCTCTTACAGCAGACTCCACATTTGTTGCATCACATGCAAAAGGTGCAAGGCCCAGGAATGACTCTGGGGGGCACTTTGGGGGACCTTTGATGGATTAAGGCATCCCCTCAGCTGCCCCTCACAGGAGTGTGCTATGGATGGGGTATTCCCAGGGTTGGGAGTTCCATAACCAGTTTGTGTAAGGGAGGATGGGTTCACTGCCCCTGAGCAGAGGTTACAGCACACCAAAACTTCCTCCCCCCACCTCGCTTGGGGGGGAAATCTGTGGAAACTTGCTCCCAGCAAATGGGTCTGGGGGCTACAGCCTCCCCCACCCCAGAGCAAGCCAGAGATGATTCTTAGCGGGGCTGCTGGGGTTGGCTCACATTATTTTCTTTGTTAATTGTTTGTTTCAGGTGATTGAACAGTGGGTTCTCCCTTTATCTCTTTTCAGCACTTTGACTTTCAGTCCAAAGTCCCAGTCAGGTTTCCTCAGGGAGGTGGCTTTGGCTGTAGCTTCTTTATGCAGTTTTTGTTAAAATGAGCAAGACATTATATCAATGTTTGGGGCTGAACTATTTCAGTCTCTGACACCTGTACTTTGAATGGGAGAAAAGCATCATCTACATTATTCTGTGTGCCATTTGTTTCAGCAACTAGTCCTAGTCTCATTAGCCTAACTAACCTCCAACTAAGCAAGATTTTTAGAACCTTTCATAAACACTAATTTTTTTAAAAAATAATTTGGTTTAAAAAAGATTGTTTATTTGGGGTTTTTTTGAACATTTCACTATAATTCTCATTGCTTCAGCACACATTAAACATTTTATTACTATGCACCCTAAACAAAATCATTTTGAAATAAAAAAATCAAAGTGTCCAGTTGTGTGTCTGCCACAGCAGAAAAATTCATTACCACAATTCTGTCTTTCATTTTTGTATTGTTCAAAATATAATTGAAATTGACACTTTAAAAAATTTTTCAATACAGAGAAATCAACATCCTTCACCAAGAAAACCATCAAGAAAATAAATTATAAACTAATTAATTAGAAAAAAATTATGACAAGTAGTACTCTAATCTATGAGCATCATTGGGTGATGCTGAAGAAGACTCAGTGATTGAAGGTTGTCAGATAACTCTTCTCAGATATTGAAAGTATAGTTTAAAGACTCAAGCCTACATTAAGTCTGAAGGGCTGGATTTTCAGTTAAACAAAGAACCAATGGATTCATCAAATCTATTGCCATTATTCCCACTAATCTCAGCTATCAACACTACAGATAAGGATTTTGTCTACACCAAGATTAAGCAAACATTAACATGGAAAGAGGTACAAAACCAGTTTCTTGTTTCACTGTTCATTTTTTAGGCTACAGAAACCTCTGATATACATAAGATGAGTTGTCTTGTGAAAAAATAACACATTGATTAATTTAGGGCAGAGCATAATACTTCCATGCTGTCTTCAGAGAAGGAAAAGTGCTGTTAGATAAGGCTTGGGGCATTTTGGTGGAGTTTCTTTTAATCTCTTTATTTCAGATTTTTTGAATACTATCAGACCAGAGCCTTTACCAAGAACAAAACAATGAACACAGAAGGGGAAACACAGAAACATACAGAACGACATGATGATAAATTAGCTGATTCATTTCTTCTTTTTCTTACATGAGCAGCAGGTTTGAAATATTGGTAGTATTGGCTACTGAAAGTTGTAGTCCTTTCTGTTGTACTTACCAGTTTTCAGGGAGGCAGACAAGGTGGTCACATACTGCTGCATCCCAACACTCCTGAGACACTGTCTGTGCTTGTTATGCTTTTTTGTCACAGATGTAGGGAAGTTTTCTAAAAGTGCTCCTAGTTGCAATGAATTGATTTGCATTTGCCATCGTGATAGGTTCAGGGACAAAAGACTGTCATACTACTGTTTAGGATATTCTCTGCCTTTTATTACTGCTTAGGCCTTTTCTGCATCAGGGAAGTGACTACTTCATGATAGTGGACATTATTAAGAGCCTAAAGAATTCAGCATGGCAGGCAAATATTCCATGACCCAAAAAATTATCTTCAGGCAGGTTAAAATTTTAAACAATCCCAGTACAAATATCATGGAAGTTCTGTGTCCAGCAAACATTTAAGAATATATTTAATTCCAAAAGATCTGTTTCACTGACATCAGTGGGAGTGGTGCCACTTTTGCTCTCTTGTGGCAAAGATTTATGGTTCCAGTCAAGGTTCATGAATGTAAAGTAGGGCATTAATCTATACAACACAAACAAATATCCCTTTACTAAGCACTTCCAAACACTGACCAAAATCATGATTTTCTTACTTAAAGTACATTTTTCATGACTTTACAAATAATACACAATAATCAGGAGCACTGTGATCATAGGTGTTTTGGGCTGCAGTGGAGCTGTTTTGACAGCTCTGACTACTTACGTCCATGGATTACTTGAATATATTTCCAGGAATTTATGGCCATATAAATATTGGCATAGCCACAGAACATCACACAGTCATGAACAATGCTACTTGTCAAATTTTGGAATACTGTGGTGAGAGGAAAAGCCACAACAGAAAACTGAACACAGCAAGATTGATGGAAGAATTTTGGTGTGCTCTTCCCTCTAAGATCAGTATTTTCAGAGCACTCCAGAGAAGGATGAAGCATTGACGACAAGGAAATAAAATTTTGAGAAAGTTCTTTCCACTGATATCTCTCATGCAGAGGCTTTAAAAAGACAGAAAAACACTTTCAAGAAAGTAGGTAGGTAATTGTTAAGGTTCTGGTATTTCTGTAGTTGCAAGTGAAACATTCCCTCTTGCACTTAACTGGCAAACTAAAGCAGATCACCTTTGGAAATTTAAAAGGAATGTGTAGAGCTGGGGTTTTTTATCATAAATGAAGCTGAGATTTATTTTTACATTACTTTATTGAAATTTTGATCCACACTTGAGGGTTTTGGTTTTTTTTAATGTTCAAAAACGGAGAGACTACAGCATCGTAAAAATCCTAAATTAATGGCAAGAAACTCTAGGTGACATTATGACTAAATAAATAATATCTTGCCAGCAAGAAATGTCCATTAAGATCTTATTTTAGTACAGGAGATAGAAACCCTTTCAAGGCATATCACAGATACAGTTGATGATCTCGTATTTTCAAAGAAATGTCCAAGTTACACAATTGTCACTTCCATTTCCCCAGGAGAAAACTAATTTAGTACATCACGACTTTACAAGTACCAGGATATGCCTTGTAAAATGAATTCTCATTGGGTACATGTAAGCAGAAGGGCTTTGTGGAATTTTTTCCAAACCCTTGATTCAAACTCAAGCTACAATGACTCTACCCATGCTTTCCACTTCTTACTCACTTATTTCCAGCTGAAGTAAACTAAAACATATGGACTGAGAAGGATGGCGGTGTTATTTATCATGTCCCCAGATTTGTGTGACACTCACTATTTGTGCCTAGAGAGGTCATGATAATGAAAATTTTGTAGCAGCGAAATATTGCCCTTTTTGAAGGATTATTTTGTAAAATCTGTGCTTTTCACACGTGTACTTGTAATGGAATTCAGACCTCAAGCCCTACCAAATCCCACCTGACTGCATGTAACCTTTAAAATTACCACTATCAAACTAAAAAGTTTAAGTTGCTTAACTCTGTGGTGAGATTTACTTCCTATGATGCAGAAGAAGGCAATATCTACTGAAGCCCATCTACCAATAGCTGTCAGAACCCTGTAAGACTCACCCACACTCTTGGCACATAAGTAGAGCAGCTGAGAAATCTGACAGCACCGTTGCAGGAAAATGCTGGAGAAACTGAGGTAGCGTTTTGAACACAGGGTGGGCAGGGTTCATCGAGCTCATTACAGTTCATCAAGCCCATCCCTTGGCCCATTAAATGTTTAGAACCAGGGCACTGAAATGTCAGAGGAGGTTTTTTAACTCCTCTGTGAGCAACTCAGAGCTTCACTGCTCTGACAGATACATACCCTGCTGCCACCAAAATGAATTAATTATATATTTGCACCTATGGACAGATATACTAAAATTTTGTTTGGTTTCAGTACAGCTACTTAGCCTCCTAACCTACTGCACTTACATCTATGAAGACTACTCACATTTTCCTCCCAGATTCCCTAGCAATGCAGTGACCTTGCTTCCTGGTGATACACTTAATGGAATTATGCGATTCTAAAAGTTAGCACATTCCAGACTCCTTTCAACCCACAAAACCCTTGGCCTTAAAACACATCAGCTTTTATGCACTTCCAAACAGCCTTCCTGAAGGGGACTCTGCAGTTCTGGCTCCTCAGTCCCAAGGACATTTCACCAAATTTCCAGTGCCTCCCCCAGATCCCAGGTTTTTCAGTCACTTGTCAGGTCAGCCTGTGTGAAAACACAGAGGTTAGTGAACCTAAGAAATATATTTGTTTTCAAAACCACCACATGGTTTTTACTCTTTCCAATTTTCAAAGGGAGTACTATGGAATCTCAGATTGGGATTTTTTTTTTAAAATTCAAAGTGAAACTATTTTATCATAAAATAATCATGGATTTTTCTGGCATTGAAACACAGCATTCCCTCAAACACTAAAAAGAAAAAACAGAAAAAAAGTACAAATCTTTAGTTTAAACTACATGGTTTGCTGGACAAAAAAACTGAACTAAAAGAAGTATTCTGACATGATTAATGGACTATTATCCTCTGTGCTGAGAAACCACTAAATACATAACTTACACTGTAGAGAAGTAGTATTTTTATCTCATAATGTACACAGGGACCTTTCTAGTAACTTAACATTCCTTAAAGGCCTATTCAATTTATCTTCACTATGTTTTGAGCAAATCCTTTTTTTGTTTGTTTGGCTTTTTCTAAAAATAATGTTAGAAACCAAAGCATTCTAATACTTACTGGAAATAAATTAGGAAAGTTCAGCATTTAGACGGTAATGGAAAACTTATCCCATGGCTCTTTCTGATGTAGTTCTCTTTTTCCTTTGATTCCCTATAAGCAATCAATAACAAAATTACAAATTTTTTTGCAATTATGTCTTGTCACAGAATTAATAGGCTTAGGTTTGGTGAATGCTGAATTTGATTCATTGGGAAAAGTAAAAGAGGCTGTGTCATAGCTAGTGCTTTAATGAGAAAACCTGTACTTTCTGCAAAGAGGGTCTTGGGGACCATGTCTTCAGGAGGTTGTTGCTGTTGAATAGCTGTTAGATTAAGATGGAACCTTGCACAGAGGGGAAAGACAACTGGTTCTGCCTTTGTCTCAGAAGAGGAAAACCAGTGAAGAGTATAAGAAATGAATTACCAGACTTGTCTCTTCCTGTCCCATTAGATGAATGGAATAATTACTTTTTAATTCCGCAAGGACCAAGCGTCTTTTTAGAACCCTGTGATTCTCAAGGTTGGATAAATCAAGATGTGCAAAAATAGGCTCTGCACTGAAAAGGAAACTATAATGTTTAATACTGAGCATGGAAAGCCCTGCTTTGATCACCCCCATCTCCTGGAGAAATTAATTCTCAAATGGAATTCAATGCTTTTCTACTAGAAATTTCAAGTTACTCATATTGAAGCAGTTAGACACCCAACTTCCTAAAGGGTATGAATTTTGGTAGCTCCAAAACCAGCAGAGAGTTAGGCAAGAAAGGTTAGTCAAACCCTGAAGGATGCAGAAATGTGCTTTTAGCACTTAGACGTATGAGTCTCACTGATCATCCAATGACATAGCAGGGCAGCTTGCTTACAGCTTGCGCCTTCTGAATCTTCCTGAGCAGGGCTGATACTCTCAGCAACTGCCTCTTGCTGAGTGTTGCCTACTTTATGTGCTCTTTCATCATCAGAGTAATCCAACGGCATATGCAAGCATAAGATGTTCTTCATGAGCTAAATGATAAGGCTTAATGTGACTGACCCCATTTTTTTTTCCTGAGGTTTCCCTGATAAAAACCCAATGGTGAAAAATACATGGTTCAGAGCACAAGACTTGCGGGGAGCAGCTGAGGCAGTTGGGTTGTTTAGCCTGGAGAAATGGAGTCTCAAGGGAGACCTAATCCCTCTCTACATCTATGTGAAAGGAGGCTGTAACCAGGTAGATGTCAATCTCTTATCTCAGGGAACAAGTGACAGAATCAGAGAAGAAGGCCCCAGGATGTGCCAGAAAATACTTCAGATTAGATATCAGGATTTTTTTTTCTCTGAAAGAGTAATCAAGCGTTGGAATAGGCTGCCCAGGGAGGTGGTAAGGTCACTGTCCCCAGGAGCATTCAACACTTGTGTAAATGTGGCACTATGAGCTAATGGTGAACATCATGGTGCTGGTGAATTCAATGATTTTTAAAGTCTTTTACAGTTTTAATGATTCTGTGATTCTATGATTCCGTGATCTAATTACCCAAGGCTAATCCTCAGAGACTTTGCAACCTGATGTATCCTGGCCAGGTTCTGGGTGACTCCAGAGCTGCTCTTACAGATATCTCAACAATGCTGTGGGAGTAGGTTTCTCAGCCTTACTGTAACAGAAAAGAACACAGCAACTTCTTCTAACAGGTAATGAGCTTCAAATGTATTTGTACCCATGGCTTCTAGACTAATGAAATACTGAGAGGAAATCTGGCTTCAGCTTTCTCCCTACAGCAGTGTTAGAAGGAGGAGGAGGAACACAGAAACTATTCTACTGCTGTTCAAACTTTAAGCGCAGTCCTGACACTGACTAGACTCAAGTGCCCCCCCCAAAAAAAGAGCTGAAAAAAACCAACCCTAGTGGGTCTTCATTAGCTAAGAAATTCTGAACTACAATTTTGTAAAGGAGATAAATACAGCTATGATAGTCTTTCCATCTGGCCTTCTTTCTCCATAGGCTGAACCAAAAAGAAAAAACACCATGATACACTTAACAGCATGGACTTGTGTTCATTCCAGGTGGGGTCTTCCTCTTTCATATACTTCCACCTAAGATAGGTAGAATGTCCTAGCACTGAACATGCAGAACACTGCTTCAGTATCCTTCTAATAAAACAAGATATGCAAGAGCTTAATCCTTCCATGTACTCACATATGAATATGCATATTTACGTCTACAAACACACTCCTCTCAGTCCAAACAGATTTGAAAAGATTGCACTGAAGACAAGAAATGGCGATTGAGTGGCAAATCTTGTAAACTTGAAGCTGTATTTCACAATGGTGAGACTTGATGCTGATGTCTTGACATTTGAAAATACTTCTCCCCCTCCACCATTTCAAAGAACTTTTGGTAGATTTGTCCACCTGTCATTGTTTCCAGAGATATCTGTACTGATGTATAATTTAATCATTCCAGCTGATGTGTCAAGCAGTTAAATGTATTATTAGTTTAAAATGGATAGGACAGTTTACACTGAAATAGAAGACTTAGGTTTAGGTGTTTTAACTGTTACACACAGGGAAAAAAATGAAAATGGTTGTTCAATTTAAATAGTCACATTTACTTATCTGCTGATATAGTTCTGTTCAGAAAGGTCTTCAAGTATCCACCAGCTTATTAGTAATTCTCACAAGATGCATCTAAAATCCGAGAAATGTGCATTGAATAAAAGCACATGGAAAAATATGTAATTCTACATTTCTGATAAAGTCTTATTTGAAGCCTAGATAATAAATTCAAATACAGATGGCGGCAGGATGTGAAACAGCCACACAAGATTTTTCAATTAATTATTGAAGTGCAGTAGTGCAAAATTTCAGGAGTGAGTTAAGGCAGGTAGTGCTATAAAGAGGTTTCAGCCTTATTCAATGTAAATGCTCTATGAGGTTCCTTAAGAAGAAGACTCTGAGAGTACTATTTTAGAGTGGTGCCTAGTAAATCAGTGATTTAAAGTAATAGGAGTCATGGGGCTAAATCTTGAGGCACCACTCTTCAAGATGTGCCCTGAAGACTTTACTTGGCTGATCTCTTCCAAGGTTGAGTCCACCCTAATCCAGCTGTTTCTGATACCAAGTATAACATTGAAAAATGTTCTGAATCTAAATGGGGTTCATGCTGTGCTATGAAATCACATCAACTTCTGCACCAAAGCTAGTATTTAATTCTTTAAAAAAAATCCCTTCAGAATATCTTAGAAAATTCTACACCTTGAGTGTTGAATTTCTCAGGTGGTAGATTTTCTCTTGTCTTCTGAAAGTAGAATCCATTCCTGTAAAAAAAAAAAAGAAAAAATGAAAATTGAAACCATGAAGACACCTATTTTTTTTAATATGCTTTATTCTGGTGTACTTTTGCCTGTGCAGAATAAAGTACTTCACCCATTTTTGTTATGTTGATCCAGCAGAAGAGATAATTTGCTCTTTCTTGCAAAAGATAGGTGCTTTACCAGGAGGCAGCTAAGAGGACATATTCATTTCACCTTAAGAGGTGCTTATGTGTGGAAGGGGTAGTGCTATAGAATTAATTATTCAAAATGAAAGTAGTGCATTGGGATGCACTCAGATCCCTGAGGAACACCAGTTCCTGTGCAAAGGTACTTCCTGTTTCATATTACAAGCTCAAGTTTGGTGGGGGCTGTAACTGGTTTCTGCCCTTTTCTTCAAATTCCACACCTGAAAAACTTACATCTACATAGCCATGCACAAACAGTTTGCAGCTGTGTACCCTGCTCCCTATCCCTTTAGATTTGTCTTCCATTGGCCCTGATTTGCACTGCTTTGGAAATAGCTTAAGGTACACCAAGAAAAGCTGTTCTTGTTTCAAAAAGAGAAAACGCTTAATACAGAAATATGTGCAGTTTAAAAGGTAATTTTAATTACACAAACATCATTTGTTATACAGCGCAGAGACAAGTGTATCCCATTGTTTAAACATGGCCCTGACCAAACACTGACCTATTGCTGCTGCCTCTTGCAGCTTCAAAAAGTTTCTCCTTCACCATTCCTCTCACAAATCCTCTGTAAAACTTTCTGCAGTTGGAGTACTGTGATCTAAAATTTAATTTGACCTAACCCTCATGTCTGCAGTCTCTTACCATCACAAAAAGTATAATTCATCAAGTTTTCATGATCTAGCAATTTTCTTAGCCACACATCCCTTTAATAAATTACTTCAGTTTGGCATCTGAGAAGTTGCATTAAGTGGATGCACACTGGGTTAATCACAAAACAAATTTCAAGGAGTTAAGCATGCTGTTATTGATACCTTTCACCCAGGACACCCTTGAGTCTTGAACTAGCAAAAGTGAACCACAGCACACTCTCCATTTACCTTTGCAGTCTTTAGTATTTGGTAGCAAAGGTCTTTGGTAAGCTGCAGCTACCCCCAGGACCAGGTCTATGTGAGATTCTAAGAGTATATCTGGGAACATCTTGCAGAACATAATGCTTCTCTAGATTATGGCAGAGAGGTTTTGCTGATGGAAGTAATGCATCTACCCAGGCACTGACTATAAAGATTATCATCCACCAAAAGCAGAAAGGCAGCTGAAGAGCGGCAGAAGAAATTGCCTTGATAACAAAACCCAAAGTGGCTGTGTAATGCAGCATCCACAGAAGTTCAGAAATAGCACTGTCTATGGATGTCTGATAAGGCAGAATCACCTTCACTCTGTGAAGAGGTCACACACTGATTTGCGCAAAAAAATATGATTTGTGTATACAGCAATTGTGGGATGACATTTTTAATAATTATTATTTTCCATCAAAATATCTAAATAGTATTCTGTTCTATGTATGCTGAACACAGAAATCAGATGCATTTGGGAAGTGGGATGCAGATGCAGGTCTCATATATGACCTTAAATTTGCAGCTAATGAGTGTGACGTAGCTAATGGTATGAAAAAAGCTGCATCATAGTTTCTATTCTGTAGTCTACATGTTTATCGTGTCTCTGGGAGAGGTGTATTACTTTGGTCCTTCAAAGAGGGGTTTCTCTATAAAAGACCAAAACAAAAACTCTGAGGTAGTAGAAATTATATGATAGTAACCAGAATAACTCTTGTTCCTGGGTAGGTGTGTAGCCCATCTGTGGATCACACTCAGCAGTTGATCCCATGTTCCCTTTTCTATTAAGGAAGCTCTTAGTTTGCAACATATTGGATGGGTGCTCAGGTTATGAAGGAACCAGAATTTTGGAGATTGACAAAGGGCACACGAAAAAGGGCACTTATGGGTATGACTATGAGACCACACTGGACTGTGAGAACTTCTCATCTTTCCAAGGGCTCCATTAGATTATGTGCTGACTTCCTGGGCAAGACTGGGTAGTTACCACAGTCCTCTTTTCTGGAGGGGTAATTGCTGTCTTCCCTGTTGTTGCCAGCATAATGGGCTTCACCAGTCTTTTGCAGCTTTTCCAATCCTTTGACATCAAATTCTCACTTGGCTTTGTCCTTAGAATCAGCTATACAGCAAATATATTAGAATGATATCCCATCAGGTTTCATTTATGGTATTTGAATACAAATCCAGCAAAAATTGAAGGTTGGGCTTGTGTATGTTTATAAGAACATATATTGAGGCTGATACAGAGAGCTATCAACTCACATAGGAGCAAGTTCCAGGAGCAGAAATGCAGTAAACACTGAAAAAATAAGCCAAAATAAGCTAAAATATACCATTTTGCCTTGACAATAATCATATCCAAGGAGTTTTCTTACCCACTCCCAAGCACCCAGAGGTGTCTTGGCTCGGTCAGGTGCTGAGCAATGGGGGTCTATAGAACTCAGCAGGAGCTAACCCTGAAGGGAATCCTGCTGGCCTGGAACAGGGAGATAAATGCTGATTGAATAAGGCATGGTTAATAAGACTTTTGTCTTCACTCCTCATTGTGGAATGGTTGGTTTTGTTATAAAACTAATTAGCATACATGTGGAAGTACTTTGTGGAAGCAGTTTAATCTCAAGCAAATGTGAAAATAAGCCTGTATTTTTTCTAGGGACTGATTTACATTAATTATCTTCTACTTTAAAAAACCTCACAAATTCTTTTTTTTATACATTGTTTCTTTGTAGAAAAATTAAGAACAGGACACATCTGTAGAACACTGAACATACAAATTTCTAGCATTTCCAGCAAGGAAGTATTCTCCAAAGGCAGAAAGGCTTGGGTTTAAGTCAAAAATGTTACTTCACAACTAGCTAAAGTCAGAGACCTCAGTTTATATCTAGCTACCCAAATTACTAGCTTCATTCTCAAAAAATTATGACCTTCTGATAACCAGACTTACTTAATTTTAGGAACCTATATATGAATTTAGTTGCCTAAACTTAGCCACACTGTATTACTCTTTTCTTTTTTTTTTACTTAATTAACTACAGCATTGATCATGATCATCTGCCCATATAAAAGGTATCAGTACAGTTTGTGATCTCAGAAAAAGACTCTTTCACAAAAAATACCAGCAACAATGTAGCAATTTCAGAATGCAAATATCCATAATGAAAGTGTATGGATTTTCAGGGTGTATGTCTGTGTTTAACTTCTGCTTTGGGCATAGCCCTTTGCCAGATCTCAGTCCTTCAGTCATCCTGCAAGGGATGAAATGCACCCTTGCTGTTGTCTGAGGCATGTACTGGAGTTTTTTTACACAGTAGTTTGAACCAGTGATGGGGAAGACCTGCATCTCTGCCTGGCATGGAGCAGGGGCTCAGCTACACCACATGGATGGACCTGGGAGTCTGCACTTAGTCCCAGCTATAGAGACCCACTTGCACATAACTAGGATCCACTCTCTCCCTCATGCTTTTAAAGAAAGCTCTCTCATCCCTCCTGAACAAATTAAAAAAAAAAAAAAGTGAATTGTCTACCTAAGTCAGTATTGTGTCATGGAACAAGTTCCCATAGAATGATCGCTGGGTAAACCTCCCAAATTGTTCCATTTTGAAGAATTTCAGGCACTACCTGGCAGCAGCAGAATATTATAAACTCATAAACCTGTCTGATGCACCTGTTTCCATCTCTGCTATGAAGAAGAGGTAGGAGAGTCTCACAGAACTTCTGCATTTGTTCCTCTGCCTCTGCAGCAGCTAGGGATAGGCAGATAAAGTGGAGATGCATTTGTGGATCTAAACATTACCACTCCCTCCTAAGTGTCAAGAGACAGAAAACTAAGATTCCTTTCCCTCAGGTATCTCTAACCAGAGTGTATATCTGACTCCTTCATATTGGAGGAAAAAAGTTTTCTTTTGTTTCATGACTGCTGCCTGTCTCTCTCTTGAGTTGGAGGTCATGAGTTAAGGAGGAAAGTCTACATTGGCAGGCTTGCCTTGTAAGAAGAGAAGTGCTAAGAAATGAGATGTGAAGCAAACAGACAGTTCTGGTGAGGAAGATGGACTTACCCTTACAAATCTGTGACAATGTGCACCTGGATGTTCCGGGATCATCACAGCTATCTCCGCCTCTGGGTCCCAGTAGGGACACAGACTGTTGGCTCCTCTGCAGTCTGGTAGCCAAAGCAACTTGGTTTGGCCAGTGCTAGTGTCACAAAATAAATAGCAATGCATCTCTTTTGTTTTTAACAAATTCCTAAACTGTGCTGTAAAAGGAGGTCAGATTGAAACAAGGTATAGAATCTTTCAGATCTTTAAAATTAGAAACCCCCAGACATAAATCAAGTACTATTTGCTGCTATCCAGATCCTGTAGGAAGACTTGCCCTAGCACAAAACCTTCAGATTTTTGCAGAACATACCCTGTTGACAGTCTCTAGGACACATATTTTACAGCAAGACCATATTGGACTCAGCCTTAGTGGGTCAGTAAATTTACTTTGTTGGAGATAGTGCATTTCCTACAGAGATGCTGTTACTTCTGCTAGGAAAAAAAAAAAATCCAAACCAGAAACTAACACATGACATGAATAATACTTTTCTCTCAAAAAGGGAGAAAAGATTCTGTAAAATCTTTTCTTCCTCTCCCCAGGCTGCTTTTACTCAAATATAAAATCCAGTTCTTCCTTTGACTTAATTACCCTAAACATTCTATTTATAACTAGAGCTTAGTGTCTATCCTTGTAATTTTCACTAAGGAAATATCTATATTTTCCTCACTCATATTTTACCAGTCCTGAATACAGAACCAACAGTCTTACCCATTTCTATCAAAACCTGAGCTGTTAATGGATGTTCGGGTCTATTTCATTTAAAGCACTACTGTGTTTAAACACTTAGAGTGCTGAATGTAAAAATAGCTGCCATTCTCAGAAGTGAACATTTTATTTGTAATATGGCTGATTTTATCATGCGCCACAACATTTTTTTACTTATCATTTATTAATATTTTATATAGCTCATAAAAAATGGAGGTTGAGGTCAATAATTGCTGACACATAAAAGAACAAGGAAAAGGACAAGCAAGGGCATTATCCAGAGCATTGTGGACTAGCAAAAAAACTCAGATTTTCTTTGCACACATTGAAATACAGTAACCACTTAAAAGGCCCAAGTAAAGGAAAAAGAAAACTTATTTTTTAATAATCAACATGGTTTCTAGTTTCATGTATACTCATATGTGCTTCAGAAAGCATCTGGATTTTTATCGGCATCCGTTTTTACTTATCAGTTTCATTCTGTAGCCTCTATCTTTGCTTTGCTGCTGGGGAGCCTCATCTCCTCTGAGCAGACTGGTGAGCAGAAGACAGTTTTCCACTTGGCTCACAGCCCCGCACTATGCATTGTCAACATGACTGTGTTTAATAATAATTCCTGCTGATTCTGTTGTGGAAAAACTTACTCTTCGTACACTGACTAGCTTGTGGTGCCAGTGCATGTGTGTATAATTTTTTTTCCTCATTTTTACAGACTTGGGCCCTGGTTTACAAAAGACTGCTTGAGCATGTGCTAAAAGCTAAACATACTCGTTCCCACCTTTATTTAGCAAAGCACTTAAGGATGTATTGAATCTGGCTGGCTTCAAAGGGACTTATATGCATGCTGAAGTGCTTTTTGATTCAGAGTCTCAGCTCTCAGGACTAAATTCTATCTCAGACACTCTCTCAAATCAACCTACACCTCCCTCCCCAACAGCAAGATTTATGCCTTTCACTACAATAGACTTACCAATTTACAAGTTACATTTCCCCCGGGTGAATACATTGTGTATTTCAGAAAACTATACGAAAGATATGATCAGAACTACCTCTCCAGAGCAGTGAGTGATCCACTTAATCTGCATTTCTGTGTCACTTCATAATACAGCAGGGGGGAGAAAAGAAAACCTATTAAATGAGTCCATAATTATTATGCAAAGGATACCAACGGTTCCATTTCAATTGCATCACAGTTTTCCTCTAATAGATACACTCTCCCTAAATAACAAAGGCACTTCCACCTTCAATAAAAAGAAAGGAACACGATCCATGTTTCTATATGCTTTGGTGTTTAATACATGCCTTTTAAAGGACTGTATGTTATTGAAATATTAAAACACAGTACACAAAACTTCAAAATCTTCATCAGCTTTTGATAACAATAAACAAATATTAAACCTTATGGGGTCTAGAAGGAGGAGTCAGAAGTGGGAATTATGTCAACTCACGAGAATTATTTAGAGTAGTAGTTGAACTTAAACTGCAACAAATGTTTTCAAATTACATTCTCCCTTTGTGTCCAGAAGAAGGACTTATTTCAAGCAAACAACAAAAGTGGACCGTACTACATTTCCCTAGCTCATAAGCTATTAGCATCATTTTAGAGTGCCAACCTATTAAGAAGGGTTTTCAAAAACTGCTGTCATTGTAGCTGAAGCTGTCAGGGTATGCAGTGAAAATGTATAATTTCTTTTTATTCTAGGAAATATGATTTTGTAAAGAGCAATAGGCAGTAGAGCAGCAACCTTATCTAGTAATTCCTTTTTCTAAAAGTGCTGATTTACAGATGCACACCTTACCAAACTATTTCTCTTTGATTTTTACCTATGTTTAGACTCTTACATCTGTTTTGCAGACACCAGGTACATGGGTTTATGGTTGGAACACCTGAGTAAGTAACGCTGCTGTCTCACAACATTCCCTGGATACTATTTGCATGGGTATCAAAATACAGGCTTAAATGCACACAAGGACACTAAGTAACTTGCAAACATGGCAGAATCTATAGCTCCATAAAGGTTTCTATGTTCTCTATAAAACTTAAGAGAACAAAAAGGGCAGGCTGCAATTTCAATGAGCCAGTAGGAAACCTTTCTCTCTCTCTCAAAAAAAAAAATTAAAAAAGAAAAGAAAGTAACTTAAATCAAGTTCCTTTATTTTCTTCTAACCCATCTTCCTGAACTTGCTATTTGGCTGTTCTCCTAGCATGGCTGGAAATATTGCCATGAGCCTGGGCATCCTGGTTGTGGAGGAAGACAATAAGAGCTATCACACAACACATGGAAGCCTTTCTTACCACCACCCTGCTTAGTAAATGTGTTGGTGCTTTGCAAAAGGAGATAACCTGAAGGTGGCCAGATTCAATTCTATTGGGCATCAGTTTTTATATGCCTATTTATCCACGTTATACAGTATGCAAAATAGTGTGTTGCCTTCTTTTAGAGCACTTCAGTCTACCTGCGCAATTTCAGAAATTTGACCCTGGTTTTCAGGAAACAAATCCCCTATAATTAAGCCATTGTAACTGACAGATTTCAGCCCAATCTTTGCCAAGAATGGATGGTGTATCAGCACCTCTGCCTCCCTGGTATCTGGGCTAGCAAATCCTGACCAACATTTTTTTTTTGTTATTTCATCAGGTTCCTTCAAAAATCCATCACTTGTTAACAGGGAAGGTCAGTGGAAAAAACTTCACTGCTATAGATATAGTGGAAGAAACAAATACAGCAGTGATACTGTTGCATGCACATTTGTACTTAGGTGCATGCAGTTGAGCTATCTGTAAAACATTTACATATATCAAACCAATTAAATATTAATATACTTTCTTTTTCTGAAAGGATTATTTATTTCCCTTCCTCATTAATAGGAGTGACCTAATTGAAAGCTAAGCTTGTGACCTTATGCTTTCTAGGCTTAGAAACAGAACCTACCTTCCCCCCTGCTAAATCAAACATCACAATGTCAAATGCTCTGCAGACATTTCTCTCAGGAATCTGGAAGGGTAATTAGGGTGAGCTTCACCATAAAGAATACAGTTGCTAAAACAGCTTTTGTACACAGTGGAGTAATGATCACTCTCATACAGACTCAGTGATTTGTGGCTGCAATTTGAAGCCATATATCTCTCAGGAGCTAATTCAGATGTTGTTATTTATTGCACGTATGATTATTAATGATATCTTAGCAACTGTTGGAAGTGACTGGTTTCACCTCAGGAAGTAAAGTATTTTAGCTCAATGTTTACAGACCTAAGGAGACATCAGTTTCTGTAGAAAATCAGTTCTTCATTTGGCTTCCCCCACCTCTAACTGTAAGGTCTGTACCATCATTACTTACAGATATTTGCCTCATACTGTAAACAATTTTTGTCATTATGACTGAAGAAAAAACCCTGTCAGTTCTTCTTTATATTGAAAAATGTTTTTTATCAGGAAAGAAAAAAAAAAGAGGTTTTTTAAATGCCTCTGAAAAGAAGTGAAAAAGTAATATTGTATACAAATGTATATACATAAATAAATAATTATGTGTGTAGAATATAGGACCAAGTTCTCAAATCACTTGTAATTTTTGATAGGGAAAGTGAAAATACTTATTTTTCAATTAAAAGTCCTGCTGATCTGCAGAAGCACTTGCAGAAATGAAAACCTTGCAAGATCACTTACATATTTTGCAGTACTCTTACGACTAACAGCTTATACTTTTGAATTTTATGCATCAAAAATCAGTAGTTGCCTATTCCATGACGTTCTATCAAGTTGTTGCTGAACCGACATTTAAACTGAGATCTCCCTTGATGTCTGAGGGAAAAATGAGTGTAATCAAGAAAACCAGAGGAGTTCATTCTAATTTTGATCCCATTTGAACTCTGAGTTTCAAAGAGTGACTACAGCACAGCCTTTAGTGGAGAGCCTTTTGTGTTCTGCTTAGAAGAGATTGTGAAAAATTCATAGGAGTTCTGATGAGTCTCAAAAAACAAAGAATAGTAAGTGGATCAGCCTCTTTAGCTCTTGCCTGAAGTCATCTTGTTTGCAGCTCAGCCTGGTCCAGGAATCTGCCCTGTGTAGGTAGTGAGAACTGCTCTGAAGGACATGAGTTCTCAACATGAGCTTCTTTAAATTTATTGAGAGTAAAGTGATAAAACAAGAAAAGGTGTGATAATGGTAGATTTTTCAAGGAAGACAAAAAGCCAAAGAATTTTGCAGACTACACAAGATATGCCCTTTGACAATCACAGGTGTTAAAAGAATAATTGAAATATTATGTTTTACAATTATCTAATAAGGAATAGTTAGCAACAAATAATTAGATATTAGTGTATCTAAAAGATATAGTGTTATAAAATTTAAAATTATCCTGATTGTTTTAGTAAGCCTTTCCTGATCAATGTCAAATAGCAATACTAGAACAAAGCAAAAAAAAGAAATCTCATTTTCACTGTCCAGAGCTATATCATTCTCATCTGTACACTAATACATTAACAAAAAACAATGTTCTCTAGGATCTCTAGTTAACATATTACATAATTTCCTCACGATAGTAAACAGCAGCTTACTTTCTGCCTTTCTTTAAGGATGACTGTGTATGAATAATTTAATCTTAACTCGCCAGTATTTTGAAACTTCTTCCTGTAATAAAGCATCTAAAAATACTAAAAATACAATATTATTGATTATTTCATTTGGTGTATCAGCCAACAATAAACAGTATTATATTAGTCTAAAATGATAGTAACGATACCAAAAACTACAGAATCTGGTTTAGGGTCTACAGTGGTTTAGATATTTAAGTATCTGGCTTTTTCTTAAAATAAAACTGAATTTGGATTTATGGTATTCTCTAACATCTTGTTTGCATGCTTATGGGTTTTTAAAAATTTGCATGAATGATGAAAGCTAGCTCACAAATATGTATTTGCATAAATGTGCAGGCAGAGAGCATCACAGAAATTCACATGTATATATATTCCTGCATCATATATATGCTGACAAAAAATTGCTTATCAACCCATCCTCCTGTTCTGGAAAAAGGTGAGATACTTTGTGGTCAGTTATGGTGTTTGTGGTTATTAAGAAAACTGCAAACATTAGCAATTGTCACCAATAAAGGATTCATGGGGTGAAGCTCTTCTTCTACAGATGTCATGGCTGAACAATTTTCCATAACAAATGAGAAACAAACCAAAACCTCTTCACAGACACATATCAAACATAAAAGGCAGCAGATTTGTCAAAACATTTGTTTTGAATTATTTATCTGAGTCTGATGTTTCATAGTTTAATTCTTCAGTGTAATTTGAGAATCATGTGAGAAGAATTAGCCAAAATATCAAAGATTTTACTTGTTAGCATTTTAATATTTGCATACATATATATTGTGCTTAGACATACATTTCTGTCTTGCTGTTTTGCACAAAGTACATATTGCACACTAGTGGGAAAAAAACCTGTAAAATGTTCACGTAAATTATAGTGAATGATGCCTAAAAAGGATACTTGATTCATAAGATAACAGAAAATTTTGAACACTTGCTGGAGTTTTCCATGGTTTGAAATGGTCATTTGTGACAACAATTAATGCCACAGGACGCCAAAACCCACCTTGATCCAACTGCTTACATTGCAAAGGAACCTTTTAGCATTCCTCCTGTTTTGCCATTATGCCATGTTATTGTCAGATGTATGAAGAAAAATAGAACTTTACAGCCTCTGTCCACAGATATCCACAGAAAATAAGGTTAGTGTATAATTTACATGTTTTTTTTGGTGTTTTATTGTTTGTTTTGATTTGGGCTTTTTATTTGTTTTTTTGAGGAAAAGTACTGTAATGTTTAAATACCTGAGTACCTAATCACATTGTTCCCAAGAGACTCTGTAAAGATTTTGGGGCTGAGTAACACGAAAGCCTTCAGGACTGACTATTCTAGTATGACTGAGCAGACAAGGCTTGAAGGAATGCAATAAGCCTGCATATCTAGACTATGAAAAAAGCATCAGATAAAACAAGTGAATATCAGGACTGAAACAACTGTAGGAATTTGCAAGCAGATGTCAAAAAGCATACCAGAAAAAATGTCAAGAAAAGTATAACAAGCTCTGGTTGCAGACATTAGGGTGATAAATATGCGAATGATGAGCAGCTTTGCAAGCAACAGTAAAAAAATGCCTCAAACCTCCCCACCACAAGCAAAAAAAAAAAAAAAAAGTCATCAATGCCTGCAGAAAATCTTGGAGTCATAATGTCAATGGAGGATACTTGGTAAATAAAACCATGGCTGTCACTGCTGTTTTATCAGAGCTTGGGCAAGTTGTTCTGCTCTTTGGAAAGGAGAACAAATGCACAGCAATTTTCAAGAGATCATAATCGAGGATTTGAAGAAGCTAATTATGCTAAGCATTTGGAAATGCTTTCCTGAAAGTGTGAAAAAGTATTTTGGAAGTGCGGGTTCTTTTATGCGGGTAATAGTAAGTTTATGTGTATGGCACTTATATAGCAGCAAGTCATGCTGTATCAGGTGCTGGGTCTGAAATACTGAGTGAAGCTAATATTCAGTAGAAAATCCACATAGTGTAGGGGGAGCACTGCAATCTGAGGGCTGTTCATCATCTCCCTGGAGTCACTGAAATGAGCAGAAAGAGAAACGGTCAGGAGCTCCTGAGTTGGAAATCCATTAAAATTACAGCAGCAGAGAGAAAATGAGCAAACCTTTAGACAATGTTGTAGAAGACTTCTCATCAGAGTATCTGTGGCAGCTATTAGTTATGGGATATCCTGGAAATTCATCAGCATCAACACCTGCATGCTTTGTCCTTTGTTCGCAGTTTCAATATTTAAGATGGAAGGTTTAAACAAGTCCCTGCAAACCATGGGAGCAGAAGTTGCTGTGGTTTGAAATAATGCCCTTCCTGGTTTCCACCTCTTGTGCTGGACTGCAGCTGTGGGGAAGCCTTGTGGGGCTGTGTAGGAATGTAAATTTGGAGAGATGAATGCACCCTGCCTTTCTCATAAAACTCTTGCAGGGGCTGGCCAGCATCTCACGCTTAAAAAAACACCCTGATAGAGAGACCTTCCTGTTTCATGTTTTTCACTTAATTTGTAGTGACTTATTTTCTTTGCTTGTGGCCACTGATGTGTGTTTGGTTAGTACAAAACCATTGCCTTATCTCTTGATGAGAAAGTTAGCCCATGCTTCATTTCAAAACTGCCATATAATGGCCAGTCTCAGCATGCAATTTTTGTTTAACTTGTACCCTTGGCGCTGAGATCACCACATGGAAACATTGATTCCCAGTCATCCATGTCATGTAGTCTGCTGTTATATGGGCTATCTGTAAAATAATTATAGGCTTTCGGTTAATCAGTGCACACTCACACTTAAGTACCTGATCATATAGTCCTCTGATTTGTAAAACAACACAAGCATGAGATGTAAATACACATATGACCACTCTCTGTTGAAAGAGATTATTTGTGCTGAAAATTGATGCACATCAAGACAGCACCATATTTGGTGCTACATGATGAAGTTTCCTAGCACAAGCAGCAGCTGTAGATTTGATCCAACAAATATTTTTTTGTCACCAAGTAATTTATTTTTTTTGTAGCTAGTCCTACTGAATTCAGAGATGGCTGTGGGGAAAAGCAAATTAATTTCAAATATGGCCAATTAGGTAAGTAAGCAAAACTGACTCATTTTGAATTGTCATGGGTTATAGAACATGAATCACTGTAACAAGTCAGCTGCTCCTAACTTGCAAATGCCAACTGATTTTGTGCCTTTAGACCTTAAGTAGTGAATATCAAAGGAAATGCCACTTACATCTGTCCAAGCCTTCCAGCCTTTGGATGAGTTCTTAATGTAAATACTTGTGTTCTGTTGTAGGAAACTTACAGGAGAAAAATCTCCATGAATCTTAGCTGGGAAACTTAGGTTCAATAGACACATGCAGGAGGTTGATACTGCTGCTGCTCCATCCATGGATAGATAGTGCACATCATCCTAAAGAAGAATTGGTAGAGACTTAATACTGCATGGTGCACCAAACTTGCCTCAGCAGTTGTGCAAAGAGGGAGACTTATTTTCTACTGATATACACAAAACCCCCAATTTTATTCTTCCAATGAAAACAATAGAAATATAGGGGTAAGAAGGTTGTAGATGAATGATACAGCTTAGCCACCATCTAATTTGCATCACCCAGCTTACTGAAATTTAATTTTCTTTCCTGCAGTTGTTTAACTTGCTTAACAAAGTAGGTCCGAATTCACAGAGACCCAGCAGAAGAAAACATGGTGTAAAAAAATCTCCAAACAATAGAACTTTGACAGTAAGAAATAATAAGTTAAAGAAGGATCTGCTTATTTCCAGGAGTAACTGTTTTCATCCCTTTGGTGTTCAAGTTATGCAAACTTAGATTCCTCAAGATATCAGCAAATAAAAAATACAGTGGATGGCGAGGGAGCCTTTGTTTTATCTCCTTACACACCATTCCTTGATTTGGCATTGCTAACTTCAGAGAAGCTATATGTTAATTTACTTCCACAACAGGGTCTTTCATATGGTATGGTCTGTCTCATTCTGATAATTTATTTTCCATGGCTTATTAAATTTCCTAGTGGAAACGTTGATGAAAGCTGTGAAGCAATCCTGTGGTTGTAAGAGTCCATCCATATTTTCTCTCCTTCTGTGAACATTTAAAATAAAATTAAGAAAAACATACCATAGCATAATTAATCAAAAAATGCAATCACATAATTATAAAGACAGAAAGAACAAACCAAATAAAACTGAAACTGTCTTTTGAGAAATGACATTTTTTCTAGATGAGTAGAAAGTAGATGCTGGCAAAAAAAAAAAGGCTTGTTAATGATGCAGTGCTTGAAATCAAAGAACATTAAGTCTAACACTCAGTTAAGCACACAAAGAATTGCTACAAGAAATGAGAAGCTCTGACAGAAACTGAACAGTCTGAACCTTTGTCTTTCTAACCAGGGAATAGTTAAGAGGTCTCAAAAGATCTAAAATAAATTCTAAAAAGTTATAGAAACAAAAGAATGGCAACCACATGCAACATAGTGTAGTCGCAAAGAACCAAAGAAGAACCAAAGAACTTCAGTCCAATATATACAGAATACATGGATGTATATAGGTTACTTCCAGCTTGGATGAGTTTTGAACAGTTATCTACAGACAGCTCTTTTTTTTTCTTTTCTTATTTTTTTCTTCATTAAATGGTGCAGAATGAGCATATTTGTGACATATCTGGTGAACAATTACTTTTACTGGCCACTTTGTTAGATTGCCCCTCCCTTAATATTTAAACTATCATGTAGCAGAAGACACGTTTTCCCATATTTTTTCTCTCCATTTCTGATTTGCTCTGTCCTTCTCACTTCAGGCATTATATGCACTGTTAATGATGAATAGAGCTTGAGCAGTCATATGCTGGTACTTGATATTGGAAGATATTCTGTGCTTTACTATGCTGGTGGTTTAGTGAGTGTTACAGAGGATGAAGTTTAGTTCCAATTTTGTAATTTCATAACTCACAAAAACACTTTCAGTGCAGTAATTAAGGTGAATATCAGCAAGATACAACATTAAGTATTACAACTAACACTACTCAAGTATTATGAAAGGTGGCAAAATTCAAGAGATACTGGATGAGACTCCACAAGACTGCTCTGTTACCTAAGGTTATTTCCTTCTCTTTTACTTTTTTCTAATATATGTTTTTACTTTGTAGAAAAAGCATACTGTCAGTAGGCACAAAATTGAAACCACTCTGCACAAAAGTCACAGGTTTAATCCCTTTTTCAACGAGACACCAGGAATGCTTCTTGTCTCCCTCAGGTGCTCTCAGGATGCCTTAGCCTCACTTTAGAAGAAAACCATTTCAGTACTGGAGAATAATTCACATTTTATCTCAGCTCTCCTGTTGAAATCATGAGGCAGGGTACCTTATTTTAGTTAGACCATATTGCAATGCATGTACTCATCCACTAAGGAGTGGACTGACCTCACTGGCCAATGTTATGTGCATTAAAGCATCAAATGGTAGCAGATGTTACTCTTGATTCCAGAGTAAGCTAGTGTCTGGGTTGACACTGTCTGCATGCCAGGCACCCACAAAAGCTACTCAGTCACTCCTCTGCTACAGCTGGACAGAGGAGAGAAAATTTAATGAAGGTTACATGGGTTGTGATAAGGACCAGAATAGATTGCTCACTAAATACCATTAAAGGCAAAACAGGCTCAACTTACAGATATAAAGTGAATCTATGGCTAACAAAATCAGAGCAGGATAATGAGAAGTAAAATAAAACCTCAGAAACATCTTCCCCTCGCCCTTCCCTCTTTCTCAACTCTACCTCCTACCCCAGTGGTGCAAGGAGACATGGAATGGGGGTTATGTTCAGTTCATGACCTATTTATTTCTTCCTATGTTCAGGAAGAGGAGTCATTCCCCTGCGGCACCATGGGGTCCTTCACACAAGAGACAGTTCTCCATGAACTTCTCTGACATGGCTCCATCTCATGAGCAACAGCTCCCTGCGAACTGCTGCCATGTGAGTCCATCCCACAGGCAGTCCATCCCAAACTGCTGCAGCACGGGTCACTCTTCCACGGGGTGAAGTCCCACAAGGACAGGCTGCTCCAGCACAGGAGCAGGGCCCCTCTCTCCACAGGTCTCCCACAGGATCACAGCTTCCTCCCAGACATCTGCCTGCTTTGGTAGAGACTCCCCCATCAGCTGCAGGTGGATCTCTACATCCCTATGATCCTCCATGGGCTGCAGGGGCACAGCTGCCTCAACGCAGCCTGCAGAGGAATCTCTGCTTCAGCACCTGGGGCACCTCCCCCTCTCCTTCTTCACTGGCCTTAGGGTCTACAAGATGCTTACTTCACATATTTTTATCCTGCTTTTTATCCTGCTTTTCTCTGACTGGAATTAAAACTACTCCAATGCCTTTGCTTTCATTTCTTCTCAAATATGCTGTCACAGCAGCGTTACCACCAGTTCTAATTGGCCCTGCCTTGACCAGTAGGAGCCATCAGGGATTGGGTCTGCTGGACATGGTGGAAGCTTCTGGCACCTTCTTGCAGAAGCCACCTCTGTGGATCCCCCAAAACCAGGCCATGCAAAAACAATAGAGCAAGTTCTCAAAAATAAAACAACTTAAACCATCTAGCTCACTGTCTCAAATTTTACTCACCCTAACTGGACTGTTCAACACTGAATAAGGAAAAGCCTCTATTTTATCCCAAAGGCAGAGAGAAGTTGCATGTTGTTATTGTAGCTTCTTGCAGACTTCAGAAACTATTTGGTGATGGTGCACAAGCCTTGCATTTCAGATTTCCAGGCTTGATGAGTATCACAAGTGTGGAGTGTTATTCATAGGAGGCAGTACCTTCATGTTTAAGTACTTTAATGTTTCAGCCCAGAAATGGGCCATAGATCATGTCATGTTTTCTCTAACCTGGTTACATTTTGACAGCAGACAGGTTCCAAAATCATAGGTCCACATTAGAAACCTTTAAAAACTCATTAGCTCCTGATAATTATTCTAATATTCAAAGCACTAAAAATCAGAAAGCTCATTTTTGCTTCAGAACCAATGTGAATATGTTCAGAAAAAACTTTGCCTTTTCTTTCTCATTAACAAAAAAAATAGCTTCTCTGAATATGAACATTTGGAGCTGGTGCAGAAAAAGACAACTTTCTTCTGCGTGAAGAATGAAGTCAATCCGTTCTGTAACCAAGATAAAAAACTTACAACTGAACTTTAACTCATTGCTCTGCTTTGGGAAATTATCTTTTCCAGTCCATTTCGTCCTGAACATTTGACATCTCTGCGCCAAATTCAGAAAATACTGCCTTTGTCTAAACTACGTTATTTTGGAAACCTTAGTTGCTTTGTTTTGGGGGTTTTTGTTTTTTTTTCAGTCACAGTGGAAAAGGTTTCTGTGAGATCATATACGTTAGAAACCTTATAAACAACACACTCTTAAGTGCTCCTTGGCTCCTGCATGGTCAGGACCATCCTCTGTTGTTCTACCATTGCTGAGTCCCAGTCTTTATTTTATTTTGAACCATACAAGGACCCAGCCCACATACTTTGAAGTGTTTTGACTCACAAAGTGACCCAAAAATCCTTCCCCACCAGTTATTAAATGAAGAAAGGACTATTCTTTCAGTTTATTTAGCAATAGCTGTCCATTAAAGCCCCTGGATCTGATGACTGGACAATATTTCACTCTAAGCTGGAGCACTGTTTTATAGGTCTCACTACTTGATCTTACTGTAATAAGTCACAAGTGAACCAAACTTAGCCTCATTTCCAAAAGATTTAAGCCAAGTATGGCCAAATTTGTTTCTACAATTAATTTTGGTAGCACAACTATCTAATTTCATAACACCAGTTCTATAAAAACACATAGTTCCATATTTTTTCAATACTATATTCAGAATATGGACAGAACAAACAAACCAGCAAAATAAAGACAAAAAAAGTTTTAAAATGTACATAAAGACAATCAGGTTATTCCTAACTTTTTTATTTCAACCCTCTTCTCATCAAACTTGATTTCTCTGAAAATGTGTTTTCCATAATTTCTGGAACATTTTGTTTCTCTTTTTAATAGAGACCATAAGTTGCCTTTGACTGCTGTATGGAACTAGCACAGGACAGTTACAATCAAAGGTAGTTTTCTCCAATTAGATTTCCAGTGTAAATTAAATAACAGCCACAAAATTAATTCTTGTGATGCTATTTTCATTACTGCATCTTTCAGGACCTTCAGAGCTAAAAGGAAAATGTTGACCTAAGGAAGCCGAGACTATTATCATGGTTACAAGGGACATGTTTACCTGTGCAGTTTAAGTACAGAGGTATATGCATAGAAGACACTAGCAATATTTTGTCTCCAATAATGTAGAGTTTGTTCCTCAAAGAATCAGTAATTGCCATATCAGCAGTGCATTGAGCACTTTATTCCAAAGTTTATTAAAATGCCACTTGCATTTAAAGAAACAATCGCTATGGACATTAGCTTCTGTGCCACAGAAATTTCTTAAGCTACCAGCTGTGCAAACACAATTCTAGTACTAGAAAAAAAATCTAGTTCTATTCTTTTGGCAGGTTACCTGGCTTACATCACAACTTGCAACTAATGTGACAGGATCAGAAAAAAACTGGCCATACTTGGATCTCTCCTGGGGAAAAGCAGGAATATTTCTGTGCTCGTCAATGAGTCACCTGTTTCACTGGAATTTTTAATATGACATGAAAACACATGCTGGGGAGCTACATGAACATTTTCGCCTCATGAGTCCCAGTCACTTCACTGGCCAAAAGCTTTGACAGCAGCTTCTTTTCAGGGTGACCAAGCTGGGATGTTCCAGGGAGGTACCCAGTTTTCAAAGGGGAAATATGTCTCCTGTGGTCTAACCAAAACCACATGATACCTAGGCAGCCTTGAACATATTTGTTTATACAGTTCACGTCAGAAATACTGTCTACATCAATGAAATTAAACTTGGAAGCATAGGCACGGACAGCTTCAAACAGTTCATGTTGCTCAGAATCCCATCCAACCTGGCCAGGACACCTCCAGGGATGGGCAACCACAGCTTCCCTGGACAACCTATGTCAGTGCCTCTCCACTCTCACAGTAAAGCATTTTCTTCCTAATATCTAATCTAAACCTACTAAAGGGCACAAATATACAGGAAACAATGTGGGCTGCTTGGTCAATAAAATACAAGTGAAAATGTCTGAGCAATCTTTTATACCTGCAATAAATGTCATATAGAACTGCCATTGTGGAGCAATGTTAACTATAACAACTCAGTTTTGAGGAGAAAACTTTTTTTCCCTATGTTTGACTGCATCTACTTCCTTCATTTTATCCATTAGCCCTGTGTAGCACTTGATGTGAGATTGGGAAAACCCTAAAGGTGGTGTTGCCTCAGCAGGAAACTCCCTCCTTTCTGAGGGACTGTCAATTATTTGTAGGGAAACAAAAACAGAGGACTAAATATTATATGCTGATGGATATTTGTTATAAAATATAGGAATACTTTCAACAGACCTTGTCAGACACAATACATTACGCACATCTACATTTTCTATGGCAAAGGGAATAGAGCTCTCCAGCTGCTCCCCTGGCAAGACTAAAGTTTTGTCTCATAAATTTAAATTATAGATGACATAATGGTGGAATAGAAATGGATTGTACCTAAAGAGAAATCCAGAAAAAAACCCTGGAAGGAAGAAATGAAAAGTTTCTGACATATCACAAATCTTCCGTTTGTTGTGATATTCTCTCCAACTCAACACTTTGTAAAGCGATTTGTTTCTTTTTTAATTTCCCTCCACCTCCATGGAAAGTGATGAACATTTCTGTGAAGCTCACAGAGAGTGCTAGGTTGCAAATGTAACTTGCCAGTGCCTGGGAGTCCTAACTGACAACATTTTCAGTTGTGTCAGCATTTAAGTATTATTGTAGTGTTATCATATCATGGCATTAAAAAAATAACATGGAAGCATTTGTGCCAAAAGCTTAATGTTCATTGACAGTGCACGTCAAGTGCACTGTCCATAGGTATCCATTCTGGGTTCTTTGCCAAAACACCATTTTAATATGAACCATTCAATGGTTTTTCCTCTCATTCATGAGAAACTCTACATTTTAATTTAAACCAGTAAGAAGAAAAACGCTGGCATGTTTTCTGCATCTGGGACAGATGGGGAATAATGAGGAAATTGTTTGATAAACTGTGGTACCTCCGGATGATTTGACAGCCTTGGAAAGGAGATGGTCTTAGCTCTAGAGCCTGGTGAAGGTTCTGCTTTTTTTTTCCACACAATGAACTTATCACTTTTGTAAAATGTGCAGAACTCCACAACAAATTTATCAACCCATGTCAATGATATAGTAAAAATATGTAAGTAAAGACAGAGAAAAAGAAGACTAAGTGAGGCAAAATTTTACTCAGGAATGGGTAAAATATTCTGTCTCATTTCTTAAATTCAGTGAAAATGATATCTGAATGACTAAACCAGGAAGTTAGAGAAGTGGAGTTGTGTTCTGTATCACTGGGCATTAAACATTTGAAGGCATATCAAGTTTGAGAGGCTAGTGAAAATAAAATCTGAAATTGAACAAAATACACATGCTTCAGACTACTTTCAGATCCAAATGACTGTCTTACCATGTAGATATACTAGGTGTGAAGAATAGGAATTTATTTCTATGACTGTTATTAAACAGAAATTTTTCTTTTGGATAATCCAGCATAAATTCATCCAGCTGCACTCTGACAAACATCAGCTCTTGGATGAAGGTAGAAGTAGCATTTGGTCATTACTCAGAACTCTTTGATCTTTTGGAAACTCTGAACTTTATTATACTGTAGACTTTGCTAGCAGTTGCTACAATGATCTCAGTGTCAGCTCAGGATCAAGTGGCAGAAACAAGTAAGATCGAAATCGGGCTCAAGGACTTAAACTTCAGAAAAAGACACTGAAAGAAAATTCACTGAAAACTAACATATTTTTGCTTCTTTGCATTTAGGCCTTGTCAACAAGGGCATAATGAAAAATATCTCAAAACAAAAGATGTGAGTATAAGTACTATGCACTAATCCCATATATAAAGAGTTACAACAAAGATGACAGCAGAAATTTGTCTTTTGAAAACTGCCTCCTCCCCGTGCTTTCTGCCTGTCTCTACCCAGAGTGACCATTAGGTCTTCTCAATTGTTCCTGCAGCCTACCAACAAGAGTATAGAAAAGCCAAACCCTTTACATTCTTTAAATGGGACAAATCTCTCTTATAAAATCATAGAACCATACACAGGTCTGGGTTGGAAGGGACCTTGAAAATTATTAACTTTCAACTCGACATGGACAGGGATTCTACTCACTAATTCAATTTGCTGCCATTAGGATCTTCTCCACAGTCTTAGGGACAGAGATGAGGCTCAATAATCTGTAATATGACGTGGATGCAGCAAGGTGATATACCAATAATTCCTAAAGTCTCTGAGGTTATGCTGTTTATTAGTTTGTTTATAAGTGGTCAAACCTTCAAACTAGATCAAGTTTTAATAAAGGCTACCTGGCATATTTCAGCGCCCTGAATAGATAGGATCTTTCTTACAGCAAGGTTCTTGATTAACACAAAACATGTTTTTACAAATATTTTTTTCACATACAATTTTCTTGGTTGTACAAATTTTTCTGCAGCCAGACTCATTTGCTAGGACATATGTGAAAAGTAGACAAAAAAGTAAATGTAAACACATTAAATGTGAATTAGCTTAGAATTTAATAATCAAGAGAAATGCATGATTTTGTACAGCTTTTGCCTTGCAATGGCTGTTAGAGCATCCAAAGCAAATATAGAATGCTACACGCAGATACCAGGCGTTAAGGTGTCTGACACCTGACCTTTCATGAAAAAAGCAAAGTGGAGATCATAAAGGACTAAATTTTAAAAGCATTATGAGACCTACTGCTGCAATTAGGAACATGGACTTGGGAATTCAGGGGAATTTTGCACATGTCTATCTGAATGGATTTGAGATTATCTCCACCTGCCTCAAGCCCAAGACAGTTCCAGCCTGGGAGACCACATAACTGCAACAGCAGCTCTGTCAGACACTTACTTTGAACACAGTGATACATTCATTTGTTCATCCAATTTCCAGACCTAAATTTTTTTGCATATCACCATCATTTTTTGCATACCAACATCAAACACTCCATTGCCAACAGAAAATTTACCTCAAAGGACCTCAAATCCCTTCAAGGCAAGTGGAAATCTAAAACTCCTCTTATAGCTTAGGTAAATACTACACACTGAACTGCCACAACTGTGTTGTGAAAAGACTGACTCCTGCTTGTTTTTTTGGAACCATTCACATTTGACTCCAGAGTGGTGAACCTAAACAGAATAAAGAGACACCCTCTGGTGTTAAGACTATTATCTCTCAATTCTGTCACACCAGCATGACAATAGAGCACTTCATGCTCTCCAAAAAAAAAAAAAATTAAAAAAAAAGAGTATAGTTATTAAATGAGCAACTGCTTTCACAATTTTTTTTTCAAATATATATCTACCTAGTGCACTTATTCAACAGTTTCTCCTGATTCAGCCTGTTGTGTCTCTCCATTGGCTTCTGTGGAGTTAGGCTGAAATATGGTGGCTGGAAGGAAGACTATGTTACCCTGCTAAACTCAAGGGTGGTAGAGCTCCAAAAGCAGTTAGCAAGGTTTGCTCATTCATCTCATTCATCTTCAGGCTTTTTTATCCAAACCCAGAAAATTCTCAGCAGTTTCTGACATTCTGCTGAGGTAGCAGCCTTGGAAACAGAGCATGCTCCAACCAAAAACTCCCAAACACATCCCTAAACCAACACAGTGCTGCCAAAAAGTGAAATAAGTCACTGTGCCCTCCAGACTGGGAAAACATGCTTCAAACTTCTTAGAAAGCCGCAAGTCAGAGAAGGAAAGTGTACTGCTGGCCTACATGAGAAGTCATTTGCACCTGGCAGAGGCAGAAAACCTAAAGAGTCATAAAAGACTGATGTATGGGAGTGTTTTTTGTCTTGCAAATGGGAGTGAAGATTGGAGGTTTGTCAGCTTTGCCATAAAGCTGTGAATCACAGGTTCTTGGTATATGCAGATGTGCCAGGGCACTTCTCAGCAGCAGAGTCTGCACCAGCATATGCTGCTCTTTTCCTGGCGAGATTGCTGAAGGTGTTTAAAACTAGTTTTAACATCCTTCCTGTTTTCGACCACCTTCCCCTTGCTTCATTCTCTCTAGTACTAAACAACTAGTTTAAGACAGAAAAGAAGAAATAAACTGCAAGGAAATCTTGTTTGCTCATTAGGTTTTGTACACTACTTTCTGACTAATTTCTCCCTTGACCATCTTAGAGTTACTGTAATTCTTAAAATAAAGAATGAGCCTAAGTGAAGCCTTGGATAGTTTTTAGAATTTCTTAATATTTCTAGCATTACAGAAACACAGTGGAACCCAGAAAAACCATAGACACAATCATTATGACTTTCCAGGGGCTATTCTATCTCTGATTTTAATTTAATTACCTGCATAGAGGCTCTGCATGGTAGATGGGATGGTAGGTTAAGAATTTTAATAGTTTGGGCATATACAGGTTACATTTACTACCTCTGATGTACTGTGGCATTCAGTGCATACTTTCTTAGCAGGGATACTATGATTCTGTTGTGCTGTACAGGTTAAGAAACACTTCTAGTCCACGGTGAGCTTTATCTCTGAATGAGAGCAGCAGCCTGAGGGTTGTTCTTCATATAACTTTACTTCCTGACTTAAGATAGTTTTGTGGGCCAGATGAACCTTTCAGTGAAAAAAACCACTGATTTTATATGTTCTAGCACACCTCTTTATTGGACTATTTAAAGAGTTTATCAGCTAGATAAAGATGGCATTGAATCTTCAAGTAGAAAAAAGGAATATTTTAAAAAATTAAATTATTTGCAAATTGCTTGGAGATGTCATGGATTTATTATTAGTATGATGGATTAATTTTCCTAATAAATGGATACATAAAAAGTGCAACATGAAGCACAATTTTGCATATGTTTTGTAAACATGTTATTTATGTTTTCCATGTTATGGAATAGAACCTCTGAAGCTTACTGGTAGAAATACAATTATTTCTTAAATTAATAAAATTTCTGGGATTGGGATGTTCATACCAGCTTCTTAGAATCAGAAGCAATACAAAAAGTTTTGAGGATGTGGAGTGAAAAGTAGTACATCCACTTAAATCTACAGAGATGATCCACATATGCACAGCTGAACTTGGAATGAATCCGGCACACAGGGATTAATCTCCTACCCAAAGTGTCAGGGATCTTTTCCAGGAGTAAACCGCAGATTGCAAAACAGGTACCTTAACTAGTTCCTGATGTGCTGTATCACAACACATTCAAATCTCCATCTGTGTTGTCTGCAAATGCTGTTCACAAAATGGAGGTTTCAATGCAAAAATAAATATGATGTAGCTCTGTGACAGTGACACAGAGAGATTTTTATCATATTATAGGCCCAGGCATTTAATACGAAAGATACTTCAAGCTTGTGTAAATCCCACATAATGACTAATTTGCAGGTCTAGGAGAGTACACAGGCATAATTTTCAATATTATCATTGGACTCTTAAACGTATTTCTCAAAGTATTTTGTTCTTTTCCTGTCTTGTCACACCAGGTTGCTATTCATTATTACAGAGTACCCATATAGTACTCCAGACATGACTGCATTTTCAAATAATGAAATACTTTTAATACAGCAGAATTTTTAGTACAAAGGCTTGGATAACCATACGGTTATATGTATACCATACCACAAAACATTATTGACCCATGAAGCAAAGGCACAAGTATTTGTGTAAATCTATTTCCTCTGTGGTTTTTTTTTGGTGGGATCATAGCACACCAAGTCCTTCCCCTCATTCTTGAGTGTTTGACTAAACTGGGGAAGAGCAGCAGCAATGTTCCTAAAAAGCTATCTAGTAGCAAATTCATCATGAGACAATAAGAACTACTAATAATCTACCTGTCACAAAAGGGTAAAAGCATTATGTTGACTGGTAGCAGCTACAAAGAGATTATAGAACTGGACAGACTGATAGAGCTGCCACCACCACCTTAGCTCAAAGCAGGAAACAGTTTAAGAAGTAATAAAGAAAGATTTTACTTTAAAGGTGGGAAAAAGCAGAGACCAGGAATGAGGGTTTCAGCTGATCAGAGAACATTATCCTGATAGATAGAGAGTAAAATAGACCAAAGGGACAAAAGGGGTTTAATGAGAGGAAGCAGGGAAAAAACTCAAGGGGAGGGGAAATAGAATCTGTAGGAAAAGAAGACAATGTAGGAATCTTCTTGAATGGAACAATAATACAAAAGTTCCAGGGTGACCTCTTTCAGGTGTCTTGATGCTGTCTCTAAAAGCACAGACAGTTCCTTTCATGACCACATGTCCAGCAAAATCTTCCTATTTATTCATTTCAATCTGATATGGTCCTCCTGAGAAGTCTCAGAGAGGTAACAACAGACAACAACAGGAAAGTGAGCCTTTCTATAATTTCAATAGACATTGAAAGAAAATAACCAGACTGGACCCTGTAGTTATGTTTTTTGGGCTTTGGTTTTGTTTTGGTTTTTTTTTTTTGGTTAGTTGGTTGGTTTTGAGTTTTTTTTTGTGGTTTGTTTTGTTTGGGGTTTTTTTTGTTTGTTTGTTTTTTGGGTGGTTTTTTTTTGTTTGTTTTTTGCCAGTTGGAATACTATTTCTTCCAAGTTTAAAATATGCAAATGCTAGAGGAAAGAACAATCTAAGTTCACCTTTCATTGTGACAAAATATATTTCTGCAAATGCGCATTTATTTGAAATATAACTTTTGAAGAATCCTGATAATACTTGGCTAAAATTATCTCTGGTATAATTCCACTGAATTAAAAGATGCTGCAGAGGGGGGGATGCATTTGCCTCCTGGCATTATTGGTGAAATATAAAAGAGTTTTATGTCAAGATGTTTTTTATGAACTTGAATCCAGTTTCTAATCATCCAGATTGCCCTGTACAATAAACTCTTGATTATGACTGCTGGCGTTAACAGTAATAAGACAAGATGATGTGCAGCACAATTTTCTTCATTCAGCTTTTCATTCTTCCACTGCTCCTTAAAAGTCTCCCTATCTTTCTGTAAGTTTTGCTTAAAAGTCATGTAAAATTAGATATTATCAATCAAGTTGCACATTCTCAAGTGCAAAAACATTATTTTGTTGATTGCCATGTAGCTTTGTGGGATGAATTGGTGCAGTTCCACCCCTTGTTGGGGAAAGTTGGCTCTGTCTTGCTTATGCAACTTTCTGAACTGAAAGCATAGGAGAAAGCACCCACTTTCCTTTGGTTTAAAGCAGCACTGTGGAGAGTGATAGAAGACAGTTGCATTCTTTCCACTCTGCATCCTCAACCATGTGCGCTTCTCTCCACTAATTAAACCGAGGAGGAAAAAAATTAGATGTCTGCACTCTAAAGACAAATTTATTTAAAAAGAGAGTAGCTTACTGGAACAATAATCAAAAAAAGGCTTTCATTTTGAAATCACAGCCTGGCTTTTCCCTGGCTTTCTTGTTTGGGCTCAGGCTTTGGAAACCTTTCAGCCCTTGTTCTACTTGGTTTATCAATGTCAAGAGTTCATTGTAGGCATGAGAACTCAAGCCTGGAAATTACTGTAGAATCCTAGGATATGCGTCTGAGAATAGCATGGGTAATGGGATATATGAGCATCCTGCTGGGAATTACTGCTTCAAATAAGAAAAATATGGGGGCTTTCAGGCACTGGGGAGTTGGTTCTCTCTATTTCAAGCATCTCTCTAGTGTCTTTACTCAGTCAGATAAATGACATTCTTCTCTGTCTGGGTGTGAAGTTCATCCAAATTTGTTTTTTAGTCCTATACAAAAATCTTCCATTTCTGTAATATCAGAGGCATTTGTGTGGCTGATATTTTAAATGGATGTGTGGAAGTGGAAAACCTTCTTCTCTTCCTCTTCAGTAACAAAACAGGCTAAAGAGAAAGGCGCAGTTTACAAAGCACAAACTACAGTCAACGGGATCAGATGGGGAAAAAAAGAACAAAAAAAACAGGGATGAGAGATAAGACCAAGAAGATTTCTATGAGTTTGTGGTAGCTAAAAGGATGCTGCTCAGCCTTGGTTAACTCTCCCCACAATGCAGATCTATTGGTTTTGCAAAGTGCTAAGGACTATTTAGGGGACCTTTCCTGATAGAGGGCAAACTTGGGAGGAAACTTCCAAAGGAGTCCCTCTAGAAAGCAGATTCAGGTACCCTCCCCCACTACCCCTACTGGTTCAGGAAAATATTTCCTCAGAGAAAAGTGGAAAAAACCTGTTTATTTAACAAGAAAAGTATTCATAAGCATAAAACTTTTGCTGTTCTGAAGAGATAGAAAATTCAGGAAGTCCTTTCTGTAGGGTGTAGCTCAGTTTCTTATCAGTCCCTCCTGCACTGGAAATGCTGCATCCTGGGCCCTGGTGGGCCACAGGTGTGAGCTCCCGGTGTTCTTCTGGGTTTTCAGTCCAGAGCAGGGCTGATCAGTTCCAAGAAAAAGGAAAACCACCATCCAGGGAACTTCTCTGCTTCAGCTAGCTAAAAACCAGCTAAAAGCAAAGGAGAGTTCTGTCCTGCTGTCCATGCTGCAAACAGCATGTGAGAGAGAATGATGAAGCTCTTATGTGTTTGAATACAACTGCCTCAGACAGTCCACTGCTTCTTCTTCTCCCCCTTCACTCTCAGATCTAGTTTTAAAGGTGCAAAACTTGTTTCTGGGCTAAACAGATGAATGGGGATACAATTCAGGATCAAAAAGTCATCCAAGGACAGGACCCTTAGGCTACCTCACATATTCCAGAATGACCACTAGGAATGTCCACTAGAGTGGGTCAGGCCCTCTGGCTGAGGCAGGTTTCCACTCCTTTGCAGGGTCAGAGTTGGGTCGAAGCTGAGGATCAAACAACAATATGAGTTCCCCATGGCCTCAGGCAGCTGTAATGGGATTGGAAGAAGCAGCCGCTACTGCTGCATTTGTGTGACCCTAAAATAGACCAGAACAAATCTGGTTCCCAAGCAAATTCTTCTGCTTCAGTCTTAAGAAAGGTATAAGTATCTTGAATAAGAACGATTTTTTTCAGGGTGTAGAAAAGATGTTCATGTTGCCTACAGAATAATCAAGCTTGTTCAAACCAAAAGCATTGGCTACATGATGAAATAGCCCAATTTCTAGCAATTTCTATGTCATAACAGAGCACAGAGAATTTTAAAGTATTCTAAATGCCTCTACACATTTCTGAAGTTTCCAAGATTATGTGTTCTCTTTTGCAGAGGAGGCAGAGATTTGATCCCCAGCTGCCCATGAACTGATGACTCCCCTCAAAAACATCTTTCCATAGAGAATTGGAGACAGTTATTGCAACACTCCCTTTCAGTAAGTACATGGCATTTTTTCTTCAGAGCTAACTGCTCATGTCTGATACACAACTTACTAAAAAAAAAAGCTGAATAAATTCTTCCCTTTGAGGATGAAGAGGCCGTGGCACAAGTTGCCAAGAGAATCTGTGGTTGCATCATCCTGGGAATTGTTCAAGGACAGGTTGAATCAGGCTCAGAACAACCTGACCTAGTGGAAGGAGTCCCTGCCTATGGCAGGGGGTTGGAATGAGATGATCTTTAAGGTCCATCACAACCCAAAACATTCTGTGATTCTGCGATTCTATTATACACACATATTTTGTAGACATATATAATACATATATATATACAAATGCTGCATAAACATATATATGTGTGTGTATTTTTTCATATCTATACAGTAATTTTACTGGCTAATGGCAGGGAATTTCGTTAATCTCCTGAAGATTTGCTTATTTGCTTAAGAAAGTAAGATAAAGTATTTAGCAAAAGCTATGGCACACTTTTAAAAGCATAAAAGAAATATCTTTTCAGAACCAGGAAGGAAGATTTGCAACCTGAAAAATACAAGAAGGAAAAGAACTAAATGCAAATCTACACTAATCACATGCACACTATGATTTGTCACTTTACATTCTTCCCCCTTATTCCCAAAATATTATTCATGCACAGAAATACCTCACTAATTGAATAATGGGTATATAGTGCACAGAATCCAGGAATCACAGAAGCATAGAACAGTGTGGGGCACTAACACTACAGCCACAAAACGTGGTTTTGTGAAACGTATAAACATCTAAACACAGACTAACATTACTGAAATACACCACAACTCCTTTCCCACCCAAACACAGTCCACTTCTCTTATAAGAGCACTAGTTTTGCAGCTGGCTCGGATGGTAGAGGGCAAAAACATAGATATAAGGTCCATGAGTGACATGGACTCTACAAGTGCAGGGATGCCTGACGCTTAATGGAAAAATTTGGAGCTGAGTTACTCTTTGTGCTGAGCTGCCTCTGTCTCCCTTCTCACCCTCCAGGAGCAGGATATAAATCCTATGGGCCCACTGAGGACCCATCCCACAAACTGCCTCCCCTTCTGCAGGGAGAAGGGCTGGACCCCTGGGCTGGTTAAGGAAAATAGGTGTCACTTCAGCAGCCTGGATGGTGTTACCTTGGTTTACATGAAGCAGGACCATTTCAAATGCAAACGTTTCACTCTGATGACACTTTATGTCACTTTAAAGCACTACTGAGAGAATACAATGCACTTGGCACCAGCAATTCCCATCCAGCATTTTGTGTTATATTTTTTCTTTTGTGAACTTTCAAACATCTGAAATAAACATATTGATTTTCTGAAAGTTTTTTCATTAATACGATCTTTATTTTATGTTATCTGAATGTAGCGGCTTTGTTTGGAGGAAGGTCCTGCACAGCTTCCCAGTGTCATAGCGTGCACAAACCTTGACAGCTTTAAAAATACAGGTTTTTCTTTAAAAGGTACACTTGACCCTTCTAAGAAGGGAGCCATGTGAACAGTCATCCTCGGTGCTAGGTGCAGGAGATCTTTGCGTAGCCATGTTTTTGTGGTACGATGCATGTGGAAATGCCCTTTCATGGGCCTTGGATACCTTGGGATCTCTGCATAGGAGCAAAACACACCAGACAAAACATTACCTGCTGCCAGCTCTTCTCTTCTTTGTCCTCACACTTCTGTGGCCAAATATCTTAGCAAAACAAAGCAATTTCACTGGTGCTTGTGGCTTCGTGCGTTTTTAGAACTGGTTATTCCTTTTGAAAGTTAATAATGGTTGGGTCCTCGGTTCTCCCCTCCCCTCCCCCCCCCATGTATTTCCGTCACAGTGGTTTCTCCCTAAGCTGTTTATCCCTTGTTTTCCCGCCGGCAGCTTGTGGCCCAGATCCAGATCCAGAACCAGAACCCCGTTCATTGGTTAGCCTTGTATCTCCTCCTGTCACGCCCACTCCCTTTTTCTGTGTTCCCCCGCCCCGAGCCCTCCTCCAAGACACGCGTCCCTGGCCCCTCCTGGGAAATAAAGCTCCTTGGTACCTACACAGGTGCTCGACTTCTCCTTCCTTTGTCTCAGAACCTCGTAGCCGCGCTCCCGCCTGCACCATCCACGCCGCAGACGGTAACCACTGCCCAGGGGTTCCGGGGAGAACCCAGGAGTGGCAGATCGTGCAGCCATCCCCGGCTGTATTCTGGGAGGGCTAGCCGGGCTCCTGTCCAGCTCCATGGCCGCGGAGGAGAGGCTACAGTGCATAAAAATGTTACTGTCTATTGACTATTCTAAGGATTGGCCTTGGTGAAAGAAGAGGCCTCTGACTCTTTCCTCTTGAAATCAGGAGGGAAACCAGGAATTTGGCACAGCAAGGGTTAATATGTCATGAGGAAGGGAGCTTGTTGTCAATGTTTTAATGCTTTCAGGTGAATCACTATTTGACCTGCCACAGAAGACACCCTTGTTTATTGACATTTAGCTTTTCTTGGCAGGAATTGTCGCACTCTCCAGTCATTGGCTTTCATGTGGCTTTCATGCTGAGCCTGTAAGAACAGGATGTTCAAGAGCTGTCCCACATGGTGACATGCTGTCCATTGTTCAGGAAATCATCTACAAACACTGATTGGCTTTCACTTTTTGCTTTGAGCTGGTTATGGCTGAAACTTGCATTGGCTGCTGGGCTTGGTGGAGAAAATGTGTCTCAGTGACAGGCAGATCCTCCAAGGGTCTTCTTTTCATTACATGAATTTAACACATCTGCTGCAATTAGATTTCTTTCTGTACTAGGGGCATTATGGTTCAAATTAGAGGGATATTTTAAGATCATAAGAATATAATTCCCATCTAAAGCAGTGGTATTTTTAGTTTCATTATATTACTTATTTATTTCAATACATTTGTGATTTGTCCAGGGCTTTGGTTAATGTGCCTATTTATACATGCTTTTCAGGATGGTTGTTATATGTAGATTTACCAGTAAACTTGACTGAGCTAGTTTTCATGTATCTAAGTCTGCTAAGAGCACCCACACACACTAAATGGTGAGACAAAAGTTGTCTGCATTAAATGGAAAAGAATGAGAAAAGCTGGAAAGATCAGGCTGACTATATTTGCTCCAGTCAATGATTATTTTCTTTTTCTGTAAGAGGTATTTCACATCTTTTCCCTTTTTCTTTCTAAATACAAAGAGAAGTTGCAATGTTGTAACATGAATCCATATGGTAAAACTATTCTCTGTTCTGGGTAACAGCATAAATAAAGCACCCAGAGTTTATCAAGTAACACAATGTTAAGACCTGATAGTAACAGTTATGAATTATTTTCTGATTACTGTGAGTGACCAAAAGATTGATAGTCTCTGCAATTTTGTCCTAGTCATTTTTGATCTTTTTATCTGGACTGGCAGTGAATATTCACTGCCTTGTCTAGTTTGTCTGCCACTGTCTGTAATCTAGTTTTAGCTTAGAGTGTATTTGTTTTATAGAGCATTAAAAAAAGGATTACTCTATAAAACATTCCTTAAGTATACCAGAATTTAAGGATTACGAATGCTCTTTGCATTACAGGATCCACAGTGTTTGGTATCCTGCAATTTAAAAAATCATCAAAAAGTAATAAAACACACATAACTTAATAAATGCAGTCAGGTCTGTGCACACACACACTACTTAATAAATGCACTAAATTACTAGTTTTTCACCCAATGGGACACACACAGACTACCTCACTTCTACAAAACAAATCCTCAAAACCCAAGAACCCCATATGAAAGCAGCATTTTCTTGCCCATTTTTTCTCATTGCACTCACAGAATCAAATGCTGATGAGTGTTAGACCTGAACACCTTCAAAGATGGAAACTTTGCACCCACAAGTGTAACATGCAAAAATATGGATGGTTTCATTAGCATTTGCTGGAATCTGTACAGCAGAGGTGCTGTTTGCAAACTTTAACAGTATTTTGCCTCTTTTCCTGCAAGATCACATTGCCTTGTAATGTAGGGGCTTTCTAGTCTCATGTATTCTTTTCCAGGAAGGTTTTTGTGGAATGCATGGGGGTGATGGCATCCTTACACCACAGAGCTCCAGCACAGAGTCCCTGAAAGCATGACATGCGGGTTTGGGGAGACTTGTACAAGCAGGATTATTAAGTACACGCTCTATTTGAGTGGGCATGCAGGCTGTATCTCTTTTCTCTCAACTCATTATTAATGGAGTCTGTGCGTTGGGATGGGGGGAATGACTGAAATTACAAATTAGCTAATTTCCTTTTGCAACGGTACATCAAGAACAGAGAAGTTTTTAATACGTTTTTCTTCCCAGGCAGACTCCACACCCCAAGGAGCATTTTTAGGGATTGTCCCCCCCTCGTTCTTTTTGTAACTCAAAATTTCAACAGCAATACTGTGGAGGGAAATACTCCCTAAAATACAACGTGATGCCTGGAAGAGAAAGTATTTTCCAAATCTAATTATTAGGCACTGCAAGTATTTTGAGAGTCAAAGATCCTACTGAGATGGCAGAATGCCTCAGAAGTAATGCAGCAGGCAGGTTTTATTTCATTTCTAGGAGGTTATTCATCTGTGGATACAACAAATTTTGATAAGTACGTGCATGAAGATAAACGACTATCATTTTGGTGTCGCTGTCAATTCCCACTTAGCAAGTACCACTAATACACCTCACTGCACAATATACGACATGTACCCAGCTTGTAACTGTTGTAATGAGAGGGTAAATATAGTGCTGATTAGTGCCATGTCACTAAGTGCATGGAAGATGACAATAATAAGAAGGACTTGCAACACAAAATTATACACAGACTTTTTTTCCACAGTTTTTGGGGAGAAGCAACATGGTGCAGTTAACTTAGAGACACTACCCTGCTGACTGTGGTAGTCTCAGACAAGGTTTTTTAAAGCTAGTGTTACAAAATCATTGCTGAACATTTTTTAATGGGAAAAACTGGAATATGACTCACACTCAGCAAAGGCCCAAAGACCTTAATATAAATGACCAAATTTAATATTTTAAGGCAGTTCTTTTTGACCACTAGTTAATTTTAGATTGAGGCTTGCACTGTTGATTGGTTTGAGTGGAAGACAGCATGTAAATGTTCTCATGTATGGAAATGTGTAAAGGTTTGATTGCATGTGCTGAAAATTAATTGATATGGAAATATTTTGTTTAATACTGACAAAAGTTTACTTGGGCAGCTTATGCCACCTGAACTCAGCTATTGCAACAAAGGTGACTTCCATTTATCCTGATCTGATGCTTTATCCAGCTCCACCTTCCTCTTGTAATATTCTTTACATACTGGTATTGTATTGTTAAGAGGGGACTTGCCAATGATACGTGTTCTTATTTCTGTTTTGTATTTTTGTGTTGTCTTACCTCACCTATTTTAGATTTTTTGAGAAAATCTCATGGTCTACTTCCTCATCCTTCACTTCTGGAAGCCAGGCTGCAGTCTAACAGGACACACTGATTGTTGATAGTATTATAAAAAGGGGAGACGTGCTGATATGGACTTATGAGGAAATGAAACAGTCAAACTCTAGATGATATATTCAGTTCTCAGCTAAACAAATTGCATGGGAGTACAGGAGTGGGGCTGAGGATTCTCTTCTCTATTCTCACAGCCCTCACTCCAGAGGATGCAGCTCAAGCTCACTCCTTCACAGGTGTTGGAAAATGCCCTGCATGCTTCCATCACAGAAGACAATGGGATAGCTATGTGTTAGACAGAAATTCACAGGAAACCAGGCCATATTGGCTTCCAGAACTCCTCATGCTGCATTCTGTTGCTGCCTTTAAGACCTTTGGACACCAAGCAGATAATGATGAGAGCTTTTGGGTTACTGAAGGAATTTTGGAAGAATGCTTGGAAAAGTGATAGAGAAGTCTTACAATATACTTCTAGTTCACAGTAATACTGAAAAATTGAAATATTCAATACCATTTTCTAGCACAACGGTGAGCTAAAGTGCTCTAAATAACATAAAAATTGCCAAAGTGCACCTTCATAAAACATAATAGTCATAATTTTTCAGTAAATTAATATGGAAAGTGTAAAAGAGAGCAGATTGTTTTCTATATCAACAGTTCACTGAGAAGATTGTTTTTATTACAAAGCTCTCCCATCTTTTTATATTAGGTGTCTTGTTGAGGTTGAAAAGCCATTAGGGTCTCAATGTCTTGCAAAGCTTTCTCTACAATTGTATAACAGCTACTTAGCAGTTATATGAAGCATACCATTTAAACAAAATTTAAGTCCACAATTACGCTGTTAATAAAATGTAAATTTAAAAATACTTGCAACCATCACAAAGATGGAACATTTAATTCTCACTTAGCTTCCCACAGAATGAAGGGTTACTTTGGTAAAAGAGATAAGAAGATGGCAGTAATTGCTCTTATCTGCTGTTTCGTGGGTGAAAATAACTTCTAAGACTAAATTCTGAGGCCAAAATCAAGCGTTCATTTTATCTAGCTATAACTTCCCTAGAACATTAGAAGGAACAATTAGCATATATCTACCTATGTATCTTAAGTTATGGTTAATGCATGGAAATGGTATGCTTAATTTTACTGCTTCAAAATTATATCCCCTGGAGAATAAAAGAAAGACTCTGATGTTCTCAGTAACAGTAAAAAAAGGAAGAACTTGATTTGTTTACTTTCCCTTTTGTAACAAACTTGTTCTTTTTGGCACAAATTCTCAGCACTATAAAAAATAAATATTTGTTATTTTACAATATTTATTATAATATATATAATTAAAAAATTAAAACCAACCAAATAAACAATATAAACATGATAAAGGGGTTTTCTGAATATGCTGGAGCTCAGTGGTAATACTGTTCCAGTGTGTCTTAGTCAGAAGACAGTAGAGACACTAGGTTTCTTCTGACAAAGCTATTATTGATGACTGTATTTTGCCATAAGCCTTCTTTGAACCATCACTGTAATGAACAGGAAAAAAATAGTTGGTCCTGGAGAAGCAGCAATGCCTGCCAGCAACCAGCACAAGAAAGGTCTTCTAATGCTGGAGTAGGTAGAGAAGGGGTTGCAGAAGGCAGGTCTAGGTTTATAACCCAAGGAGACATCAACCAGAAAATGAAGGTCCTAGAAGTACTGCTAGGAGGAGTTGTTAGGAACCAGTAAGCAATGCAAAAATAAGAGGTAGTTTTTACCTCTCCTTGTCACCACACTGACAACAGGGAACTTTCCTCAGTAGAGAGACTGGCATCAAATTTCCAGACAAGGGAGGAAAGAACAGAAAAGGGAGTTTTAAGAATTAAGCCTCAGGGAACAAGATCACTCTTGTAACACATCCAGACCCATCCACTCTTGGTGGAATTCAAGAGTACAAACTTGTTAGCAACTGTCTGAAATTCTTAGCCATACATATGTGTTACCTCCCTTTATAGTGGCTGCTTAGAAACTGCTAATTTGAATATTTGTTATTATCTTCAAACAATATACATATTGGGAAGTTATTCCCCTTTTTGGGGAAAGAACCTGATCCCTTTATTTCTCTTCTAGTATCAGTCTCTCTTGAAATAATGTCTCTTTTTACAAGGTGCATAGCCCAGGCCAGACAAATCTTTTTGTCTTGCTCTTAAAAAGAATTGAGAAACCTGAGTCATAATTGATGTGATCTTACGTGGTGTGACTGGGAAGTGCTGAAGGTGAGTGAGCTATTCATGCAGCCAAGGAGTCTTTGTTTTAACTCCAGCTCTTTATTTAGTATTGTCTGTTCTTACCTACAAAGATCAGATCAGCTATTCACATCTGCCAAGGAGCTCATGCCTCAAATATTGAAGAAGAATCTTGTTTTCCTACAGGTTGAAAATTTAAAATGAGGGCATCTTCTATTATATTTCCCTGTTGACTGTAAGTTATGAAGTTCTGTCTCCTAACAATCTGTGGCCAGAATAACAATTGAAATACTAATTTTTATGCAAATTGTTTAACTTGTCCCCACAATTTTTAATATTCACTATCTGCTCAGAAGGAGTTTGCATCTAAAAAGTAAAGCTTCTATGTTTTTATGATGTCTTATATTTTTACCATTAAAGGCTACCTCAAAATATTTCTGTAAAAATAATTTTTTAAAAGTGTTAAACCATATTATTTCCTGTCTTGCCTGTGTTATGGAATCTTACCCAGAAAAAAAATTAGCCATTTCTACTTATTATGCACCACCATAGCCTGCATTCCAGATCAGGGTAAGCTCAGTGGGAAGAAGTGACTGTACACTGTATGTGGAAAAAATAGAAACAGTGAAAACAAAAAGTTTACTGCAGTAGCTGGTCTGCAGTAACTTACAAATTACTAACAACTTATGTAAGTTTTACATGCCTATTCCATCTGCTATTCATTAAAAAAACACGTTACCATGGTAACTACCACATGCCATGGTATTTATGCTGCTTCTGATGTACAAAGCATAGTTTGTGTAGGAGTGTGTGTATGTATATGATGTGGCAGCTGTCGTCTCTGCCATTTTGTTGCTGCTCCAGAAAAAAAGTAAAGCAAGTAGTGGCTATGAATACTCATTTGAGTAACGATACTCACACCCATTTGACTAAGGGCCCACACAGAGCTCCACATGGTTATCATCTGACCAACCCACACATAGGGTGTTCTCACAAGAGGACAGAGCTGGGTAGGCTACCTTTAAATATAACATTGCTATCTGTCACTGAATTAAAAGTCTGAGAGGCAAAAAAGATACCCATATTTTTAGTGGCACACAGAAAACAAACGCTTTCAGTATGACCCTTTTCATGATTCTTTTAAAAATACAAATGGGAAACAGCCCAAAAGGCTCTGCCCTTTAGAGGAGTACAAAGTTACCATGTAATAGGAAAGGGGGCAATTCAAAGAACTTCCCAATATTCCTCTTTCTGCTCATGATTTTTAAAAATGTACTTGCTGAGGATGGACAAGCTGGTAGGAATAAAATAGACACAAAATTTTGTCCAGTACTTAATTGGTACTGAACCTCTCGAGTATTAATAGCATTATGACATTTTCATTCTATTTGTTGTGCATTTAAATTTGCAAAAACATTCTTCAGAAGGCTATTTGCATACCATTTTGCCTTTATTTATATAAATCAGCGTCTATTAAGAACTTCAAAGCCATAGTCTTATGAGATGTCTTGTTTGATACCTGCCTGAAGAAAGACAGTTTCACATTTGAGTTCTATACTCTCATATAACTCTGCAGCTTTCCAGCTTAAGCCAACTCCGTTGATTTTTATTGATTGTGTTTGTCACAAACAATCAGCAAATAGATATTTAAAGTTCATGAATATGATCTGAACTCAATGGTGACTTGTTCCAAAGGCAAAAATCCACCCAGAAAGACACTGAACTCTTGTTGATTTTGTTTTCTTGTGTAGAATAATGATAATAATAATAATAATAATAATAATAATAATAATAATAATAATAATAATAATAGGAGCGATTCTGAGTAAATTGTTTGCATACCCTCGCATACAGTATTTTAAATAGTTCACTACATAAGGAAAAATTCTGCTTTGTGGAATGGGTGTACTCACATGAAGTCAAACAGATGAAGCGCTACCTTTACTCAGTGCCATGAAATAACCTGTTTTCATTGAAATATACCTGCAAACTGACTAAAAACACAAGATGAAAGGAAGGGGCAGTCTCAATGACACTGGCGATTAGAGATTAGAGAAGGAGCCTGGCTGTATTTATTACCCTTCTTACACACTTCCTGCCAATGACAAATCAACAAACCATATCAGAGTTCTGTATTATAGGAAATGAACTGAAGCATCTTGAGCAGAGTTATTGCCTTCACACCTTCAGCTGACTTTCAGGTGTCTCAGATTCACCAATTTCAGAAGAAGTCTGTAGATCAGAAATCATGATATATAGCTGTGCAAAGATTACAAGGATACAAACAGATGATTTTTTTTTCCCAGTAGAATGTGCTTGCTCCTTACTGAAAATATCTCAAATATGTATATTGAACAGAATAAAAATCAAGAATCACTTATTCAATCAGACCTCAGTCTTCATAGATTTGCACATAGTGGAATCATTTATAGCTTTAATTGTAAGTGCCTATAAAATTCTCTTCCTCATCAGAATTTTCTTTTCGTATTTGGATAAAGAATTTCAGGTATTTGCACAGGTATGTGACCAAACTGTGGCCTGACAATACTCTATCATAAAACATCACACCCTGAAATCTTTTTCTCTTACAATTACATATCTTGTATGTATTTGTTTTTATAAAGTGAGGAATAAAAGAGCAAAACCTGGGAACTTCCAAAAACCATAGGAAGGAGCCAAAGGAGTTAATTAAAAAGCCCTCTCTTCCTACATTAGTGATATTTGGTGTGCATTATTGCAGCCTGAGCTCCTCTCATTTCACCATGCATTTGACCCCAAGAGGCTGTTCTAGCAGGCAGGGAATTAGTAGAAAGTCAACATGTCATACCCTGACCCTGAGGCAACAGCCAGAGCAGGTTATCATAGGAGTCATTATAGCTTTAAAAATGGAATCCTCAATTGGCCAGTTAAGCCTGTTTCAAGCTGTCAGAATGATGCAAAGCAGCAGCATCAGGTCAGAGAAGGCATTTTCAGGTCTTACAGAATGAACAGCAGTTCTTTGATAAAGAATTTTAAGACTTACCAGGCATGGGCCCAGTTGTGTGCTTTTTGCTCTTTGTTAGAGAAATATTAGCCTTAATAAATAAATCCAACCCATAAGGAGTAACCCAAAAAATCCCACCAGCCCAAGCAATAAACAACCAAACAAAAAAAATTGAGTCTTGGGCATTTTGTGTTTCCAGTTATTACCAGCCTTCATGCAGTTGCTATGTAAGCTTCACCCAGACCAAAGCATACCACTTTGCTTTCTACATCCTGTCTAGTGCAAGGTATTTTAGAAATCCAGGATGGAAAGGTTTCTTTCCTTAGAAAATAATTATTTTATTTGTAAAGCTAGATTAAACTTACAGCACCATATATGTCTAAATAATAGGAGAGGAGCTGGTAGAAACTACTATGTAATTCCAGGAGGCTGATGACATTAGCCACTGTTATTTAGCCAAGATTGCTTCACATTCCTAAATGGTTATCTTTTATCTAGCACTGCATTCCTTCTCTGTATATTCAGCTGTAATTACACTTTCAGTATGATACCTCAGGTAGTCATGACTGTTGTGCTACAAGGAGCAAGGGAAACATCTTCAGCTTTAAAAGCTATCACAGGTTTTTGCAGGTGTGTTTGAGACTAGCACAGCACAAATGAAGTTATCTAATATGAGAACTAGACAATATGCACTACACGCACAGAGGGGCAATTAGCACAAACAGGGGAATAATCTACAGTGCTGGAAAAATAAACAGAGCTTTTCCACATAGAATCTGAAATCCCAATTAGATACCAGAACACAGATGTTAATCTCGTTAAAAAAATGCAATTGGCAACTTTGGGTTATGATTAAATCCTGCAGGCACTGAACAAAATGCATACCTTTTCCCTCTACAACACATTTTCCTTTTTGCTCAGAAGAAAAAATTATTTTGCACCCTATTTCTATCTTTAGGTATTTCTATAAAGAAAATTTTCTTAATTATCAATTGTTCTCAAGATTATAGCATACAAGAACCTTATCTTTCTCTCTTAAAAGAGCAAAACTGAGATTAATGATTCTGACAATACAATCATGCAACTCAGGATTTCCCAGGAGTGCAGTGAGTTTTCCCGGTGTTATTCTCATGTATAGACCTCATTCCATTGTCCCTGGCTAACTGCAGACCATTTCAACAATGTATTCTTCAACAGAGTCCCTGGAACATGACCAACTCTTCAACATGTTTTTGAAGATGCTAAGCAATACTCAAAACTTCTCTGAAAGTGTTTCCTTGATGTATTCCACATCTAGAAAATGACCATAGAAATAATCAAAACATTTTAGATCAGCATGCATGTATCTTCATAAAATGGGTGTTGGGATTACACTGTAATGAAATCACACTACCTAAAATACTGGGTGTATACTTTGCTGTGCATAGAAAACATGACACCATATACCTCCTGTTGCAGAGTAATGAGATCTGACCTTATGGGATAATCCACATATGTAGATTTTAAGAACAACAAGAAACTGTTAGGAACTCCAAGGGTAAGGCAAAGTATTTGACATATAACACTAAGAGGAAATCTGATATCCTTTATTCCTGCCAACCACAGAGCACAAAGACCAAGATAAACAAAAGGATGCATGCAGCGCAGAATATTATTATTTTCTTTTTCTCTTTGGGTTTTTTGTGGAGGAGGAAGGCTATTGGTTTGGGGTTTTTTGTCTATTTGTTCTGGTTGGGTTTTTTTTATTTGGGGGTATTGTTTGTTGGCTTTGTGTTTGTTGATTTTTTTGTTGTTTGGTTTTTTTGTGATTTTTGTTTTTCAGTGTTTTTTTTTTTTTAATTTAATTGATATCAACTCTCCCTTCAATTTCTAGGAGTTCAGTTTTCATAGTGAAGTCCTATTTAGCCGCTATTTAGTGCTCTGGTCTCATATAATTGATGAGCATTACATTTGTTAGATTTAATGAGAATACAAGGATCTCTGGAATTCCAATCTTTAATGCAATGTTCAGGCATGTAAACACCTGAGAGAATTTCAATTTCACCTGAGAGAACTTCAACTTGGAAAACAAACTATTTAGCACTGCTAATAGGAGCATTTTTGTACTAAACAGGAGTTTTTGGGACAGGTGACATGTACTTCGTGAGCCTTTAATATCTAACAATTGAAATCTATCAGACAGCTCCATGAATTAATAACCTTGGCTCAATTCTGCTTGTATGGCATGCAGAATTAGGAGGCTTAGACAGGGAGTCAGTGCATCAGCCAGTGAAGATCTAAACCACAGACCTCAAAAGACACAGAAGGTGTTTTATGAGCAGTGCTGCCTGCTGGTGAAGGTTAGGTCCCAGTGAAGGTGGTGGTCCAAGTGTAAAGCTACTCTGTTAGACAACATCCTGCAAGGAGAAAAGGAAAGCATGTTTAGAAAACCCCCACATCCTATATGCTCTTTCTGCAATAGGTTCTTGGGACCTTGTGCAATCAAAGCCATAATTTTTGGAGATAGTAGGACTGGAAGCAAAAGTGCAGCATGACTCCCAGCATGCAGCAGGATGCACTTCTGGGAAAGACAAGGTGAAGAATTCAGTTCCTAACTTTCTTGAAGGACTATGGGCAAACCCTTCAAGACCCAGGAAAAACCTTACAGTGGAAGGGGGGATTCGAAGATTTCTGCACAGAGCACAGGACTCCATGCTTATCTACAGAATACGGCACTCCCTCAAAGATGATGGGATCTGCAGGTACAAAATTCTCTGGAGAACTTTGGGCTCTCTTCGCCATCCAGGGAGCAGTCAGGCTGAAGTACAGGAAGATGTTTTTTCTTGGCTTTTTGAATATGTATATTGGATAAGTATGGACCTTACTTATTTACCTCAAGGACTTGTGATACAAGGACTTTACAAGTGCAAGAATGAATAGATCTTCATCTCAAAGGCAGTTGATAAACACTGTCACTATAGTACACTGCAGGTACCAGACTGTTGGTTCAGTGCAGTCAACTGCCTTGGTCTACTCTCACTGTCGAGAAGGATCATTAGCTAGGACTGGAGTGTAACGTTTAAAATTCACATGTTCCTCAGGGTAGGTGATCAGAGACAGGGACAACACACACACCCTGAAGCCCCATGAGACAAACAGCATATTTTATTGCTGAGAGCCTTCTTATATAGGGAATTCAAAACTCCTAGGTCTAGACAGCTCACTGGTCTGATCCTCACACAGCCCAGCTCCTGACCAGTGAGATGTCTGCAGGCCAGGATGGAATGTGATAGTGAAGTTCCCTGTCTGTCAACCCAGAGCCCAATTTATGAAACCAGGCTGGGTTTCTCATTTATCAGTACAAGCCAGCTTGTACAGTAACTCTGGGGTTCCATATTCTCCTTCTCATCCTGATAGAATCATCCTAGAATCATGGAATAGTTTGTTTTGGGAGGGACCTTTTCAAGTTCAACTAGTCTAACTACCTGACAAGGGCAGGGACATCTTCCATTAGATCAAATTGCTCAGAGCCACATCCAGCTGGCCTTGAATGCTTTCCGGGATGGAGCATTCACACCTTCTCTGGTGTGTCTCTGTGCCAGAGCCTTCCTGCCCTCATTGTAAAAGATTTCTTCTTTATATCTAATCTAAATTGACACGCTTTAGTTGCAATCTTTTTCACATTATTCTATTGCAATAGGCCCTATTAAAATGTTTGTCTTTCATATAGGCCCCCTTTAGACCTCATGAACCCCATCCAGGTCCCCCTAAATGGTGTCCTGTTCTTCAGGCATGCCAACCATACCACTCAGCTTGGTGTCATCTGCAAATGTGGTGAGGGAACACACAATCCCCTTGTCCCTGTCATTGACAATGTCATTAAATTAGTTCAGGTTAGGCCTAGACAACAGATACAGGTCATGAAAGGATCTAGTGATGGGATGTTTGGCCTCCTGGTCCCAAAAGAGGGAGATGTGTTAGTGGAGAGTTGACTTTCAGATTAGGAAGGAAACTACAAAATAATCCCAACAGTTGTAGGAACCCATAGAGTTTCTGCCTGAAGCCTGTATTCTTAAAGTGTCTCAATCTTAATTGGATTAGACTGTTTTTCTGAGCTGCTGCCCCCTAATAAGTGCCTATGCTGTTTATCAGTAGCCAGCTGTAATATCCGTACAAGATGAGTAAGCAGTGGAAAATTAGGGTTTACAACTAACTTTATAATTATAATCCATTTATGTTTCCTGAGGATGCAAGGCTCTGAGTCATGAACTGAGTGACACAAATATGTGACCTTCTGAAAAGAGCTTACAGTCTTTTTTTACTTATTGCCTACTTTATAGAAAAAGAGGATTGTGACATCATTTTGATGCCTTGTGAAGGCTGACCTAGAACAGAGACTAGATGGAGTGAAAGAATAAAGTAGGTATTTATTAAAAGGCCTCAATGGATACACCTTGGGCAGTAAAAGAGCCCAGCCAAGGCTACACCCAAGATGAACCAAAATGGTCACATGTATCTCACTGGTCATATGTATCTCACTTTTAGAAGTTCTGGTCGATTAGCATATTGGAGTTAGTTGTCTAATTATAGCTTTAGATTATGAAGTCCCATCCTTCTTGTTTTTCTCTCTTCAGTCCACTGTTGTTTATGCTCTTGGGCCTGAAATTTGGATTTTTCATCCTTGGTTCCCAGCTAGAGAAGGAATTGTTTTTTCTACCAACTCTGTGAAGAGAACTTACTATCCCCTAATATGAGGCTCAGAATTATACTAAAGCAGTACAGAATCTGAAAAATATAAAAGCTAAAACCTGAGGCATCAATTTAGGTTGTAAAAGATCTCAAGATCATCAAGTTCAACCACTAGTCAAACACTGCTAAGCCCACCACTAAACCATGTCCCCAGGTACCCCATCCACATGTCTTTCAAACACCTCCAGGGGATGGTGACTCCACCACTGACCTGAGCAGCCTATTCCAGGGCTTGATAAAAGTTTTGGCAAAGACTTTTTTCCCTTATATCCCATCTAAAGTGATCCTGGCACAACTTGAGGCCATTTCTGCTAGCAATAGAATTACAGAACCATAGAATGGCTTGGATTGGAAGGGACCTTAAAGATCGTATAGTTCCAACAACTCTACTGTAGGCAGGGATATCTTCCACTATGTCCTGGATTGCCAAGCAAATTGTATTCTATTTGCCATCTGTATGGCAGTTGTTTTCTGTTAAGTGGGCAGTTTTCTTATCTCTTCCACACTCACTCCTCCCTCCAGGGGACATCTGCTGATAACAGGCTACTGAATGGCACTGCATGACTGATAAGAACTGTAGCATCCCATTGTGAGATGCTCTGCCCAGAGGGAAGAGCCAAGCATTGCTACCCAGATATAATCTTGAGATTCTGGATCACCAGTACGACTTCTCCACTGGATTTCCCAGAGGAGCAGCTGCCTCTTCCACTGGATATTCAGAGGAAGACTACACCCTTTCTACCAGATCCCTGCTCCAACAGAACCACACCTGACACTCCAGGAGGGCTGCAGCCACAATTCCAATTGGACTGCTGCCAGCACCCTGACCAACAGGGTGTCAGGTTGTGCTCTGCCTCTGTCAGTGTTACTTTAGTTTACTGTATTGTTTATTTTATCTTTTTATTTTCTTCCCTGATAAAGAACTGTTGTTCCTACTCCCATATTTTTGCCCAAGAGTCCCTTGATTTCAAATTTATAACAATTCGGAAGGAGGAGGTTTACATTTTCCATTTCAGAAGAGGCTCCTGCCTTCCTTAGCAGACACCTGTCTTTCAAAACCAAGACACACTAGGATGGGCCCAATCCAGACTGGCCTTTAACAATTCCAGGGATCAGACAATCCTATGGGATGTCCTATTGTTTTTTACATAGGAGAATATATTGACCCCCCACCTGCCTATAACCTTCTATCAGGTAGTTGTAGACATTAATAAGATCTAGTTCTCTAATTAATAAGACATTATTAAGACTAGTTCTCTAATTTTTTCATCAGTTCTGTTGCCCTTCTCTGGACTTGATCCAGCAGCTCAATGGCTTTCTTGTAATTGGGTCTCTCCAAATATAAAATGTTTGACAATTTGCATTTGTGGTATTTGACCTCCTATTCTTTTTTATTAACTCACATCTCTCCCATCTTCCTTGTCATTGTATTGCTGGACTCTTGATGCTATTTGATGTTTAAGTTTAGCCCTGCATTTTATCGAGACTATTCAGATTCAGGAACAAATAAAGTAATTATCATCAAGGAAGCATGTTACACTGTGAACAAGCAAGCCCTTGTTTCCAGAAGTTAAACCTTCAGGAGAATGATATGCCTCTCTACCAATGATGATGCATATATGCTGTGAAGGTCAGGATTCTGCTGCACAGAGGAAAGCAAAAGTGGAGTACAAAAAGGTATCCTTAGTCCTTGACCCGTGAAATGAGCACATCAACACAAAATTATGAAACACAGGTGTTTCTTTTCAGTGTGGTGCATTGCTGAAAGGTAGAATTACAGTAGTCCTCAGACCTTTGCTCCCACCTGTGCAATGATCTGGATTTTATAATCAAGGGAGGTTTATAGACATTGTAGGAATAATGGTGTTTTTTGAGATCTCCTGGAGCTTTTCCCTTATAGTGACATCCTTGCTTGCATAACTAGCAAAAACGGATTGAAGAAGCATGATGGGAACCTATTTTCTTGTTAGCTCTTTCTTTGCTTTTCTTTTGCGAAAATATATTCAGAAGAATGATAGGAGCATCATATTAAAAGATCATAACTGAGATATTCTCTTTTTTTCACAGTTCCTGGAATGGAATCAACAGCATTGGCAGGCTGCACTAGCTTAAAACTGTGCAATTGTTTGACAGGTAAATGTTTTATTGAGAAGGTTTTTTTTTTATTTCTGCATCATTTACATAAAGGGGGGAAGGGAGAAGGAAATGAGATGAAAGAAAGAGGCATTTATACCCTACGCACAAAATCACAACCCCAAGGTGGTTTTGTGGGGGAATACCACTTTTCATACACCATTCATTTGAATTTACAAGTTAACAAAACGTAAATAAAAATTGTGGGTTAATTATTAATAGAATTACAGGTCTATTCTTGTTTTCAATAGGTCAGATGGAAAGAAACCAAAGAGTAATAAAAGGCAGTAAAAGGAATGATAACCATAAAGTGGAACGACAACAGAAACAATTCCACTACATAACTGTAAGAAATTACAATAGAAAATGTATAATATGGAATAGCAAAGGAGACAGGATAATGATTTACTGAAACTTCTTTCTCTTACACTTTGTTGTAACAGTGTGATATTTGGCCAAAAAAAAAGTGTATGCCCTTTGCAATGAACCCCTTACTCGCACATCCCAGAATCTGCCTTCAGTAAAAGAACTTCCATTCATATACACACAATAAAGGTATGGCTTTAGTTCAGCCACATATTGGTAGTAAAATTAGATAAGTTTAGGAAACATGGAAAAGGGGGCCCATAAGAAGGAGAGAACAGTCCCTTCCTGAATCTGAATGACAGCCAGTCTCAAGTACCCTGTGTTTTTAGGCACCTGTAAAGTCTAACAGCTACATCTAGTTCTTCCCGGTGTCCTTGTCCCCTGATGATACATTATTTAAGAGTAGTTTATGTGACATTAGGCAATTACATAACTAAAGCTTGTACCATAAAGGTAATGCTCAAAATGAGATCAGAGGTTTTGGGTTTTAGCATTTTCTTGCCTTTTATGTGCTTGAAAGCAAACATTTGACATTATTCCAAAGACATTAAATTTTAGATATTTTCAGATAGCAAGCAGCAATATTTTTTTAAGTACTTCCCTGTCTTGGGAATATAAATTCCCAAGTCTTTCCATTGAATATAAATGCTAATATAAATTTAATGCTTAATGAAATTCAGTTCTTTTTTTTTTCTCCAAAGCAAGAAGTATCTTCACTCAGCAAACACTTCAGTTCTTAAGGGAAGCATGGTAATTTTAAAAGGGCAGGGAAATAGAGGTAAGGAATTATGGAATTACTTGAAGTGGAACAGGAAGGAGTAAGAACCTATATAGGTAGAATGTTCAGTGAAAATGATAAACTGTTGCACAGTTATTTTGCATATTATCCTACATTTTGCTTCTCTCCCCCTGTTTCTCCTAAATTCTGGTCATGTCAATATCTTGTACTAGACACTTGGACACATTATAAGTAATCTTTGTTTGTTACTCCATACAAGTCAAACTGATGGTAAAAACTAAAAGATGAAAGGTAAAAAAATTCTGTCCCATATCATCCATCCTACATGGACTAATTGTCCAAATAAACTGGTTTTTTTTCACAGTTACTCTGAAAAGACAGATTCTGTGAAAAGTGAAAATGAAAATTACATTAGGAAAAAAAATTTAAAAGTTGTATAATTGTCAATTTTGTACCATGTTCAGTAAAGGAATGTCTATTTTGTTCACTTGTTTAGTTCTTAAAAATATCATTTCTGTTTGCTATAAAGTCCATACATAGGTAATTCTGGGAGCAATTACTGTATGTCATGATTTTAGAGATGTATTTCTGTGTATCTGTATGCACAAGACACTGCACAGTTTTAAACATTATTTCACTGGATCCTGTATATTCCTGGTTGCTATTACACTAGAAATATCAGTGCCCCATGCCATTACTAAGATATTTATTTTGACAAATAAGAATGCCCGTGAATTATGAAAGCTGGTATTCTCCCAGTTAGAAATGCTTTGAGGTTAGATTGCCATGAGGTAAAAAACATAGCTAAGAAATTCCCTTGTCTCTCCTCTTGTAAAGAATGGTTTGATGTACGAATGACTTGAAGGAAGAGTGCCTCTAGTACGGGGGTCCCTGTGGTTTCGTTCTGAGAGCCTTGGTTTTGGTCAAGGCTTGCAGCTGCTGTTTGAGGGATTTTCCCAGATCTGAGTGTATCAGGTGTTGGTTGATGCTTTGAGCACAGAGGCCTGTCATCACACTGACAGAGTGTTACAGGGGGAAGTTACAAGAAGCAGCAAGGCAGAAACAAGAAAGAAAACTCATGCAGATATCAACGAACATTTCAAGCAGAAGTTGTTAAAAAGGCTTAGAGCTCCTTGAATAAGAGAAAAGCTTTTTGGTCCCAATCTTGTGGTATATTACTATGCCACCTACTATACAAAGCTCCAACTAGGAAAAAAAAAAAAAAAAAAAGGAGAAAAAAAAAATTAAAAGCAATAGAAAGGATTTTAGAACTAAGCTGCTGTCATCCTATACACTACACCATTAACTCAGGGGTGGCTCTTCTGAGGGGGTTCTTAGTGCTGCATGAGTATTCCAGTCTGAAAAATGAGAAAATGTAATCCTTGTAGAATAAATTAATCTTCACCCCATTCTGTGTGACACTGTCAGCAGTTAATTTAAGAGCAGAGCTTCACAAATGAAAGATTAATGCAGGGAAAGTTCCTCTGAAATCTTGGTTTATGCAATGAACCTTGTCTAAAATCAACAGTCCAGGCAGAATGGTGTGGGCCATAAAATAAACCAGGCAACAACTCGAGCAAGTAGGCAAAATTGCACATGCTCACAACCAAGTCTCAAAATAATTTTCAGACTTCTTGTTCCATAAATACTTAGATTTCAATAAATGATAATCTGCCCAAACCACTAATATTTTTACTTCCTGTATGGTGCACTGTACCTCCTCCACACCTTTACACACCCATGTGAACGCTTAAGTCAGAGATGAGTCTGAAAAAAAGTAGTTAAAAAACAGCAGCCACACAGCAATACAACCCCAAAAACTGGATATAGAAATTAATAACTTCCCAAGTTTAAGCTTCAACAACTGAGCTAGTACAATGACATCCACAATTTATAAAGGCAGGTTTTAGAGATTGAGTCCTTCGCCTTGGGTGTATCAGGCGCAATAGATACAGCAGACATGAACGAAAATGACAAAAACTCAGCATACTTATTTCATAAACTTAAAGTCATTGTATGATTAAAAACGTCTTCCCACTTTCTGAACATACCATTATCTTTTCTACATTATAATGTATGGTTTAAAATGAAGTTTTGAGTTTTGTCACCAAAATCAGCTCCTGGTGATATCCTAGTTGGTTTCTAAAAAAAGGATAAAAGCTTTATTTATGGCCTCCTATCCTTTAAAGCAGTTGCTTCACCCACTGGATCTTTCCAAGTCACTCAGCAGGAAGTAATGTGGAGCAACATGAGTATATTTAAAGTTCCCCATGCCACTGCATTGCTGCAAGTACACCTCAGCAAGTCTGCAGGTTTTTTTTTTTTTTTCCTTCTCTGGAAAACTAGAGAATGTTATACAACTTGTCCTGAAAATAACAACTGATATTCAACAGCAAAGCAATAAAGTAGAAAGTATGTCAGGTCAGATTTAGTGAAGATGCAATTAGCAGAAGGCTGCAAAGAGGTGGGGATGGTGACTGGAAATCACTTTTCTGGTCCTATGATATCTGGCAAAAAAGCCATGGAGAGAATTTCCACACTGGCTTCAGATACTTGCCATGATTGACTTTCAAAGACTGATATTTTCTCTAGTGATTCAGACAGCCTCAGTTTTTTGGGTATAAATTTTCAGGATTCTGCTTGATGAGTACTACGAATTATGCATAGAGCAAAAAGTTCATATCCGTTATAATTTCACCTCTTAAAAAGACAGAGGCTACTGCAAAATTAGTTTTAACAAATGCATAAGAGTGATGAGCTTTTGTATTTGTCTTTCAGCATAAGACAAATATATGTTTTGTCTCACCATAATTAGCATGTATTTTTATACTCACAAACTTCTCATTCCCTTTAAAAAAAAAAAGGTTTATCTGCCTGATGAACAGTCAATATTTTCCTTGCACTCAAGCTTTCATCTATTGAGAACAGCAAAACATAGTTTTCAGATATTGCTGATGATGCAAAATGTGGAAGCAACTAGAATAAAACCCATGAACAGAGAATTTGTGACATTGATTGTCATGTCATTTCTATTAAATAAGGTGGGAAGGACAGCTGTGAGAAAATAGGATGATGTTATTATTTTTTATGAGAACATGGCACTCAAAAGATTTTCAGAAACTGGAGAGTTTTATGCTTAGTTTGTTTCAATACAATCCATTAAGTGCCCAGGAACAGCTATCACCTGGTAATTAATTGGTGTCTCAAGTGAGATGCATGGATGTTGTCAGTTGAATTCAAATCAAATGTTACTTATGATACAGAATCATTGTGGATGTTGACAAATGATAATTGCTTCTCCTTTGCAAAGGGGTATCAAAAATATAAGCCAGGTTTTAACTTGAACAGATAATGAAGAAATGCTGCTGCATTATTTTGATTCAGTCACAGAGCAGAACTACTGTTCTGCATTTTGGGAGTGTCCAATATGTACTGAAAACTCATAAAATAGACATATACTAATTATAAGCTGTTTTCTACCTCTTGTTGCAGTAACTAAGCTGTTGATAATGGTGCCAAGAGGGAAATTAGAACTTCTCAACAAAATCAAGTGTCATTACTTGAAAAGGTGTTCTTTCATATATGCTTTATAGTTTTAATAAGAAAATATGGCTGCTGTATCCATAACTAGATTTGATAGGCATATGTCATTAACAAAACTATACTCTGTAACTTTCTTATGTGAAAACAAAGGAAAATAAACTGTGAGAAGAAGGAAAAAAGGACGCTTTAAGTCTGAGAATATAATTTAATAATGTCCAGACATGATTCATGGTGTTTAAAATAATTAGTATCCTTGATCCAAGTAAGACAAAAAGCTGAGTTTATTCAGGTGTTGTACAAATAAAAACCTTCTAGCTGTATTTAGGGAAGTCGAATATGGAGAAAACTCTTAGCTTATATCAGCAAGATGAAAGTATGGTGCTGTTAGACAAAGATCTACATGGTACATCAAAAGACTGCAATGGACACTTAAGTATTCCATTTTAGTCATTTATTATATATTTCCAGGAAACTACTGCATTTTTTCCTCACTGAAGGGCAAAAACAAAGGATCACACAGCATTCCCTCTCTTTCTTGTAGAGAACTTTAAAAAAAATCTACAGAATCAACTCTATTGGCCATTGATGATATAATGTCAATATCAAAATGCTGTATTTGGAAAAGCAGCCTGTCAGAGAGAGAGTCCATGAATATGACAAAGAAAGCAGGTGCTAGACAAGATACAAAAACATCTTTCCCCCATCAAAATAAGTGAACATGGCATGAACAACTGGACAAACATATCTAGGGATGTGCAGCTCCCTGCAGTCCTGTGTGGCTGCTGTTCAAGGTTTGGAAAAGAGTTTGTCAGCCATAGCTCATTGCATTTGCAAGCTGAAGCTCTGCACATGAAGGGAAGTGAAGTAAGTTTATGAACAATCTAGCAGCCATCCCCAATTCACGATTCCAAAACAGTCTTGGAGGTTTCCCATCATTGCAGTGTGAAGGGTGATGGTATAACTACAGGCCACATTTTTCCTCTTTCAAAACAAGGGGAGGAACATAAGTAAGAAAAAGTACTTCTCGCTGATCCCCTAGACTTCTCTTCCACATGTGGTGCATGAATTCCGTTTGCTGCAAGACATGAAAAAACAGAAAATTCAATCTTAATATTTAAATCAACAGCCAAGTAATATAAAATGTATTATGAAGTAGCCTGTAGCAGATCTTCTCTGAGATGCTTAGCTTCCAAAGTTCATCATCTAACTATAGAAAATCTGGTGAAAAGCAAGTCAAGATTAATCAGTCTCATTTAACAGAATTATAAATATTTCCTACAATCATATCAGGATAGCAGTTGGCCGTATTGCAAAAAAGAATCTTGTAAATGGAAAGTTATAAATAAATATATAAGCCTTTTGGTTGGTTTGTTTCTTACTTAGAAAAAGAGCATGTTTTTTTAATCAGGGTAAAGAAAGTTCAGTGGTGATTTTAGGCACTGAATTGAAAGAGTAAAGATAGAAGCAGACAAGGAAAAAAAAAACAAAACAAAAGAACCACCAAATGAAAAAACTAAGCCAAACCAAACAAAAAACAAACAAACAAAACCAAAAAAACCCCAACCAAACAACAACAACAAAAACCCCCACTCCTGATTATCTATTTGACTGTGAGAATCAATTTAATGAATGCTGGAGATTTTAACTGATTATTGTCAATGATTACACTGTTTAGGGCCTGATAGAAAATTCTGTGAGTAAGGGAAGCACGGTCATCTCTGTGTTGTGGGTGGGGAACTGGTGCAAAGGCCATCTTTAACGGGCCCTGGCAAAATCCCAGCTTCCTGACTACAACAATACAAACTCAAAAAACTTTCTATTGTCCCCCCCAGTTTTCTGGAAACAGAGGGACAGAGCCTCAAGGGGAACTGCAATGGAACTGAGTTTAGGGTATTTTTCACAAGATTCTCTGGCATATCATGATTCCACTTTTCAAGTAAAAATTGTTTTGCCCAAAAAGACATAGCCAGAGAGACCTGACACCAACTGTACAGTCCCATGAAAATGTTAGCATATGAACCTGTCAAAGGTTTGTGTACCTCTGCATGGCACTGTAGATTTATTCTGTGTCTTCAGACCCCAATTTGTTACTTTTTTTCCCCCAACAGTGCTTAATCTCCACATCTGTCAGGAACAAAGAATAAAAGAAATGGTAGCAGCTGCTTATTTTCTACAGGAATGCTATCCTTCTCCTTGGTTTCCAAGCCTTAAATTACTTTCCCATTTTGTGTTTTTGCTTTCACAGGCAAACTGCTTGTGTCTTATATTCAAAGTTCTTTGAAAAATGATTTTTTATGTTTTAATTAGAAATTCATCAAGAATATTTTTCTCTGAAGTTGAAAAGTGAGTTTCAGGCAGTGATTAGATCCATTTCCCTAAAAATCTCCGCAGTTTTTACAATCAATCAAAAAACCCCAAGCACTGACAATCTAAAATATGAAGAAATATGGTTCCTTTAGCTGCCAGCAATTGTACCAAAATGACAACACAAAGGAGAAAAAAAATTCTCAGATGAATTCGAGTTGTATTCTCAGAATCCCAAACCTCTATGTATTCTCAAAAGAAAACAGTGAGTTCTTATCTTCTCTATTAAATTTCTGTGGAAGTCACAGGAGGGGCAAGACCTCATTTCTAATCAATTTTCCAAGCTCAAAATGCAGATCTACCTTGATGCTGAAACAGATCTGCTTCCAAATGGGAAGGTTCTAAACAGAAATCCAGAGCTGCAACTCTGAGAGCCAGCATTAAACAGTCCTTGCAGCACCAGGCTGAACCACAGGGTCAGAAGGTTTTAATTATCAGCCTTCAAAATTATCCATATCAAGAAAGCCAGTTTAGAAATCAGGAAAAATTATCCTCATTTTTATAGGAAAAAAAAAAGTGAATATACTACATTCTTAATATGTCTTTAATTTTTCTGTTCTAGGTCCTTTTTTTTTAACTGCAATTCTACATAAAAGGGAGCTGGTTTAAATACTAACAAAGGAAAAAATACTATTCTTACCCTCACAATTCTCTATCTTAGTATTTTATTACAAGAGAGGTTCTTAATTTGGCTGTACAATGTCGTGTCAACTTAAAATGTATCTCATGTTTTTACTTTCCCAGATGATAGTCATCAGAACTGCATCACTTGATTGTGATGGATTCAGGCTAAAGAAGGGCACATCAGGACCGTGAAAACAAGATCTCTTGAAACATATGCTCTTATTCAACTTAGACATCCTTTCTCTGTTCAGGCCAGTTATCCAAAGATAAAGTACAAAAGAGAAGAAAGAGTACAAAAGAGAAGAAAGCTTTGCCCAAGAGATGAGGAAGGTAAGACCCTTGAAACAACTCCTTATATTTTTGGTTTGTTTGTTTGTGTTTGTGTGTGTCTGTGTGTGTGCATGTATCTCTTATCTAAATCTATAGATATAGATTATATAGATATAGATGATATAGATTACATGGATATTATATAGATATAGGTAGATAGATACAGATAAAGATCTCTATCAGAGGAACTAGAAAGTACCACTACCCCATTTTCCAGTTAAATTCTCAAAACTCTGCATCTCAAGTAGCAAATTAAAAATGCATTCTGGCTACAGCTAATAAGACTTTGCCCTTGCAGAAGGGTTACTTTTGGGGATAATAGCCTTAAATGTTGCAGGTACTATTGCTCTTCAGAGAGAGAGCAATAGTTTGCAATTCTGCCATGCTCTGGAATCACTTAAAATAACTGCCAGGAGCCTTGAAAAGGCTCTGCTGGCAGTAGAATATCTGCATATGAAACTGAAAAACTATTTTGAAAACTGGGAAAGGAACTGTGGCCCAATTGGATCAATAATTTGGAGCACAGGACTGAACCATTGTGACCACACAACAGAAATAATTGCAATCCCTGCTAAAATAAGTAACATATCTCAACACAGCTGAGATCAGGCTAATGATTCACTTTGTTTTAAATGTGGATTATTGAAAGCAGGAATCAGAAAGTTCAAGGATGAAATTAGCCACAAAACAAATTAATCTATTTTAAAGTTTTGGAAGAAAAAAAAAATCCAGCTAGTACAGTACTGAGAAAAAGAAAATCAACAGAATACAACTCCAAGCTTCCAAGCTCAAAGTTAATCTGATGATATATCTGAATACTGATAACCTGGGCACAGTTCCATTTCCAGAGAGAGATATGCCTGCTATGATTATCTCTCTGGTAGCTGTCAAACAAAGAGATGTCATTCTGTCTACAGTTAAACAACAACAGATGGAACATACCCTCAGCCAAGGTAAGTACCATCACTCCAACATTTTCAAATGGATCCTCACCATGGTTTGCACCAGTTGAAGAGCTCTATTCCAGATCTCTATTCTGAGGCAAGGGTTAATTTCATCTGTAATGTAAGCTGAGATCACCACTGAAGAGCTACAGAAGAAACTGTGGCTTTATGGCACAGCCTTATCACTGTGATGTCATTATGGCAGAGGACACTTAGTATGCAAAGCCTCTCCTTTTCCTAAGTTCATGAGCTGCAAGTCTCCTGCAAAAGTACCAAGGTTTGGGAATAGAAGGTGTCCCATTTTACCTGATTGTGCACATTGCTTCTGGCCAATTGACTGAATGGCTTTTACAGCCTCCACTGAAAGAGGAATTTTTAGACAGCAGCTCTTCAGTTGTAAGTGTATTGCTTAAAAATGGTTAGATGATCCAAGCACCTTGCAAATACATGTCTTCCTCCACTGAGTATAAAACAATGTGCACTGAGTCTGATATCCGTTCTGCAGTTGTTTACATAGCGGTGAGAAGCTTTAGATGTTGTGCCCAAGCCTTTTTTAGATGTAACAATAAGAATTAATGGATAGAGCAATCAGGTCACAATTTTCCCAAATCACACATTTAGTGCTTTCTGTAATATTATAGATAAATTATGGATAAAAAATTATGACAAATAAGGTTTCTAATAATTTGAGGGTATATATCATCAAATCAAAATAGATGATGCCCCAAGAGTAGAGCAAAATATTGTATACACATTTTCATATTAAAGAATCTCTTAGAAAAGAAAGAGGAAGAGAAAGAATGTTTTGCATTTACTAACCTTCATTCCAAAATTCCCATAAGATTAATGACTTTTGTTATCTTGATGCAAGATCATAGAGTTTTGGCTAGAGTACAAATTGTAAGGAATATATTTTTTGTTCTGCCACATGAATTAATCTTGAAATCACCTAATCCAGTGATATTCAAAATTAAATGTATGTCAGTTTGAGCATACATTTGCCAAGTTGTTCAGAAATACTGTTGATTAAGATATGTGGATTGAAATTGTGATTCAGGGGCACTACAAATGGAAAAAGTCTATTAGATTAACTGCTCCTGCCAGTAGAGCATTGTTCCTCCAAGACTGCTTTCTGGTCTTTTGTCCAGTCTAATTTCAAAGTCTGTCAGCATCTATAAGTTATGCCATTATGAGCAAGCATGTTATTAAAGTGTGTGATATGTTTTTGATCTATAATTTTTATCCAAAAAGCCCTCTTTATCACTCAATATGAAGGAAAAAAAAAAAGAAAGAAAAAAGGTTATTTCTTTAGTTTATTCTATTTCTGGAAAAGACCACCCAAAATCCTACTTGACAAGGGACCAACATCAAATGGTATTAATAGTCTGAAGCAACCCCAGTGGCTAAGCAAGATGGACAAATATGCCACATAAGCTTATTATAAATATGCATCTCAGCAAACTGGAGTTCAAGGCCACCTGAAAACTGCAGTCAGAAAGCTTTATAAGCACACAGATGTTGAAACTCCCCCTGGTCCCATACTGCTGTGGGTACCTCACCATCAGTTCAGTGTTCATGCATTCTCTGAATACAAATAGCAATAACTACAACATAAATGTAACTAAAGGAACACACCACATGATAGAAGAATGGTATTATCAGGGAGAACTGGGAGTTAAGAAAATAATGGTGGTCAGAAAGGAGAGCCTTTGAAATATCTGTTCAGACAAGCTTGTTATTTTGAGATCACTTCTAAGGCTCAAGCAGTAAATAGACACTTTGCCATACACTGGAATTAGATTGATTTCTATCTTTGCCATATTAGACCAAGAAATGCTTTAAAGAAAAGAGAATGGGCTTTTTCTTTTTTGTTTTTATGGTCTAAGCTAAATTCAGCCCTTTCAATTTCAATGGACAATCCTTCCTTTTTACATGGTCCCTGCTACTCTGGCATCCAAGAAGCATATAGGACTTCAATTGCCCTGTCCTTTCTCGAGAGAGAGTCACACTGTTACTGCTAGTCCAAGTTACCCCATTCTCATTTTACAAAACAAAATCTCTGAGAGAGAGGAATATAATCATAACACAGTACCCAGCCTTAATATATAGTTCTCAGAATCGTGTTTTTGACATGAAAAACAGGACCATCTTTTAAAACAGGACTTACAGGCACAAAACACTGAATTTGAATGTTTCCTCAAATCTTGCCTGCTCTACCTAAAGATATCTGTGAGTTTCGTGCCTCTAAAGGCTCAGAGCCACAAATCTGTGACTAGACTAGTATGCCTGAAGTAAATACTCAGATACAGAACAAGGGATTTTTTAAAAGGTAGAAGAGGACACAGTGAGATGGTTGCAGGCAAATATTTGAGCGCATCTACCTGGAAATACGGAGGTCTAGACTTTAAGACGTCCTAAATCTGAAGAACTGAAACACATGTCTCAGACTTTTAAAAATGTCTTAATTTCCAAAATAATTAAAAAGAAAAGAGGAAAAGGACATTGTGTAGGATGACCCACCAGGAAAAGGAGCAGGTAAAACAACGGGCAGGTAAAACAAGGAGCAGGTAAAACATACCAAATCAAATCTGTGGTCTTGAGAGGGAAGAAGTCAGGGCTCTGGAACACTAATGAACAATACACCTAGCTTAAATATGAACTCTCTTCTCAAGTTCATGTCAGAGAGGAGTACAACCAGAAGTACTAACACAAATTGTGTCTACCCTAAAAAGAATCGTGATTAAGTCATCCCTACTAAGAGACCGTTTCCCCATGCTTTACTGCAGTCATTGGGTTAAATTGACAGATTTTTTTTTGTGGAAATAGAAAGCAGAAACAAGAGCTCTACCTTCTAACCACAGGCTTTGCTATTATGTGTCTCATCCATATATAAGTACAATTTCTCCTTTTGTGAACCTTCCCTGCCCATTCTGCACAGCAACACAGCTTTCCTAATAAAGAGAGCAGATATCTACTCTTTTCCCAGAGCAGACCACAGTAAGAGGTGGAAAATTTTAAATGCCATATTCTGAAAGGAACCTACAAGGCAGGGAAGAAAGTGATTCTGTGACATAATCGAGTAGGGAGAAACTACTAATCTCATCAGTGTGACCCTAAAACACTTCACTATTTATGAATTGAAACATTCAAAATAGTCCCTGTTAAAAAAAACAAAGGGAAGTACAGGGAAAAGGAAAATTACAAGGTACGATGGTTCATTTTTAGTAACCAAAATGATGCATGAACCATTTTCTTCCACTTCTTAAAGCATTATATCCACTGGAACAATGTACAGGTGGTGGATGACAGGTCATTCTTCTTTCAAGCTTGTAAAATATACACATACATGTTGCCAGAACTATCACATTTCATGCTGAATTCAAGACTGTCTGTACATGGCAGGCCCTCAGAGGATGCCTAATTCTAAAAATCCAGACCAGGATTTTTAGAAACATAATTGAAAATGTCATTTCTGCATAGACTGTAAATGAGCCTACTTCTCAACTCATCTGAGGACAGTGGTGCTTATGAATACATTTAAATGATCTTTTTCTATCTTTTCTTTCTTAGACAAAGCCAATGTACGTGTCCTCTTCGGCACTTAGGCTGGCCGAGTTCTTACACAGTACTTTCCTGAACAAAGATGTCTAAATTAGGCTTGAGTTACACTTTAGGTTTCTGAGTGCTTTTTTGGATGTCAACCAGACTAAGAAACTTGTCCAAGGTCATTTATGAAGAAAAGGAAATTGGTTTTTACAGCAGAAAAGGAAACTGATCTGGGGTGTTCTTTGGTCTCAGGCTAGGACCCACAGCACTAGAACATTGTTCATCTCTGCTGCTCTTATCAAACCAAAATGACACAAAAGATCAGAAGAGATAAAGACAGGAATGAATATGTTGAAGGATCAACTAATTTCATCTAGAAGATTCTGAAACATGATCTATGCTTAATTTTATCCATATATTACTTTCTTACTCTCTGCAGATGATTGCAGAAATGCCAAGTCCATCTATTTATAAAACAGTGAAACAGTCGAGTGTTCTATAATGCACCATTTCCAAATGCAAGTAATACATGCTGACCAGCTTGTAACTATCTTGGCAAAGATTCACACACCTGTTAGGATTTCAATTTATCAAAGACAGACATATTTATATGTCTGTCTGTGGCTGCATGCTTATGAAATAGGAAAGGATGTTAAAACAGCGCTAGTGCTTTAGGGGCAGCCAGGAAATTCAGTGTTAAGGTTTGTTCCTTTGTCCTTAGCTCACCCGTGCTGTGCATGGCTCTTGTATATATCTAGAAAAAGCCTATGAACAAAGCTGATGAGAATCAAACAAGGCTCTGTAATGCTATACCAAAATCAACCAAACATAAGCAAATGTGAAAAAAAAGCTTGAATTGTGCCCACCATTCTCTAGATGAGGTGGGTTCGGATTTGCTGTGTTTGATTTTTCTTTGTTAATGACAGTCATTATAACAGACTTCCTCATATGAAGATTTTTAATAGTGTTCATGCATAAAAGCCTCTAAGGATCTTGGGGCCGTTCAGGTACAACCATGGAGCACCTGCCACTCTCTGCAGATGTGGTGTAATTTCCATAGAGCTGTTTCTTTCAAACCCATTACACACATAAAAGATACAAACCCATTTTTGGCAGATCATTCAAGTGATAGTAATGACTCCTCAGGAGGTAGACAATACACCAATTTGAAGTGGAGTGTGTTTCATAGACCAGGTTTAATTTGATAGGAAATGCTGGAAGGCCCTTGACTGAACTAGCAGGGAGGTGAATGGGAGTTGCACACTTGGATGTAGTCTTAATCTGAACATTTATTTTTTAAAATTCAATTAGTTTTTTTGGCCCATCAAACAGCAAAGGCACAGCTAAACCATGTCCTGAACTACCACAGAAAAGTATTTTAGATGCACCAGACAAGACTGCAAAATATCAGCATCGTTCTAAACAATTATAGGTAAAGAGACATTAGTCCCATTTTTATGGTGTATTTAATTTCCTTTTTAAAAATGCAAGTTTAATATTGGCCATTATGCCGTGGAACAAGTTTCTGAATCATCCAGATATATTTTTCTAATATTAATTAGTTGAAGTTTTTAACTGAATCCTCAAGACAAAATAGCACCATTTGTGATAAATAAACACATAACACATTGTAATATCATCTTCACAGCTTTTTAATTAGAAGATTTATTAAAAAAATTATTAACTGACAAAATTCAAATTTTATAAACAACAGTGTGAACAGAAATTACTCCCAGTCTCAGACTTTTTTATTTCTATGCAAGTCTTCCAAATTAAATTACTTGTAGCTTAAAAAATTCTTGTTCCAGTATAGAGTTAGTCTACATTTTGCAAAACCTATACAGTAATTCTTGAGAACAGTGGGAACTTTATAGAACACATTTAATTCAATTTTTACAAACATATCCCAGTACAAATGTAAAACTTGCATGCACTGCATGTAACAATATGCAGTTTGTAAGAACGAGCTAAATAAAACTGCTAGCCACCTCAAAATGCAAATCCTGTATGCTGCATCCATCTTATTCTTAAAAAGTTTATCAATGGCCACTGATTGTACTTCAGTTATCAAGGAGACAGATCAGAGAGAAATAAAAGGACAACGACTTGTATATTTTTTTCTAAGCTATATCCTTTACACTATCCTAACAATTGTGTTACCCTACTTGTCTTGCTGTAAGTTAACTTCTAGTATTGTGAAGAAAAAAACAAATACACAGATTAAAATTCTTGAATTTCCTGAGATTTCATATAGCTATTGATCTAGCTCCCTTAGCACAATCTCAACTGTAAAGCAAAGTTTGGCAGTCTAAAATTCAGGAATAGTTCACAAAATATACAGTCACAGGAAATGATTCTAATTTGAAAATATCTGCTATCATACAGACTTGGCTCACTTTTTGCTCCAATTCCTTTACTTTCATGATAAGTCTCATTTTGGTATAGCTCATCGACAAAAGACAAGTTTACGGCAACTTTACGTTGGTTTACTTTGGCTTGAGGGAGTGTTGTCCAGTCAGAGTTTAGTCAAAAATGCTTTGTGTTGACATAAGTCAGGTCTGGACACTCACTTTTCTTCCTTTTCTTTTCAATTTATCACACTTTCAAACTCAATGACATATCCATTTGCCTGGAGGCAAGGGGCTTTTTTACGTAGGCACTTGAAATGTTCAACAATACTTCTGCTTTTACTTTGGTTATGAATTTCAACAGCTTCCTGGGAGATGGTAAGTGCTGACACCAGAAAGTATGTCACAGAACACAATTAAAACTTAATGTCCTATAGAAGCCCTGTACAAACATACAATCCAGTGCAACGTAAGTAAAATATTTATTTTCAGAAATAGCCTTTGGTATTCTGAAAGCCTGTTCCAAAATGTAGTGCAATCAGCAAGCTTGAAATAGCAGCTTTAAAAAGGTTTTCTTTAACAGTGACAGGAAAATCCTTCATCACAACAGAGAATATACTGCTGACTGACAGCCCATGTTGACACTAGGGAAGTATGCTAAAGTCCAAACTAGGCCTACACTTATTTGTCTGTGCAAGGCAGATATATACTTTCCCATTTTTCCCATTACTTAGAGCTCTCACTTAATATGTTCCTTTGGAAATTTTCTGACATTAAGAGAAAATTGGAAACTGAAATACTAGTTTTTGAAAAATTCTAACTAATATATAAATAAATAATATATATAACTTATTATTTATTATATATAATGTATAACTAAACAATATATAAATAATGTACCTTTTCTTTTGCCAGTTCTTTTTATACATTTTACTTCATGTATGTCCTATTACCCTGTTTTTTCTTTATTTCCAACAGTGTCTATTGGCTCTTCCCCGAGTCTGTCTAGATTGCATAGAAGAAAGGACAAAATAAAGTCATGCACGCATCAGTCTTATTCTTCCAGTTCTCTATAACTGCTTTTCTGCAGAAAGCAAGCAGTTCTTCACAAAGAGCTCTACACATCTTCCTGAGCTACTCTGGGAAGTTATTTCAGCCATTTCTAGAGTGAATACGAAACAAAAGCACCATTGAGTAACTTCCTATTTTCTGATCTGGAGTGAGATGCTTCTTTTAGATGCTTGATCCAAAGTGACTTAGTAATGAAGAATCATCTGAAAACTCTGAGAAATCAAAGAAGTAAAAGAAGGTTTTCTAATAATTTGACTTGTCCTGAAAGCCTGTTTTACTTTCTCCAGGAAAGATGAAACTTTTGATTACCTGTATTACATTTCTGACAGAAGCTCATTGAAGGTAGAGTCAGCTAGTCAGTAATGCAGTGACAGTTTTTACCTCCATCCAAAACATTAATTTCAATGTTAAAAATACCCAATTACAGCTGGCTGTTATGGGCAATGTTGAATGGCTAAGAGAAACTAAGGGTGGCTTTAGATAAAGCACTTAGAAGATTGCAGCCCTCCCATTCACACTGCCTTGGCAAAAAGTATGCTCCAGGGCACATGCCTTGGTGACCAGCCTTATCACTCAGCTCTGGAGTTAAAAGCCTTTGCAAGCCTATATTTCCCTTTGTAGAACCTGAGGCAACACTTAGAAAAAGAGTCTGCACCTGATCTAACTTAATCCCCAGCAGTTAAAAATTCACCTGTGATTATCCATTACACAATAACATGCAAGAAAAAGAGAACGTTCCTGGACAGATCTCAGTAATCATTCATAAGGAGTACCTTGTGGCCACACCTCCAACTTTAGCTATATCTTGACCTTTCTATCAGCAAAGCTACTGGCAGGGGAGTAGTTAAAGGTATCCCCAGCATTTTGTTCTGGTGTCCAGTATAACACTGTCTTTCCATCATGCTTATAAAACCAGCTTACAACTCTTGATTGTCTCTGTAGCCTGTTTAGTTCTTTGTTTAGTACTGGAAAATACTGTTCTCTCCATTTTATTCTCTTAAAGGGATTGACTTCCTCTTTAGTCCTTGTATTTGAATTAACTTAGTTAATGCATATATAGGAGACATCTTTACCAAAGATATGTAATGACTCATTCATTCTTTATTTGCAGAGCTTCTTTTGCAAATGTACTTGGAAACAAATGAGGTTTTTCCTAAAGTCAAAAACCTTGCCAGCTCTCACAGGCATTTTTCACAGGCATTACTGGTAGCTGTAGCCATAACAGAAATATTTGTCTTATTCCATGAATCTACAGGTGAAGATGACACATTAAGTTTTTCATTGATGATTATGTTGCCCCAATTGGAAGAAGACTTCAATAATTTAAATTGCTCCTGTTGAACCAAATGACCTTAGATACAAGCTTTACATTTTGATATTTTTCATCATTTCAGAGAGACCTAGAGGTAGTACTAGCCAGTATAAAAGACTCTAACACCATATGTGAAAATCATCTCATTGTAGTTCAAGGTTTCTCATATCATCCTGCAGAAGGCTAAATTATGTCTGGATTTCGCATGTTAATGTGTGCTGGCAAAAGTATACTGTAGGACACTATCAATGGCAACATCATCCTTTATATTCTGAAAAAGTACAAAGGGAAAAAATATAAAGGAGAGAAAAGACTAAAATTCTAGTATTTAACTGAACGGAAAGTTGGCCATTTTGTAATCCTCCAAAGTGAAATCCTATTTATAGCAACAGTGTAATCAAATAATATGCAATCACTTGGAGGTTTGCAACATTTGACAAATTGTAATTTTGTTCTTCACAAACTCCTAAACACTTCCTGCTAAGTGACAACAAGCATCAGCAAGTTTCAACAAACCTTCTGCAGTTTCTTTATCTCACTATAAAGAACAGATGCCATTTTGGGGCTGCTGTGAACTCTTCTGTTCTTTGTGTAATGTGCACATGTATATGCGAGGGCACATCACATGAAAATGTGATAGCCAAGGCCCATCTCAGATGCTTTTTCTATGGTACACAGTAAGCAAACAGCTGGTTCCAGGCAAGAATCTTCTGTCAATCATGGCAAAAATGTGATCCACATAAGATTTCATCGCAAAAGTGACAGAATTCTCAGCATTAATAATGAAACTTGTGCTGTTAAAATATACAAAGATGGTCCCACAGCGTTTTCCAGTATGTCTGTGAAAATGATTATCTATTCTGCCCTTACCAGTAGCACGTGGGAAGTATCAAAAGTACATGAGTTAAATAGAGCTGATGCTCCCAGAAAGCAGTTACTTTCAGGCTATCAGCATGATTTAAAATCATTCTGCAAAGAACTTTACAAAACAAGGGCCACAAGGAACTGTAGATTTTAAAATTGTAGGAATTCCATTCCATGAATTCAGAAAAAATGTCCCCTACACATTAGAACATTGTTGAACAAAGCTTTGAGTATCCCATCCTTTACCGGTGCATCTTTTTTTTTTTGTTTGTTTTCCTTTCTGGGCTCATTTATGATCAGAAGTCTAACTAATTACATATTAAAAATGAGATTCCTTGTAAAAATAAGGTACTTGTGTTTGAAAGGCAGTAACATTCCTGATGGAGAAGGAAAACAAGGGAACATGCAACTAATGAGGGGCATAACATCAAAGGCAATGCAGGAAATTATATCACACATTTAAATTCTATTTAAATGACACACCTATCATCTCAGTTCTATTATTTAATTTCAGAAGCTTTCTCTATGGCTTTAGGCTAAATGTAGTGTTCTTTTGGGGGTCAGTGCCTGTCAGTACAGAAAGTCTAAAATTCTCAGCAGCTAGGGTTCCAACAAAATTGAGCAGTAAGAATGGATTACTTCATAGAGTGGAAAGAAAATTACCAAAGTCAGGGAAAAAAAAAACCAAACTTACAGAATGTACAAGATTGATTAAAAAAAGGAGCATGTCAACAAATACATCTTGAGACAGGCAATGCCAATTTACCTTGCTTTTAGCAGGTAATCAGCTACATCATTATACAAGTATTGAAAAGGTAGAAAACACACAATAGAAGAATCTTATTTCTTCTCTGCAGTTGCCTTATTATGACATTTTTCTGATCCTGAGTGATCTTCCAGTTTAATGTGTCCATATTTTCCATTTATATCCTTAACTGGAAAAATGGCAATTAACTCACACCAAAACATGTAGGAGAGAACACGTGTTGAAGCAAGCATAGACTTCTTGTTCTAGGAACACTATATTATAAATATCAGAATAGCAGAGGCACGGCAAAAGGGGCATCTCCTGCAGGGAGAAGACCCATGTTCAAGCTCTGTTCCCCTGGAGTAAGAACTAAGATTTCATCCTCAGCCTTTTCCCAGTAAGCCCTTAAGGCTATCCATTACTCTTGATGGAACATTTTCAATCTCAACTATTAGAGCAGCTCTATTTTGTATAAATTGTATTAAGTATTCATTGAATTTTGGGTTTCAACCAGGGGTTAGTGCCCTAATCACCTGGCTGTTCTAGGAAGACATGAGACGGGGCAGAACATTGTAGGAATCATATAATAAGACTCAACAACTTCCCTGTATCAAGCTCCACACTTCATCATTGCTGACCTCATTAATGGAAGTCCTGACACTTTTCCAAACCTCCTTTACCCAGTGAGTTTATTATCATGTCATTGGTGGAATTGGTTGAAATGTCTCTGGCAGACCCTTCTCTTTTTCCCTAGGAGGATGATAAGGGACTTAAATGTAATGAGAAAAGTCATAGGACAGTCTAGAAATAGCGAAACATTTTTTTTAAAAAACTACTTCCTGAAAAAGTGTTATTCTAAGGATATACTAAACTAATCAGATTTTTGCTCTATGTCAGAACATAATTTAAAATTAAAAAAACCCATACATAATAAAATTGCAAAAGAACCCAAAAAGATATTGCTGAATGCACAGGTTGTCTATCTCAACACAATTTATTTTTTGAAGAGATGTAATTTCAAAGTAACTGTAAAGGAAAGCCAATGAAAAGTAGAGATAAGGCTTGTTTAAAGTAAAATTTAATTGTAAATTGCTCACATCTGAAGTTTAAAGTTACATGGAAAAGTTTTGCTTTGAAACAACATGGAAAGTTTTTGCTGTTGTTGCGAGCTTTCTTTAGAAATGGCTTTTTTAACACCACAATAAAGTTGTAATATCACATATGCTCTTACAGTACAATAAATATTTTAATTAATAATTGCAATAAACAAATGAGAAATATGAGAGCTTGGCAGTGTAGAGTACAGACATTCATGCTTACTGACTTCTGTGGGCTTTTTGGACATTTGTTCACTTTCACACAGTTTTTATGAGCCAGACTCTTGATAGCTCACTGATTCATTCACCCTACACGTGAGCATTCCCTGCATAGACAGAAGGTCAAACTCTTAAACACAGAGCTGGAACTCACCGAAGGAAGGCCTCAGCTGATTAAAGGCAACCTTTATTCTACCTAAAGGTTTTGCCATGCATGCCAAGCAGGGGAGAGAAAAAATGTACAGAAGAGGAGCCAACAATTGAGAAGGGAATGGTAAAATTAGAAAGAAGGGATGATTGCTGCCATTTTCTTCTTTTCCTTGTCCTCATAGGACCAATAGTGTGAAGTACACACTATACAGCTCATGACCAGTGGACGATTATGCCATACTATGGAGTCCTAATCTACATGGCAGCTGGAAGAGGGAATTGACTTGGAATTATACATCATTGCAATGAGCCTTGAGGTACACAACAATTCATACAAGACATGTCCCATCTGTAGAATTCTGGATCTCCCCAATATCTTCAGACCTAACAGGAGTAAGGAAGATGCTGGTTCTGCAGAGGCATGTCTCAGTAACCTTTTCTTAATAAATACCCAAAATTGTAGAATAGTTCCAACTGAAAGAGACCTTTTCAAGGCCATTTAGTCCAATGCCCTCTGCAATAAGCAGGGACACTTTCCACTAGATCAGGTTGCTCAGACCCCCATCCAACCCAACCTTAAACATTTCAGGGAAGGGGCATCTACTGCCACTGTGGCAGTGTTTTACCATCCTCATTGTAAAATGTCTCTTCCTATCTAATCTAAATCCACCGTCCTTCAGTTTTAAACCATTACATCGTATACTGTCACAACAGGCCCTGATAAAAGGTTTATCTCTATTTTACAGGCTTTAGAAACATTTGTAGATAATTCTGGAATATATATTATGTCTTGTCAACACTGTAGCAAATGCTAAAATTTATCTATCATTTTATAATCAATTTCTAGTTCATATTCTCCTTTCCAATATTCAGAAGGATCTAATCTCATAAAGATAGAAAAAAACATTGGTTGTGTTCCTTAGTAAGTTTGGTTCTCTAGATCCTCTTTTTATGCTTTTATATTTTCAAAAGAGCATTTTTTTAATCCACATCAATTCTACTTCTCATTTGAAGTTCTTGATAAATCATAAATACCAAATATATTACAGCTTCCTAATATTATATGACATGGGATATATTTCCAAAACCCTTATTTAAGGAAGACTTGAATTTAGTGGCTAGAATACACAAGGTCAGCAAAATAAAATAAATACTAAGCTTTAACAAAGTCTTGCCTCTGTCTCAAGTAAATCAACAATTTCTGTCATCATTAATTTTTTTTGTCATTCTTCCTTCATGTACCTAATTCCAACATAGCTGTCACATGGAAGATTTGAGATGATAATTTTTTATTTTCTTATGATACTTACGGGCTGTCTGAAGTTATACAAACCAAAAATACAGCCACATCTATCTCTCTTCTTAAATAGTTCTCTGACCTCTCTTATTATCCATAAAATCATAAAAATAAGAACAAGATAGAAAATTGAAAAAAATTAAAAATACTCCTATTACTCAACAAATCTCTTTCAATTTTTATGCTTTGAACACACTTGGTACATATGACAAACAATGACAGCAGTTTCAGTGGATTAAACATAAGGTATATCTCTGATCTCTGACATCCATGTGTCATGTCAGTAGAGATTATTATAAGAATTGGCCAAAAGTTTTGAAGTTTTTGTACTTCTAAGTGAGTTGTGTGCTGATATCTTTTTCCTTTGAATTTCAATTTCAAAATTTGTGAAAAAAATTAAACAGCAGAAATGTCAAGAGGGAAAATGAACTGAGAATGAGTGGTACTGTGATCTGGGGTTTTAATTGCCAACAAGGCATGCTGGCTTATATCACTATTAATGAAGAGGGGGGAAAAAAGGGTGTTTACATCAGAAATGGAGCATGACAGCTATGAGCTATGAAAAGCAAAATACATTTTTTAATATTTAGAACAAAGAGCATTTTTCCTGCTGTATTTCTGCTTGAATAGACACATTACTGGATATCATGTGATTTGCAAATTTCAGTTTAGTTCATCTGAAAAATATTCCAGATCAGAAATGTTCTTTTTCTCTCCTAATAATTTTGCTTAGTCCCAAGATTAAATGTGATTCAAAACTCTCTATCAATATGCACTCAAAACCAAATTTTTCCCATTAGTTGTCTCCAGTTTCCCATTACAGTTATCTGCAGTTATATGTCAATTGACACATGAACATTAATGACTCTACAGAAATCATGAGAAAAAAGAAAAATGATAGCATAACAGCTTCTTGTCTGGTACTAATTTCATTGTCTTTCCCCTCAAATGTTTTCTTTGGATTGCTTTTTAGCTTTCTTTTGGATGCATATTGGAAAACCCTGGACACCTTGCTCTCAAGGAAAGCTTTTTTTTGTGTGTGCATAACTTGAAGGAATACCAAGAAAAGCTTTTTATTGTGTATGTGTGATCCATATGTAAAATTCCTACAGTAATGTTATATATAAAAAGGCTAATAAAACAGGTATTGACATGCTGAGAAATGCAAGCCTGTGCTGAGGCTCACAAAAGAAAGGACATGATAACCCATTCATGATCTGATAATTTTGTAGGTCTTACTAAAGTTGAGGGCAACATTGAGAAGACTAAACTTGTTACTCAGCTCTTATGGTTTGAGTCAGAGTGCCTTTCACTAAGGGTCAAACAAAATATCACTTATCACCATTATGAAGTGACTGATTACCATAATTTCTGATTTGAAATTTTAAAAGTAATAAGAAAAAATTACTATCACAGATCTGGAAGTTGCTGGATCTGTGTTTTCTTGCTCCAACTCTCCCCAGATTGCTGAGGATATTTCTTTATTTCTCATTCTGTTCCCTTTCTGGTGCTTTTCTGTTTTTCACTCATTCTAACTCATTCTCCATCACAGTCTGCCCCAGCTTGCTTACACTCATCTAATACTGTTCCCCAACCTCACCCTATTATTTCCTCTGAGCAAAAGCAGGAAACTTCAACTCTTCTTTTCTGCACAAAAGAAGAAAGGAGTGAACAGATACATTTTTTCTTCCAGGAGGAATACAATTCTGAAATGGTCTGAAAAAACCTAGCATTTATCTCATATGTGCTGACTATAAAATATTTGCATGTGACTCATTTCCTGGCAACAATATAACCTGGCAAGCAATGAAGCAATGATGCATTATTTTCTTTTCATGATTCAATCCAAGTTTTTATTACCTCAAATGATGCCACTCATTCTTTATAATAAAATATAGAGAAAAGTAATAATAAAATAGAGCAAGATTTAAAGAAAGAAAGGATAATTTATTTTGCCCAGTTTACAAATAAACCCACCATAGGGTGTGTTAAAATTTGATGTGAATGTAACTTCTCCTTAAAATTTACAGCTCAACACTTCCTATTGCTCCCAACACAATGCATTTGAACATAAGAGTATTAGCTATAAAACTGTCTGATAAAATAATGTTTTAAATTGCAAATATCTGGCCACCTAAAGCCTAGGTTTCAGTGTAAGCTAGCTCTAAACACAGCTTGGGGCTTTGGAAACCTCTGTCTGTGAATTTGCAATGAAAAGACCCCCCCAGTCTTTTCAAAGTCCACTTCCTAGCAAACAGTTAATGTTGTCATCTTATTGCAGGGGCTCCATATTGTTGTCTCCCTATCACAAAAGTTTCATACCTCCTTGGTGATTCTCGTGGGCTGCTCCTCCAAGCACTGTCTCTTTCATCTTCACAAAGTAGCCAGCTGACTCCAGTTCCCTTCTCAAGGTGCCAACCCACTCTTTCATAACACTCTTCTTCTCGTTGGTTACAGCTGTGGCTTGTTGAAGTCAGCTCTGTTCCTAATCTTTGATAACTGGCCCAGCTGCAACTCCTTAGGGGTAAGATTACTTTCTACACTCTCTTTATTTTCTTATATTCTATCCCCCTACAAATTACAAGTCTGATTCCTAGCAGAGGAAAGAAGACCCTAAAGACCCCTACTACCCAAATCTTGTGTTTCAGGTACTCAGATCAAGAAATCACCAGTGAGATTTCTCTTGTGTGATAGAGTAACCAATTGGAATGAAAAGTTGTGGTCAGACTCCCATTTGAGAAAGTAAGTGAATAAGAGAGACAAATAGACAGAGATAGAGGCATGGGGAGAGAAAGGGAATGAGAAAGGGAGAGAAGGAAATAAAGTGTAACAGCCAGCAGAGATAAAACTAGTACAGACAACAGCAAAACCACCTACTCCATTTTTAGTGTTTGCAACCCCAGGAAATCAAGTTATGAGAAGATCATATTGTTCAAACAAGGGGTTGATCAGCATGTTCATGGGCTGTGAACAGGCTAGCTTGTGGCAGAGAGGAGGCTGGTGAGGTAACAAAAGTGAGATTTGGAGCAGTAAGAACCTGGGAGGGAGGCCAGCTAGGCATACTCTGCACCACTAGCCTGACACGTGGCCATGACTGCCAGAGTAAAAGTGTGGAGGAAGAGAAGTAAGGACATGCCAGAAGAGTTAGCTGAGCTAAGATCTGTCACCAGGAAGAAAAACAATTTTAAGGCAGAAGACTGCGTGTCTGGATAGGAGCTGCCATTGTGGAGGAGAGAAGATGTACTTGGAACACAGTCTAAACACCATGGAAGAGTCAGATAGCCAGTCTGGCTGACCCCAAAAAACAATTAATAGCTCTGGTTTTGATCTCTCTCAGTTCTTTTAAAATGTAATTAGATGTAATTAGGATTTTTTTTTTTTTAGTATTGCTTAGCCTTAATTGTGTTCTGTAATAGTCATAGTACAAAGCTTAAACATGTTAAGCTTTAACACACTTAATGGTGTTAAAGTTTAACTGTTATCTCTCTCTCAGTTTAAGCAATAATTGAAGCCTTTGTCCTCTGTTGAAAAATCTTTTATGTTAAAAAGTAACAAGATGGATGTACAAGGTAGAAATGACTACACATTTAGACTCCTAGATCTAGACCATTAAGCTACAGCTTAATGGTAAACTTACAAGGAAGAAATTTTCTTCCTGCTAAACTTGTATTAAACAAGTTTTGTGGCATTTTAGAACTCAGTCATAAAAACACATTCTATTGCAGAAATACGATTACTGTTCATTTACCCAAATAAATCTTTTATTGTCCAGGGCTGCTTATACATCCAAGTAAATACTGCAGATTAGTAGTCCTGTAGCACAATCATTGCCTTTGAAGATCTGGTGTATGCATTATATGTGTTTCCTGGTAGTTGACTTTGAACATGCTGCAATTTTTGGCCACTGCCAAATCAAAATGGGAATTTTGGTTAATGGGTAAAAGATCACACATCCCTGTATAGCTGAGGCAGAAAAGGGGGTTTTATCTAGGGCTCTGTTTTTTAAGGAAGAGGACATGAATTTCTTCCAGGCTACAACTTCTCACAAAAATATACTGACAGTAGCAGTGAGAAGTGTAAACATTTATTTCACCACTTCACAACAAATAGTAATTCACCAAGTGCTCTCTTGCCTTGTAGCAATCTTACTCTAAGAAGGAAATTATTAACCAAATTGGTTTTTAAGTATTTAAGACATCAATTTAGTTAATAGCTAAAATATATATTTCTTGAGGGTTTACCAAGAAGTTCTCTCACTTTGTACAAACATCAGAAAACAACAGAACTGCATATGCAAACATTTAAAGTAGTAAAGATTAATTTTTGGTTGTGAACTACTTAAGTTTCATACATGAAACTGTGTGGAGATCCTCTAGTCTGTTGGGCATTCAGAAAAAAACCCAAAAGACAGTAGCAATGTATTTTGTTTACTTAATGGTGGCTTCAGATTTAACATACTACATATTAATTTATGCCACAAATATGTCTGAAATAGGTCCATTCACTTTATTTTGCAAAAATAAGAAAGAAAAGAAGAAAATTATGTCCTTAGAGCCATTTCTCTTTTTCACATTCTTGCAGAAGTCAACCAGTTATTTCCCAGGCTGTTTTCCTTTCAGTTTTTTTACTTTGGTAAAAGCTTTGAAAAGACAATTTTTCCCCCTAGAAAAATGTTTTTTTTTCATACTTCCCCAACTCCCCACCTACTGTGAGAAAAACTCCTCTATAAACAGCTGGATAGGGCGTGAGCAGGGAGATATTTTCATATATATTTTAACTATAATGCAATTTATAAAAAACAACCCCTTGAAACTATAATAGTTTGGTTTAATATTTGCCTTAAAATATTTATTTTGTGCACCCAGAGTTTCTCCCCTTTTGTTTTTCATGCGTAGTCCCCCTCCCCTCCAGAAATAAAGTCTCCTGCAATTGCTGCAGAAAAATCTATTGGTATGATGATAAATAGTTCCCTACCTTGTTCTGTAGCTGAGGACATACCATTCCCTGAATTTGGATTAATATTACTCCACTGACTTGAGTTTGCTACACACCATACCACTGAGCAGGGATTTCAGCCCACCAGAGAATAAGGCAGCTTCTCAACTCAGAGAATATGTAGTTTGCCAAAGAATTATGGCCATCATTGTGAAAGACTGCAAACTGCAGTGGGTTAGAGGAAAATCAATGAGGAGTAGAAAGCACCATGAGCTGCTTATAGGAGAAACCAGTAAAGTCTCTGAGTACTCGGAAGCTCTAGGTCCCCATTCCCAAGCTGCAAATATCTATCAAATGCAATGAAAAAGAACCACATTTCTTTCATACAAAGCAAGAAATTTAATTCATTTATTATTTCACTGATTCAGTGGTATAACCCAAGGACTTCAGCACTATCACTAGTGAAAAAACCATGTCAATGAAGCCAAGAATTAGATTATATCATTGTGAATAAATATTATGACTAGCATGGGTATAAGGAGTATTAGCAGATAACATTGGTAATTCTTCCAAATGCTTTAGTTTATCAACTCAACATCCAGCCTTTTTTGTTGTAAATATTGAGACCTAAAAGCTTATATGCAATTATAAGACAGAAAAAAACTCTTAACCAAATTGACAAAGATTTATTGCACTGGTTGCAATAAGTAACACGGGTTACTTATTGCAACCAGTGTTAAAGTGAGAAGTAAATGATCCACTTTTTTCTCCTGTAGGCAGAGGTTTGTTGTTTCCCTTAGCTTTGTCTTTCTCTCTTCATCTTTCTTTCTTTCTCTTTCTCTTTCTCTTTCTCTTTCTCTTTCTCTTTCTCTTTCTCTTTCTCTTTCTCTTTCTCTTTCTCTTTCTCTTTCTCTTTCTCTTTCTCTTTCTCTTTCTCTCTTTTTCTCTTTTTTTTTCTTTTTCCTTATTTTTGTTTTTCTTCTTTTTCCTTTTTCAATTTTTCTTTTTTCCTTTTCCTTTTTCTTTTTTTTCTCTTCCTTTTTCCTTTTCCTTTTTCTTTTATTTTTCTTTTACCTTTTTAACTTAGCATTTTCCCAGTACTAGCAAGCATGCGTGAATACTGTGTTGCTATTGAATACTCTCAAATTGCTCACTCACTGTGCACAGAGACAAAGAAGTTTCTAACCAAATTTGAATAACAAATTTGAAGAACCTGTGATCAGGTTAAAATTCTGCATATATAATTCAGAGTGAAACATTAATTTATGTCTTCTGGGAAAGGTACTGATGGGATAGCATGAAAAGAAAATAAGAGGAGAAAGTACAATCTTGAAAAGTACAATCTTGAAAAGTACTCAGAAAAGACAACATTTGGGGCTACATATGCATTTCAACAGAATTTCTATGCTTTGTTTAGCAGAATACTGTTGCACAGATGTTAAATAGTTATTCTGGTTTGGGGCTGAGAGCCCAAGACTCTCTTCTTCCAACTAATTACTTTAATTTTACAATTAGAGCACAATGCTCTCTTTTCCCTCCTCCAAACACTCCATCTCTCCCCTCACTTTTCCCATGAGTAAATCCTACATGATCAGCTTGATCAGCCTCTTATCCCCCTAACCCACTTGCATGCTCCCTTTTTTTTCTATCAGGAAAATAATTTTCTCTGGTTTTACAGAGAACATGCTTGAAGGAGAGAAGCACATAATCTGGTTTTTTTTTTCCCCCAACAGAGTTCTGATGACAGTGAATTGAGCTTACTAATGCAAGCATTTCTTCATTTTGTCGGGGAGAACAGGAAGATTTTAAGAAGAGGCAATGAAAAATAGACAAAGTTTTGGATTTTTTTTACCATTATGGAGAACACAGCATAGCAGTCTGCTCAGAATTTCTAGGAACTAACAAGATTGTACAGGAATAGACAAAAGATTAAAAAGCTCGTGTGTATCCATCTACAGATAACATAATTTTATGACAAGTCATCAGTCATTCAGAAGGTGTGCCACAAATGTTGTTTCCTATCAAAAATAGCATAGCTGTCATACTGTCAGCTTTTCAAAAGTCAATTTTTGTAAAAAACAGAGGAATTTTTGATATCAAGCAAACAGATCCCAGAAATCTTCTAAGAATAGAGTGCAGATAGGGTAATAAAGGTATATTAAAGTTAAAACCAGACCATTTTTGTAAATTGGTTCTCCTTGTGCCTGACCAGAGGCTTTTAATTATGGATATTGACAGCTCATTTCTAAAAGTTCCTCTACAACTTTGACAACTAGAGTTTTCACTCTGTTGATATGAAGCTGACTTTTTTGAAGGTAATATAGGTTCTGTGTAATGCATTAAGATAGATTTGACTCTTTAATATTTATAAGATTAGCATTTATATTAGACCATAATGAGCTCCAATTAGTATCATTCCAATCTAACCTAACGTCTATAACCCACTTTTCCTACATCATCTTCAAAGTTAAGATGGAAAAGAATTGATTGATTCATGACAACATTTTTCAGGGTCTACTAGGAAGAAGAATTTCTTGAATGATTGATCAGCATTTTTTCATCTGTCACTTGAGGTATCTTTAATGAGTATCACTTAATGAAGCTGTGAATTCACTGCTAATAGCAATTTTTTACTGTTGTTGTTGTTGTTGTTTAAAATCTAAACATTCCTTTGCTTGCCAAAAAGAACTTCCAGCTGAATTGATTTCCCTGTTGCATCTTCTTCACAGATAGATTGTTAAAGTGCTTGAAACCTGAAGGTGTTGCCAGGTTGGTATCTAAATAAATTTATCCCCGTGATGACACCCTGTGCTCTGCATTAATCAGCAATGCTGTGACTGATCAGAAAGTTACTTTGGTGAGATTTTCAATTTGTATATCTAGTAATCTACTATATTTTGGTTGAGCCTACTGCATACACTGACATATGCAAAGTGAAGCTGGAGAGAAGCTGATAGACAAACAGAGCTGGTGTTTTATGAAAAAGATGGTGAATTCCTGCTAGAGACAGGGGAGTGGCAGGTAAAAAGAAGGTATAAGAGGAATATTAAACTCACAAGGTTGACAGAGGGATGAGCCCTGCCTAACTTGAGAAATCAGTAAGCAGGTGAAGATAAACTTGTGAGGATAATTATAAACTCTGGGTTTTTCATCAGGTTGTAAGTTTTCAGAAGAGTAAACTTTATGTATTGCATTCCAAGGAAGGCTAATTTTTTGGAAATTTTTCAACAGAAGAGAGTTGTAAATCAGATACATCACGGACACTGTCAGGAGAATAAAAACATGAGTGGTATCAGAAATTGATGCATCTGAACAGTGATGAAGCAGTAGGATAAGGCTGATTAAAGATGGAGCTACGAGAGACCAGTGTTTGTGTGCAATAGCATCTAACTCCATTATCTGGCCTCTACAACAACTCGTTACTGTAAACCAGCCCAGAAACATATTCTGTGTCTTCTGAAGAACTACACAGAAACCATTATTTCCATATCAAAGGAAAGCATATTTTTCCTAATGTTCACCCTATAAATCCCAAGTGATTTACCTACTCACATCCATAACACAGATTTTGGTGCACATACAATCCAATTTATACACATGCCTTCAAGCAAGGTCTCCTCACCAGTTTTTAAGCACTTTACCTTTATCCAGCACAGTTCCCTGGTGGTGTACACAAATCCAATAACAATCCTATGCTTTCTTACATTCTCCCTGTTTTAGACTTTAATATATAAAAAACTTCATAAACATAAATAAAATCTTTTCATGATAAAATCTTTTCATGGGAGTTACATTAACAGATGCTGCTCTGCCAATAGGAAAGATAAAATAGATGCTAACAGTCGATGAAAGCAAAGGTTCAGCTAATATTCCGAATGCTACCCTTACTCTAACTTCTAGTAATTTCCATCATCAATTCAGTCCATGATATCAAACGCCCCTAAAAAAGTACTCAAGTCTCTTCATAGCCAGTATGTACTGGTCCATCAGTAATGATGAAACATTGTTTCATGCTTCCATTGTCAGTATCTGCAGAAAAAATTAAATGGACATATTTCGAAAACAATAATCATTCATTCTCGTGTTTAATGAAGAAACGCCAGTGACTTTCACCTTCTTGCAGCTTTTTCTCTTTCCAGAAAAACTAGTACCTCTCCATTTCAGCTAGCCTCTAAAATGCATCTTCTTTGCAGCTTCAATTTTAAACTTTTCTTTGTGTTCAGGAATTGTAAAATCAATTGACTCAACATGCCAGGAGCAAAGGAAGATTATGCAGGAACATAAGTGAAGGTCCTGAAACAGAGACAGGATACATAATTCAAGAATAATATTTCTGCAAACCTTGCCTACTAAACCTTCATGCACATGTTGATCCATTAAAATCTTTCCTTGTTTTGCCCACCAGCTTTCAGAAAATTGAGCTATGTCAAATGGGCTACACAAGTTCCCACAGCTGAAAGTCAACACAGAAATGAGAAAATATGTTGCTGATAATGTACTGAAAAATGAAAAAAGAAACTAGCCCCAGAAGTAACAAAAGCCAAAAGCCAACTCAATATAAGTTAAAAAATAAAATTTTTCAAGACTGGAAATTTCCTATCTGAAGCAGAAATGGAGGGAAGCCTTAAATATTCACAGGAATTATGGTTAAACACAGTGCATTCAGGATACATAAATTCAGGGTGTCATAGTATTCAGATGCTTGAATTGTTTAGAAGACACCAATTTACAGTTGCTAAAATGTTTGAGATATCAGTTGCTCCTTCAATGGCATACTTCCTATCCAAAGCTGGTAGATGTACTCTGATCTGGCAGTCTTCAGCTCACATTACAATGAGAAAAAAATTATAAAAAAAATATAAATACTGAAATAAAAAGCATCTGTATTTTTCTGAATCTGAGAGAGGATCCGGTGGAGGACTATGAGGATGATGAGGGAACCGAAATACCTGTTTCATGCAGATAGAGCTGGGACTGTTTAGCCTGAAGAAGAGACATCTGAGAGGGGATGTTAGCAATGCATACAAATATCTTAAGGGCATGTGACAAGAAGATACAGCCAGACTCTTTTCAATGATGTCCAGTGGCAGGACACCAATGGGCACAAACTCAAAAGTTCTGTCTGAATAAGGCAAAAAGTATCTTCACTTTGACAGTGATCAACCATTGGAGCAGGCTGCTCAGAGACACTGTGGAGTCTGCTCTGAAGATAATCAAAGCCCATCTGGACTAGACCCTATGCAACATGCTCAGGGTGAGCCTGCTTGAGCAGAGGGTTTTGAAATAGATGATCTCAAGAAGTCCTTTCCAACCTCAGCTATTCTGTGGCTCTGTGATTACAAGTACATTTAATGCCATAATGTCTAGGGGCTCTCTCAGAGCTACTCCTGCTTTCCCAAAGGATGTAGGAACAGCCAAAACTGTTTGATCCATCTGCATGCAGCAGTAATTTTGTGACCACTATTCTCTAAGGCAGACCTCAAAGTAAAGTATGAATTTTTGACCAGGACATTCAGTTGAGTCTCAGGACTTTCCAGGAACCACTCTCAAAGACCTCTGATAAGACTTAGAGCTAAATGTACTTCTCAGTGATGTAGTAGATTTAACAACAGGACAACAAAAACATTCTTCCTGGATCCAGTACTAAAAGAAAGATTGAGAAGAAGACCTAATAACAGGTATTCACCATGTCAATATTTAGTGAATTTTTATCTATTTTATTTGGAAAGTGTTTTGCTTTTGAAATGGCTTTTTCTTTTACCTAAGATTTCTAGATTGGCTTTTTTGCTAAAAATGCAAAAGCTGAAATGCATATTTTATTTCAATACAACAGATGGTTTTTCATCAAGAAGACTTTCTTACAGTAGAAAAGAGGATTTTCTTGCTAAGCAAATACATTTTAAAAACCTAAGTTCATTTTCCCACTTAAAGCAAAATGCATACTGCTAAGCTATTATCTGTGAGACAACATATTTTCCAAAATAGGTACATCTAAATAAGAAAGGTCTTTGGGCTCTGCTTTGAAAGCTATTACATGGCAAGTTGCATGACTTTTATATCTCTTTGGATATAAAATATTGGTGTTTTAAATAAATGGGCAGTCTTCTCTATTTCCTAAAGCCCTCTTGGGATATTTTGTCCAGAGAATCATTTCCCAGAGGCTTTTTCATGTCTGGAAAGAGGGTTATTCACAGAGTATTATTTATGATTTGTCTTCAAGGTATATTCTATTTTTTAGGTGCTGTTTTCTGTGGAAAAAGATATAGTTCAAGACAGATTCTTTCACATTTCAAAACCATCTAAATTTCTCATTGCTACATGACAAGTAAGTCCATCTAATGTCAGAGAGTCATGCAAGTATTCGTAAGAGTAATTTATAAGTATGTCTGAGACTTATGTCTCATGTAAATATTTGAAAATATTCAGCAATGATCTTATTGTCAGCAAACCCTGGCTACTGGTTACTTTGGCACTACACACAATACTTTTGCACAATTTTCCATTAAAACCAGGAAATACTTAATGTCAGGCACTTGCCTGCTCTAGCTGGACTGCAAAATGAGATCTGACATGACTTCAGCAAGTAAATGGAAAGTTTTTGACCATGTTTTGCAACCACCTCAGGATTTATCTTCACCTTCTACTGGGTGATTTATCAGAGTGAATCAGTAGATACACTCCTAAAAGCCAAGATTTCATCACTTATTAATTTTATCACATATTCCACTTCATGTCCAAAGCCCTGAATCTCTCCTTTTATTACTTCAAAGAAAAATCAACTCATTCAGAAGAAAATTGGTTACTTTCTTCATCTTAAATTCCCAATCCACATCATCAGGAGCTTCCCACTTTTTTCTGAAATTGCCTTCTGGATCTTTTTTCCTCAAGGACATTTAACTAAAGGATATGTAGCCAATGAGTTGTTTCAGAATTTGAAGAATAGCAGTAGTCTACAAAAGGAAAACTACATTGCAGCAATTGGGAAGAGATAGAAGAAAATGGAGACACTGGGGAGAATCAGCTGTGATTCTTAATTTCTTGCAGATGTACAGATCACTCATGCCATTCTGCTCTGAAGAGTAAAAAAGCACTTAGTGAAGTGTGTGTTACAGGCCAGACTGTTCAATGTAATTCCCACTGTGAAAGGAAAGAGAAATTTTCCCACCATTTCAACATATCTGGTTTTATTTCACTGAAACACAATTGGGTATAAGACACCCATCCAAATGACTTGCATGAGTCGGCAGCAGTCTAATCACTGTCTTATTTGAGTTGATAGGTTATGGGGAAAAACAGTTTAATCAACTCAAATCCTTTTCCAGCTCAGGAGCTGTATTTCCATTAGTGTAAAAATTGGAGATATTTGTGTTGTGTAACAACTGTGCATAAGGCAGTCAAGCTGCATGTACATCTGACTCAGTGCCTTCTATAGTGTAAGGTTCTGTATCAACAATTAAAAAAAAAAAAGCCCAAAAACTTTCTTTGTAACAGTAAGATGAAAGATCTTTTCAATTTTGTGTTTTTCAAAATTCAACGTGGAGTGATTTCTCTTCAGTTTTATTTACTAAAAGGTTCCTCAAGCTCATTATTTTATGTTTGGTTCCTATAATTTTGTTCTTGATGAATAAGCACGGATTTCAGGAGCAAATGATCCTAGATGATGAATTTAAGAGAAGTTCTTTATATACTGTTGTTCGCCAGCCTAATATTCCAAATATAAATAGAGGTAGAAATCAGCCAAAAGTGATACTACTTTCTTGCAATCTTGATTCATGTCTTTATGAGCCCCTTTTGCCTCTGAATATGGGAAGAGAAAATAAGGATAAAAGGATTATTGAAACTGGAGGTTAAAAGGTATTTCAGACTGTAGTGCTTTAACGCCTTTTCCAAATTGAAATGTTCCCTGCTGTATCAGTTGAGTTCAGTTTCATTCGTGACTATTGTGAGTCTTGTCCAAATATGTAGATAAATTTTTGCTTTTTTTGTGTTATGTTTGCAATCTGATTTTCCCTGTGAAGAGTACATGGGTACATTTTTAAGTACCCCAGTAAGAATGGTGAAATCAGCTTGCTAAGGTAAATGTTGCAATCTGATTTCCCCTGTGAAGAGCACATGGGTACATTTTTAAGTACCCCAGTAAGAATGGTGAAATCAGCTTGCTAAGGTAAAATTGATATTTAGGAGGAAAGACTTTCGCACAAGGACTGACAAAACAATGCAACAAATTAAGCAATTATTATGAGAAGTCATGAGAATTATTTTGTCAATTGTCAGCAAAAAATCATGTATTTTCATGTTAACTTGGAAATAGCAGTTCCCATTAAGAGATCCCAGCAGCTGAAATCCTGCTATTCACAAGTAAATAACAAGAAAAAAAACCCTTACAAAACAATATCGCTTTGTGTTATCTAAAAAACCCTATATGCATGAGCTTTTCTCTTGAATATCACCACTTTGTTTCACACTGATGTATTTAATGGCCTCATTTGTGTATTAGTTCACATTTTCATTATATTTTGTAATTTAGCATTCTCCATGATTGTGTCTCATTGAACAGATGCACTACAATTTCTCTGCAGCAAATTCTATGATCCTTAATTAGATGTCAATATGTTTCTTGTAATGCTATTGTGAATTGAACACATTTTTAGTTACATGGACATTAATTAAAGTCATATGCTGAATTGTTACATCTTTTCAAGCCAGTTGGAGAAAATATTTCTGGTTTACTTGAGCGCTGTTAAACATTCAATTTTATTCCTTCATTAGTTACTGTACTGAAGATTCTACCCCATCCTACCTCAAATGACGCAGTATCAATGTGCATAAAAAGATGCCCTGCCCTGCATGCACAGATGCTAAACAATGCCTTCAGTCATGTTCCCTTAAATGGAAGATGACAGCTTCTCTCTTTAGGAGATGAGATTTGTATTTATTAAACATGACAGAGGGAAGGCAAGACCTAGAATGTACCTTCATCTCAGGAGTCACTGCTTATACAGAGGGCATATTGGAAAATAAATGTGACTTTAAATCAAGGAAGTACCAGGTCTGTAGTCCCAAACTAAGTGCTACAAGAAAATTTTAGAAACTTCACTTCTGTTGACAGATAGGAGGAACAGAGAGAACAAGAGTAGTACCAAGAGCTTGCATAATCATTGACATGATTTATATACAAAATGATGTAATTTTTTTTCACTGTAGCGGAATCAGTTTTGATGGGCAGAAGCTAAGGATTTTTTTAAAAAATCCATAGCAGTAAGTTTTCAAGGAGATTTCAAGCAGGTCTCAACAGAATGAATGGCATAAGGCTGGCATAAGATGTGTGAAATAACTGTAAACAGCTAGTGGGATGTGAGCTAGTGAGGAAAAGAGCAAAGAACAGCTTAAAATATTAAGGCAAACCAGTGAAAACCAATATTCTTCCCTATTATTGTAGGTGGCATGTCCTTCCAAAAACACCCTTTTGGTTAGTATAACATTTATTTCTGCTTCCTACTCAGTGAGAGCAAGTTCTGCCTCTACTTTGTAGTTGCCAAAGTTTCCAAGACAGAAATTATGAGATTCAAAAGGAAAGCTGGGATTCATACTCTCTTTTGGTGGAGGATCACTCCATGGAAAATATTGCTGCAGATTGCAAAGGGGCAGAGACAGGTAGAATAGGTATGCAACAAAAAAAAACCCAAACAAAACAAACAACAATTATGCAGCAAAAACCAAACCGAACCAAACAAAAACCAACAACAAGAAGAAGAAACAAATCCCAAAACCCCACAAACAAACAAACAAAAAACCCTCAACCCAAAAGCTAAGAAACAACCAAAAAACCCATCAAAACAATGAAAGGAAAGAACTCCATAGATCCATTATTTAAACCCCCCATGTAAAGAAAAACAAGGCTGAACTATTCAATGTGACGGCTCTCCACTTCTTTTTATTCCCCTGCTGTGACAACCCCTTTTTGCCCAGTTCATCTCCAAAGAGATTACTTTGTTTGGTGTAAGGTTGCTACAGGAAGAATCAAGGACCTAGAGGAGAGATAAATTCTGCTTTTCCATATGATTGTATTATGCGTACTGCAGTAGTTAAGAAACTTTCAACAGAGAGGCCAAGATCTGATTAGGAAAGTATGGTTGAACATAAAGAGTGAAAAAGAGATTAATCCAAGCCTCCAAACAAGCCCACCAAGCCCACAGGTGTTTTACTGCTGTGGGAAGTTGCTGCTAACTTGAGTACAAAACCATTACTTTTGCAGCTTTTTGCTTACTGCCCTCCTTTTCCCCTCTCCCTATGCAGCTCTGTAAGGAAGATTATAACTAGATATTGTGTTCTTTCAGCATTTTCCAGATTAAAATTTGAATTTTTATGAGATGGGTATTTGCAAAATATATTCAGATGGAGAAATGGAAAAATTTTTCTTCACCCCATTTCATTGTTATTTTAGTGAAAATTTTTAGCTTTCAGAAAATACAGGGAGACTTTTATGAAAACAAAAAAAAAAAATTATAGATGACAGTCTTTTTCCAAGTTTCAGCTTTTAAAACTTAGAGAGACTGCAATTTCTCCTCCTGACTTAGCTCTATTTTCAGTGAGAGCACATGCAGTTCTAATGAATGCCATTAGGTCCATGACAAATTTTCTGTGTATCAAACCAGATTATGATAAAACACAGACTTCACAAAATTAAAAATAGAGTACTGAGTTCTTAGGAGATTGAAAGGCAAACATTCTGAACTATGAATAAGTAATTTTTTTAAAACCTGTAAGAAATCTTAAATTTAGAGAGGAGCTCAATTTGCATGCAAGATTTACTGCAAATTTTGAACACAAATGTCATCAAAATGTTCACAGAATTAGGTTACACAAAAGACAAATTCTGACTGAAGACTATTATTTGCAAGTATCACATAGACAGATAGCTGAAGCAGTTACGAGTTTAAAGTCTGTGGATCAAGGCTTGGATTCTCTGAACATATCAAAAAGTCTCATAGCAGCTCCCAAGGTTCTGCTGATTAACCCAGTAGGATATTAATTAAGGAAACATCTGCCATCCATACTCAGCCTTCTCTTTCACCAATTAGGAGAGATCTGGGTAATTCAGACTTCTGAAGCACTTTTTTTTTTTCCCCCTTCTTTTTCCACTGAGAATTAAGTCTGTACAGCACTGACTGAAATAAGCCAGTTTACAACTAAAACATACTGCAATACCTACTGGAAGTAGGAGAACTGAAGGAAAAAGGAGATTATCATTTAAAAAAATAGTTCAAGCTACCTGACCCAGTTTTCTGTAGCTGCTGGATTCTCAAGCTGACATCTTCCTGTTCCTGTACTGGAAGAACAAGCAGTTAGCTAGTCCCTTCCCAGAGAAAAAGCTCTGAAGCAAGGTAAACAACCAAACAATTCAGAGGAGTTCCAAAAAAAAAAAAAAAAAAAAAGACTAGTTAAGGAGAAGAGGTTTAATATTCTTTGAAGCTGAATATAAAGAGGTCAGATTTAGAAATATGTGAGTCACTGTTCTTGTAGTGTACTTGCCTTCCCATAATCTTGTGGTGCTATAAAACATTGAAGGTGACATTTGTTTGACTACAATCAAAGGTACAGTGATGTGTCTCTAACACCTACTTTGCAGTGGTTTATACATTTCAATTAAATATACACCAGAGCTCAGCAGATTAACAGCAGATTTTTTTTTTCTGCTTGACAGAGGGTAGCCTTACCAGTTTCACTCCCTTTCATCTTGACTTCTCTAACCAAAGCCCGACAAACACTGAACTTGCAGAGACCTGTCACTCTCCCAAAGCTACCATATAATCCTCCTTGCAGTCCATTTAGCTCCCCCTTCTTTACCCTCCTGCAGTCCCCAGCATGTGCTCCCCACACTGTCCTGTTGTCTCTCCTTGGACTCTACTGAGATGACAAAACCTCCAACTGACCAGTGGCAGACACTTTCCTTATGCTTTCATACTCACTCTCTGTGAGAACATGGGGCTGGAAAATAACCATTTAATTTTCAGTTTTCAAAATTAACCTTAAAAATTCTCCTCTGCCATGGTAGTTGAAAAAAATTGTCCATGGTTAAGCAGCTGGTGTGCCAAGACCACTGCATACTGTGCCAGTCAATTTCCTCTTATTTTTAACGCTCCCCTTGCAAGACCAGCCATCTGTTTCTTGTTTTATCCCTTGATTGCAATCTTTTGGGGATGGGTTTATTTCTGTACATTTAGCACCAGCCAGACTGGGGTCAATGAACCCCGGCAGCCCCATTCAGTAGTTTATAAATACATCATCTAGCCCTTCCTACTGTAGTGCTGGGGATTGGGTATATTTTCCTTTGTCACTGCAATGGGAAGCAATCCAGCAATTTCCCCTCAGTTCATTTTTATTAATTTTTTAATTAGAGTCCAATAAATGCAGAAGAAATAATAAGAATTTTAAAAATTGTTCAAGTATTAGAGACCATGAAGTAGTAACATTTAAGAATGTAAATGATTGTTGAATACCAAATAACTTCAGTGAACCTTTCTCCCCCACAGAAGAACACTGAATATTAAAACAATCTATGGCACATCAGGCTTGTTTCTCAATTCTTTATTACTGCTGAGAGAGATTACATCTTGATCTGTGATTATCTTTATAACAAAAGAAGTGAAAGTAGAGAAGAATTGGAATAAAATGATAAAAACAGGGAGCTTTAAAAGACATCTAAATGGTTTCATTTCAGTGGTTGCAGTAAGACTTGCTTTGGATCAGTGGAAGATCTACAAACTAGAATTACAGAACTCATGTAGATTGTGCCCATTACAAAACTCATGTAGATTGTGCCCTCTGGGTGGTGCCATCCAATTCATTGCTAAATTGCAGGATGCATCAAACAGATGCCAAGCCTTTCCAAACTAGCTGTCATAGCTGCCACCAAAGAGATGACTCTTTTTTCCCTGCTTGTTTCACAGAGCTTTGTTCTTCTACTTTGCAAAGTATGGGCATAGCATGTGGCAGATCATTTTGTGAGTAGGCATTCTTATTACAACAGAAAAAAGTGAGACAGGGGATTTCACATGTTCTTTTTGCCTTAGAAAGCTTTAATGCAGTTTTCCATTTGAGCTCTTTAACTATCCAGAAACAGGTAAGTCTATGGTGAAGGTGTACTATCTGCTTCTCCTGAAAATTTTTCATTCCTTTAGGCAATACTGAGTAGCTTTTGCCATAAACTCTTCTCAATTTTGGAGTAGAATTATGTGTGTTGTGCACCAGCTCATATACTTTCCTGCCATTTGTTCATAGCCCAGTGTGTTTTCACAGATACAAAGTGTTGGAATACTTACTTTATAAAGGCTAGAGGGAATCAAACATGTTGGTGAGTATTTCTCAGAACAGAAAATCTTGCTTATTCCCAGACATGCCAAGAAGATGAAATTTCTTATGAAATTTCTTTTCTGAAAATGCAGGCTGGAATGGATTTGAGTTTCAGAAGTTACATGCTGAAGAGATGGATTTAATAATCAGAATTTTGCCCTGAGGTGAAGAATGGTGATTAATCACCTAATCACATAATTTTCAGTATCTACTTATGCATACAATGCTCTCCAATTTCTAAAATGGTCCTGTAGGAAAAATGGCAGTGTGGTACAGCTGTTACAGAGGAAAAAAAAAAAAAGATGTTGAAGTTAAAGCAAACAAAAAAAAAAAAAAAAAGAGAGAGAGAGAGAAAGAAGTCCAAGTTAGTACAAAAGAGAGAAGAGAAATGGAAAAAAAAGACAAACAGCAGTTAGCCTGTCCTTTTATCTTGCTGTCATTCTTGATTCATGAAATCCAAGAGAAAAACAGTACTTAAATTTAAAAATCTGTCCCTTAGATGTTTGCTGGGATTTCAGGTCACACTACAAAAGCTACCTTATTTTAAGAATTTTCAGAGGATTATTTCTCTTGTATTGCTGGGATCTCTCGGCTATGTGTTTTGAATCTGATGTTCATGAAAAGGAGAGGCTAATAAAATTATTCAGACCCATGCATGTGCAAAATTGTGCAATCTGTCACACATCCAAACACACCCTCAAAGCAAAGGTGCACAGTTCTGCAGGGTTTTCTTCAATTAAATCTTATTTCCCTAAAGACAACTCTAGAATACAGTTCATATTATTACACAAAAACAGTATGTACAATCCTTCCCATCTGGAGTACTCTGGAGCAGAAACTTGAAAGTGCAAAGTTATGCAGTGCTTGCTGTAGTAACAAATGTCTGCTAGGGATTTATAGGGGGGAATTTAGCTTTGGCAAGACTGATAAAAATGTATTAATGTACTAATACTTCTCCACCTCAAATATTCATCTTTCTGTGGGTAAATAGGGACCAACAAACATGACCAACAAACTTGTCCATTGCTAATCTAGACCAAAGAATGAGCCCAGAGGTGAACCCCACTGTACCAATAAATAATTTTTTCCTATATAGATTCACAATAGGTTGCACAATAAAGGAATTAAGACTACCATTCATTTTGGCTTGTTCCTAGCATTCTGTATGAAAGCAGTGGCTGATGAGCAGCTGCATCATCCTAGTTCAAACACAAAGAATTTTACCCAAAATAAATACAGATCACTTCAGCCATGAAGAGAAAATATGAACAGTCACTAGAAGAGGGGATGATTATTCTACCATATTTTACTATCCTCTAAAATGTCTTGATTTTGTTTGATTTTTCCCCAGGAAGTGCCAGAAAGCTGCCTGTCAACTTTAAGGTTTCTTTTACAAAGCTAAAGATTTTCTAAGACTGTGCATCCAACCAGAATTTGTGATGATTTACACCCACTCATGCTGTATGTGCAGATGGAAATCTAAACAATGAAATAAGGCCCTTACATATCCTCGCTTTTCTGACCTGCACTGCAGTGCTTTATGCAGAGCACCCAACAGTATGACTTGTTGTGTATTTAGTATTCTCTACAGATTCTTGTAATCTAGAGATTACCAAAATATTACACCTCACCTCAAAACAAACAAACAAAACCCACCAAAACAAACAAATAAAAACCCCAAAAACAAACAAGCAAAAAAACCGAGTTCGTGGCAGCAATAGGCCCAAGCATGTTTCTATCCTTTTTCTGAAGACCAAGATGTTTTCCCATGTTCTTCACTGAACTGAGAGATTTGTGTGAGGCTTGGGCAATGGAGAAACCCCATTTCCTTTTTGCCCAGATTCCAGAACAATATAGCCCTTTTTACCTACCGTCCACAGTGATGCAAAAAAGCAAAGAAGCAAGTCTACCTCTGTGTACATGCACCAGATTTGATCACCAGGAGAGGGGAAAAGCAGAGCTGAAAGTTTCCCTTCAGAAATCTCTTGGCCCTGGTTTTCATCAATTATCAGTCTATTGATACTCAAAAGGACCCAAGTTGTTAGGCTTTTCCTTCATGTGATGAACAAATGATGCTAAAGAAGTTAGACTGTTAGTTCACATAGGTAAGCCACCAAGTCTAGCCATAAATCGAAGTAGATGAGAGCTTCTTAGACAGCTAAATGGAGTAATAATAATTCAGCATACAACTAGCATAAAAGACTCAAACTTGCCTCAGAACTTACAGGGGGTATTTCTGGATTTCTTGGAAAGAAAGAAGAATTTCTTGTGTTTTCTATATTTCATCCTACAGGGGTTTTTTACTACTCCATCACCAGTATTTGGCAATATCACCATATTCCATTCAGAATGGCACTTTAAACCATCTAATTTTAGGTAACACTTTTTTTAGGTCTAACACAGCAATCAGAAGGATATATATCATATATACACCTTCTCATATGTCAAACACAAGACTTAGAACTCATCTCTCTCTGTTTGAGTTTTTTGGTGAACATTAATTGGCAATATTTTATATTACTAAGAAATAGTAAAACAAAAAATCTGGTTAATTATTTGAATTCCTGTCAATGATTTGATTAATGCTAAGTTGTTCTCTGTTTTGGGAATGAAGAGAAGGTTAAAATCTGAATGCAATATCATAGTGTAATCTTATATTACCAGAATTATTGAGATCAGTTGAGTATATTCTATTAAAAACTACTATTACAACTAAAGTGAGCCAATCTTGTAATTCTGACCAAAAGTAATGTGCAGCTAGGTGTGATTTGGGTTGTAAAGAACCCACTTTCATACTTGTGGCATTCAACAAAAAAGGTTAAAATTCTTATATTCCCTTCTATCTTCAAACAATATAAACTTTTAAATTGCAAATTCAGCAAGCCATTGTCATTAAGGCACGCATGATTATAACCTATTCTTGCCTCTAGTGCACTGCATGATGCACACCCAGCATATACACTCAGTATAAGGTTTGCCTGTTAGCAGAGACTGTAGCCAGCTGCTTACCATCCGTTTCAGACTGTTACAGGATTGATGGATCTTGAGGCCAGCACTGCCTACACTGAAAATCACAACATAAAATTAAGCTAGAAAAAGACCAGATCCTGAGAATCTCCATATTCATTTTTCGACTTTTGACCATTATTGTATCAGATAGGCTATAATTTGATGCTCTTTACCTGCCCCTGGTCAAGAGTGAAAACTTTAATGTTCAAAGAGACCGTGGCTGAGTACTCACTGTTTCCCTATCTTAAATGTATTTCATGCTTCTGTAAGCTGGTTGGGTCAGAAAAAAAAAGAAGTGTTAAATCTGCAGAGTTCATCCTAACCTTGAACTGTTAGGATGCGCACCAACCTGTTTCACATGACCAAAGAGTCACTTTCTTGGAAAGTTATCATTATGTGATGGTCTAACTATATAGCCCATACAGAAGTAAAGTCACTCAGATCTTTCTGGGTAAAATTCCTCCCTGTCCTTTCCCTTGCTTTCATTTGTACTTCCAAACACCCACTCAATACTGGAGAATTTTGTCCATCTGAGGAATGGTGCCAGGGAGATTCAGTCTCTGAAGCTACACTGCAAGAGACACCACAAACCCACTGCATCTCCTGTGCTGGAGAGGGGTGAGAAGCTCAGACAAAACACCTTCCATTTCAAAGAACAGACTGCTATTCACTTTTCTCATCATTATTATTTTTGCAGCTCTGCTCAGTCAATCATAATGCTCTAAAACAGCGTAAAGAGATTTTAAGCCATGTTATTGCTTTTGTGTACGTTCATGTACTTTTGACTATGAATGTTTCCTTTAACAGCCATGTTTGTGTTGGATTTTTTCCCATAGCTAGTTCTTTGTGGACTGCTGCTAATCACATAAGTAACAGTATTCTGAACTAAAATAAATTTATTCGGTTTGAAAAACTATTATGCTTCCCTCCCTTGTCCCTGTGTCTGTTACCACAAGTAATTTTCACAGACTGGTTTTATGAGGGTTTGTTTGGTAATGGTTGGGGTTGGCTGATTTTTTTTTCATCTAAACACATCCTTCCAAAGCTGTCATTATGAAACAGAATGGTGTGTCCACCATGTTTTCATTATTTGCTGACATTATTTACTTCCATTGAAAAGAACTTACTGGACCAGAAATTAGTATAAAAACGTGTATAGCAGTAATACACACAGAATGCAACAGGTAGTGCCTCATAATTCCTGGACATGAACGAAGTTTGTCTATTTTGTGAATTTAGGCCTTAAGGACCTCATTTTACCAAAAACTCAATAGTACTCTGATTTATAAACAATGGATTCCTTAAAAGTTTCAATACTTCCACACATTTCACCTTGCCCAAACCAAGCTAGTCTTGCTTCCATAGTCTTGCTTCTTGTTAAAGGTCTTTATTGCAAACTGTAAACTTAAATACATGGTGGAGAAGCAATGCAGAGGTCCCACCGCACCCAACCACATGTAAGTTGCAGGGACAACTTTTAAGTTTCACATTTGGAGAGATTTTTGTATATAATAGTGGATGAGAAGGTAAAGGCAGTAACTTAATTTCCTTTCACAAGAACCCTGTTTAATAAAGTCAAATTTTCCAGTAGTCATTAGACATATAGAAGATGCAACCCGTTATTAGCTGTATTGAAATATACAGAAGAATTATCTCCCACACCCCTCTGCTACTCTTAAAAAAGGAGATGGGAACTAGCAGACATTAGCAGACAGTAAACAGACATCAACTGTCTGCTCTAAAACAGGGTAGCAAGACAGGGTTATTGATCAGAGGAACATCAGGGCAGTTAATGGAGAAATTTTTTTGCTATCTTTATCCTTCCTTACTTTACAGTGTTGAGCATGAGCAATATGGGGCTAAAATCTACAAGATGAAAGCAGCAAGGTCCACTTCATAAGGATTTTCATGGAACATTTTCATTCAGTCACAAATCTATGCTTTGTGAAACTCCCAGTAGATGTCCAGAAGGTTCATTTGAAAAAAAAAAAAAAGGAAAAATATAAAAATATTTGCCTCATTTTGTTTTTTATTCAGCATGATGTAGAGACATTATTGATCAAATTAATCTTCTTTGGTAGATATGTTAGGTTTCAGTAGAGGATTCCTGTAAATTGAAAATTGGTGATAGCTCTAATTTGAAAACATTTAATAAAATACACATTGCACAATGTGAAAAGCAACTGCACTGGAGGAAAGGCAGGAGAGGGCAACATGTTTGCCACCACAGGAATACAATGAATGAATTAAACACTGGTCTTTTGTGAGGCTGCTCATCATTTCCTCAGGCTTACAATATGAAAAGTTTCATTTAATTCAACAAAAATAGTGAGGAGAACCAGAGAAGGTAGCATATATCTTGTATAGGAGCTCTTGCACATCCTAAACTACCCACTCTCACAAAACTCCCTCTTTTAAGGATATGACTTCCAGTACAAACTGGAAGCAAAGTAGCACACAAGTAAGTGCAGTGGTATGAAAGCATATTTTCTTCTAGGAAGGACCTGTTTCACCGCAATTTATGGTTTCCAGTAGAGTCATACTCAACAGTAATAGTACTACTACAATTTCTGATTACATTAAAGAATAGTGTTATATTTGAGGAGATGGTTTCCCACAAGCCCTTGTCAGAGAGCTTCCTTTCATTAGACGTCATCTTTCTGAAAAGGACTGATTTCTTTCACCTAGCACCTTTACAGAGTGAAGTCCTATTAGTTACATTTAGCTCCTAGGACTCTAAATTTCTATAAAGAAACAAACTTGACTGATTTGCTCTTCTTGTGCTCTACCATCAAACGTCACCAAGTTTTTGCAAACAGCAATAACACTCCGCACTTCGAACCAGAAAGCTCAAATCTAATGTTTTTCCTTTAAAAACACAGCTTGAAAACCACATCTGTAGATTATCTTTTATCCACCAAAAAGCCATACATCATTGAAAATTCTGTCCATTCCCAGTCTTTAAAATTACTTCAAGCATCAGTAGCAGAGGTATTATCCCATGTACTGTGCCAAATGGAAGCGACTCTATTCCACCCACCTCTGTTCTTTCTTTAGTTTAATTGAATGGTTTAATTGAATGGTTTTCATTTCCTGCACTAAAATGGTGTGCAACATTCCAGCTCAGACTTATCCACCTTCTTTCAATCATCAGTGTGTTTCTGTGGAAATCTAAACCGTTCCACTATGTGTATAAAATAATTTGTGATCTCAGGTGCTATAAGACACTGCTAAAAAGCATTCTTTAGACTCGGTTTATTAGAGTGGGCAGGATCACTGTCTGGGCTTTATGGCTTGGTAATGCTCCCAGTGACTCCGGCAAAGGAGTGTACTCAAGAGTTAAAAAGAAACCTTCAGCCTTTCATTTATTTGACATCCAAATGAATCAAACAGACACGGAAGATAGCGATAAAGTTTGTGCAGAAAAGTGAGAGAGCCAGAATTACTCTTGCCAACCTTTGCCTACCAAACATATTAGGAAGTTATTTTACATCTAATATTAGAGAGCAGAATTGGACCTCTAGCTACAGTCTCCAGAAAGTCACTCAGCAGGAGTGAATGTGGCTCCACATGAGATGACACAAGAACACATATGTTGTGCCAGGCTATCACTAAGCTTCAGATGGGTTATCAGAGATGATGCCGGAGGACAGATGCTGCCGAGAGCAATGAGTTTTGCCTGTAGAAGGAGGCAAGTTGCTCTAATCAAGCATACCCTACAATACTACCACGATTTTTAAAAGGTCCTTTCAGTGATTCAAGGGACTTAGAGATGATGGGCTGGGGGCAGAGATAATAGCTTATTAACTATTTCTCTCCAGTGTATACCAAAAAATAGTTTCTAATTGAAAATTATCCCAACTACCGAGAAAATTATCTGAAAATAGCTCCTACTTCTTTTACTAGCTTCCCCCACCCCTCCATATCTTCAAATTTCTTGGCTTTAAGACTTCCCACACTCCTCTCTCTGCTTCCCCCTCTCCCACCTCTCACCTCCTCCCTCTCCAATCTGTCTTCCCCGCCTCCCTTGGCAGGCTCTTTAGCTTTAATTCAATAGTTAAAAGGCTGAATCAAAACTTGTATAACGGGCTTGAGCCAACTTTTATTCCATGTCAGAAAAGGAGAAGAGGCTAAGAACAGCCCAGATTTGATTTTGCATGGGAATGAGCGCAGTGACCTACCAATATTTCCACCTTTACATGGATATATTATTTGCCAGGCGTTAAATGTTATCTGCATAATCAAGAGCAGCAGTAGGGGAATCTCAGTGACAGGTATGATGCACCACAGGGCTACAGGGCTGTTCCTTAGGCACTTCTCATCTGAGACAATTCATTAATACTGTCATCTGAAACTTAAAACCTAGAAGCTGCTTTAGCTTAGTGGAAGGCAAATTTCAGGGAGAAAGAAAAGCAGAACAAGGTAAGAAAATTAGACAGATAGAAGAATGAAAAAGTGGAGAAAGAATGCCCAGTTTTATTCTTTGTACCCAAAGCAGCTCAATTTCAATTTAAATAAGTGTAGAATATGCAGATAGGCACGATGAGAAGTCTGCCATGCAGGGGAGAACAGAAAATGCCTTGATTAGCCTGATAAAAATGATGATGCGTGCTAAGACTGCTGAACCTAGTTGTAAAGAATGAGCAGAAGTCAGGGAGAAAATCCACCAGTGCTAGTAGACAGTATTAACAAAAACCAAGTATAAACATGTAGTTGGACAGCTTCAACACCCTGAATAATTCATATTATTCTGAGACCAGTAATAGAGTCTCTATAACCTGCTAACCCCAATGCAGCTGGCTTGTCGTAGGAGGATCACACACTGATATTGATCAGGACTCAAGAAATTGGGCATAATGAGGTTCAGGTATCAAATAATGCAAACAAGAACCAGCAGGTGATGAGAAAGCAATGTCTGAAACGGCTAGAAATTTATTAGATACCACTGTGGTTGATTTTATTTTTGCCCTTGTTATAAAACAATATGAATATGAGGAAGTTCTTTATTCTGCTAATGGCTATGCACTGTAACAGATTATCCAGAAAGATTGTGGGGTCTCCCTCACTGAAGATATTTAAGAACCGTCTGGACACAATTCAGTGCCATGTCCTCTCTGATTACTCTTCTTGAGGACAGGAAGGTTGCATCGTTTGGTTAACTTTAGTCTTTTCCACCTGGGCCATTCTGTGATTCTGTGATCTAGTAGATCTAGAAGATCTAGTAGAAAAAAGGAGAAATAAGTTTTACTTACTTGGGAGAATTGCATTGGTTTTAGCTTAAAAATTTTAAAAAGGAAAGAAATCATGCTTCTTTATACAGCTTATAAAAGGAACAAAACCACTACACCACTATGCCATGCCATTGAGAGAAGAATCAGCCAGTTTTTTGTCACATGTCAGCATCGCACCATTTGAGTTTCATGTAATATTAAAAAAAAATAAAGTTATATATTATATGTGCTGGAGACCAGATACTTGTTCTCATCAAACTATTTCCTTTAAGGTAAATGGTAAAAGGAGTACAGACTATATGAATTTATTCTGGCTGTTCTTGGTTTTGTTGGGTTTTTTCCCCAGCAATTTAAGGGTTTAAAAATAAATCGGCCATACTGCGTTGCTTGAGAAAAAAACCTTAGAACTCAGATAAAACTTCTAAAGAGAAATTTTAAATTTTTTTTAATTAATCCTAGGATTTTAAAATCTGCAAAGCATGTGAGGGGTGCACACATATCTTCACATGCTCTGAAGCTGGACACTTATACAAGGGCTAAATTTTAGCTGTAAGTGAGACTTACAAGGACCTTCCATCCTCTGGGAAATGGGACACACACCACAGCAGCAGTGCCACACATCTCTCAGATCCTCACCACACACAGCCATGTGTGTTTTGCATACAAAATATTTGAATTACACATACTTTAAAAATCAGATTAAGGTTTTTACCAAGTTGTAATCAGTGTCACAATTATTGCATATTTAGACTTTTTGTTTGGATTTTTCTACCAATTTATCCTTGCTGTGTGTAGTGACAATATACGTAACAAACCTATTATTTCTTTGTGATAAGAAAAAGTAAAATAACTACAGCAGTCAGAAAATACTTACCTTAGTTCTCATCACCCAAAAAACAGTACTATTTTTTTTTTTTTTTTGAGACTGGTATTTAGGAGCATTTTCCCTGATTTCTTCTTAAAACATAGGAAAATACTGAAAGTTTTCTGTCAATTTTTAATTACTTATTGGCAATTTAATTAAAAAAAAAGAAAAATAAACTAAGGAAAGCAAAGACTGTGACTACATCCTGTTATTACAAAGGGGTTTTCTTATTGCAAAGAAAAAGGCAAAAGTTGCATTCATTTCATCTCGTTCTCCCATGTTTTCATTTCTCCTTGTACATACACATCCACCCTACACACAGTGCGTGCATATGGGACATTGGAATTATTATTAGCTCAGTGTGGAAGCTTTGATGTGTGATACTTTGCAGAGCTGCCAGGAGAATGACAGTCTACTTACCGCAATGCAAAGACTATTCTTCATCTATTCAGCTCACTTCCAATAGTCTTTTATCAGTGTCACAAAGAAGATTGTGTCTTCCAAAAGAAGGACTTGCACCCCTCAGGGTTAGTTCTTTCTCCCAGAGGATTGAATTTCAGAATTTTAGGATTTTTATCATATGAAAATAAGGGTTAAATGCAATAAAATGAAGTGAAAATAAATAGCCCAAAATATAAAAAGTAGATAAACTATAATTCATGTTTCTAGTACATTGTTTCCAGTGGTGAGAACTTGGTTTTTGTAGTATGGGGATTTATTTGTAGCAGTGAAGTTGGGACTTCCTCTTTGAACATATAAATAATATTGCACTATGAATTCAAGTGTACAGATTTCAGCAGTTAAACATAAACTGCTTTCTCCTGGAAAATTCATTGCAATGTACTCTTCTATGAGATTCAAAACTTTAAATGGTGCTACATATGGACACCAGAAGACCATGAGAAATACCTCAGAAGCTAACTCATCTCTTACTACCTGTGTCTCCATTCTGGTACCAGCACCCACAGCAAGCATAATTTTCCTTTGAGTGGGTTTGTGGATCCAAGGAGAGAAAGTGCCACAAAATTTGCCAAACATATTCTTGCTGAGGTTACAGGATCACAATGCTGGGTGCTATAGAAAAAAAAGGCATCTGGAAGATTTGCAGAGAGACTAAAGAGGATGGATAACTTCCTATAGTAATACAGCAATACAGTGTAGAGACAAGAACAAAGCAAAGGTCCTCAATCCTAGTCTAGAAGTTCCCTCCTCCCCACTCCATTTCCCACCATGGTATTAACTGCACTTCTAAGGACTAATTTTTAAGGCTGTAATACCTGTAAGTGGGAACATTTTGTGTGGAGGAGTGCTGCTAAAAGGCTATTTAAAAGAACAAAAATACCATATGCTTCCTGGATTAATTTTGAAGCCTCATTAAGGTCAACATAAAAGACTCAAATACACTATTGACTTGGTGTGTACTTTCATTTGATCAGAGAGGGGTGGTATTTTTGTAAACAAAGTTGCTAATTTAACCCAGTCCTGAATAAACTTGTGTGTAAATATTCTAAGATGCAATGTTGCTGTACCTTGGGAGAAGAAATGCCAAATAGATGCTAAGTTTACTAATCCTAAATATCGATGGCACTTCATTTTGAATACCACAGACAACAAAGAAAATTTATATTATCTAGCGACTCCAAAGCTGTTTCCTACCAAACTAGCAGCCAGTTCTACAAACTTGTAATCCAAAACTGACACAGAGGCTGTGTCAGAAAGGGTGTGTAATGTTGTTCTTGTTAACAGAATATTTTGTTTTAAATAAGGTTAACACCTTCAAATACTGTCATGTTATTCTTACTACTAAGAATAAATAAAATACTTGAGAAGCAAAGTCTGAGAATCTACCCTGAAATATTCCAGTGATACCAAATTTAGTTCCAATATCCATGAATATTAGAAAAAAACCGAATCAACTACACCCATATAAAGACTAAATGCATGATTCTACCCAAGTATTGGTTCTGTAAATAAAATAGTATTGATGTTAGTGAACACATAGTAGATTTTTTCAGACTGAAAAATATTTGCTTTCAAATTGCCAGCCGAAGTCCTATGATTCCGTTCTGAAAGCTCTGACATTTATTTTAGTGTTGACAAAGCTTTTTTTTTTAATTTCAGTTATCAATAAATGGAAAAAAAGGTAAGAAAAATCATTATTTCTAATCTGACAGAATTAACTATTTTGCATAACCTTACCTTGAAACTAATATATTCATTATTTGAAGAACAACCTCTGCAGAAATTTCATGTAATTCTACAGTTCTCAAAATCTTATTTGATGCACAGAGAGAAGTAAGGAGGGGCACATTTGATCAAACCAAAAGTATTTGTTCCTCTTTAAATCCATTGACTGAAAACTTGTATTCATAATTTGATTTTTAATAGCAACTGAATCCAACCCATCTTAATTTAAAATAATCTTTAAAATGTACATTTTCAAGGTAACAATTACAATACAAAAGGGCAAAGGCTGGTAGGGTATATAAATAAATTTGATATTAGGGGAAAAAGCAGACGGACAAAATAGTAAATACAGCTGTTCAGCTTTTCCAACTTGCAAGTTTATGCCTCTACTTACAATTTCTTGAACATATTTCCTTTAAAAAAAAAATCTATACAAATCCAGTTTTCAGTCCTAAAACAGACCTTACTTTCAGTCTAAAGAATGCTGAGTGACAAAAATCTTTTTCTTAAAAAAAACAAATCAATAACAAATGTGAAACTTTCCAAAGGGATATCTTGGTTTCTTACATTGTTTATAAGACTTCCCTCTTTACTTCTAAATTTTTCTGTATTTTTTCCCTATGTAATTACTTCAACTCATCTTAATTTAGGATATGTCCATTTTCTACCAGAATTTGTACCAACATGTCAAAGCTATGCTGCTTTAGTCATGGAATAATAATTATTCCCTGCAATACGTTTAGGTGAAAATCATTGTGTAAGTGAATTTCACTTAAATTCAAAAAGATCTGAATGTTGACAGGCCCTCAGGAAAATAATTCAGCAGACCTACCCCATTGACTATGTGCTCTAATATATTACATCCTTTTAAAATCTCCTAAGATGCAATTCAGAGTGTATTAGGATATTTTCTTTGAAGGAATTCTCAACCACTAGAAAAAATATATCTACTTTCATAAGGCTGAGTTTAAAACATCTAAATATAGCAATGTGAAGTCAGCTGCTTAGTTTGCTGTTAAGAATGTAGTAGCAGTAGGAGTTGTGGCAGGTCAATCGTTCTATGACAGCAAAAGCCCAATTCTCCCTTATCACACCTGGCACTTGTGTAAAACTTCCCACTGAAAGGCCTTTGATGAAAGATCCTACCTGGAAAGGCCACGATATCTTTTCTAAGATTTCTCTTTTCTTCTATCCCAGTCCTAATAAACGGTTAAAATTTTTGCAGTTTAAATGCTTACTTTTTTATCTGCTCCTTGGGCACAGGGAAACTTTGTTAACCTTCTCACTGTAAAACTGGTGAATTATTAAACCCTTTGCTGTGGTAATATCATTCAAAGTTCCATAAGCCCAAACCACTCAGTCCTTCCTAGCAGATCATATTTTCTGGATCTCCAATCACTGTCATATAGCCATACTAATAGCCACAAATCCAGACTTTCATGGAGAAAGGGACAAATAATTGGACTTTTCTTCAACTACACTGTCATCAGACATAATAGAATGTTTTCTTCCTCTCTTATAGACAAGTTTTGCTTCAGTAGAGATTTGAATTTTTTTGTCCTTTTTTCTTTCTTTTTTTCTGTAACACAATAATGCAGGCAACTCATTCCAGCTGCAAAGGACTGCACAGCCCTGTATCATCCAGACAGAAGGCATGTACAGATATTTAGCCTCACCCAAATATAGGTGTTTATACTTGTACTTGTGGCATTGCATTAACAGTAGTGTTGGCATCATCACAAATTTGCCAAGACTTTTTTTGTTTCTGAATTCCAGCCTGCAGGACTTCAACCTCCCATGTTATGCATAAAGTTAAAAAGACCACAATGCATGGTAATCCAGGATTTCAGGGTTTCCGTCAATGACAGATCAAAAGTGATCCTTACAGAAACTTATTTTGACAGAAATAATTTGAAACAGCTTTGAGTGTCATTTTGCAAATAGTTTTTTGCTTTTTGTCCTATGCTTTAATTTAGATAGATTGTAAGGGACTGTCAAAAACCTTACTATGTTAATGATGTACATCTATGACAATTACCTTGACTATAAGTGCCATTTCTCTCACCAAATAATTGGCTACCTTATTATGGAACAGGAAATCAGAGAGAAAAATACCTGATTCCAAATTATTTGGTAAATTAGCAATCTGAAATTACTTTTTTTTTTCTTATAAAACTGAAGAGAAACAAATTTTAAGAAAAAAAAATTGCTACCAGCAGCATGTGCACTCTCTTTGTACCAAGTAATACTGTATTCTCTGCAATTTTGAGGAACCAGAAAAGTGCTGATGACATCCCCACAAGAAGGGGAATGCAAAAGAAACACTCAAAATGTACATAAAAATGTACAGAACAGATTTAAAAAGAACATGAAGGTTACTAATTGAGCATGTTCCAACAAATGTAGGACAAGCTCATGGTAATGGGAGGATGACGGGAGGGAAAAGAGAGCAAACAATTTGAAGGCCATACATCAAAGAAAAGCAGAACACACTACCACAGCATGAACAGGCAATGCCTCACAGGAATTATTTTTTTTCTATATGTACCTAAAACAATGAATAAATACATGGAGAATAGAACAATAATCACTTCAATGCTAAAAACAAAAATCAAAAAGAGCAAAAGCACAACATAACTTGTAACAGTGTGATAAGCTGATCTATCAGTACAGTAGTAAAAGAAAAATAAATTCATATGCAAAAATTTGCTAAAAGTGGAAACAAAAAAAATATTTAAAACACAATTAACACACATTTGGGTATTGCTTTCATATTTCTTTTTTGATGAAAAGTAAGTGAACATGAGGCAAGGACTAATTACCTGTTCTTTTTAGGCAAATCCTACAGCCATTATCAGGCCTTGTTGAATTTAATCTTGATCAGCCTCTAAAAGAGGGGATGACAATATTGTGTTTCCCATCCACATACCTGCCCAGCAGCACAGGAAGTCAGGGGGCACACTTAGCCATTATGTACATACAGATTCTCCTATAGTAGCAGATTTGGGGGCTGCTCAGGGGGCTCTCTGAATAAAAAAGCACGCACAGTCTTGACTACATTTTGGCTGCAACAGAAGAGCTTCATCAGTGAACAGTAGGAGACCCATCAACTTATTTTCCAAGAACTCACAGTTTTCCCCTTCCATCCTCTGCTCGATGTAAACCATGTTACTTTAATGCCAGTGTGGAATCTTCATACTGTTTTGGACATTGACCCGTAATTTTTGCAAGAAAGTCTTTGCAATTCTCTGGAGCTATATAAATAATTTACAGCAATTAACTGCTGCTTCACCTGTGCAGAAAGCAAAGACAGTGATCTGTCAGCAGATGTAGAAAATTACTGAAGGCACTACTTTATTCAAGCTCTCCAAAAGGATGTTTCTGTATCCTTTTCTGTTGTGTTGTTTTGTTTTGTTTTTCAAAGTATGTATATTGAATGGTCCTTTCTGCAGAAAAAAATTTCATTAGTTTTCAGAGATTTTCAGAGGTACAAGCAGCAGCTGGGGTGCCAATATCAATATGCTGAGGTTCATAATTCCTGCTTTTAACAATCAGCATAGTTCAGAGTTTGGAATGATTCTTTTACTTGATGATCTCAGAGGTCTTTTCCAACCTAGATCGTTCTGTGATTCTGTGATTATTCTTTTACTTATGAGTGCCAACTCTAAAGACACCACAGCATCTAACTTTTATTCGCACAACCCCATTCCAGACATGAGCATTTATTAAAGAAGTGACCGAGTGCAGCCTCTTGACAGCAAGAATTTTTCTTCTATGTTTGCATAGTCTAATGCAAGGTGATGTTATCTACAATTTTCTCTTGCCACAACATATTGCAAGTCATACTTGGTTAGAACGACAGCTGAGTTGTAGTTAGGAAAAACAGTCCAACACACTGTGCTGAAAGAATAAACGAGCATCTAGAGGTGGTCAAAATTCTAATTTCCAGCTGCTTTTGCCTTTCTTTTCAGGTCCTGACCAGACAGATCTTGTGAGCACAGGTATGGCTGGCATGTCTATCAGGGCAACTGACGCTTGAGATTGAAGAATTCCAAGTTTTCTTAGGACCCAAAAAATGTGTATTCTCACCGCAAATACAACAAAAGAAAAATATGAGACTTTCCTGAACTATTTCCTCTGTGTTAATTTTGAGAAATGCTTGCAGTCTTCCAGTACTAAAGACTAACAAAAGATAGATACAAAGTTATTTTAATTACTAGGAATGGAGAAAAAAACCCTTTGATATCTTTGAGGGTTGGGTGGTGCTTTTTCTTTTTTTTTCTTAAGCAAAATTTCTGCGTTGGTGTAAGGCAGATTTTCCAGGCTTCAACAAGCCAGATGGCCATCCAAAATTGTGATATGAAATTTTTATAGGAAGCTAAGAGCTGAACCCATCTATGGGAGAGATTTTTCAGAGATTCCAAACTTTTAAAAATAAATATTACAGCAAGATCTTATGTATCTACATTTGAACTGCAATGAGTCAATAAATAACCACAGTGATAATTACCTAAATTCTATATTTAGAAGGAACAGAACACATGCAATAAACAATAGCACATTGTGATATTAATGAAGCACTTGCTTCCTCTAAATGTAGAAATTCAGCAATTATCACCAGAATTGGCATGTATAAAGGTGCTGGTGACAATTTTAAAAAGGCATATTGCTTATATGATAGACCAGAATGCATGCTTTGGACCCAGTGCATTCTGTTACGAAGGATTCAGTGACACAGTCCCACACTGAGCCAAGCTTATGCTCAGCACCGCATTGGCTCTGGTGGAGAGGAAGAGGTGATTGCAAGCCTTCCTTCTGCTTGCCCCAACTATGAGTTGGCCAGAGGCCAACTCAGCCATCAGCACAAACTAGATCTGCTAAAAAGATGTTCTACTTTACACCAGCAGGTTTGGACCCCTGAGGAGTACACCACTCAGGCATCAGAGCATGTATTGAACTACAAACCTTTCCCATCAAGCCTCTGTCAGACTCCTTCCCTGCTAAAAGGTGTCTCCGTGATGCTCTCAGGCATTTCCCACACACAATTTAAACCCTGTCAGAAAAGCTGGCAGGGCTGGGCACACCAAGCTGAAATGGCTCTCAGGCACAGGACTTGACCCCTTGAGCTTTAGGGTCACTCTTAGTAATTCTCCTTTGCAGACCAAGATTTGGCCTGAAGACCTGCTGTCAAAGAAATACTTCCAGGCAGCTTGCTTTTTCAGACCTGCATCACTGGCCTCATGTGCACACAGAGGAGAGATGCTTTGATGCCTGCACGTTCCACTGTGCCTCTCCAGCCTGCCTTTTTGTTCTTAACTCTATCCATCTTTTTTCCCTAGGTGAAAAATATCCTGCTTACATTTTTCCTTAGAATTTTTCATACCATGTGGTTTCCTACAACCCTATTATATTTCCCTCAAAGAAAGAAAATAAACTTCACATATCATAGGAAAGTGGTCATTTACCACCTGGCTAACTGCAGGGTTTGAATTTTGGTTTTCCACCCTATTACATACCAAGAAAAGTCAGCCACAAAGCAGAGATCTCCATCAATGGATGAAGTCTTCTCTAATTCTCTGAGCAGTGAAGGCTTCATACTCATACTTCTCCTTCACATTATACTTGCTGTGCAGAAAGCATTGCTGAACTGCTAGAAACAATTTCTTTACTGTGTACTACCTGGCCAAGGACTCTGCAGCACAGCCTGCAGTGATCAGAAGGGTCTCCTTGTATTTGGGAACTTAGTATAGGTTATAAAAGAAAATTAATTACTGAAAGGGAAGGGTAGCCATTTTCCAAAATACAGAATTCTGTTGTTTCGCTCATTCACCAGCATTCTGAATGTGTATATTCTGCAATAGAGTTGTAAGTGGTTACTGTGACTCTGCTCCTCCCAGTGCATCCTGAAAGATGAACTTCTGGACACCACACATCCTCTGCACTCACACAGATGTGTGAAATGACTGCATACAATCCTGATGGAGGGCATTAGAAGTCAGTCATGCTCCTTCAAACTCCCACCTCTGCCTCAGGAAGTATTGCCAGAAGTTGACTCCTATTGCTTCAGGAACATATTTGCAGGCAGATGCTCCCAGTCTCAGGGAGATGACAACCATCACACATTGCCAGGATGGGAAGACAATTGCAATATTTTGGAGCATTATGTCACTGAACATACACAAGATCATATGGAGAAGATAACATGCAAGGAAGAATTCATATACCAGCCATGTTAAAAAAGGAGATGAATAAAAGGACTGCAGCTCATGCTTTCCTTTTCTAAGAGGTGATGCTTCCAGAGGACACAGGGTGCAAAAAGCTCTCCATAGGAATCAACAGAGTCATGGTTTAACCCCAGACAGTACCCAAGTCCCACACAGCTGCTCATTCACTGTTTCACCTGCAGGATCAGGGATAAAAATGGGAAGGGTAAAAGCCAGAAAACTCCTGTGTTGCGATGAAGACTGTTCAACAGGGAAAGCAAAACCCATGCGTACAAACAAATTAAAACCAGGAATTAAATCACTGGTTCCCAGAAGAAGGAAGGTGTTCCGCCATCTCCAGGAGAGCAGGGCCCCATTGCATGTAATAGTTGCTTGGGAAGAAAAGCATCATCACTCCAAATGTCCCCCACAAGCTTTCTTCCTTACCTCACTTTGTATATTGAGATGATGTTACGTGGTTTGGAATATCCCTTTGGTCAGCTGGAGTCACCTGTCCCTGACATGTCTGATCTCAGCCTCCCAGGCACTTCCAACCTCACCAGCATGGCAAGTATATGAGAAGCAGAAAAGGCCTTGGTTCTGTGAAAGCCCTGCTCAGCAACAAAAAAAAAACATCTCTATATTATCAACCCTGTGTTCAACACAAATCCAAAACACAGACACTGTGAAGAAAATTAACCCTACATGAGCTGAAACCATTAAAAGAGACAGCCTAAGCAGATTTTTAAGAGAAGCAATTGCATTATTTTCTACAGAATCTTGCAGAGATGATAGCATGCATGATTACATTCACATCACTGAGACTCTAAATATACTGATCTAAATGTCTGTCAACATAAACTGCTTACAACTGACCCCACAGAATTAGAACTCAGAAGCTTGCAAGGTCAGTAAGCTGATTCAGTCAGCAGTTGTGCTGACTCTTACATCTCTACTACCACCATAGAATGTCCTCCTTGACAAAGGGCCAAAGACACGATAATGAAAAAAATTGCCACAAGAATCATAGAATAATTAAGATTGGAAAAGAGTTCTAAAATCATCAAGTCCAACCTTTGACTAAATACTACCATGCCCACTGAACTATACCATAAAGTACCACATCTATTCAACAGGGATGGTAACTCTATCCCTGGGGACCCTGTTGCAATGCTGACCACCCTTTCAGTGAAGAAATTTTTCCCAATATCCAACATCAGCCTCTCCCAGTGCAACTTGTCCTGTCAGTAGTCATATAGGAAAAAATACTGAACCCCATCTTGCTACAACCTCCTTTAAGGTAGTTGTAGAGGGCAATAAGGTCTCCTCTGAGCCTTCTTTTCTCCAAGCTAAAAAACCTGCCTGCAAGGACAGGAGAGACAATACATCTCAGCCACCTAACCACTGGATGTCTTTCTGACTTGGAAAAAGTAGTTGAAGTTCCCACTAAGCTGGGAGCTCTTATCACAGCAACCAGAAGGGGACTGCTTGTCTCACTCTCTCTCCATCTGTTTTGAAATAAAACCTGAATTCTTTCTTTCTTCCTATCAGTAAAGTGAACTCTTGAAAGTCATGTACCCTGTGGCACTTTGGTCAAATAACCTAATAAACACGGGAATTAGTGTGTTTGAGAAAACACGCAGGGGAAGCCCTGTGCCTGCCTGTGCTGGGCTGTAATGACAAAATACCTGCCGCAGGGGCATGTATCCCAATTATGAGCACTGGGATAAATTAAATATGCATAGGCACTGCTAAGCAAGTGTGCAATCTAACTGCTCCACTCTGCTCTTCTCAAGATGCTCTTTGATCACACAAGCTCTTGTGTTTTCTACTTAGCAGTGGAAAGCACTGCACAACGACTCTCTACAAAAACATGTAATTATAAATGAGCACACCAACTGGTTCTCAACACAGAACAGAACAATTGGGTGGTGAAATGCACTGGGAAATTCCCCATTCTGCACCTTTTGTTCCAAGGCTGCTAATGTATTTTCCATGAGAATTTCTTCTGCAATGGAAAAAACATTTTAGGCAAACAACTTATTTACTATTAGAATAGAAGGCAGAAAGGGAAGTATAACAGAGTTTTAAACAGAGACATTCTGTGAGAAAAATATTTTAAAATGCAGAAATATGTTTCAGCAGTAGCCATATTTGATAAAAACTGACCCTTGAAGGCCTCACAGTCAAAATCTTCTGAATGGCATTCAGATTAGCTGAACCACAGTCTGCAGCACTGTTATGTGCATACAAAGTTGTAGAATCAGGTCTCTATTACTGAATATGGGACTAAGCTACCTTAAGGATTTTTTTCACAATCAAATACACTCTCCCTATGAAGATGGAGCCATATACCTAGATGGTGCCAAAATCAAAATTGACACCACACCTCCTAACACACTAGTCTACGTGTAGTGTGCAATCTGCAATGAGTTTATTGATGTTGCTCCTCTGAGGTCATCTATCTGATGGACACAAAGATGAAGTACCTACCTCTGGAGCAAAGTCCTGAAGCAGCCCTCCAAGAATTTTCTAACTGTTGCTCATCATCCTACCTATGAAAATTAAGCAGAGGATGCAAGGAGAAAAAAATAGGAGAGTTGGTGAAATAAAAGGAGTAATTATGCAGCTGAAATGAAGTAGAAGAGGAGGGATTGAAATGGAGACAAACACACACATCAAAGAATTGCTCAGAACTAATTCTGGAGATAAAATACTGCCATTCCATGTGTTTTTCAAAACAGCCCTCTTGTAACCAATAACTCATATTTGTCTCTTAATCCTCTCAGCATGCCTAAGCAGCATTGCAGTCTATTGACTGAATTGCTGCAAAACTGACCATAATTCCAATGTCAACATCCTGCTACCTACAGTAGCCATAACCTCTGTAAAATAAAGTTCACACACATAATAACAGGCACAGAAGAATTACATTTTAAATAACAACAGCTCTGTAAACATTCTATATGTTTACACATAATTTTTAAACATATCTTTTCTGCAAGAAGTGCCTAACTGAGGGTTACAAAACATCATTTAGCCTTTTCTCAGTATTTGTGATCTAGTTTTTTCCTCTGGCTATTTTCCTAAGGCACAATCTGCTTTTAGGCTGTGCAAACAACAACAGTTTTTGGCTTTTTATTCAGGGAAAGCAAGGCTTCTAATGGCTGGAAAGGCACCTGAAGGCATCATTGGGCCCATCTCTTCTACAGTGGCATAGTGGTTTTGCTACAGGGACAGACAAATGAAATAATTGCATTAGTAAACACAGTTCTATGCAATGCTCATTCTGAACATATGACTTAGGAGTGAAAAGGAGTGTACACTGCCCATAATTGATATTCTTGTGCTCACTCTGCTATACCCCAACCACATATCCTTCTACAGCAATTTTGTGTCTTGTTTACCATGCAGATTCAGCAAACATATACATAGCTGAATTCTTGTGCAAAACTTGATTTTTGGTCACCAAATACAGTTTGAATGAAAATTTTCCAAAATATCAATTGGTTTTTGATTTTCCAAGAGCAGTTTCCAAGAGCAGAAAGAAAAAAAAAAAAAAAACAAACCCCAAAGCCTTACTTCTTTGGAATGTCACAAATATTATGTTTTCCTCCAAATTTGGACATAAGAGCTCATAGCATCAGTTTGCATGGAAAAGGCTACCTGTATCTTTGGCACAGCTACAGCCTTGGAAAATCTCTTCATCTTTCCAGCTGCAGGTTAGGCAGATAGATTTTAAGGGTGAAAGGATAAGAGAGATGCAATTAAGGAGTCACTAGCTAATATCTTAAATTGCTGTCTTGCAGGGTGATAACCTGCCAAGGACTGGAGAAGATAGTTACTTGCTATTTCCTAAGATCACACAGCATTTAAAATCAGCATTTAAAATTTTGATTAAATAATGTAGCAAACGCTGAAAGCAGCTCTTTTCTGCTGTGTTGCCATGTTCATGGTCACACAGCCATGGATAGCACATGGAGGTCCAATCAGGATCTTGCTTTCTTGATAGTAGCAAGACACAGATTTTACCCAAAGAGTCAAGATTAGTTGAAGATTAAAGTTAATCAGAGTTTTTTCCCCATCAAAGAGTTAATCAGAGTTTTCCCCTAGTTTATCCATAGCAAAACCCCCAGCTTTTCATTCGGATTATATTTCTTATGTAGAGTATTGTGCCTTTTTTTTTTTTTTTTTGGGGGGGGGGGGTAGGGGATGGGGGGAAGAGGAGTACAGAGAAAAACCACAAACAGTAATTCCACATGTTCCATGAAATTCAGGTTTGTTATACCATCTTCCAAGCAGCAGAACTCAGTCCGTTCTGAAAAGGAAGGATCTTCTCAGACCCTCTCTGCTTTGCCCCATTATCACTGCCCTGCCTCTCTTTTTTCTGACCTGAGCCTTTATCTGAGCAAATTCAGTTCACAAAAGTTGCAGAAGTTATCAATCTGCATTTCTTCAGCAGGTCCCTGGGTTGAGATTACTCTGAGCAGGGTGGTAGCACAAAGCTGCAGAATAGGGCACTTGGGGAATTCATTCAACAGCAATACTCAAGCTGAGCACCATCTCTTATTGTTTCATGGTCATCCATCCCCCAAAAAAGACGTTTGAGGTTTTGGGGGTTTTCTGTCAGAAATATTTGCACAGGGGGACAATATCATTTAAGAGGACTTGCCCACAAAAGGACTACACTGACAGCTTTGCAAAAAGGGAGGGAAGTGAACCTATCTAAGCCACCAGCACCTTGGCTGACTTCTGAAGCCCCAGGAGTTCACTGACTGTCAGGCTCACTGTGCTGGGTAAGATCAGGGAGCATATATATCCCAGGTCCTCACCACATAACCAGTGTTAGGCTGTCACTCAATACAATGCAGACAACACCTTGGGTCAGAAAACAAAATCCTCTTCATCTGCTAAGAGACTCAGATGTCAGGCTAAGGAAGTGCCTGGTAAACTGAGATAATGGAAGAGGAAGTCTGACTTTTCTTACAGCTTCCTTGCAATCATTTGCAGGATTGTCCATTGCCCTTCATTCAGCAAGGACTAAATTACTTTATACCGTAATTTGACAAATCTCTTGTTGTTACATGTATACCTTAAAGCAGCAAGCAAAGAAAACAAACCCAGAAGTTAGAAAGGGGACAGGGAGAGATCCTTGGAAATAATATGATTATTTTTCTCCTATCTAAGTAGGGTTATAGCTGCAACAGAGATTAAAAACAGCAAAAGGCTTAGCAGTATTTATCACATGTTGGATGTGGCTAGGTTTCATTCAGGAAAAGTGCAACAACTTCGGGTTACAAAGCGCAGAAACAGGTTTGCACAAAATTAAAATTATATTCTGTAAGAATGATAAAGGAGTTAAAGGGAGAAAAACCTAAACTTTCCAGCTGAACTTGAACCTTAAATTAGTATTTAAAATATATTTAAAAGAAAAATTAATTCTTGAAAATCTGTAGAATTTTGAAACAGGTGTTTTAGTGGAGAATCAAACACCCAAGAATTGTAGCCATCACTGTACTAAAAGGGAATATCAAGAGAGCCATTCCTTTGGAGAAGAGTATGCTTCTCATGCATGGGGAAAACAGCATGCAATGGCATGCTGATGTTTTTAGCATCCACTCGAAGACATGACATGTAGTCATCCACAGGTTTTTCTTCAAAGAGAAGGATAACACATAAAAAAATAGAAAAGGACAGGAAAAATTATTCCATTGGGATAGGTTTTTTTCAGAACTGGAAGGATGACCTTGCCTGAAAGAAACCAGGAGCAACCTAAAGCATCCTTCCATCTCAGTCCCTGTCTTTTTTATTTTTCATGTTTCTTCTTACCTGTTGATTTGAATTTCTCACCTTTTTCTTTCTTCTGTAATTTGTTTGCTAGCTTATTCTGTTAGATGCCTAACAACTCGTGTGCTGATATTATGGCATTTTTTGAATACCCAGTCTCTTTTCTGATGCACAGAGGTTTTGCATTTGTTTGATGTGTTGGTACGTGGACTGTTTGTCTCGAAACAAAACACAAATGTTTAATAAATAATACAGTTCAAAATAATTTAGCACAGAAAATGGTTTGTAAATAAATTTTAGTAATATTAGTTTAGGTAGAAACAAACATTTGAGGGTGGATTTTTTCATTCTGTAATGCCAGTTTTGTAATTGCAGACAGGTTTTGCCATTGACGTCCTTCTCCCTTCTGCTGTTAGAACACAAAAGAAATTTTCTAATTTTCTTAAACCTGGTGATTTAGGCAAAGATAGTAAAGATTCCCCTAGCCTGGCAGGGATTAAAGCACCACACCCTTTTCTTTGCAATCCCTTAAAAAATGCTTGTATGTACCACTAGCAAGCTAGGACATATCTGGTTTGTTCTGAACTATTCCCTGAAGCAGTAACCCTGGTTTCTCGACACTTAAAGCTACTTCTGCCTGCAAGTCTCTTAGTTCAACAAACTTTGAGGATCCCCATCCAAGCTCTGCTCACTCAGGACGAAGTGAATGTCCAGGCCTAACTTTCTCGAATCAGCTGGAGGTGTTCTAAACTGTTAAACTGGAATTAGCACAAATGGTGGTCATCAATAGACTGAGAATGAAACAAAGAAACAAAAAAACCCACAAAAACTCAACCAGTGCAAAATTAGAGCATTTTATTGTATGAACCCAGCCTTATATAGGGGGTTTTAAATGTCCCGATCTAAAACACTTATTGGTCTGCTCTTAGCACTGCCCAGCTCCTGGACCAGTGAGATGTCTGCAGTTTAGGGTGGAATGTAATTGGGTGAAGTCCCTGTCTGTATTCAAATACATCCCATCATCACTCAGACAGGGACTAGTTTATGGAACTGAGCTGGGTTTCTTATTTATAGCCAAATTAATTGCCCAGTACAAGCTAGCCTATACTGTCATATGCAGTATAGGCTTCATTAAAATAAGGAAGCCTTCATTAAAATAAGGCAGCTACACCAGCAGTTACACTGTCTCTTCTCTGCTTTTGAGTCAGCTCTTTTGTTGAAGGCCTTGTTCTAGTCTTATTCAGGAAAGTCAGGAAGTTACATGTAGAATGAGAAGTGATTGTAATGCCCAGAAACCCAGGTGCTGTTTACTTTCAAAGAGACTCAAATGTACCATGCCTGGACTACTTTTGAAAGTGAAAGGAGGTCATTCAGATTCTGACTCTCAGATGTATTTTATAAAATATACATGTTTAAATAACTTGGCTGTCAGTGCCTCTGAGCCTACATTACATTGCTAATGTAATTTAGCTCACGATGCTAAAACTGCTATAGGATTACTGGGAAAATCACATGTGGGGCCGAAATCCTAACCTTCTCCCATGATTTGCCTCAGTTTTTTGCAAGGAAGCATGCATTATTCTGAACATGGTTTCTATATTTTTGTTGAACAAAGGTGAAAAACCTTTCCACATTAAGAGGAAAAAAATTAAACAAAAAAACCTGACACACTTGAATTGCAGATATAGTGAGACCAAAATATCTTTCTGGTGGTAGTGATTACTGGCTTTGTCCTTCATGCAGTTCTTCTCTCCTCTTTTGTCTCTTTCTCCTTTTATTATAACATGGTAATAATAGCAGTCCATCACCTGTACTGACAAGACTGCGATGATTTGCTTTCCTTCCCCTAGGAGGCTGATTTCCCATGGGCTGTCCTTCTGCTGGGGTGACAGCAGATATGAAGCACCCAAAGGCTTTATCCCTCTGCCCCAGTTAGACCCATGTAGCTCCCTAGGACAGCATAATTAACTCTGTCGCATTAAAGCATTGTGGCAGCCCATCAACCCTGGTACTTGAGAGATCTGTCCTAGTTACTCGCAGCACTCACATTCTCTTTTGAGACACAACTACAGTAAAGTCTGGAAATAATATCATTGAAATCAATGACTACTGAAGACTGAACTGTGTATTTTAAATTTAAACTCAAAATGACAATGATACTTAAAGATAGAAGCTGCAACATTCCAGTGAGATGATGTTTGTCTCCAAGCTTCTGTCTGTAATATCATCCAGCACGTAATGGTCATTTGACCAAAAAACTCTGACTTATCTTAATATGTAATATAAAATACTAAAAGCCTGACTGTGCTGCAACATTTTCCAACTAGCAGGCAATGTTATACAAAACACAATTGTGCTAAACTGATTTTAAGATGAAACTTAATTTTAACAATTAACTTTTAAAAATTTTGCTATTTCTAAAGGACACAGACCAAAACTAAAAACTTAGAAATGCATTTGGTTTTGAATATGAAATGTAACCTGTTTAACAATAGGCAATCTTTCATTTTTAGGATTCAAGTTCTGCACATATTGCAGTGTCACCTCCCAGCATTCCCCACTGTGAACCTCAAGTTCATGGGAATGACCAATACTAATGATCCCTGAACTGTTTCCCACAGCCAAATGACAGCTGTGATTCTTTAGCCTCAGCTCTCTTCTTTAGAGCTGATTCAGTGATAAATTTATGGCACTTCTCTGACGCGTCCCATGCTGGTTTGGACATTTATCACCCAACCTTACCATCAGAAGATGCATTTTCTTCATAACTCATAGTCTAGTGCCTACTTCACAAGACCGTGGGTAGTAGGAAAATGCAGGTTTGTGTATATGCTAGGAGATGACCAAGGCATTTATCTTATTGCCATCTTTCTCCAGTGGAGGTGGAATAATGGTGGAACTCCATGCAAAACATGGAGGAGCTCTGTCTGAAACAATGGGTTCAAAGGAGCTTTGGGCATTTCTAGACCTGGATACTCTGCTAAATCTATTTCAGGTTTGAGACTTCTATACTGCCCACCTTAGAACTCATAAGAAATATCTATATCAAAAAGTATCTGTTGGCATAGAACCAGTAAAGTGCTGTAAAAGTGAAACTAATTATTCAGGTGTCATTACCCAAATCTATGGCAGTTAATCAACACACCTCCAAGTAAATCCATGGCAGATTTAACATTTCCTTTTATTTTCATTATCACTCCATTATAACGCAAATAACACTAAGAACTTGGTCTTTCCATGTTTAAAAATTCTCCTTAAAGCCAGGATACATTTCTGAGTTTACTGCTTAATCTCTTATAGCTCATGTGAAAAAAAAAATATCTCCACCAGATAAGCAATAATCCCTCCAGCAAGAAGAGTTCAACGCTTAACAAGTGAAATGGAGCTCCCCTGTTTAGCCATAGCTGAAAGTAAAATCAGTGTGAAATTCTGACCAGAAAGGGACTATACAAAACCCTATTGTTGTTCTGACTGTGGCTTGTTCTTGCAAAATAGGGTGATGCTTGGCCTCTGCAGGTTTTTTACTTAGGTTAAGAGAAAGGCACTAATAGGAGAAATGAATTCCAGATTCAGATGTGGATTTCAAACCCCTTCTTTTCCCTCCCCAGTCTCAGCTTTTCAAGCAGTATTTTATTTTTAAATGAGGGCAAAACCCAGTGTCTTTAACTTCATAACTTTTTGCTCAGAAACTCTAGCAGTGTGTGATAGTCTGGTTAAGAGCTGTTTATCCTGCAGCCATGCCAGCAAAGCAGTGCACCCTTGATCTTTCCATATGAGCTGTTACACAGAGAGCAGGTTTCACAGCAGGTTCCATGGCACAAAAGACATCACGATGCAGAAATAATGCTCCAAACAGCCAGACACATTCTCACTTCTACAAATGTCTGAGCAAACATCCGCATCTGGTATTCTAATTTTTTTGGTTTTGTTGTTTCAAAGAATTATGACTATTAGCTCCTGTACTGTGCCATTTAGAAGTAATTTCAGTGACTCAAACAAAGAGTTTTTGCTTTGGATCTGGCTGGAATTTTGTCACTGTATCAGGAGCACATCTTCAGCATGTTCTGTGCAGAATAGATTTGAAATACAAGGGCTATTTTTTCATCACAATAGAAACCGCTAAGGATAAGCTATTCAAAGATGGCTATCAGAAAACCAGCATGTTTTTCATAGTTCTGCGTAGCTGCATATTCAGATACCATTTTAGTTTATACCAAGAAAAACATTTTTTGTCCATTTTGAAATATCGCTGAAGTTCTCATTCAAAGTGTTGCTATTCCATCTGGGTAGTAAAAATGAGACAAGTAAATCCTGAGCAAACAAATCAGACTTTTGCACCTCACTCTGTAAAGACAAATATTAAAATTGCAAACAGTAGATAAATAGAAACATTCTAAAATGCAAATTAATTGTTACCAGCAATGTAAGGCCAAGACAGTAAAGCGATCTCATTAAGAAGCTTTATGGAGGCCATAGATTTAATTATCAGGGGCAGTTGTACAACTCGTTCTGACCTTCTAGCAGCATTTTTGGTTTGCACAGATGGGCCATAGTGCTGTCTCTTTCCTTCATCTATATTTTCTGTTCCCCAGAACAGGCAAATTACTAAAATTTGTAAGTATTCTGCTCAGCAAAGCTCTCACCCTTTCTTGTCAGTCTTGAATACAGCAAGCTTTCTGCTGGCAGTAGAGGTGGAGACAATTTTCAAGTCTGTGAAAATCTTGTAAGTTTCATTCCTTAATAATTATTATTCTGCAGTTGGCAAAGATTAAATGCAGCCTGTTCTCCCTGCTCATTTTCTGCTAGCAGCAGTTAGTGTCCTACATATTTAAACCATTTCTCATGAACATAGAGGGTGGAGGACAAAGATAAAGCTTAAACAGTTGGCATAATAAATAAGGAGTTTCAACCGTTTCACAAAGAATATATAACTCCTTTCACTCACCATGAAATAATGAAGTTTGGGTGCTGGTAATGGATATATACCATACTTGGGCAAAGAAGGGCAAGGAGTTGTCTGTCTTCACTGGACTTGTTTACCTGAGAGGAAAAATGAAACTCCACAGAACACACACACACAAAACAAAACAAATAAACAAACAACCCCAAACCAACCAACCAACCAACCAACCAACCAACCAAAAGAACCTCCAAAAACACACAAACTGAAAAAACAAACAACATCAAACACTAAAAACAACCCAACTACAGAGTATTGCAAATTCCACAAAATAAGGCCCTGAAAATTTCTTCTGTATAATTGTTCTTCACAAAAATAAATTCACCCTGCTTGCTGGAAGAATGTCATCTGTGCTTCCAGGCAGGAGTCCCTGCTCTTATCACTCTGGTTATTCCTTTGTGTAATCAATCCTGTATTTCTGTTCTCTCACCAAGTAAATGCATTAAAAATATGTGCTGGCATTCAATCCTTGTAAAATTTGCCTTGAAAATTTTGGGCGTATCAGCACTGTCAGAAAACATTTTCCACTCTACACCTCTGTCAAAAAAAAAAAAAAAAAAGAGAAAATATCCTAAGTGTTGTGTCATCTTCAGAACTTTATTCTTGGAGGAAAAATCTCGTATCACCAACACATATGTGAAGACTGAAAACTTCTACATAAAGTTCCTTATTGGTCATAAAGAACAAAAACAGTAGAAAGCACAACTTTCCTCTGCAACACTGTGTAAGTGGATAAATGCACTTTACTAACTAATATCTGACTTGACCATTTCTGATGTATTAAAAAAAATCCTGAGTGCCTGTAATTGTACTGCCGTATAATGAATATATAGGATTCCTATATCCTAACTGAGAAATCTCAGTTTTATATTTTTTATGTTAAGAAGACCTGTCCTACATTTGCCATAACACCTTCCTTCATCTTTTCTGATCCATTTCTCAGCAAAGGTTAAAATAAAAACTTTCTGCCTGGGCTCATGGCTTATGACCCACAGGGAGTCAGGGTGTCACTTAAGGCAATAGCTTTCCCACAGAACCCAGTTTTGAACAATAGACTTGCTTTTAAAGAACTTAACTTTTAAAAGCACTTTGCTTGACATTGATATATCCTTGTACTTAAACTACCCTGAAAATATTTGTGTATTTCCCAGCACTGATGTTTAACTTCTCTTTGAGACGTCCTAACTGCATTTTACTTTTCCTGATGCTGGGTGCCAGCCCTATATTGCCTAAGCTTCACACAGTGTGGTTGCATTCACTGTTTTAATCTTAAATTACATACATTTTTTTGTCACTCCATGTGTTTCTAATTGGTTTCCCAAGCACCCGCAGTAATACAGCTGCTCTATTTGGCAGCTGTAAGTGCCCACAAACTCCTTTGTCTTCTTCTTTGATGCTATTCTAGGTGTTGTCTTTTGGCACTAAAGTGAAAACAGTTATAATCAGATGTACAGTATAAAAAAGCTCCAAAACATCTGCATATAAGCTATCTTCATATAAGAAATTACAAGCAAAATAACCAAATCCAGAGAATAAATTTCCAAGACATGATTGATGGTGGAGAAGACAAAGGCAAAGGCAGGACTGACCACAGCACCCTTGTCTGAAAGCTCATCACACCTGCATCCAGGGCTGCCTGGCTTGGCTTAGGAGGTTGAGCTCCGTTCCTAAACAATTCTGTGTATTTCCTGACTGGATATTGGCCCACTGGAGCTTGCTGCTTTATGGTGGAAAATGTAAATATTCTAAAGGACTCAGGTTCTTGCATAAACAGCCAAAGAGTACCCTTTTAAAGCACTATCTTTTATGAATAGCAAGGGGATGAGCACAGCGAGGTACTTCTCAAACTGCCTGCAAATGAGGACCAGTGAAATGCAGTGGGGGGACCAATAAGGGAAAGGGCTGGGTTATTTTTACTGCACATGCAGAGAAAATAGGTCTTCACTTTGGTGTCTCTGATCCCACCTTGGGAAGGCGTGAAACTGAAAAGCACAGTGCTCATTTTATCTCTCACAAGAATGAAGAGTGCAGCCAAACACAATACTGCCTGAACCTCTGGTTTGAGGAGGTCTGGGTTTTTTAAAACCAGTCCCCAAACACCTGAGTATCCTGAGTGCAGAAGTCCTCAGTTCATAGGTGCACTGGGCTGTGAGCACCAGTCTAGATCCAAGCTGGAAATCAAACTGCACCTAACAGGGCAGTTAAACAGCGCTGCTCCTGTGTCTCTATCACCACAGTCTTGATTTACTGGGCTAAATAATCTAGTAGGTCTATAATATGAGTTTCTGGTAGAAAGTGAATTATTATTTGGATGTAGGAAGGAACAGAAAAAAAAGTAATGAGTGAGTCTCAATCTCATGCTTAGTTTTTATAGAAGATCCTGCTAAACAGGTTAAAAACAGTTATGAAGGACAGAGAAATATTTGCTTAATAAGACAAGGGTGCACAATCCACACATGCAATCCTTGTGATATTTTTACAGAGTTGAGCTTACCCCTATGAGGGTAGGAAAGAACTTCTACAAAATATGCCATAGCAATATAAGTTTTCTATTTGACAATTAAGAGAAGAAGAGTTAGTGTAGGGTATGCAGAATTCATGATGAATCACATGTAGTCATACAGACTTCATTTTAGTGTTTTAATTATACACATTGCTAACTGATGAACAGCAACATAGAATTTTCTGGTAATAAATATGATATCTATTACAATTGATAACATCAGTTCAATAATTACTGAGCCATTATTGTCAGGCATTAGGAAAAAAGAAGAGGTGGAAGGATATCCTAGTTATTAAAGTTTAGTATCAGCACTGAAGAAATAAGTGTGAGGGGTATTTACCTACAGGCACAATACTTAGCACAAGTCCAAAAGGTGACAAAAGGTGCATATGGATCCCATTAGGAGGCAAGGGAGAGTGGAACAATAGCTTAACACCTGGAGAACCAGAGTGAGGGCTGGGAGATTTGTGTTTGGTTCTCACATCTATCACTTTCCCCACAGCTTTCCTGTGTGGTTTAAGTAAAGTTGTTTCTTCTTCTTATGCCTCCCTATCTGAAATAACAATAACATAATATGCAATACACCCCTCACCCAGACTACTGCTGCAATTAGCTCCTCTTACAGAATTGTCTTCCAATATTATGGAGAAGTACCAAATATGCTACCATAATATGAATAATTGCTAATGTGATTGTTCTTTTAAGTCATGGGGGGGCAGGGGGGTGGTGGTGGGGGACCGAGGTGGGGAGGAATTCAGGAAGCAAATCCTTCCTATGTAGGCACTTAGAATTTGACTTTGAGACCTTGAGAGAAAAGGAGGCAAACTTCAGGTCAAGAATAATTTCTAAACCAGTGTTCTAAAAATACCATTTTACATTCAGACTTTCCAAGGAAAGTTTCCTTTTTCTTTCTCCCAAATATGGTAAGAAGGAAGGCAATATCGTCCCTGACGGAGCTGACAACAGAGAGTGATGGATGAGAGTCTAGTTGCAAATTCAGCCAAATCCTTCGGTTTTGTTCACAAAGAAATGCTACTTTCTCAACTACAGAAAATTAAAAATTTGCAAGAGGTGAGAACACCTGCAGATGCCAGGGGTCTTATATTACAGCAACTTGTTTTCCTTTTACAGGAACAGCAGCTTGAAATCAAGCATAGATGTTTATTTCTCCAGTAACATATCCAAAGTTACTTATACTATCATAAATACATACACATGAAATAGGCTTCTGCTATAATTGCCTTTGAGCGTGTTCATAATTACCTCTACCAGGATTACTGATCAGGAGCCTCACCTGAGAGAACAGCTGGAAATGGCTTCTTGTGCAACTTTCGAAGGAAGAATATCTACTTTACCTCCTCTTTGTGAGAGACCAATAATGCACAGAGCACCTGACTCCTATATCCCAAAAAAATATCTTTTAGAAATTCATGTTGCATGGATGATAGATTCCTTTTTTATCAAGTAAAGCACTAGGACGCTAAATGTATGGAACAACTCAAGTTAGGCATTTTGTGTATTATAGCAGCAACAAAAAATACATGCTCTGACACTTTAGCGCACAAAATAATACTAAGAAAGGGATGAAGAGGAAAATAAAGAAGCCTCTCCCTTTAACCTACATGTTTACATAATTTTTTGAAATCTACATAGAAGACAGGGAAACAAAGGCTGTGAAGATGCAAGAGAAAGCATTTAGGCAGAAAAACCAGATAAGTATCAACAGAAGATTTGAGCAAACTCTACCTGATGTGGTAGACCATTGTGCTCAGCCTAGTCCTGTCATGGATGTCCAGTGGTAAAGCTGTTCTCCAGTTTAACCCACGTTTGATTGTTACTAGAAATTACTCCAGTTGTTCCAACTGAATGTCCTTGTTTTTCTTTTTCCCTCTGGAAAATGCTGACTTGTAAAAATGTAGATGATCCATGGGAAGAGATGATTTTAATGAAGTTCTTGCTGGAGCCAAGAAAATTGGACCTCAGCCATTTTTGAAAACCTTACTTAGGAAGATTTCTAATATCATCCCATGTGACTTTCTGCCTGCTCACCTGAATGCACTGCTAAAGAAACCAAGTTCTCTCAAGTTCTAGGCTGTGGACTAGCCAGACCTGGAAACACAGATACTCAAGATGTCACCTCAGGAGTTTGCCAAGGCTTGGAAAAGTTCAGGTAGAAATATTTTGAAATTATTGACAAAAAGTAGAATTTTTATTTTTGTTAAGCAGAACTGTGGACATATTTAGGAAGACATTTTGAAAGTTTCTTTTTCACTTGAAATTTTTACTCTCATTTTTCCACTGAGTGCCTGATATATATTTCTTTGGCTTGTAGTTACCATTGCAAAGCCATTTCAATTCATCTAAAAAAATTGCACCAGCCCTGGTGATGGCTCTGTGAAAGAACTGACCTGTAGAGATGCCTTTGTCGTTTGCTGGCTGTGAAAAGACCTGCATGGCTAACTGAAACTAGACTCATAGAGAAATTCAAGACAGGTACAGTTCAGAAAGATAAGTCCTATTCATGAACATTAAAGTCCTCTGAATTTAGAACAGATTAAGCATGCAACCTACTCTAACTAGAAGACATAATCTATTACTTATTTCCATTCAGTTGCCTAGTTTGATTCTTTGTATTCAGAATATTACAAAGGAGAATTGGTAAACATGAGAGTTTGTGTCCTGAATTTAGATTTTTTTCCTAGTGTCTGAAGTTATTACTCCATTTTCTTGGCTTTTTAGTATACCAAAATGGCAGCTATTTTCAAGTTTATCTAGGTATGGTTGCCACCTTTATCAAATATCTATTTAGCACCACTTGCTACCTTCCACTTGTGTTCATTGTCTCACCTTTGTCCTGAAGCTTTTATGACTTTCCCCTCCTATTCCTACTGTAGCAGGTTACTCTGCAGTTTTCCGTTTTCCTTTTTCTATCGTGAATAAGAGATGTAACTTTCCAGTTTTGGCTATTGCAAAAACATCTTTGAGGCAGCAGCTGCTCATTTTGGTGCTGGAAAGTGGCTGTCAGGGGTTTAAAATTCTTCAATGTTTTCACATGCCGTTTCTATGACATTCATTGTACACAACCTCTAAAGTACCCATGTGGTTTCTCTCCCCTCTTCCAAATGATATGTCGTGTGCTGTAATCTACTGGAGGAAAAATACCCTGGAATTCTGTTTTCATTTGGCACTTCTTTTACAAGGAATATTCATAACAAGAAAATTTGTTTCCAGACTTGGAAGGTCTGAAGGCCTTTAGATGTCTGAAAGGATTGCATACTCAAACCTTTTTTATTTTAGATGATTCATGCTCCACTGGACAGGAAAAGGTCTCCTTAGCTGTTCTTTGAAATGTGAAACAAGATTTTGCTCTTACAACAAAAAATACTGCATTAATCAGTTTACAAAGGTGTAAAGCATTTGTCAGAACACAATGCCAGCAAGACAATTTTGTTTAACAACAATCTTAACAGCAAGTGTCCCTGGGAGGGAAATAAGTAATAAAACAAAAACAGGGATGAAACTTTGAGAAACCGCCTCTTTCCTATACATCTACAATGCAATGAGACCTCACACAAAGCACTGGGGAAAACTAGCTTCTCTTTCTGTGATCCTGAAATCAGTATTTATGCCACAAAAGTAGACACATTCCTTAACATGAGAAATGAAGGGCACGAGAACCAAGCCTTCACATAAATATGCCCACCTCTAACCTGGTCGTCCCCAAATTCAACAGTTTTATTGGCAATCACAATGAAATTAAAACTAAATCAGTTTTGGAAATCATGTTCTCAGAGTACAAAATTTGCACACAAATATGCATTTTAAATCTAGCAGAATCAAACCAATCCAATTTTAATGCCTTGGTATGGAATTAATCTTGTGCTTTTGCACATAGAGGAGTATTTCCATAATCCAAAGCATGAGGAAAGCTGAGAACATCCAATTTTCCCTCACCAGCTACTACATGGATGAGAGAAAATTTATTGAATAAAAGCTGCTCTTTTTTCTGACTAATTTGCCTTGCTTCTGTCCTCAGATCATCACTGACCCCATTACATTATCACAATCAGGCTGCACACCAAAATGAACTGATTCAAACACAACCCTCAGCAGAACTGGAACAGCCCCTTAGTTTATTTTTTACTTTCATGTGTGTGAGATGGGGAGAGAGAGCAAGAAAGGGCTATTGAACTTTAAACTTTGCAATAAGCTGTATTGTGGGAAAGTGCCATTTTTAGGTTTACATGAAGGACCTACCTCTGAGAATGTCCTTTTAGCCTGTGAAAAAAGCTAGAATCATCCCAGGAAGTCTCCAAAACATTGCAGCCCTGAGAGAATTTGTATAAAAATAAACACTGGATTATTTCAGTACTACTCCCTTGAGACAATGAGACCAAATTACTCAGAGCTACTATCATAATCTTGACAGAGAAAGGGAAATTAGCAACTGATGCCAGGGCTTTTTTTTTGTTTTGTTTGGTTTGGGTTTTTTTTCCTGTCTTCTTAGTGTAAATTGGAAGAGGCAGCAAAAGCAGGTTAAGCTTATGATTTGAAATAGACTCCAAGCTGAGACCAGGCCCTGGAGGACAGCAAACCAAGCAAGAAGGAGCACTTTTAAAAGCTGTAAACTGCAATTCACAAAAATACGAGAGCTTGAACAGTATCTCCTGACAGACATAATCCAAAAGCAGAAAAATTCTGATCTCTAGAGTTCAGGGGATTTTTTTTTTAATGCTTTTTGCCAAGCATTTTTGTCACGTGAAATTAGACATTGGAGACACAAGGAGTGATACAGGGTCCCATACCACTGTAAAAGGTCCTTCTTAGCCTGGTCAGAAAAATCCTTAATTTCATGGAAAAGTTATTATGCTGTGTTTTCACTGGAAGGGCTTAGAATCCCACATTGTATAAAAACTCACCCTTTATTCAGCATTGGTCCTGGTAAATGATGGTAAGAAAACCCATGAGATGTTGTGATTTCAGTTATCTCTTGGTGATCTCTAAAAATCAAGAGAAAGATGTGTAAAGCATGGAGCAGGAAGTCTGAAGCAGGATGATCTGAAGCCATGATTCTAAAAATTTATGTATAAGACAGGAATTAGAATGAAGGCATCTTCTCCACAGTTATGAACTGTTCCACATTACTGATCAAAGTTGAGCAATTCTTTCATGGAAAATGTGTATCAAAACCCTTCTGAGAAGGCTTGTATTGACTCAGAGGAGAGAACAAGCTGGCATTGTCCCCAGTTCAGAGCAATGCTCCAAAGTAGAAACCTCATTAATGGTCTGACATTTGAGATATGAACTTCAGATTTCCTGATGCTCCCTTGCATGGCATCAGGAAGATCAGGAAGAGAATATAATGCAACAGGAAAAAAAGGACAAACAAAGAGGGAGAAGGTGTTATGTCTGCAGTCTTGGCTGACTCTGGATTCAACAGTCAAAAAGAGTTTCTACAATCTGAGCTGGAAAGCCAGGATTTTTATCTGGACATGTAACAAACTCATACTTCCCTGGCATGGAACACAGATGGGATCCCTCAGCACACATTGAAAAAGCACTGCAGAAGTAGACACTGCTGCAACCCTTTGGCAAAACTCCTTCCAGGCAACCCAAGTGTGAAAGTAAACAGATTTTGATCCTTTTGCTATCATACTGGCCAACAAAAGAAGATGAAGGCAAGAATCTCCAGTATTAACTAACAGAAAGCAAAGAAATTGCTTCACAACACGGAGAAAATCAACACTTTCAGAAGAAGAAGGAAAAAAATATATGTTTTTAGCTTCACTGACCAATCAAGTTAATAAAATCCTTCAAAAATCACCATACTACTCTCTACGGTGAAAATTCAATATCTAATGGCATTAACAATATCATTAATAACAAATGTCTGTTTAATTACTCTTGCTGAGATTTAAAAGGCCATTATTCTTGTAACACAAGAAATTTATTAGCTGAAAAGTCTTTTAAATGCCAAATGAACCACCCTTAAAGGCACAGAGTTTATTATTTGAAGGTACCTCTGACATCCAGGCACTTGTGTTGCTTGAAGGAGTACTAACCAGCTGGGCTGAAGTTCATGCTGTGACATTGAGTAAATGCTGTTATATTTGAGAAGATCAGATGAAGCTACAGGACATTTGATAACAGTGACTTTCATTAGAACTCTTTAAAATGTACAAGGACAGAATAGGGTGCTCAGAAGTAACTAAATCACTTATGACCCTTCATCTAAGTGAAAAAAAAAAGAAGAAGTCTTCTGAGAGATGGATATATCCCCCAGCAAATTTTGGAAATACTGCCCCATAAACATCAACTTTTTCTTGCCATGTGCTGAAAGGGACTTGCACCAACACTATAAACCCTAATGCTGCGGATTATGCAACGTGCTCCTGTAACCAGATCCTCAGGATGATAAACAGACCTGTTTACCTTGTTATTCAAGAGAGGAAAATGTAGCTAATGCCACAGTGCCTGGATCTATGTATCAGTCTGCCTGATATCAATTTTTACTCGTAATGTTAAAACTGAATGTGGTTGTGAACTGTGACAAACAATCCCATTCTTCTCCAGCTGCAGAAGTAATTACATCCTTCTAAAGCCTTAAACTCTGTACTTCGGGAGTCCAGGGCAAGCAGAAGATCTGATCTGTGGCAGAAGGAAAGGTAAATGCATTTCCCTCTAAGCTCTATGGATGGTGCTGGAAGGTTATAGAGAGAAATTATTGCAGTTCACAGCAATAGCAAAGAGGGATGTATTTAGGAGGGTAATTCACTCTGAGATCAAGAGTAGCCCTCAGTTCATCTGTCCCCCAACTGGCTCACGTACACATCATGCATGCTCTGAAATAACAGGAACAAGGAGGCAGACATACCAGAACAGCAGTAAGAAGTGTAGCTGTCAGAAAAGATACTCAAGTGATCTATATCTCAAAAACAATGCTAAAAAAGGCTCCCTGCTCAGCCTGTTTCACTAACCAGAGGATTAAATCTGGTTAGATATCTTTTAAAACAATTCAATTAACTCTCCATTGAAATACATTTTTAAGGCTGGGTTGAGGAATGTTAGAAAATATAAAGCAACATTATACTGTCTAGTTTGCTAAATGCTATATTTGTCTTTGAAGCAAGGGCAGTCAGCGCCTTACCCTCTTTCCCTCATTTCCCTAGAAAATACCAACAATCATAAATGCAATTGTCATTGATGTGATGGTGACAGGAAACCATGAAGGGTTCTCCACTACTTGATGCCATACCAGGACGACAAATTGAGAATGAGTATCATATTATTAAAGCAAGAGATGTATGCCAGAACTTAAGAATAATTCAGAGGCACTAGACCTACTTCTTAGGCATATTTACTCTGTTTCTGACAGAGACATTTACTCATACCAATACCCCCATTTCATGTCTATTTGGAGGTGAATCCATTTTTCCCATCATGCTGCCTAGGGACTTCTACTACAGTGGGATGTAGATAGTTCCCTGTAAAAAAACAACTTGTAATGATAACACATAATTGATTAGCAGTTACAGCTCAGGGATACACCTCCCATGTGACACACTGGATGCTTTTACATAGTGAAAGCAGACTGAGTTGATGTTATGAGAAAGTAGATGTCAGGGACCCTAAGCAGTAAATTTGAAAACCACTAAGTTTGGCTCCTAAATAGAAATCTATCTGCCTCACCCTACTTACAGATGTTCAAAAGCCTTGTTTTGTCGCCACTCTCCAGCAAGATATAAAAGCACCTCCTTCAAGCCGGGCACCAATAAATGAGTACCTGCCACAAAGTCACAAACACATTCTAAAAGAGCTTTTTATAAGAACTTCTGTTTATAAGAACTTCTTGCATTTCTAGATCATGCAAGAAGGTGCACTAATTCAGTGTCAAAAGCAGTAGTATTGTGGGTCTGTAATTCTGTTAATACAAATAACGGTATGTACTTGTATTAGAAAATATTTTTTTCATATTTAATTTTGCAGTCAAGCAACTGGTTTGCTCTGTTTAGCTTTGCATATGGATAGCAGATGGATTAAAACAACAACCGTAAGTTTGGTAAGAAAGGAGTTGTGGGTTCAAGAAAGAAGGGGTTGTATGCAAACAGAAGGCATAAACTATTTTCTTTCTTCCTTAGTTTTCAATGCTTTACTCCACTTCATAAGCTTTTAATAGTCAGCTTTGAAATGCCATATTCATTGTTATACCTTGTTTATCTGATAAATTTTACTTTAGAAGCAAGAATTAGACTTCCCAAAGAGCAGTGTAGCAAACAAAATCACTACAGATTAACTGTAGTGATTAACTGCTTTCTGAAATAGGTAAGGAATTCACAATAAGCCTTGACGTGTCTATCACTGACCAGAGTTGTCAGGAATGCTGTTGTATTTCTTCACAAGTGAATGAGTAGGTTGTCTAGCCTTCCAGTTTAATTATTAGAGCTTAAACCTGACTATGATAGGTAGACATAAAATCTAACCACATTCTTATTTACATCATCAGTCAACTAACAGTCTGACATATATGCAAACATAATATACAAGAGATAATGATAGAAAAGAAAAAGAATTCTATGTGTATATGATTGTCACATTCTTTTCCTTAAGAGCAGTATGATTACCATACACATCCAGCTATCATACACTCTAGGTTAAATTAAGCCATAGTACAAACACAATCAGTTTAAATTGTATCACCCAGGGGTCACTTTGGCCCATCACATGCCAATCCCTGAAAATCAATACTTTTCTTTTTAAAGGTAAACAGTCTTTTATAAAATTAGTTTTAGAAAAATGGGGTTTGTTTGTTTTTTCAAGAAAGTCACATATTTGTAGCATTCCTGGACTACTTATGCCACTAAAAGTTACATCTGTTTTTCTCCACTGGTGCTGTCCAAGCAAGTTTAAAGGTAAAGCTAATCCAGAGCAAGCCAAAGATCTGACTAAATTCTATAAGCTAAGAAACAGCCAAGCCACAGAAAATATTTAGGCATGAGGTGCCAGCCCGGCACAGCAATCCCCAGGAATGCTCTGCAATTGCTCTACAACCTATAGCTGGATCCTGGCTGCAGCCCCCATGGCTGAAGCATGGCTTTCTTCCCGTTCCTGTCCAGGATAGCCGTCGCTGGATTTGGGTGTCTCCCCTTTTCCCCTTCACCTCACAGAGGCTGTTTATCACCACCCAGCAGATTTAGGCAGGAGCATGGACAAACTTCCTGATGTTTGAGGATCTGCAAACAGTCGCTCTTCCTCCTTTGCAAAAATAACTCAGGTCCACAAGTGTTTCTCCTTGCAAAGTTAAACACCTGACCAGGCAGCATGATTTTGTCTGCTTATTTGTTTGTTATTAAGTGAAAGAGTGAGATGTGTATTTCCACATTGTAAAAGCTGGGTTAGCAGAAGGGAGTTATCTGGATATGAAGAGTCTAACCATAACTCTGACTCATTTCTTTACTATATTTTTTGTCTGTCTTTGCCCTTTGTGATTTCACTGTCTACAGGATAACTCAAATTCTAAAAGTGAATCTGAGCTTGCTAAGCAAAAATGTGTCCCCAAAAGAGTTTTGCAGCTGATTTCATGAGCAGAAAGAAAGTATAGATATGTAACCCTTACAAAAAGACTTTATAATTATAACTATATATATAAATCTATCTTAATAAACCCTCTGTGTTTTTTGCAGAGAGGGGACATGGAAACCATCAGTGTTATAGCTGCAGAGCAGCAGTCCCAGGAAAATATTATTTTACCCCATGATAAGAATCCCTGGGCAACTGAACATTCACCATGAAAAATGGTCATGTAACTGAAAGAAAGATTCTTACTTCTGTCTCTCCTTTCTACTGCTGTAGCATTTGAACATATATTCAATTCAAAAATTCTATCAATTCTATCAATTCAAAAAGCAGATCACATGCTGGAAAAGTTGAGAAAAACAATGAAAACTTTTACCAGGAAAAAGGACACACTGAAGTAGCAGGAAGAATCAATTTATTGAATAATTGCGCTTATGGTTCCCAGTTTCAGCCACCCACTCAAGTTACTTGTATATGTGTATGTCTACAGATGTGAGTATGTCTCTAGGCATATGCAGAAATTATGTGTTGTATTCTGCTTTCCCCATGGAAGATTTTAACATCCTACCAAGATGCCCTTTTGGCATTCCATTTTCATTTTTTTCTATAAAACCTTCCCCACTCTCCTGAAAACATAGTTTGCCTGTCTTTCCAGAGCTGTTACAAAGCTGAAAGGCTCATAATATTAGCTGAGACAGCCAGACAGGGTCATGACCCCTGGTGCTCTCACTCATGGAAACACCATGTGCTGCTCAAGATCTTTCCTGTCCTTCCTGTGTGTCTGCTCTCATGTCACTCTTGGGTAGGCTATTCCCATCCTCTTCCCTTTTCTTTCCCAGTGATTCATCAGCTGTTTCTGTTTCCTCTGTCACTGTTGCCCAAAAGAAAAAAATAGCACTTCTTACTGCAGCAGGATTATTCAGATGGGTTCTGCTGGGACATGCACCACACCTCTCTGCTCTGCAAGACAGCTGAAAGTAAAAGTGGGGAAGACTTAACCCTTCTGGAAATTTTATGTCTTGGAGAGAAGCACCTCTGAGAAAATTTCCCTAAAGTGACCACATACTTGATGTGTCCTTAAGTTTAGTGAGGCTGTTCCCGTTTCCTGAGTATATATGCCTCCCCTTCAGGAACCGTTTCTCTTCTCTTCACCTTCTTCTCTTCACCTTCCCCAAATGTATTAGCAGGACTCTTGCGCCATAGCCCGCTTCCAAAAATGAACTGTCAGAAAGTAGAATTATTTGTATTAACTCTTCAGCAGATTTTCTGCCTGACATTTTCTACCCTGTCCAAAAGGAAGATTACAGGGCTAGAACTGATAATATGTTTTTACTTTTTTTTTTTTTTTTTTTAATTTTTATAATGAATTGCCAATCAGGATTACAGAAAAAAATAACAATTGCAAAATCCTACCACTCACATATATCTTTTATCACATTTTCACTGACTTACTCACCTGGAACATACTGAGTTTTACCTTGTACTAGTAGCCTTCTTGGTCGTTATCAATTTCATTCAATTTACAATGGAAAATTATGTTATTTGATTCTTGTTTGTAATTTAAGCAAATTGAAAACTAGTTATTCTTAAGGAGGAACATTTTTCATTTGAGAAAGGAAGAACCAATGGATTTTGCCTTAAAATGTCAGATCCTTGCTTTTTTTAAGACAGATGTGTCCTATTAACTAGGAAGACAACAATAGCAAATCTGAAGGTCAGGCAGTCTAAACATATTTTTCCATGCTATTTGGGGAAATACCTGATGAAATAGAGATGAAGGAAACCAGTTCAAATTTTAGGTGCATTTTAAAAATGTGTCCCTTTTAACATATAAGTTTTTTCCATGTTCCAAATAGCTAGCTTACATTTTAATCTTCTTTAAACTAGTTGTTCTAACCCTTTTTAAAGATTAGTTAAAATAGTATCAATAGTTTCAAGTTTAGCCTAAATTTATATGAAACAACTTCTGTGCCCAGTACATTCCAGGCTGGTGGTTTGTTGTTTTGGATTTTTTTTTAATTAACAAAGTTGCAGCAGCCATTTTTGACTGCTGAAGAAGTCTCTGCCACACTGAGTTCATTTGTGTCATTCAAATCTTTGCTTTTTAAATATCCTCTTATAAATTTATTATGGCAATGCATTCATATCTTTAATCTTAATCTGAAACTTCAATAACAAGCAGGAGATTGAATAAATGAATAGAAAGGAATCCAGATAAAAATTAATACTGTTCGGTCATTGACCACCTAAACTATTAGGGATACTGATAGGATAGTATTTTAACTTTGTCCTCTTTGCTTTCTCCACCTCACTTCACTCTTCCATCTTCAGCTTGTTACCAAACCTTCTGATTAAGCACAGGAACATAATACCATACACAACATGCCCTGGACATCTCTAAAAAGCTGGAGAAGCAGTGACACCAGCTAAGAAGCACTGTCCCTCAACCCAGAAGAAAGGATCTTTTCTTTCATTAATTAATTACCAAGTGGTCCTCACAGAAAAACATTCTTATTGTCTAAATAATTTTGAAAAACAGTGTCTTTTAACCCTGGCTCTCCACCTGTCCACGATTTAGTTATATTATGTGACCAACTGCTTTTTCATGCTCATGCAAAATCTGTTTGCAGACCTCTCCACCAAGCCTCCCTAAAACAACCAGTTCAGAAGTACTTTCACCCCGTAGATAAGAATCTGAATTTTGTTGGAATTTTTTAACTTGTAGGTATGACTGTTTTCTCTTTCCCTCAGTTAAGGGAGAAGAAAACAAGTCTTTTTTCAGATTTCTTATTTATTGAGTATCCAGGTAACAAACTGCTTAAAATCAAGCAAACAAAACTTGATAATTGGCCCCCATCCTCAACTGAGCTGCAGAAGGATGTAACCATAGCAACATGTAATTTAAAGAAGACCATTTCATGTACTTTTCAGAATTTAAGTTTGTCAAAGTCTATCTATCCCTAAATAGAATTATCACTCTAGAAGCAGTTTGGTCTTCATTTTAAATGATGGTTAAATTTGGGGGCAGAAATAGTCTTGACAACATGTTCTGGGTGGAGGGAAGTATTGAAGGTGATATGGATGTACACACAAAAAGTAAAACAAAACAAAAAAACCCCCAAAGTTCCTCTCCAACAAGGAACGAACCAGAACAGACACTGCAAAGCAAAAGATGGTAATTAAGGAAGAATTAACCCCAGCAGGTTGTCAAAAGGTTACCTGCAAGTGAGTCCTCGTAAGCCTGGAACAGCCCTAAGGTCCAGCGTTACTTTCCTTGCTGAAGGTAATTCTTATTGTAAATTTATGCATTTATATCAATAAAGAAATACATCTCTGGAAAGAAATTTAAGGCAAGAGACCACAAAACAACAGACCCATTGTAGTAGTTTCACTCTGGCCAAACACCAGGCACCCATGAAAGCCGTTCACTCACCCTTTCTTGCTCTCATCTGGGCAGAGGAAAGGGGAAAAAGTTAATGAAGGGTTCATGAGTTGAAGTGACAACTGGGAGAAAACACTCTAAGGGGGTAAAAAAGGTTCAAATGTAACAGTATAAAGTAAATTTATTGTTAACAATCAGAGGAGGATAATGAAAAGCAAAACAAGCCTTTAAAACTTTTTCCCCTAGCCCCTCCCTTCTTCCCACCAATAGCACAGGTGGACACAGCATGGGGGTTTTGGTCAGTTCGTCACTTGAGATCTTCTGTTTGCTCAGGGAGAGGAGTCCTCCTCTGCTATGCTGTGGGGTCCTTCCTGTAGAAGAGAGTTCCACATGAACTTCTCCAGCATGGCTCTAATTTCATGAGCAGCAGTCCTGCCAAAACTGATACAATGTGAGTCTTTGCCGTGGGCAAACTGTCTTCCCAAAACTGCTGCTTTGTGGGTCACTCATCCACGGCTTGCATTCCTCTAAAGATAGGCTGCTTTATTTTGGAAGCAAGGGCCCTCTCTCTGTCTATCCCTAGAAGCAGAGGCTCTCTCTCTATTTGGTTTTCCCACTAGATTACAGCTTTCTACAGCATCCACCCATTCCGGCATGAGCACTTTTCACACGGGCTGCAAGTGGATCTCTGCATCCCCCGTGTACTTCATGGGCTGCAGAGGGACAGCTGCTCCACCATCATCTTCACCACAGCTTGCAGAAGAGTCTTGGCTCCACCCCTTGGAACACTTCTTCCCCCTCCTTCTCCACTGACCTTGGTGCCACTATGTTGTTCTCCCTAATGTCCTTACTTCCTTCTCTTCTCATATTAGAAGAAAAACTGCTGCATGTAGGTACCATTGCCAACAAGTTCTATCAATTCAAATATTCTTGCAGGATCCTGCAGCACCAAGAAATTGATCTCATCTAGGATCTGTGTTGGTGAATCAATTGCCATGTTTCCACTGCCAGCCAGGCGGCCCCAAGGCCACTGCAAGGTCAGTGGTGGCTGCTGCGGCACTGGCGCTATTTAATGCCTCTCTTCAAGCTGGGTGCTGGGAAGGGGAAGCTGCTGCCACCCCTGCCCTTCTGCCCATGGCACAGCTGGATAGGTGTGGCCAGGCAGGCAAGGCTTGCTGCAGGCTGTGCCGAGATGGCAGTGGCCACAGTGGTGCACCACGGGCTGTGCTGGGATGGCCTTGGCCATGGCACCTCTCCACCCATGGAAAAAAATGTGCCTGCACTGTGTTGATTTTTTTCTTAAATATGTCATCACATTACCAACCTCTCTAACTGGGCCAGCAGCATGTCCATCTTCAGAGCCATCAGAGATTGGCACTGTTGGAGTTGTAGGAAGCTTCTAGCAGCTTCTCACAGAAGCTACTTCTGTGGCCCTCCACCACTACCAAAAAAACCAGGTGGTGCCAAATCAACACAGCTACATTGGTAACATGGTAACTTCCTTTTTTATTTTGGGGACTCAGGATCTAATGAAACTTAGTCAATTTAATACTTTTTCCCATTACATAATGTTTTCTTAGGTTTTTTTAATCTGCGCAATCCAGCCATCCTTATATACTTACAGCTAATACCTCTGTGACATTACTGTGTTCATATAACCCTGCATATAATTTTGCTTCCTCCTAGCATTTCACTAATTAAATTTTTATTTTGTAATGTAATTAAGAGTTGGTCTTGAAATCCATTCTGTTAATGTTGGTTTTTTGTTTTCATTTTGAAGGAGAAACTACAAACATAACAGATTTTAGCTCTCTTTGCATAAGGCAAGTTGCATTGTTTAACCAGAGCCTGATTAATCAAATAAACTGACATGAGAATAAGTAGTTGCTCTGAAGAGCATAGGTAATGCACAAGACAATGCTCAGAAATTTCTTGACATGGAAATCTAAGGGAGGAATATGTATTCAGATTTTGAAAGAATTAGATTTGAATCAGAATAAAAATAGTCTGAGTCAGAATGAAATATATTCCTGAATTCTCATATTCTCTTAGCCCCTGCACCTCATGAACAGGGGAACATTAATAGAGGCAGCTTTATTATTGACTAGAGTATGTGTCATGGAAAACTACAGTCCAGAGTGTACAAAGCCATAAAACTTAATGTACACAGAAACACTTTCTTCTCACTGTGCAGTAGTCAGAGCTAGTGCTTTTCACTCATAGTATGCACTATGCTTCCCCTAGTTAGAACAGTCCGTGCAATGTCTCCTTTTCTTTATATTTTTTCTTTCTCTTCTTTTTTGCAACATATACTGTAGGTGTCCTGCACATCTTTCTTTAAAACGGCAGTTTAAAAACAAAAAGAAATTAATGGAAGGACAATTACAATATTTAAAGGTGACCTACAGTCAAATCTGAGTTTTACATAGCTAAGATCAGATTTTAGGCCTGCAGGAATAGGTATGCTTGTTATCAGTTCTCTAACTTCAAGGGGAAACCAAAAATAGACCATCCAGTTAGATTATAATTACTGTGCTCCTACCAATCTTACTGCCCTCACTATTACTGCTACTGCTACTAAGTTTTTTTCAAAGACTAAGTAGGATTTTATTAATCAGCAAATAAATATTTCTTGCTATTTAATTTTATCCTCAGAGAATTTTGCATCTTGCACACTTTGATAGAAATGTAAGCTCATTAACAGAATATTTTTTAACTAGACCATTATGACTTAATTTTGAATCAAAGCTCATTAAAACAATTATAATCAAATGTTTCATTTTCTTTTTCCCTTGTGAGGAACAGCTGAAAAGGTTATGTTTGTTTTTCTTTATCTGAATCTCTAGGGCTATATAAACAGACTATATGGACCTGGTTTGGCTTTTTTTTTTTTTTTCCATTTAAGGGTTTGCTCAGCAGAGTATGCATGGATGCTGCTACTGGGATCCAAGAAGAGTTGTAGCATGAGTTGCCACCCAAGCCACACTCAAATCAGAGATAGTTTTCAGCTTTGTGCCCAACTATGCTGCTTCACTACCAAAGGTCCATTCAAAGGTCCACTACCAAAGGGGCCATCTCTTGATGCTTCATCATTTGAAAATGAGCACATCTGGGATGGGTTTGCTTTTCCTTGCCTTGCAGGAACCTACACACTGTGAGCAGGAGGAAAGGGTAAGATGGAACTGGTGAGAAGAACTGCCCCAGTCCTATCTTAGATTAAGTGGTTGATCATTCAAGACAGGAACGACCAATTAAGAGAAAATGTATGCTTAAAACCCAGTAAATCAATGTACAATAAATTCAGAAGTAATACACCTTCCTCTAACAAAGCATTACCTTCATATGGGAGATGGTAATTTTTTTTTTCTTTTGAAATAGCTAACCAATATACATCATCTGCAAACTAGAAGATCAGCACTTAGCTATAGTCCAGAACCACTTCACATTAAACATTGAAATTTTTTTCAGTAATGACTAAAACCAGAAAATTGAAGAGGGGATACTACTTAAAGCTCCAAGTTTATTCAGATTTCCCTGTTTCTGTTGAAAAGAACAATTCTTGCTATTCTAATATCTTATAATTTCTGTACCAGCTCAGTGTAACTATAGTTTCCATGCAACAAAAAAAAGGTAATACGAGGCAGGTAATGTGCAAAGCTCTAAAACGACAAGAAATAAGTAATACAGATATAAAAGGATTTTTTTTTAAGAAAAAGCCAACTCTAATGTACAGATTTTTACTGCTACTTGACCTAGAATTCTAAGTCTAATTTTATATATGGCCATATCTTAAAGTAAATAATACTTGAGCACTTTCTAGAAACAAACTTCTTTATAAAAAGATGTATTTCTGGCAACCATATTATCCAGTGGTTAGGGTGATCTCTTGGACTTACATCTTAAAGCCAGCAGTTTCTGAAGTGAAAGGAAAGAGACTGTTACCCATCTCTTCTACCTCAGCACAAGACTAAGAGGCAACAATCTCAAGGTTTTTTCAACACCATGAAGGCCTGAGTTGTTCAGCCTGCTCTCCCAGACCTAATCGTCCTTTTCTTTTTTCCAATTTATGGATCATTTCCTAGGTTGTGAGGTTTTTCATGACACTCAGCAATAAATACGAATGACTTTCACAAAATCTTCTGGATTAGTATTTTAGACAATTATTTAATTCAAGTATAGATATGCATATCCACGATTCCCTGTTTTAACTTAACTTTTAAATGCTGTCTAACAACATTGCTAGCTCAAGCAGGAAGATCACTGTCATTTTTATTTTTTCCTTATGTCTTTTTCTTCTTTTTCTTAATTATTTTTTCTTTTTTTCTGTCCATTCTTTTTTTTTCTTTTTTTCTCATTCCTCCTTTCTCATCCAGGCTCTAAAAAGATCAAAAAATTTCCAAACCACAGATAAAGAATTGATTTGCACATGAATGTGCAAGGAAATCTCCTTGCACAGTAATGGACATGGGAGCTCTGCTCTTTCTGGAGTGCAACAGACCTGTCTGTTTTTCTATGGAGAGATTTTCCATTGATGAGAGGTGTGAGCCAGGTGGGCAAGCAATGGTATTTTAAAGGATGGCACATAAGAATAAGATAATGTGTCATGTCTAAGAGTCCAGCTAATTCTTTAAAATAAACCAGAATAATAGTAAAATTAATAGAGTGGATTGTTGTAGTTATTGTTCATTTCTAAGGCTGCTTCTAAATGCCGACCTCTAAACCAATGGACATTAGATTTATTTCAGTTTTATATCAGTTTAACTTTCAGGGTAGAGCTGTCAACTGTGTCATCAATCATCCCTAGTCAGTTGTCAGGGGTGAGGTACAGAAGAATGGGAGGGCAAAGTACAGAAAGAAGCAAAGCCAGAAATATCTTGCAGTTTCCAGATTTTACTTTGGCCCTTCCTAATTAAATAGATTTTTATCCCAAGAGACAAGATATGGACATTGCATTGTGTCATAGATTATGTGAGGTTTTTTTAACTCTGTTATTCAGGAAGGCCAAGCATGACCCTTGTGTCAAATCTGTTCTGCACCTGGGGTATTTTGCAGTAGTCCAAAGAAGAACTGCTTCTCTCAGGACAGTACTACTTTGTCCATACTCTGCCAGCTCCCAGTCCATGTCTGTAGTCCTTGCACCCAACTCACCAGCGGCCAAGTATATTCAATACCCTCTTGCCTACATAAAGATGATATTTTCCCCATCACAGTGATGTTTTCCAGGAGGATCCAATTTTTCTTTGAGCAAGAGTATTTATTTTAAAATTGTTGTTGTTGTGGTTGGTTTTGTTGTTGTCGTTGTTAACTACTTGTTTTAAGTACAGCAGCAGACTAAAACCAGTGACCTACTCATGAATGCTGAGATCATTTAAATGCAGGCAGTATGGCCAAACCCAGGCATTCCAAAGTCATGAATCAGGCCTCATAAATCATGAGATAGCCTCAAAATATTTATTTAAAAAAACAAAAATTGGGTGCTGGTTGCTCTCCACCATCTTCTGGCTTTGTCATCGTTTAAGGTACACATTAGGTCACATTTTCAAATTCTGTTCTAACATGAGTAGTGAGTACTTTTTTTTTTTAAGGAAAACTGATGTTAAAATACTAAATGATGTGCAGAACTTTAGTGCAGAACATCAAATATGACCTCTCTTATGATAATATCTCAAGAGCTAGAAACAGAAGAATAGTGTATATACATTGCAATAGCCTTTCCAATCATTTTTATAAGACAAACATTTTATGTCCTAGCTGTGCTTTAATTAAAACCAGCTACTTTCTTTTGTTTGTAATAGCTGAAACAATTCAGCACTTAAAAAGAAAGGAAAAAAATAGAAGAAGCTATCTGGATGGGTTTCTAATAGTGGGTGTAAATCCAGTCATAATCAAGATTTATTTGTACATATAATTTCAGTGGGAAAATACAGCCTCCAAAATGTGCATTCAGTTAAGTACCATAGAAAACCTTTCTAATATTTCTGTTAGACCTGTCTATGTACTTTGTAAGTCAAACATAACAATATCATAATAAAAATAATTTCTATTTATAATGAAAAGCTGAGTCCAGTGTCAATCACTGGGGGTCTGTATTTCTGTTGGTACTTGTAAATGCCTAAAGGCAAAAGCAACTTTATTATTACAGATTAAATCACAGTAAAATATTAATTTATGAACCCTCTTTGGACTTCAAAAGTTGGGCAGCATTTTTTGCCTCTTAACTGAATTCCTGAATAATGCATTAGAAGACCAAAATTTCAGAGGAATTTGTTTGAGATTTCTTCTTTTGCTTCACTGCAGTTCTCAATGAGCAATGCATCATCCAAACACATTATAGAAATTAGAGTCTGCATTCCATTATGCATTCAGACATTTATAGCAGAATGATAAACCTGTCTGTACCTCAGGGAGTTGGCATTATAAATCAAGGCTTCCTTTAAAAAGATTATATTCTTATTTGAAATTATTTGGATTCTGAATCCTCTTTCTATATCACGTTATAGTATATATCAGAAAAAGAAAGGAGAATGGAATTAAAGCGGAGGAAAAGTGAGGTTTTATTAGAGGCAAAGTGTGTTACTACTTTATTTTGATTTTCTGAAAGGAAACTGAGATTCTGAAGGTTTAAGGTTGAATGCTTTGCTATTATGGAACTTATAAAAAAAAGAAAAACAAAAAACCAAACAAACAAAAAAATCAAACCAAAACAAACAACCAAAACAAAGCAAAAAAACCACAATACCCTCTCATCTCTTAATCTATTTTTGAAACTCATCTGCTTCTTCAGTACCAGAAAACCTCTGAAGTCTTTCATGGATTTATCATCACTGAATTCCTCTGAGGGAGGAAAATGCTGTTATCACTATTTTAGATATCAGATGTTAAAGCACAGCCCTTCAGGTCTTGCAGGTGAGCTCTGACACAGCCAGGGATTGATCCAGTGTCTCCCAGCCCAAAGGTCACACAGAAGATGGAGAAATTAGAAATGCAGTCACAGAATCACAGAATCTTCTGAGTTGGAAGGAATCCACAAAGATCATTGAGTTCCACTCTGAATGGTCCACAGGAAAGCATCCCTTTTCATCAAGCAGGACACTGTGGGTCAGGACACACTCTCATTAGCTATAGGAAGGGATTTAGATGGGACATTTTGTGGTGTGAATGTCCTCAAGGCACAACAGCACAGTGCTCTAAGTGCCATGTCATCTGTCCCACAGGTAAGATGCTTCTATTGAGCTCAGAATTTCACTGCCTTAGTAAATGCAGTGAGAAATCGGTCTGCTAATGTGTGAGGAGCAGAAATTGGAGTTGGACATTCACCTATGATCATCCCCATGTCTTCTTCCACCACACATCAAATATATGCCTCTCAAGATTCAATGGGATCTTTCTGAGATGTCTGTATTGCAAATTATGATCAATATAACAATGATGGTTACACAAAACCAGGTGAATAGATGTACAACCAGGTCTTACTTTTCTTGAAAAAGAAAGGCTTTTCTCTGTGATGTCAAGCGAGCATAACATCCTCTAAAAAATTTGGTATACCTTAAATTAAGAAACCAGTATACATGGTGGGGCTCATTAGAATGAGATTTTGAATAAGAAATATTAAAATTAAAAGAAATTAGGGAATATAAAAAATTGGATGGAGAATGTGAAATCATCTATGGTTTTCTGCTTATGTGTTGTAGTACTTGACTTATGTCATTTATGTCTGTAAATTCAATAACTGACTGTTCCTCAGCAGACACTCCTTTCTCGTGACAATCTGCCACAAAATACTTTGTTAATTGTACCCTCAGTATATTCAATAGCTGGAAGGGAACTTCAGGATGCAGATGAATCAAAGTACTAAATTTAGAGGCCAGTGAATCTCAAAAGTCACCTCCCATAGATGTTAACACTGTGAACTGCAATTTTTTTTTAATTTTATTATTTAAAATTCTGCAACAAAATTTCAGACCTCAAAAAAAAAACCCACAAGCTAAACTGATGAAATCTTGTTCTTGTAGGTGAAATCACTTAGACCAGTAAATGGCCTGAGATCCTATTAATACTGTAGAGTTAGGTGTTTGTGTTCTTTAAGTTATAACACAAGTGATACCCACAGTGATTTCAGTATCTATATGTTATCTTCTTTAAAGCCACAATGACTTATCATCTATGTATTAACTGTATTTTATTAACTGAATGAAACAGAGTTCTCTAGGGCTGAAATGCCTCCTGAGAGCTACAGTTTACATCCACCTTGAAGTAATTGAAAGGCTTTATGGTTCTGCAAACCACCAAAGGACACCACTATACGTGGTCATATAACACTGGAGCCTCACCTGAAAAAAATAAATTTTTTCACATGTGTGTAAATAAAACAATCCTTCCTATTTTTTTTCTTTTTTTCCGAAGAAATAAAGTATTTTTCCATATTTTTGCTCAATTAAAAGATTTCACATCTCTGTTTTTCTATCTGGAATCAAAGGTTTCATGCGCCACCCTTAATCTTCTTAAAACCTGAAACACTTTTTTATTGAATGACACATTGATATTCCATGTTAAGTGTAAGCTATTTTCCTCTCTACCATTAAAAACCTACTCAAAACCAGAGTCAGATAAGTTAATTTGAGCAAGAAAATTTATCCTACATTGTTCACTTAATCTGGTATTTAGAATCAGGAAGCTATGGAAATAAAATCTGCAAGAGGAATCCAATTTGACAATCAGTAGTCATTACTCTTTCCTAGTTTGTTGCAATTAGAGATGTAGCACAATGTCCATAAGGACTCAGGAACATTTAGAGTATTGATTCCCTTCTGTGCTTGTTTCTTATTTTATTTTTACACTGTGAAATACTCCCGAGAGATATGCACAAACTCTGAGGTGGCCAGACAGAGATGCTGTACCAGCACTACAGAACAAAATAATTCAGTGTATGTATCTTAAAACCATAACCATTAATCTTTTGATGCAGTGCATCTCTGAGTGTAGACTTATGAAGCCTATAATAAAACACAGATGTGCAACAACGATTGGAGTCAAGTCCTGTCTTTTCTCAGCCATTTGAGTTACAACAGCAGAGTAAGAGCATGGGAATGAGCACAGGGAAAAGTCTAAGGATGCAAATGATCAAATCTAAGACATTTGTTCTCTAAGACATTAAATCCCTTTAAGGGCTAATTTTTAGTTTTGCAGGTTGACTACAAAACCACCTATTCTACAGTGATGCTCTACTTTAGTTTATTGACATTTTCCACTGTCAAACTGTCAGTTTACTCTTAAAAATCTTCAAAAATTGAATCATCTGAATGAAACTCTTCTAAACCTTATGTTGGAATTTGGGAATATTTCAGAATATTTCAGAAGGTTTCATTAGCCATATCTGAGATTGGGCTAATGAAAAAAATGGCTTTTAAAAAAATTTTCTAACAAAGAAGTCACCACAGCATTTTCTCTGAACAGTTTGAATTTGTCAGCTCCTAGGGAATGTAATTGAAATTTGACAAAGGTTGGCATTCGAATCACATGTATGACTTTGACATTTCTGGGAAATTGTACCCAAATTTATATAAAATCACAAGCCTATTTTACAGCTCAAGGGACCAGAAAGGAAACATAAAGAAATTCTGTGAAAGCTCTTTGTACTGCTACATAAAACCAAAGGCACTAAAACAACAGGAAACAGCATATCTGCCTGAGCATCTTTTTTTAATATGTGTTTATGTGGGATTATTAGTTACAGCTTTTTATACCTCTTTTTCATGGAGCGGTGATGAGATCCACACAAGAAAATGTTAAGAAATAAATTACAGTGGTTTTAGAACAAAGTTTTAAACAAAGCAAAGGCTGACAAATGGAGGAAAGAAAACAAAATATCAGAAAACTCATAATCAGCAATGATTCCAGTCACTAAATGAGATAGTCATCTTTGAAAAAACTAGGATGTGAGCATAAAATTTTAAAGTAAATAATAAAGCTTGGGCATTTTTTATGTTATTTTCTCATCTTCAAGTGCCTAACTTTGTGATCTTATTAATGTAATCTTGGTGACAATTGTATTTACTCATAGTGAGAGATGATAAGAAAAGCTGGATTTCTGGGAAAATTTTATCAGACAAGGTTCAGACAGCCATACCTACAATCTGTTCCTCTCGTGCTCCTCAACAGGATATGCTAAGATAAGTGCATGTGTGCGCATATTTGTGTGTATGCATATCTCATAGATAGGTAATACAAGAAAGACGTGGTTCATGTGTGAGAGAAAAATTCCATTGAACTATAACAGTCCCAGATGTTTGGTTTTTTCAGTACAGTGTATATGCAGAGAGTAGCTTCCCCTTAAATAGCTTGCAAACTTCCTAGACTGTTCACTGTACTCATCAATCCAGAGTCACCAGAAAACAGCCAAAGCAATAATATATATGTATATATATAAAACCAGCCTTGGATGTTTGTATATTTTTAGCAAACATAGTTATTTTGTACCCAACTGTGCCCCTATGCTATTTTTCATATTGGTTTTGTTCCTTAAAGATCAAAAAAGCACAGGAATAAACTCTATATTGCAAAGAAAGGAAATGAGGAAGGAGAGCTTTGATAGTTTAAAAACCTCTCTGGCACCTCTCCAAAACACAAAATACAATTGTAGAGATATTCTTGAATATTACATTATGTACCTTGTGCAGGACCAGAATATCTGCACTGTTTGGCTTATGTTACTCGAACTTCCAAATAGTGAAATTCTCTTAGTATTGGCTTCCACAGCCTCATTATCTTTTGTACCAGCCTCAAAGAAGCAATTTAACTTTCAATATGGCTACTGTAATAATTTAATTTAAAAGGCCTTTTGTATCCTGTCTGAATGTGAATATGTTTTTCTTCTAGTCTCCTTTCCTTGACAATAATTAAAACTGTGTCACAGACTGTTGAGAACCTTTTCTCAATGAGAGAATATTACTGATTTCCCCATTTATTCTGTGGGATCTTAAAGCACAGGAAAGTATCTCATACAGGAGAAAAAAATATATATAGCTGGAAAGTGATTGAGAGGTGTAAAGTTAATATCAGTGAGAACTTTTCATTTGAGCACAAATGGCAAGAGTGAGAAAGTTGCTCTATGTGCCCAAAACTCGGGAGACCTGTCGAGGGTGTTGTGTTCATGGTAGGGTGAAGTTATATGGGTTCAAGAGTTCAATAGGGATCAACTCAAACACAATAGACTGCAGAATAGCTGGTTGTTGGACAAAAGCATGCCAGGGAAAGATGTAAGAAAGTTATGCATGGGAAGAGGTCACCTTTACATAGCAACCCACAAAGATAAACTCAGATTTATGAGCAAGGAATTTCCATAGTGTTTGCTTCTACTGCATGCCGAGAAGGTTTTTAGACTAAGAAATAACTTCTTTCTTAATTCATGTAGAGGTTTTTGTCGGTTGAGTTGGGTTGGGTTTCCTTGTAGTGGAAACTACATCTAAAGTCTTGAAATCTTACCATGTGAACCAAAATCCCCAACATTATTATATTTGAGTTCTGAAATCTCATAAGAGATGTATAGCTTAAATCTGTAACGCTCAAATCCAGTCTCTTGTATTCTCCAAGTCTTATCATTTATGCAGATAGAACCAGCCAAAGTGAATCCTTATGCAGCAAAAATGCAATTACTTTTCTGTGTGCTGCACCTGAAGAAAAGCTTCTTGATATGGGCAGGAAAAGTACTTTTACTTCCTATTCAACTTCATTAGGCTGTAAATAAAGCATATGGGCATGTGCTAGTGTGCTTCTGCAGAAAATATAAATGCTGTGCATATTCTATTGCATATGTAGATCTAGATTTTTTACTAAATGAAGTGTCAGAAGAAATGTGTGGGTTAAAGGCTCCTGTTGACAGCAGAAGGATCTGAAGGCACTCACATGCAAAGGTAAGGTCAGGACCACAGTCACATCATAGGAGAAGTTCTGACACCGAAAATGGATTTATTTATGTTCACAGAAACACTGAGCAAAATATCAAAGTGCAATGCAATCACAAAGGGAGGGAGATGTATAAAATAGGCTGTGGAGTGAGCACTAGGGAAGAAAGATGCAAAGTGACGTGCTAGAAAAGCAAACATCTGGCATACGTGGAACAAAAAGTTGTCTGGATAAAGTGGAAAAATAGTGACTCAAACACTGGAGGATCAAAAGGCATTTGAAATTTGAATGAGAGTACAGTAGCTGAAATACTAAAAAGGAAATACTAAAGGAAATTTTAAAGATACATTCCATGTGGGTCAAAATAAGCACCAATAGAGCAGAGTTTTCTGGTGCTTAATTTATCTACATAGGGAAGAAAAACAAATGGAAATTTTGTTGAGATCACTCTGTTTCTAGACACTTCCATATAAAATACAGAGTCAGAGGGAGTTTTATTTCTTTAGGTATCCATCACCTTCCAAAACAGATATTGAACTAGAGAAAGGAAGGAAAAACAAAAACAAAAAAAAGACAACAAACTGATATTCAAATTCCTGTAATAGGAATTGTCTGACTTGAAATGTGGAAAATCTGGAAAACCAGAGAATGGTTTTTGTAGGTATGTAAGCCATAAAGAATGATGGATAGGTATGTGTGTATATTAATAGACATTTATAATATTTAATAATATTAATTAATTATTAATATAATTTATATGTATATTAATATACAATTATATTAATAGACATGCATAAATTTACAGTGACAGCAGAGGAGAATTTTAAATTTAAACAAAAAAAGTAAAAATACAGGGCTTTTCTGAAATACCAATGCTAGTAGTGCAGTCTTTTATCTCCTGTAGATGATTCCTGTGTAGGATAGCTCTGAAGTACTCATTATTGCTGTGAGAATTCATGCACAAATTAATCTTTTTTCATTTCTTTTTCCTAAATCTCCTCTCGAAGGAATCAGTGCTCACATTCAAAAACAAATCATCTGCAGCAAAACTGCTGCTCTCAGGGTCTACCTGAGAAAGCTGCCCTTCTCCTTGGACCAAGAAATTCCAGAGCTACAGCTACAGGACCTGCAACCCACCCTGCAGGGCTGGTCCAACCATATATTATGACCTGCCTTGAAGGTGAGGTAAGGGAAGTTCTTTTTAAAAGACCCCTTGGGGTAGATTAGGGTGAGATGACACTGAATGACCAGTGTTTACATGTACATATATGTAAGGTTTATTTTAGAACAATTTGTTTGTGATGGAAAGCAGATATGTAACCATTCTGGTTATTTTTATTGTCTATAGTAATATAACAGTATAAAAGTATGAAAATTAAAAGACTATATTAGGAAAAGAAAGAAAAAGAAAGAAAGAATATGAGAGGAGTAGATAGAAGAAAGGAAATATATCACCACCTGTGGATTCAGTGACAAGACTTATTTGTTGCAATTTCAGTGTCCATTTGTAGAGGTAATGGCCACAGTCTTTATCTGTCAAGAGCTGAAAAAAGCCCATGAAACACAAAGATGAATTGGCTAATGTACATTTAGGTTTAGGTGAAATGTACCTCCCCTGGGTGGGAGGAAGGAGTATTACACTGTCTATTTCAGCGCTGTGTTTCTGTTGTAACACTTGTGCAGTCCTATGGTGGCAGACATCAGGAGGAAAGTCTGGGGGGCACTTTGGGGGTATTTGATGATTTATGAGCCTTGCCAAGAGATGACAGCTGCCTCTGTCATCACCGTAGTTGAGCCAGTTATGCCCCATCATAAGGGATGAATTAACCTCCAGCCTTCTTGTGAATGTGACCTTCTCTAGGGCTGGAGGGTGAGGGGGAGAGTTTTACAACTGAGGGAGTTGTGTAAGGGAGGACATTGGCACGATAAAAATCACTGCCCCACCTCAGCAGGGCCTGCTTCTTATCAGTCTCCTCCTTTATCTGGTTCAAAATCCAGAGCCTCCCGTGCTCACCCTCTCTGTCTTACACAGATCAAAGCTTCCACCACCACGTACAAAAACCTCTCCTCTTCCATTTCTGTTTGGGGGGTGCAGACCTCGCCCCAGAAAAGCACATTCTGCCTTCTCAAATGGCCAACTCTTTGAGTCATTACCAACTAACTTGACAGTCTCTCACCCCACCCCAAAAAACATGAAGCATTAAATCAGCTAGCAAGCCATACTTATGGTTTTAAGAATAAGCAGATGGAAAGTCGAGAGTTTGGAAAGAAGGTTTCACCTTTGCTCATAGCCCTTCACCTGCCTCATTCCTCCATTTCCCATTTGCTCCCACTCTCCAGCCCCTGAATCCCACCTCTGCTCTAAAGAAAAAGAAATTGAGAGAAAAAGCACTGGAATGCCAAAAGTGAAAAAAAAAAAAGACTTATGCTAAAAGGAATCATTCTTCTTCTCAATGAGACATTTGTTTTCACAAGAAAATTCCTTCTCAGCTAAAAACGCAAAATCGTGGCCTTCTTTTCAAATAGATTCTATTTTCAGACAAAGCTTGAAAATAGAAGAACATTTTCTACAAACATTTCAATAGAGAAAATGGCCTTCTGAGCCACTGTCAGTTTCAGTGGGTTTATCTCCTAATTCCTTTTTGGGCAACACTCTCCTTGACCTTACTGATGAGTAAAGTCTCAAGATTTGGCATGAAAAGTTTCATTATGGCTCTGGTTCAAGGCACATACATAGGTTGTATTATAAATTAGCACACAAAAGCACTCCTTAATCCCCAATATCAACATTTATTGGCTGAAAAATATAATCTGTTTTAATATAATGTCACATACTGAAGTAAAGAAATACCCTTTTTCTTTCTGTCAATTAAAATAATCACCTGATGTGAATAGTAACCTTTTAGGTAATTCTTAATCTCAATGCTCAAAGCCAAATATATTTGTTTGCCTATAATAAAAAATATCCACAACTACTAGGTACAACATGCATAAAATGTTAAGAACCATTATTACATCCAGAAAGTTTCCATTAACACAACCCTTACCATATATTTGTTTTAGAGTTCCCTATGTAAGGATCATTTGTAAGGATCAATTGGTCGATTAAGACTTTTATCCCTTTGTCTTTTATTCTCTAATATGTATTTCACTTAATGCATCTCATGTTCCAAAGATGTCTTACAATAAAAATCTTAAGAGTTTCAGACATTTTAGCAGGCAATGACTTATTCATGTATGTATGTATATTAACAACTAAGGATAATAATACTAACCTAATCAAGCCCCAGTTTGTGGTTAAATAATCATCACTTTTGCTTCAGCAAGATCCTGTCTTTTATATTTTTTAACATGGATAAATACATACATAAAATAAAGCATACTAAATGGCAGAAAAGATTTTCTTTGGTTATATTTTCTCCTTGTTTCCCTAAGTGAATTTTCAAAAAAAGGAAACTCCATTCATAGCCTACCTGGACTTGAGAATAAAGAAGCATGCATGCTATTATTGTCTCAAGTCTGTTTTCCCTGAACAGCACTTTGTTCCAGATGTTAGATGGAATCATGGGTTTTAAGAAGTGGCTGATGACTGTGAACTTGTTTCAGAAGGAGAAAAGAAAAATCCCTGAAATCTACTTTGACTGGGAAAATTTTAGGTAGCATCCTACTTCCGTAGCAGAAAGGACTTGAACTGAAACATCACAAGAATATTGAAATTTCCCTTCCTCAGGGATGAGGCCCACTTGGACATTTTCAAATCCCTGCTGGTTCGCTCGCTGGTGGAGGGAGGTTTCCCACTGACCACTGCTGGGCCCACTGCTGAGTACTGAACAAAGGGAAGCAGGAGAATCTGCAACATGAGTAATGCTCTTACTTGTGAGTGAAAAATAATCTGCAAAATAGCTGAGTTGGACGGTATCATAGACAACTTGCGAGTTTGCCTGGCAGCTGAGTTGTATCATGGAGATGGTTTTTCAGGGTGCTAAACCTAATTAGTATATTTTACCTGGAAGATCAAAGGAGGATCAATGCCCTACTTCAAAAGTCTTTCAGGGAATTTTCAGTTTACTCACACACTTGCATCACTGTGCTGCTTTCTCAACATGATGGAAAACCCCTTCAGTCACCAGATTCAGAGTTTACAATAGCCTTCAAAGCCTTTAGCAGATCAGATCTGAAGACAGGTTTATAGGAAAACACCTCAAAAATAAAAAATTTTCCTACAGAAGGAAGTGCTGCATTCCACACATTAAAAAAAAAAAAAGCAATTTACTTCTTCTTTGCAATGATTAGAGGACAGAACACGGAGAGGAGAGATATTCTCAAAGGAAAGCATTATTTCATCATATAGATAATCACCTTTGTTTAATGCAATTTAGAAATTCCTGATATTGGACAGATAAATTAGGAAGATAAATTGCTGGTGACAGAGACAGGATCAGAGAGATTCTAAGGACTGCAGAATGTATATTTTACCTCCACAAACACATATTTTAATGTGTTTTATTTCTGTACAAAATTAGGCAAGGTTACCTTTGCCTAGAAGAGATAATTATCTTTTATAGAAGAGTGCATAAATTCTGAGGGAAATGCAATATCTTTTGACATAGCTTTAGACCACCCACACAGCAAGCTAGGGGAATCAATAATCTTAAGCCAAAATATGTTTAAATCACTAAAAAAAGCTTTTGCCCTTCTCCATGTCTTGTTTTGTCTAATAAAAAACCTGAGCTGGTTGTGAACAATTTAGAATTTTTGAGCCCATTCTTCTGGGCTATAAGAAGCTGGATATGATATAGTAATCATTTTTCCAAATATAAAACTAATTCTCAGTAAAAATATACAGTTCAGTATATTCTGAAAACTGGCCTCCAATTTAGAAGGCAAAAATTGCCGTCTATTTTTAGGGCTGTATAACTTTTACTACCTGATATCAAGTAAAAATCCACTTTGATGTAAAGGATTAATGAAAGAAAAGGATGCAAGTGTTTAATGCTTCTTATTAGAAACTGTCTTTTTTCTTTACCAAAAATTGAGAATTACTGTGCACCTTATCCTCATCATACTTACCACAGATTTTAGAGATTACTGCTGCAAGAAAAATCTCACAGCAGTGCACAGGATGTAAGTTATGGTTAAGAGGTTAAAAGGGCATGTTCTGTGTAAGGTAACTACCATCCACCCCCATTCATGTGCCCAAGAAAGGCATATAGAAACTTGGGAGTTGAATTCAAGGCCAGTTTCTCTCAGATAAGAATGTGTCTCGACCAAAACCCCTGATGGCACCGGGAAGAGTTTACCCTGAATTCAAATGAGACTTTGATTGTTTTCCTAGACAGTAAGGAGACAGCATTAACAAACTTTTTTTTTGTGAATAATACAATCATAAAGTATGGAAAAATCCTCTAGGATTCTCAAGTCCAACCATTAACCCAACACTGCCAGGTTCACCAGTTAATCATGTCCCTAAGCACTAGGTCTACACATTTTTTGACCACCTTCATTAATGAGGCAACTCTACCCGAGGTAGCCTGTTCCAGTGCTTGACCACCCTTTCAATGAAGAAATTTTCTTAATAATCTGAAGATGGTTCATGCTGATTCTTGGAGCTACCCTATGTCAGACCAGAACTGGATTTTGTGGGCCCCTTCAAACTCAGGATATTTTCTGATTCTATGGCTTTTTCAAAAATGGGCACAAAATCTGGTTGACAAATATTTGCGCTTATCCAAAAAGCTCAGAATATAACCTCCTCTAGTTAGAGTCAGAATCAGATGTAATATGTTTATCTGTTGGAAGTTCCAATTGCTTCAACCGAAACCACCAGGGAAAAAGCAGTCAACAACTTCATGCATATCCAGATTGCAAACCCTGCAGTTTTATTTCTCTACATTCATTGTTTCATCCTTATTCCTCTTCAGGGCAGGAAGCTCCTAGGGTTAAGGAAAGCAGTGATCTCCTTCCTTGACCCTGCTTTCTCCTCTTGTAAGCAGTAACAGTAACAAAAATATTTCCGAGGTAAAGTTCCAATCCTGTATCAAAAGTTATTCTGGAAAATGTTTCTGCTTGCCCAACCTGTGACTTTGCTTGAGGTAAAAGAGAGTCCTGTGCTCTCTGCACTTTCTCCAGTAACAGTGCTTTGATTCAGTGAGCGACCAGCTTGAGTTGAAAACAGTGATTAAGCTTGGCTTAAGTTGTGAGAATCATATAAAAATTCTTTAAATTCAGTCCAAACAGTAGAATAAAAACATACCTTTTCCTTTAATAAAAAAATTATAAGCTTTTTAAATAGAACTTAAAACAAGTGGTCTGAATTAAATTTTAGTTGTGAGCTCAGGTACTGCTGTTTTTCCTTGTAAATCCTGGGAGCTGCAAGCTATTTGGCTAAAAAAACAGTGAAAACTTGAATAAACCAGATTCTCTAACTCATATTTTTGCACAAGAAAAAAAAATAGTTGTGTGAAGTCAGGTAAAACATTGAAACCCGGTAAAACGCAGTAGCAAAGAGAGGTATGGGGAGAAACAGTTCTTTATATTTCTCTTCAAGTTATTTAGCACAAATGAGAGCACACTCATATATAAGGTAAAGAAATTGCATGCTAAAGCACAATGTTCATATGAGATATATTTAATTCATTTTCCCATGACTCTTGTAGTGATGAAAGCGAAAGCATCAGGACACATCCCAAACACTATCAGCATTGTGCAGAAGTGGGGTATCTAAAGCTAATCTGGGTTCAAACACTTGGTCACGTGCTGGGATTTCCTTGTCTCTTCCTCAGCTGCACAGAAGAAAGCCCAGGCTACCTTTCCCCAGGTACCCATGACTGAAATGAAAGGAAATTGCTTCATTTGTTTTATTATTTATATAAATAAATACAATGTGCCTTACACCTGAAGCCTGGATTCATGGTATTCACAGCAATTTTGCCAAGTTGCAAGAAACCAACATTTTGATAGAAGAGTTGCTTTCTAGCATTTTTTCAATTACATTGACATTGTTCTGGCTCTAACAGTAGGTGTTGAAACTCTTTCCATTCACCAAGAAAACCTATCTCATCTTAGTTCACTTCTGTGAGCTAAAGACGTCTTATTGCTGTTGAGACACATATTTTCTGCAGAGACGCACACAAATCTGCATAACTTTACAGTTTTAGATCTGGAGAACTCAGCATTTCACTGGGGCTACTCGTGTGTATGCGATAATAAGTTCAAATGCTTTGCTCTCTGAGGCTCCTAGGTTTACTCTTCTTTTTAGGTATACACATGTATTCTTCCTCTGCAGAGTAAGGTTATACCACTGCTAAGGCTGTTATGTTACATGTAAAACACTGGCAGCAGAAAGACATAAAAAAGCCTGTTTTCTGTAAATTGCATTAATTGTGTAGCTGCAGGGGAGCTTAAAGGGATGGCGGGCTTTGAAGGCATGTGCTGCCTTGTCGGTGCATGCCCATGCCTCTGGCATGGGGATGCATCATATGAAGAAACCAAATGAGGATCTCCTTCTCATAAAAATGTGTTCATGCACAGTTGGCCATGCATGGAATCACAGAATCACAAACTCATAGAGTGGTTGGGTTGGAAGGGACCTTAAAGACCATCTAGTTGCAATACTCCTGCAGTGGGCAAGGGACTCCAGCATAAATATTGGCCCCAACAGCAGTACAGTAAAGTGTTGACATTTATGCCACAGACATGGGCATGTTTGCTGGGACTATCAGGAGAAAAATCTTCCTCTGCTTCAATTTGCACTTTTGGTTACCAAAATATATCACTATGTGCCCATAAATCTGCATCAAAAGGAATGCATGAGAGACTAAAAGCTACTTTGAAGTCTGATCAAGTCTCAGGAAAAGGGTCTCTTTAAGTTCAAGCTACAAGAAATTTTGCTCATAAGAACTTTGCTAAAACAGAGAAATCTTAATTCTCTCTCATCCAAAATAATGAATTTGCCTGTGAAGTAATATCTAATGGCACAGCTTCTGGTGTTTAAATCATCCCACCTCATTTCAGAATTTAAGGGTCTGCATCCCGAAGGAAAGAAGTCCCTGGGTACCAGCAATTGACCTACACAACCACAGCTCCTCAAAATTTAACAATGACAAATTTGTGTTGTTTCAATCAAACATCCATTCTTCTTTCCCCGCTCCAAGACATAAGAACCTGGAAACTGTCATAAATACATATCACCATTTCCCAAATTTTACCTGCTGCTTTTAAAAAAAGAGCATTTTGTTTGTGCATGTTCTCATGAGTTCACAGTGATTTAAAACATTTCACCAGTATATTGCAGTTTTTACCTATCATTTTACATTTTGAAGTGGGACAGTGCAGTGCTGGAAATAATGAGGGTTTAAGGCAGAGATCTGTTTAAAAAAGATTTGAATATGGTAAAATCAATCTAAAATCTATACTAGGCAGGGAAGTGGCAGGGGATAACATGAGTAAAGGGAATAAAAAAGCTCTGAAGAGCCCATACCAGTTGCTAATACTTAATCTCTTTAAATAATGAATTAGCTGCTCATATCTAGTCGCTGCAAAGAGAAAGCACTTTCTTTGTGAAGTGAAGGAAAGCTTGAATAGCCATGAATTATTCAGTATAAAGTGTGCCAGTTAAAATGCCTTGATATTGGAAGTCAAGTGTAAGATTATCTTTTGTCTGTCAGAAAGCATCTCTCCCATGTTACTGAGACTTGAGGGGGGGTGGAAAAAAGGGCCAACCAGGGCACAGACATGTCAAGAAAAATAAGGGAGGCATTGTAGTAACATGCAGAAGCATTTCCACTTCTGTATGAGCTCCAATCCTATGCAGGAAATCTTCTGCTAGAGTTTTTTTCTGCTTACTGTTTCTCTTCTCCTTTACCTTCATTACTGCTCCATTGTCTGTGACTATGAGAAGCACTCATAATGCAGCAACAATACTCCAAGGCTCCTTCCAGCAGAGACAGTATCAGTTATTGATCTGTCAGCCTTTGCTGACATGGAGAAATATATTTCTGTACTCAAGTTTCTAACCTTTTTATTGTATCACAATGCTTAGTTCAGAAGAATACAGGAAAGCCTTGCACAGAAAATTACTGCTTCTCAGGAAATTTTAGGTCATCTAGCCTTGAGGTATGACATGGGATTTCCAAAATGTCAGGTGCGCTATATTTTGAAGTAGAGGGAGAAGCAGGGGGGAAAGAGACATGATGTTTCATTTTAAAACTGTCCGCATTGTTGATGGTACCGCCACGTATGTCAAATACTCCTTTTATTTTTTTCTACCTGTGTTTTTAATAGGTTACACGTATTTTTCTTTTTTCTTTTTCTTTTTCTTTTTCTTTTTCTTTTTCTTTTTCTTTTTCTTTTTCTTTTTCTTTTTCTTTTTCTTTTTCTTTTTCTTTTTCTTTTTCTTTTTCTTTTTCTTTTTCTTTTTCTTTTTTTCTTTTTCTTTTCTTTTTCTTTTCCTTTTTCTTTTTCTTTTCCTTTTTCTTTTCCTTTTTTTTCTTTTTCTCTCCTCTGTAGTTTTAGTTTTCTGTGATTCAGTTCAAAATTATTGCGATTGAGTTCAAAGTATCACAACATTCTCAAGCTGCAGAGAAAAACAGGTTGGTGTTTTGGAACCAATTTTTTTTCAGTCCCACTTTCCCATTTTTCCCCCTCAAATTCCTGCAGTAATCTCCACCTCACCAATGCCTTCATCGTGTCTTTTTATTTCATGGGTATGTGATTTGTATTTGGTGGCTTTTCAGATTCAGCAGTACAACATTGGCAGCTAACCCACAGATGTAGCATCCAAAAGTCAGTAAATTTGACAATCTTTATGGGCTATGTACAGCTTACCATTTAAAATAACCAATTTAAGCATCTTACTCTTCCCTTCATTGATTACACTGGCAGGGAGGAGCTAGCAGCTCTGACCAGAGGTTAGTCTGTGTGTATCATCAGGATTCTGAACTGGGATGCTACCCTATGACACTAACACTGAGCCTCTGTAAGCCATGTGAGTACAGTCCAGTGTAAGACTGAACAATAAGCAAGATTACTTAATCACTTCTAGAATATTTTAACTACCATAATTCTCTGCGATCCACTTTATACTGATTTTGGCAAGAATTTATGCACGCCTGACACTTCTGGGAATTACAGCCTTGGACTTTGAGATGAAACTAGAGAACACAAGGAGTATCTTTTTTCTCTGGATCACTGATAGTGCTCTGTGGAGTCCTCTGTGAAGGACCATACTGAGTCTGAGACTGAGAATTATCACTTTCCTACCTATTAACTGATAAAAGGGAAAAAAAGCTGTAACAACACTGAAAAGTAAGGCCAGCTGTAAAAAATCTCATTAAAGAATTATACTTCGAGTTAACTTACTTAAAGATAAAAGAGATTGAAGAGTTACTGCATACTTTTTGGAAACACCTACAAACTCTTCCTTATCTGTATTAAGGTAAAACTGGTAGTGCTATTGATCAGTCCATGTTTGGATAAATTTCCCACGACATAAAAGTAACTTACCTTTTTGTCTAAACAGAACAATCCATCTGAGATCTGTTATGTTTATTTTCATGTTTCTGTTGAATCTCAAAGAACCAGAGATTTTCTAGCCAGACCAAGCCCAGGACAGAGAAAAAATTCATTGTTGTCTGTTTCACCTGTGCTGACTATGGATTAAGAAAGAAGCTGCAATTTTAAGTATTTATTATTTCTCTTTTCTCAGACACCTTTCTGCATGTTGGGTGATACTCAATTTTACTTTTAACAGATACTAACCAAATATGCAGTGGCAGATCAGCTCTCTTTTCTTCAGCCTCAAATGTGATCTGATTCAGAATAAAATCTGAATTACATCACAGAATAAAAAGAAGAGAAAGAAATCAATTGGGGTTTAGAACTTTCCCTCTGGACAAAGACAGCTGTGTGATTTTATGGTTAGAAGGAAAGTATTTTGAGTTAGAATTTTCTCGTAATGCAGCACTGATATAAAATTAATAAAAAGAATCTAGTATTAGGAAGATGAATCAGAATTGAGAAAAAAATCACTAATTTAGTAGGGTTTGTTTGTTTTGAAAGGAGATGATCGTATGATGTCTTTTAAGATATGTCTTGCAATGTCCTCATTCAACAGATTAAGAATATACAACATGTTGCATGACAAAAAAATGCAGTCTTTAGAGTCATATAAGATTGATGTTTAGTAACAAATGAAAACCATTTGCTACTCTCCCCAGAGAAATTTTGGAATGAAAGATTAATTATCCGTATTATTGTGGAAGCTTGATCCAGAAAAACTCTCTTTTGTTCCAGAAATTAATTTAAATGTATTGAAATGATTTCTCAGAATTTATATGGCGCCTTTCCTCATTAAAATCTGTGGATATACATTTGACATTAAAAGAGCACAGATTTTAGCAAGGAAAGTTAGAGGCTTGTTGCCTTTTAAACATCACAGACCATATTATGATCTCCGTTGCATGAAACTAATTCTTGAAATGAATATAAGTCCCACATATATGCTGTTTTCATAATCAGAACCAATTATTCTTCTGCTTGCACAATTCAGTCAGGGTAAAGGAGAAGACTTAGGAAACTGAACATCACAAGGCAGTACCGTTCTTTAGTTCTCAGAATGTGCAACACACTAAATCTGATTGTTCTCACTTGTGGCTTTAACAGAATTTTATTAGATCTTCCATATTTTTACAGTGAGAAGATCTCCCATACTTTTGCAGTGAGAACAACCTCCATGTTCTGCAACTCTGTATAATTCACCACTATTTGAGTTTTTTTGAACTATTCACATTTTTCATGCATCTTGCTGAGTAACAGATTTTCCTTAACTAGCTGAAGTGAATGTGCCTTTGTGACTTTAAAGCTACCAAAGTAGAGAATAGACCCATAACCAGTTTATTCCACTACAATGATGTCTGGGACTTGAGTATGGTTTGTTTTGGGGTGGGGCACATCTGAAATTTTACCCCAGAGTGCCTCCAGCCTGCGTTATGTGTCTTGCTTCTAAGAGGCTTGTGGTCTATTTGAACTATGTGGCTTCTTGTTTAGGTTTTGAGGTTATTATGCGTGGGGTTTTGTGTGTTTTTTACAAACTAACAGCAGCTCCTAACTATTTACACACTATGCAATATGTATGTCAGACTGACCTTGTTCTTTAAGAAGTATTCCAGATGTCCCATGCTCAAAAATACCCACACTAATTCTACAATCACCACTATTAGAGTTTATGTTGTAATCAGGTGTCACAATGTCTTTTTAAATTTTTGTATTGTTTTGGAATGAGGTCTAGAAGAGAGAGAAAAAAGCACTTTAACTGGGCCACTAGCATATTTGTAGAAAACATTCAGGAAAAAACCTCAAACAATTTTTAAAGTACTAGAGCCCTTTGACATCTTTGACCTCTGTAGTACCTACAAAAAAAGCCAGATATAAATTTAAGATGCCGTATGGACACTTCAGAATCCTATTTCACAGTGGATATTTGAAACAAATTTTTTTTCTAGGCGGGGCCAAAGGTTAGATTCTTATTTTTTCCTTGATACTTTTTCTTGGCTGCCAAAACTTAAATAATTGCACATCCACATATTGGCAGTCAGGATTTGTTAAGGTCCGTGTATTAGCCAGACTTTTCCTTTGTAGTGTCATCTGAATAACTGACCAATCTCTATTGACTCCTGAGATGTAAATTCACATTTAGAATGAATCTTTTGACAAAAAACTTTATTCTGGGAGTTTGAATCCACAAACAGATTTAATGGGAAAATATGTAATTACGTTGGAGGAATACATTACAGGACAAAAGTGTTCTGTTGCCCTCTTTGAAAACAGCACTTTTTAACTGGATTTTCATAATACCTTCTGGACTGAAAAATCTCAAAAATTAGATGATAGGTTTGAGTACATCTTGTGCTGGCATGGAAACACAATATCTGTTGTTTAAGAAAAGGTTCCACTGATCATTTAAAATGAATGCCTGTCACAGCTAAAAGGGTGTTAGCCTTACTTGTTAGCTTTAATCTGCAGTCCATACGCAAATAAAAAGAACTTATCTGTAAATCCTATTCACTTGTAGTAAAATTCCAGCCTTGCTAACATGGAAGATATTAATGCTGCTTTTTCTATGTCTATAAATGTAAAATGCCCCAGTATAAATCTAGTATGCTGTAAGTATAACAGGTTGAATTTCTTACCCCATTCAACAACAGTAGTGATATACGAAAAAAAAAAAAAAACAGATGGAAAAATGACCTGCACTGAGAAAATTATCCTTCAGATTCAGACATAGCAGAAAAACATTGCACAAAAAGTATTGACTCTTTTCTTTCAGTGGAGCTTTATTCATCATTTTGAGGGGAACACATTATGAAATTATTAACATAGCTGAAAACTATTGTTCTTTCTACCTTCCTTATTTCCCTTCTTTCTTTCCTTTCTTTCTTCCTTTCTTTCTTGTCTTTCTTCCCACCCCCCCCCACCTTTCTCTCCCTCTCTCTTTCTTCTCTTTCAGTCTTTAAAAAAGCAACCTATTAAACCAGTATATCAAGGAGGAGACAATAAACAGGCTCATTCCAAATAGTAAATAATTATTTTGTCCAACCAGCTGCTGGCAGGTATAAAATCTGAGACAGCTGGTTAGCCAGCCCCTTAGGCCTAACTGCTCTAAAAATCACTTCTTTTCCTTTCCTCTCTTTTTTTTTCTTTTTTTTTTTTTTTTTTCTTTTCACAGCACATATCCAGATACAGAATCTCTGAGCTAATTATCAGGGCTGGGATTCTCAACTTAATCATCACTACCAATTCCCTGGAGAACAGTGGCATCTAAGAGCTAACCCCTGCCATGCTGAATCACAGTCACACAGATGAAGAACCAAAGCCCACTGAGATTTTCAAAGGAGGAGTCCTGTACACAAATTTAATATAATTCTGTACTTTACAATTGAAGTGTAAACGAGTAGCTGATAAAATGCTATTTAAAGATAAAGCATTAATGTTATAGATTATTAGTTTAACAAGGCATCAGGGAAGAGAGAGTCCATCTGCCTGCATTGTCTAAAAGCAGTTCTACAGTGCACTATCTGTAAGAATTAACTCATTCTATGTTCATCATTAATGGAAAAAAGGTGGAAAGAGACACAATCTACTAATTTGCTGTAACTTTGCGCCAAGTATTAAATTAAGAGAAGAGAAAGGTAGACTGCAGAATCATTTCTCTCCATCATCCTCATTAAATTTCATTTCAGCAGGGAATTGTGTCACTGGTGCTTTAGTTATCTGCTGTGAATTCAACCCAATATTCAGCTTGAGTACTCTTTCTATGTAACTGCCTGTATTTGTAGGTACACAGGATGACATGCAGTTACATGATGCCAGTAAGTGCCAGGCTTAATTGTTTCGTAATCATTCCATGAAATCATTTATTTTGCGTGAATAAACACAGATGCTTGTAGTCTCTGCTGGTGTAAATCGTAATCATTCCACTGATACCAGTGGAGGTGTGCTAATTTACACCAGATGGAGATTTGGTCCGATTATTTAAGGACCTGAGGTATTTGGCAAAGGCTCAACAGGCACGACTGAATTGTGAAGTTTCCTCTGAGGGCATTTCAGCAGTAAATTACATTTTATACAGAAATTTCAGCTATCTGGATGTAAAATCTTCCTGGAATAACTGCAGCAAATTAGTTGGTCTGCCAGATGAATGATGTTTGCTACAGCACTTGCAGATGTTCAGTCCTGTGTTAGATTCCTTTGATGCAAATGCCTGTAACAAAGATACATTTATCACACTTACAGCTGTCTAAACTTTAAATAACATTGCTCAGATGCAAAAAACTTTCAGAATTTCAAACTATGCTGTTATATGTTATTAAGGTTTGGGTATCACTAGCAACATTGGCAGCTTACAAGATGATAGTTCATAGTGAACTGTTCGTAGTGAACTGTTTGCTGTGTTATTTAAGGCTACAGTTTCAGGAGTTTTTAAAATATGTCAGAATTTATGGTTAAGTTTTTTAAGCATAAATGTCTTTTTAGCATGCATCATAGAACAGAGATTAAGAAAATGTCCTAAATGAACAGGCAAAGTTAAAATCAATCATTTAAGAAACTTAGCCTAGATATTTTTGCTCCATTTTACAGTAGATACAATTTAATAGCCTTGGAGCACCTTGCATATTGCTTGATTCATAACTTTAGCAGTACAGTACAGTACAGTACAGTAAGATGGAAGATGCTCTTTTTCACAAAACTGTAGTGGAAGGTATGAACCTCATGCCAAAAAACCATAGTGCAATTCAATGAGATTTCAGTGTCAGTGGAGAAGTCATATGTACATTGGCACAATTTTATACATCTATACAGAGGAACATAAAATAGATTAAACTTGAATGATTAAAGAACATGAAAGAGAAAAAGAAGCTCAATACTTCCACAAACACCTTTATTCTCATTTTCTTTCATTTTCTCTGCCTAAAAGTAAAGCAATGTTTTATCATTTGTTTTATTTTGGAAAACCCTCCAGAATGTGGTCAATCTCCCTAAGTATCATAATAACTGCAAGAGATTCTGCTCTATAACCTCAAAAAGAGCTGTTTCTCTGAACATTATTAAGACATAGTTGTTGAGTCACAAACCCATCCTCACCTGTTGCTAGAGGAAATTCTATAACCAGGTGAGTATGGCAGCAGTCAGATTAAACTATAGGAATATTTGATTAGATTTTTAACTTCTTCCAAAAGGAAAAAACCAGTTTTGTTCCATTATTTCAGTAATCAGTGCAGTGTGATATGATGGTCAGAAGGACCAGCCTGTATAGATTATGCATTTTTTTCTGGTCTGTTTCTAGCTCTCTTTAGCCCCATGGCTCCATAATATAAGTAGAGACGTATTTTATTTAGGTTCATTCCACCTGCTGGAGAAGGATCTGATCCCTACTTGTGTTTTCCTGAAAAGCAATAGAGGAGATATTATTTCAGGAGGTGTTATTTTCATCCCCTTTTCCTTCCTGAGCACATACAAACAGTTTAGACTTTCTAAATTGCTTCTAAATTATCCTTAGATGGGGAAGAAGCTGACTTGGCAAGTTTTACTGTTGCATGAATTATAGCAGATGGGCAACCAGCAACCACCTTTAAAGAACCATCTCCTGTTGATTATTCTGGTCAAACCAGAGAAACTTGTAATGGGAGACAACTTCTTTAACCATATACACCATATTTTAAAATGTTTATATGTATTTATATTAATTCATAGATCTCAGGAGGTTCTGAAGAGCTCTTTGTCAAATGTTTCTGAAATTCTGCCAGTGAAGTCATTCTTATCTTGAGTGATTAAATATCTTTACAAAAAATCCAGTCCCTCATCTCCACCAGTGGAAAGTGCCAAAGGTGAATGCTTTATCTGTTTGGATCCTCATCCTGTTGTCCCTGTTCACAAACCTGCATTATGGATGTTTCATGGTGATCTTGGTGATGTTACTTGCACAATTGCATACATATGTATTACAGTGCATGGACTGTCATTGCCCCCATTATTTTATGCAAATTAAATTCCAAGGTTGGTGATGAAAAGGTCTCCTCAAGGGATCAGCATGAGCTTGGAAGCAGGCTTATCCATTTAAAAATATCTTCCAGATATTTTACGATTTTAAGATTAAACATTTTCATGGAATTTTTAACCAAAATAAGATGAACACTCAGAATTTGACATCAGATATTCATGTGATGAAGACTGAACCTCTCCATTGTGAATTCACATATCTTTTATCTGTTTCTAAAAACCAACTACAGTTTTTAGTAGCCTTCTGCTTGAGGAACAAACTGTTTCATTCTGAATAGAACCACTGGTAGCTCCAATGGCCAAATTCCACAGATGGGCAAGGACTAATATGGAACTGGAGAAGAGTCTGGAGCACAGGTACTACAAGGAGCTGCTGAAGAAGTTGGGGGTGTTCAGCCTGGAGAAAAAGAAGTTCACAGGAAACCTTCTCACTCTTTACAACTACCTAAAAAGAGGCTCTAGCCAGGTGGGAGTCGATCTCTGCTCCCAGTTTGCAAGTGATAGAACAAAGAGAAACAATCTCAAGTTGAGCCAGGGGAGGTTTAGTTTGGATATTAGGAAAAATTTCCTCACCAAAAGTCCTGGCATGGGCTGCTCAGGGCAATGGTGGAGGCACCATCCCCAGAAAGTCTTCAAAACTATGTTTAGGTGTAGGGCTTAAGGACATGATCCAGTGGTGGGCTTGAAAGTGCTGGGTTAATGTTTGGACTTAATGGTGTTAGAGGTCTTTTCCAATCTAAATTATTCTATGATTCTGTGACTTTGCTAAGGAGTGTTTCACAAACAGTTTTGTGGGTGCAAATCCATGGCTAACTCCTCATTACAAGCAGCTCTGACCTGCTTGTAAAGCCATTTAAACTCAGTCTGAAAAGGAGCGCCTAGCTCTGATCTCTTGTCCTGCTTCCTGCTGAATTTTCTTTAAGCAAGCTGGTGATGACTGTCACATACAGTGTGTAACAAGGGCAAGGCAACATGTTTGAGATCACTTTGAGCTTTGGCACAGAGCTGGGTGTCAGGCCAAGCTCTCCTCTGATGTGTCTCCAAACAGCAGCCAAGTGTACCAGAGGGTTTAGCTGGGACAGGAGAGCAGATTCAGGACAGAGTAGAAGTAGACATGTGCTGGAGGGCCTTGAACTGTGGAAAAGTGAGAAACATTGAGAGCAAGGATTAGAAAATTTATTATGGGACCCTGTGGGCAGATAAAGGGTCTGTGAGGCCTCATGGAACTTCAGCTGGTTTAGAGAATCTCTTAAACATCTGCATATCCACCTAAAACATGCTTCTGCTAATATCACCATCCCCATTTTTTCTTCCCTTGTCTAGCTACAAAATGTTATTCTTGTAGACATAATTATGTAATTGTTATTTTAGTCCTCCTAAAGCCTTTTGCTGCTCATTTAGCAAGTTGCCAGTGAGGCTAATGACATCATGAAAATTGCTCTGAAAGGAGTCGCCTGTACATTGTGATGTATCATAGCTATATGTGAACGCAAAGATGCTACACACAAAATGCAAATGAGCAGGGAATGAGATTCAGTTGTTCAGCAGAGGTTCAGATCTTTATGGAGAAGCCTCTGTACCTACCAAGCAAAAAAACAGGCTTATGTTTCAACTCTCCAGCTGCTGCTGAGTAGGGACTTCAACCTGTCATGGAGCACTAATTGAACAGGATGCTGCTGGAAGGAAATTTGTGTCAGTCCCAGTCCCCCAGTGAAAAGCCATAAAGCAGATTCATGGAGGAGCAACAAGCAATGAACTGCTTGGGTAAAAAGTGTGCCTCAAATGCAAAAAAAAAAAAAGTCAGGAGGGTGAGCAGCAACAGGAGAGCTCTCCAGTGGCTGAGGAAAGTAAAAGATGGTTAAAATGCCCCAAAGATTAAAGTGGCCTCTGCAAGGGAAGTGTCAGAAAGGCTCTGAAGGGAATAAACAGTTGTCATGGGAGACAGTAACTCATTATAACAAAACTTTACTTCACTTTACATCTTTAATGCAAACCAGCACCCCCACCATCATTTCCCTGGCTTAAGCACCTCAAGACAGTCAGAAAATTAATAGGAAAATTACAGAAGATGGACGGGGAGCAGGCACTGCATCCCTGTCCCATCTACCTCTACAGCAAGCAGGAGTGCAGAAAGGACAGGAACACAGGCACTTCAGGCAACAATTTTGGAAGGATTTCTGTGCACCTAAAGTACCTTTATGTTTTGTGGTATTTTAAGTTATTGTCATTATCTAGTTTCTTCCAAACTAGAACCAGCGCTTGAAGCACTGAGGTCTCCCCGATAGCTGGCATGACACACCTGAAAGGACTTTGAGTTCCAAAGACTTTTTGATTAGCCTAGAAAATCTCACATATATAGCTGATAATCACAGCTGTTCTGAAACGACAGCAGTAATTTGAAGAAGTAAATCAAGGGAACCTGCAATCTTTAATCAGCTTGCTCTAAAAACGTCATTCCACAAACAAAGACTGAAAAACTTTTTCATAGTGCTCATGTCCATTTCTCTATCTGGTCATATAGGACAGTCAGTTTCATTCTGACCTGCAATGCAGGAGCCACAAGAGTACATAGAAATTTTGAGGCAAGTGCATTTCAACAACATCTCAGAAGTTGCTGTGGACAGCTTAGATATGAGTTTTCTGCTTCAGGACTGAAAAGACTTTGATCACCTTCCCAATTTTCTGCAACTATTAATATTTGCATTTCATATTTTTTGAATAGATTATAAATTAGCTCCTAGGTCACCAGCACCTAGGACTGGCATCAAGAAGCCTGTCTAGATCAATGTTACAAAAAAATGTTTTCTTGCCATTTATTTGGTGAAACAAATTGCATGTGGTCAGATGAGTTGTTCAGATACATAAAATTTACAAGCTGAGAATTTTTAGCATTAGCCCCAAATCTCTCTTTATTTGCAGAAAAGATGATACTCTTGTGAATTTTTTCTCAGTATTATGATGCCTACTGAGAGAGTCTGATGTTCCTTAAACAGACCAACAGTGTAATTCAGACAGTTTATTAATACTAACCATTCCTACATTAACAAATCTTCTCTTAGAGAGATAATAGGAATCTGAAAATCACTTTCACTAAGGAAAGAGATTTTGTATTTTTCATATCGTTTTTGTTCCTTAAAACTTCAAAGAGTTCCAAAATCAGGTAGGTTCCTGATATCATCTTTATTGCAGAGATTTTAGGGAGAAGCCCAAGGAAATAATTTCTGTTTCAGTAATGTGGAAAAGTTCTTTGCTCTGAATCCCATTTTTTTTAGGGATAGCCCTGTTAACAACCCTATCTACATCTTACAGAAGAAGAAAATTACCACAAGCCTAGTTGAAAGGGGATGGATACAAAGGAAAACTTGAAGGGGAAATATGGAAACCTATTTTTCAAAGCTGTTGCATTTTCTGAGCTAGCATCTATTTGAATATGACTGTTGTGAAGAATACACTGATATGATTTAAAACTAAAAGACCAGCAAAATAATAGCGGTTTTCATTATTTCTCCTTTGGGAATTTCTGGCTTCGTTAGTAGATTCTGGCTTCATTGTTAGCAGACAAATGTTGAATAATAAACAAGGCATTTCTTCCTAAATTAAATGAAGGTTTTGAATTATGCAGCTATAATGCTCACTCCTCTGCTAAGAACAAAGGGTTAAATATCATCTCTCTGTGAGGGAAGAGGGCTTGAATTTCAGAAGGCAAGGTCTTACAGCAGATCCTGACTCAGATGTGTTTTTATTGATTCAGCCATATCATTCACTTGGAGAGCTTTACATCATGGCCTTGGCAGACTCCTAGGCTTTCCCAGTGCAAGTTGCTGTTCTTCCTTTAGCTTACCAAAAATAGCCATGCATAGATTTAGTGTACTTGGCTTGCTGGCGTTTACAGGCATGAAGGTGTCATCAGAATGGCTCTGGGGAGTCAGAGACTGTTACAGTTGGAGACAAATAGGGAAAATACAGAATTTCTTTGCAGGCAGAGACATCCACTCCGGAGTCTGGTACTTTGCAGACTCTAAGCATCCAACCAATTGCACTGGCCCCATCATCCACATGTGTGCTCTCAGCTCAGACCCAGCCTTTCTGGATGATTGTGGTTATTTCTAAGTGGCTAATTGTTCCCCTTCATATAACTCTTGTGGTACACTCATCATCAGAGCAGACTTTCTTCAGAGTGAGGAGCAAAATTCTGGCTTTAAAATGTTGAGCAAAAAAATCCCTCATTTGCTACATGAAGGGATGAGCCTCACAACAACATCTCCATATAAATCTGCTGATCTTTTTTCAGGCCCTTTTCCTACAGCCAGGAGGACAGAACCTCAGCTGCTGTCACAGCTGTCACACATTATAGCTCCTGGGCAAATGGAGATTCCTTTTGCTTCTTGTACTGTGATATGAAGTGACTGACACACCCCAGTGCAGAGGATTCTTGGTATGCAGCATGGAAATTTTTGAAAGGAGACCAGCAAGACACCTAAACCACGACAATCTTAATGCTCAGCTGCCAATGCAGGCATCCCTGTCATGCTTCTCATCTGGGGGGCACAGAAAACACCAGCATTAGCATCTTGGCCACCACAGGGCTTCCTAAAGCAGTGTATCTAAAAGACAGTATTCCTGCCAGCATCCAGGCTTGCAAGGTAGTCTGCAATTTTAGAAGAAACATACAGCTGTTCCTTGACTGTAGAAGGCAGTTGGCAATAGTGATGAGCTCTCAACAAGGTTTTCCTAAGACAGTTTACCTAAAACAAACCACAGCACAAGTTACAGCAAGTGATTAGCAGATATTTTTGCTTGAGCTCGCTACCAGCTAGCTTTGTTAACTTCCTAACACAACTTCATGCTCTGCCTCCAAGCTCAGGGTGGGTGCAGCAATCATCTCCAATAAAAAGAAAGGACCTAACAATCTGATAGCTTTTAGACCATTTTTTATTCGGGAAAATTATCTGAATATCATCTCAAGGTTCAGAAGACTGGTAAATGGAATTACTACAAAATGTCACAAGAGGTCATAGCTCTCTTTGCTGTGCTTCTTGTGTCATTGGTCATAACAACCCAACCTCTATGGCAAAAATCTGGAGAGGAAGACCAAACCACCATGGCCAAATGGTGTGTCAGTATAGTGTACCTGCTTTTCATCCTTCTCCCCCCATCAGGAAAGAACAGTGACAAGCATTAGCCTAAAACTTAGCTTGAATCTCAGCTGGAGCATGAGTCCTGCTGTGATGGCAGTAGGGAGAGTGTCTTGGTCAGAGTTCACCTGAGGAATGCAAAGATGTTGAGCAGATTTTTCCCTGGGAAATGGTTTACTTTTGGTTATAGGAAAGGAAGTTGAGTGTGTTGTATAGCACGGAAGCTGAGTGCCCCATTTACTGACTGGAGTTTTCTTGAAATTTTGTTATCTAGAAACAATCATGTTCACATAATTTCATCCCAGGTTATTTCCCTTTTTGTTTTTTTTTTTTTTCTTAATTTACAGAAGACCTCACAGATGGTGTGAGGAGGTTTATACTGTACATTAGCCAGTATATACTGTACATTCTTCACAGCAAGGGTGACTAGACATTGGAATGGAATGGACTACTCAGGGAGGCAGTGAAATCTCTATTGATGGAAGTGTTTAAGAAAAGATGGGCATGGCACTTATGGCTATGGTCTGTTTGACACTGTGTTGATTGGTCATAGGTTGGACTTGATCACAGAGTTCTTTTCCAACCTAATTTATTCCGTGATTCACTTTCCAAGTGGAACAAAACACAGATATCCTCCTGTAATACCATTTATCTCTATGCCCCTCCTGCTGCACACTCTTCTTCTAACAGCACAGTCTCTTAATTCATTATCTAATACCTTTCTTTGCTATTTTCCTTTCTTTTTACACATGTTGCTCATGACACCTGCAAAGGAGAGGAGATCTGTGAAACCTGGCAAAAAGTAGTTTATTTTTCTTAATTCAATGCACAGGATGGAAGGCTCTGTGTGTGCATTTGTGTGTACCTAGACACATGCACACATGTATCCATGTGTGCATATTTTGTTTTTAGAATATTTTTTTAAATGTACCCCTAAATGCTGACAATGCAAAACCAACAACCCCATACAACTTTGGCAAGTTATAAAGTGTGGGCACCCAGAACCAGCCTTACTTACCAAAAATAATTGCCTGGGTCTGAAGCAAGTATTTTCTCATCAGTATGCAGCACAAGGGTATAGGGCAAGGAAAATGGGGAGTATGAGGACATAAAACAAACAGTAAAATGGAAAAATGTCATCTGTGCTCTGGCCTTCCCTTCTGCTTCCCACCACCCATTCCAAACAATGCAGTTGGGATATGTGACCGGCTATGCACAGAGCAGGGGTAGCACGCATGCAGCTGAGCACATCTGGTTAGCAGTTGCCTGGTTTTGTGCTGTGAGCCAGCCAACAACATCCACATTTCTAAGCCAGCCCTCTGCCATTGTTACAGAGTGGTTTATGACTTCACTATTCCTTTGTAATAGGTTCATTCCTCTTTCCAACAGTACTGTTGTCACTCTTTCATCTTTGCCTCCCTGCAGCCTTCATCCCTACGAGCATACATAGAGTCAGACTCAGGGTGATTGAGAGGGAATGGTTTGCATAGGAGAATTTGATACAAGTACCTTGTCTGAAATGTTACACACCTTCCCCTCTTAACGTTGTTTCTGACAAAGCAAACCATATTTATTTAGGTGTGCAACAGTGATTTGCAGTCCTGGGTTTGGCATCAAAGGGGAAAACTGTGACTTCAGTACTTCCATGTACAAAACCAAATGGATGTTGATGCTATTTTTTTGCTGAAGACATGGTTATACAGGGAAGTGCTGAAAAGTAGATTAACTCACTTTGTTAGATTAGCCTTCCTCAGCCAAGAGCAGCCCATCTGTCCTTTCCCTCTTCTCTATCATCCATGCCATAAAGAAAGTGGCTAGGGACAGTGTCCTGACCAATGTTTAGTTATTTAATAGGCATGGTGGTAAGGAAAAAATCATCCCACAGTCATCACCTGTAGCTGCTCTCAATTTAATTATCTCTACTTTCCAATCCTGCTAAGAAACTGAGGCTTCAATGTGGCTGGAAGTCACTGGCTATAGCACAAGGAAGCTCAGATAAAGAGAAGAAAACAGCCAAATGGGCAGACAGGTAAGTTGGTCCATACAGAGGACAGAAAAAAAGATTGGAGAAGAAACTTTTTCTGGGCTCTGGGGGTTACACTAGACAAAGAACAGGGACACAGCCATGGAAATACAGCTGTGCACATGGAAGATGTGATAGACTGGCAAAGTCAAATTGCTTCAAAAGCAAAATTAATCCTGATTACTTGATGCAAGACATCACTCAAACCAATCAAATTGTTATTTTGGGAAATCATAAATTTGTATCCAGAGTCAGTTTGTCACTCATTAAAAACCCATAAGAATGATTAGAAAATTAACTTCATAAGTAAATCTTAACTTCTTTTTCATTTAATAGCTTAAAATATAAGATGATCTCATCTGGCTCTTACATGACCTCTGACCACATCACAGGCAATTAATTTTATTCTCATCCTTACTGATGATCTTTACATTGATCTCAGTCTAATTATTTCTGGTGTAAACATAGCTGAAGTCTCCCTGCCACCATCTTTATCTGGATAAGGAGTATTATATATACCCCAATATGGAACCTCTATATCTCACTCTTAGCTTGCTTCCTGGGTCTATTGTTACATAGACCACTTTCATCAGGCTTTTACCTTACTTGAAAAGTTGATCATGCTGGAAAATGCCCTGCTGGAGGGACTTCAGAAGTCAGTTAGGTGGATTTTCTTTGTCTACTGCATATCTGTACACTCAGCCTGGGAATCTAATTTTAAGGTGTTACCAGAAAAGACAGCATTATTAAGCTATGCAGAAGTGGACCCAGTCACTACCAAAATATCACTTAAAATATTTTTTGAATGGGGTTCTTAGGTGCATATAATTTCTTTTGACTACACAAGGACATATTTTCCCCACAAGCATATGCCTTTTTTTCTGAGTGAAATATTCCTCTCTTAGAATGAGTAAAGTTGGAATGGGTCTTTACATGGAAGAAATATAGATTATCCTGTATCTTTAAAAGGTAAATTATATTGTAGAAAAAAAAATTCTTCAGAAAACAAATTTTAAAAAATATTTTAATAGCCAAACCAAAAATTTTTAAAGGAAAACAATTTCTAAGGGAAGTTACTGTAATATGAATATAGCAGTGAATTCACTTTACCTTTAAATTTTACTTTTCCTTACTTGAAGACACAGGCATTTGAAAAGCGGTTGAAATCTGTACTTCTTAAGCCTTCTTTTCAATAGAATAAGTACAAGAAACCGACGGGATTCAAGTGTACAACAGGTTAAGAGCAGTTTTATTTAATTCATTGTCCTGCTTTGCTGAAAGGGAATGATGATCTCACCTCTGGTGCAAAAAGAGACCTTTTTGATTTGCTTTCAGCTTGCCCAAGCTTCACAGTGCAATTCTCTACTTCTTTCTCTGCATATCTAGGAAAATAATAATAAATACCACTGTGACACATTTTCAGAAAGTGACAACATGGTTTAGAAGCTGTCAGTACCTAATGAAGCATTTCAGCTCTATCTTATAAGCTGTGATTATCATGATCATTTTTAGTGATATATATATGGATTTGACATCTTCAGCCTTTTAGCCTTTTAAATAATCTGGTCAGCAAAATTGCTAGTATGTAGGTCAATTTAACCATTTCTTTCCAGATATTCTAGTGCTTTTTTAATCTTATGGTTTCTCTTATGACATGTGCTGCTGCTTTCCTGTGGGAAACAGAGCAGTGAAGACTTGGAAGATATTCAGCAAACCTTGTTACAAACTCAGGAATATCTTATTACTTACTATATTTCGTCATGGCAATGCATCATATAAGTAACACTGACAGAAAGGCTTTGACCCAAGAAGTATTGCTTATACTGCTTTCAGGTTATAAAAATATTTGTTTAATTGTAACTCACATACATCTTGAGACGACAGAAGTGATAACAAGCTGCTGCTGCTGAGCTGTTGTGGGGAGGGAGAATGGTGCAGGAGCACACACATCTGGCTTGGGCATGAAGGTACAAGCCACTACAAACCTAGATGATTACAGAGTAACTTGGGTTGGAAAGGAACACAGGCTCAAAGCTGGTCAGGTTATACAGGCACCAAGGGTGTACTCTTATACTTGCAGGGTGATGGCTTGCTCTTATTTTGCTTGGTAGACACACTATTTGGGTCTGAATGGGACCTTATGTGAGTAACCACAACACTGAGTGAAATGTTTGAATGTGTGATTCCCCTTAAGCATACAGGTGGCCTTGGTGAATTTCAGTTGCCTCCAAAACATCCTCCATTTGTACAGAGGTTTGTACTGAACTGATTGCACATGACAGCAGTCTGACACACAGCACAGGTGAACCACATCAGCAGTGTGATAATTTGCTCATAACAGAAGTCTCCAAAACACTAATTGATCCCCACCCCTTGATCACCAACAAAATATTTTTGTTAATCTCAAAGATGAACAAGCAAATGATGTGTGATTTATCTAAAGATATTGTTTTACTTAGTAAAATGGAACTAATTGCTTGAGGCTGGAGATCTGTAATGAGGCTTACTTTTGAAGCAATTTTAAAAAGTGTTTTTCAGACCAAGAATTTTTTTGTGTGTGTTTGTGATACAATTGGTTGGATTTCAGCTTGTTCTGCCATTCTGCTGTATTAAGTACAGCCTTTTCAGGAAAATAAGGGTCTGTCTATTCTTTTCCATTTTGAAATCAAAGTGTTTGCCCAAACAGCCAAGCACAAGATGTTTCACAGCTCTGAACCTGAATGCAGCAGGGTAAGGGCTGTAAATGATGACCACAAGGTAAGTACCACAGCATCTGCACATCCATGCTAGATGTTCATGCCATGCATGAAAAATCTTCCTAGACCCACACAGTGCTGATGGTAAATCTTGCACCAGGAGACATCAAATTCAAGTGAAAGTTAATGATTCCCACTTACTTGTGTCTGTGCCTCTGTGTGTGTGTTCAGAGAGATACTCAAGCACATAAAAAAATAAATGCCCGCTCCATTTTAGCACCAATTTTTAGGTAACTCAGTTTTCTACAAATGCTGGTTTGTGCTTCATTCTGTAATCCACCTACAGATAGCCAACAAGTAAAGAATCCTGGAAAACTGTCATAGCAACATTTCAGATTGCTGTTGGGAAGCCTGTGCAATATTGGTACCTTGTTTCAAAACTGACATCCAGAAAATCAAGTTTAACATCCAGGACCTGTTCAGTGCTTTTCTGAATCGGGGCCATTCACTATAACTGTCAGTTGCCCGTGCTTTTGCTGCATGGCCTATTTTTAACCCATGAAATGCATTCTCATAAAAATTGATAAAATTGCATTTTCATTATTAATTGCCTCATGAACCTTCCTAAAATAATATACACTCTCACCCTTTCACATGAAATTATATTATTTCCATTAAGCAGTGCTAACAGATAAAAGCTCTTTCCCCTTTCCTGTCTTTGTAAACAGATTTTTCCTGTAAGAAATCATAACATGAAATTAATTCTTGAAATAATGAGTAAAATCCTTTGTCAGATTTCAAGGATCTTGTTTTCATTTTCCAGTTATTGTACAAATGAAATAATCATGAATGCCCAGTGAATCACTACACTAAGTCAGAAGGACTTTTAAATGATAAACAGTTCATTGCATCACTAAATTTATGACTACCTACCAGGGTTTACGTAGAGAAGCACAATAGATCAGCTGCTCATTAAGGACTAAACACTTAGCTGAAGCAGATACAGTGAAAACATTCCCTTTTAGACAAGCTAGTGGCCCAGTTCCAAAGGTCTGTTGTCCAAAGCATCAACACCTTTTATCTTCAAGTGAAACCAATTGATGAAATCACAAGTACAGCTCTAGTGCAAAGAGGTTGCAGTATGTTGCTTAAGGTATTCATTGTACATATTGTCCACTTCAACAAAATCTTGAAAATATCCTTTTCCCTCTTTTTTATATCCCAAAACTGCTGTGACTCTATTGGAGCCCCAGACAGTGGGAAACCCTCCCTTACAGAGTAGCCAGCACAGCTTGCACAGGGATACCCTTGTGCCTGAAGCAGAAGGTTGTGGCCATAGCTCTGTTCCTCCAGACAGGCTCTCATGCATTCTCCAAGCAGAGCATTCATCTTCTCCCACTGCTGTTTGCACCCAGAAATGCCTGCCTGGAGTTTCACATCCATTCAGGATCAGCTCTCAGGACCTTGCATTCTGTCCTTGCCACATATTGCCCATAACCACACAGCTGCTTGATCTCTCTGTGCTGTTAGACATAAAAAGACCAAAGCACACAGAAGCTAAGAACTGTTATTGTATTTTTTTTATGGTTCTGCAAGAAGTTGCTCTATACTTGTGCCTATTATCAGGACTAAGTGTAAGAACTGCTATGCAGTTCTTAGAGCAATTATAATCTCTCTCTGCTTTTCTATGGAAGATTTTCTATAATCAAAGCAGAGAAATATTTTTGGTGGTTTTTTTTAAACATCTTTCTTACAGTATCAACTCCAGTCATAGAGTCATGTCTTCAGTCACTTTCCAACTTGCATTTGTAAGGAAGGCAAAGAACCACTCACTGTTTGCTCATGGTCTTTTTTACACAATGTTCAGCCTGAGAGAGCACAAATATTCATGGAGGGTCTTTGGACAAATTGAAGGGAAGCTGGCTGAAAAGGACACAAACACTAGAAAACTCATGTAGGTTTTTTCATCCCATAAATCCAGCTGCTCTCAATTTAAAATTAGTCATGTGTCCTTCTATGCTGCTGGACTCTTGCAGACAGCAACCGTACGCGGCATGTGTACCATTTCTCTTTTTTTGACCTCTTTTTCTCTCTCACATAAGCCAAAACACAGACAGACAGAAACACACACACGGGCACACATGCACACAGAGTAACAGCTTGTCAACAGCTTTAGTAAAGTTACATACAAATGATAATTAGAAACATGTGACCCTAGAAAAGCAGCAGAGAAAGTAAAAGGTCATCTTTTTTCTAAATGACCTAATTAGAAAAGCCTGGAGTGTTGGCTACAATATATTGGTTTTACACAGCTTTTTAACATAGACTTCCTGTTTTAAAACAATGCAATTTATTGGTCATAAAGGAAAAGAAAAGGGAAACGAAAACCCCTGGCATTCAATACTGGTAAAATTAGGTCCCACAACACCAGCCTCAAGAAATCACCAGCCTTTGAGATCTATCAACAGAGCACTGTATATTCGTCATCCTATAATGACCATCAAGAAGCCAGCATCAGGACAGCTGCCAACTCATGACAGGGCCAGAAGAGACACTCCAGCCTCTCTCTCTCTCTCTGGAGAGAGACACTCTTCACATGGAGGAGGCAGGCACAGGTGGCTCCACAACCCTTGCCTGTATCATCCAGCTGGAGTACTCTCACCTTGGCTGAGCCAAAGGCAATCTGCAGAGGAGGGGGAGGAACAATGGAATATGCTGGAAATGAGCTGGAGGCGTTAAGAAATGCAGAAAATATGGGAAAAGGAAGGTAGGGGTCTTTGTGCAAGAAAAGGAATGGATGAGTACTTCTTGCCCAGGGTCATCTCAAAAAGAAGACCATGCGCTACGCCCAAGGGTTTTCCCCAGCTCATATTCACCTACTTAATTCTTACTCCACACTCTTGTTTAATAATTTTCTTTGTTCTGATGAACATGCATACCATTTATCCCTGCAAAACTATTAATCCTAGCTTATTCAGTGTTTAGAGAAGCTATATTTAGTTTCAAATAAATCAAACTTCTCAGGCTTGTCAGTTTTAAACAGTTTAATTATGGCAGCTATTCCCACGCTGTAGGGCTTGTCCCCACCACAGTGGGAGTGTAGGGGGGGCTGCAAAACCAGCTCAGGACAGCAGTGAGGGGAGGACATGAGCTGGCTCCAAATATGGAAGTAGGATAACCAACATATCGTGGGTTTGGACTGTGCTAATTAAAGTGAGGGGCAGAGTTCATGAGGGAAGAAAGAGCTAGAGAAAAAATCTTGGGAAGCGCTGAGCTAAGACCATACTCAGTGTTATTAAAGGCACTCTAAGCAGGTTTCTGTGTCTTTAGCTGTAGAGAAGCCCAAGCTTTCATATGGAAGAGAGGTTTAAAGCTGTACAGCCATTGTAAAGGTGGGAGGGATGTAAAATTTGAGTTTCTACATCCCTGGGGGCTTAGAATTTCTCTGCTCATAATGGTTTCATTGGGAATCAATGGCGTTGCCCATTTCTCAGGCAGTCTCTGTGTCCCATAGGACTGAGCTGGATGAAGCAGCATGGAAAAATAATATATGCTGTGTATATAATGAGCTGCTTAACCATTTTTTCCAAGAATCCAAAAGCATGTGATCTTCATTGAAAACTGCAGATGCCAAGTTTAGAGCTTTACATTTAAACTCTGTTTGAAAGTCTGTAATAGAAAAAAAAGAAAAAGAAAAAAGAAAAAAAAGAAAGGAAGAAAGACGCATTTATTTGGCAAGAAGGCATAATATTTCCTTCATTTCATTGTTCTGAAATGAGTGTGTGGATTTTATTCAGCAGTTTATTTGTGCTGGTTTGAGAAGAATAAACATCAGATTTTTACTGTTAAAGGTAATTTTATTCTGAAAGCCACTGAAAATAGAGGTTGAAAAAGAGTAGAATCTAACAATAGTAGCAGAGTGATATTGTGTTTTAATACTGGTTTCCTCGTGGTAATACTTCTAGTGATACTGGGTATCTCACCCATAGTTAGACAAGGACATTCAGATATACTTGACACTTCCAACAAACATCTCATAATTAAACAGAGAAGCACTGGAAATATACCATATCATTTGTAATACAAGTAATGTGAACACTTAAGGTTAGAGAATGACAATTAGCATTTTCCCTGTATCACACTGAAAATGTAGAAATTATCCTCAAGAGTCCTTTTTTTTCTTTTCTCTCCATATATGCAAGAAGTCCCAAGACCTACTGAGGCAGAATCAGGCCCCTGTAAAATATTCACACCCTCATGGGGCTGTATGTTGATCTAGGGAAAATCAGGTCAGTAAGATGTTACTTGGTTTCAAAGACTGAAAGGTACTAATTTTATATGCCAGTTAATCCATCAGATCACAAGGAGACTGAGGAAATGCTTTTATCTTTAAAATGACAGGCATTAATAATGTTACTAGAATTTCCCTTATATATAACTTTAATTCTTTCAGGACTTTTAAATGTCTGTACAATGGGTAAGCTTCTGAAATATGAAAGGCAATGTCCCTTTCAGAGTTACTGCCATTGCCAGCATGGGTGTGGGAAGATGAAATATGTTCTCAGGAAAAAGAAAATGTTGGACAATAGAAAGGAGAGGTACATTATATAGGCACTGTAAAGTGAAAGACCAGCTGTGGAGTGGGGTTGCAGCCACCTTTCCCAGCCACAGGTATGAAAAACATGAGTTTTAAAACAACCATTGCTATTGACCTTGCAAACTCTCTGGGAAATTTGCAGGATGAAGTCCAGAGCAAGCAGTCTGGAAAGCCTAAGCCACAACTCCAAGTATGATCATGAAAAGAAATGTCTGACCTGTCTACTCAGAGCATCATAGCCTCTGCATCACAGCCTTTCCTCACCCTTCCTCAGACATTCTGGAAACCAATGGCTGCTTAAAAAAAAAAATAGATGAATAAAGGACTCTATTGGGATCGCAGGTCATGTTTTCATAATCTCAGGTTAATGGGATGCCAATCTCCCCTCTGCCCCAGGACAAGAAAAATGTCAGAAAAGAGCCATTTCTTTTTATGTACAGGCTATTAAAGGAAGTTCTGCATTCTGTACTTCTGATATACATTTGCTTGGACCACAACAGCTCATGACAAGAACGTGATAAGCACAATCTGCATTTGTGCTTACTCAAGCTTCTAACAATTCCCTAACAGGGTGCCAACATTCATGTCAGCTGGATGAAGCTGGAGGAAGCATGCCACAATCTGAAACAAAATTAATCATTCCCTGAAGCACTCTAAGAACATTTTTCTCCTAATGTACCTGAGAATTAGTAGGAAAAGATGTACCTCATGGGCAGAACATAATGTAGCAATGGGTTACTTGGACATCCTCGCGGGTAATGCTTACTGCCCATGTCCTGAACATTTAGCAGCCGTCATTACTCTTCTGCTCTTTTCTTCCCAGGCTAATGGAGTTCCTGGGAGCAGTTCAGTAATGGAGCTCCACAGGAAGTTAGTGTCCCTGCTTTTTTGTCTTTTAGTGTCCCCTGCTCTTTTGTCTCACCTTACTTAATCATCTCTTTACTATAAGACCTATGTTAGCTATCTCATATAGGAGCTGAATCTCTGCCAAACTATGGCAGAGCTCAGAGGGTGGGGAAGAGAGATCACAGAGACAGCAACCCATGCAACTTCTTGTTTTTGCAGTGTGAATAAGTCACTACCACCCCACACCTGCTTCTCTTTAAAAATCAATGAGAAAAAATATCCCAGTAAAATGATACAGGTGAACAACCAGATCTCTGTACTGAAGTTCATGTAATCTGAACTTCTGCTTTTTATGATACTTTTCATTAGCATCACGTTAGTACAGCACACAGAGATTTTTACAACAGCAACAGTGATTCATTGCCTTTGTTAAAGGTAATTTGAAAGTGTGCATAGTAAAGACCTGTAGAAAATCTACAGGATATTCCATTTGTTTTTTATGATTCAAGCTCACTGTAGCCTGTACAGTCACAGTTTTCCACTTCTGCTGGAAATATTACAAGCTTTTTTTTTTTTAATTAACTATGATGTGCAGGTATGGAAACTGAAGATTACCCATTCTTATTTTCAGTCACCTACTTTGTTTCCCTTTCACACATATGCTTCATTGATCTGAATTCTACATTAATTTTCATCAGAAAACAGATTAAGTTGATCACAGAAAGTTGCTCAATCCAAAGTGGAAAGATTTTTGCTTTTTTTGGCAATGGAATACAGTTTTAACACTGGGCTTTCAGAGTCCATATTTCATAAGCTAACTGGCTGATTTGAGTGAGCCAATACAAGCAGACAGGCAATAGAATATGCACAAACAGTTCTGTAAAATGAAATTATTGTAATATCAGCTGGCTTATTACATCAGTATCATATTTACAAAGTTTCTTTCTTCACAGACTCCTATGTACAAAATAATTCCTTACATTTATCTTGGTCTAAAGCTGTGGAATTTTTCAGTTTTCTTCTCAGCAAACACCAAACCAGAGCACTTACAGTGTGTTTCTATTTCATTACTATCTGATCATTAATATGACCTGAAGGGTTTGCAGGATATGCACAAGGCACTAACTTATTTTTCCTGACCTTTAAGAACCCCAAAACAGTAGTTCTGCACCAACCTGAAATACTGAGTGCCAGCCTCAGTAAGGTATATCCCAGGTCCAGGTTGGACTCGCAAGTATCCCGCTTGTGCCTGGCAAAGAAGGAAACACTGCAAAGGTTATCTGTGCCTCCAAGGCAACACCAGACCCAGGAACTTGCTTTCTGAAGCTGTTGCCTGGGGACTGCTTAACATGTATATTGTGACTACAGGAGTGAAGTTCAGAAGTGTGGCATGCAAGAAATCGAGCTCTCACCAGGGGCTGGTAGGAGAGTGATTCAGAAGAAAATCTTCCTTTTAAATTTTTTTCTTTACATGACCAATTCAAATAGCTAAATTCCTCAACTGCTGGGAAGTCAAACCCTTGTTTGAGGCAGTTCCTGGACTGTACAAAAACTGTATGTTTTTTCTTTACATAACCAATTCAAATAGCTATATTTCTCAACTGCTGGGAAGTCAAACACTTGTTTGAGGCAACAAACACTTGTTTGACAGTACAAAAACTGTCACCAAGAAGATGCAGGAGACTGGGACGAAACTGGGGGGATCCTGTTAATACACCCACAGGGAAATAAACTGGGAAGCTGCTCCAGAGCTCAGTAAGTGTAGCAGAGTAAGCTGCTTGCAAATTTACATCAGCTCTTGTCCCACGAACATATCCAGCTATGATAGAATGTGTTTAGAGCCTACATTTTGGAGGGCTGTTCCAGGTCTCTCAACTTTCCATGGAGAAGTGAAGAAAAATGCTGGATTCTGTACATGCAGATAGCAACACATGTGAAACACAATTTTATGGATGCTGGACAGCCATCAGGAAATGGTGCTTTCACTTATTACCAAAGGTTATAGTCCAGCAACAATAAAATACCCCACCAAAACTGATCTCTGAAGCTACTCCAGTATGTTGTTCCTCAGCTTGAAATAGCTGTGCACAAAAATGTAGACTGTGGCACCAGGAGAGCAGGAGGCCCTTGACTTTGGGTTTTTAGACTCTTAGAAAGACAATAAGTAATTTTTGTAAGCTTTGTATGGGGCAGGCAGCACTGCCTTGCACAGGAAAGATCAGCAGGACAGTGTTGAGACTTCTGAAACTCATAATAATTACTGAAACAAGATCTCCCTGTTGTTTTAGCTTCAGATTAAGACTAAGAGGTAGATGTTGTCTTCCTTATTATCTTATGGTTGTCCTGATATCTGGCCTAGGGAAGACATGGGAAAACTAAAGGCAAAATCTTTGTGCCATGTAGCTGGTATAGCTGGTGAGTCATATTTTCTGGGAGTATTTTCTGGTGCCACTGCCATGCTGGTCAGAGGCTGGAATTGCAGAGACCAGCAACTACCCTCAATCATTGGAGTTCATGACAGCAATACTTGCACCTGAGATGGGAAGGAGGTCCTGTTCCACAGTAGCACAGGTACACCTCTTTTTTATTTAATAAGTGATCCAGAAAATATGTCCTATCACAGGAATATGGGGTTGGCCAACTCACCAAAGGCTTGCAGTAGCCCACTGGGTGCTGGCACAATCTCCACAGAAGGGACTGCTTGGAGATCAGCAGCTCCATACAAATAGTCGGAAATTACCTTGTTGAGCACATTGCTCTCATTTTGGACACATGGAACTGAAATGACCTGCAGAAGTGCTGTTGCATCTGTCACCCCTCCCAGCACTGGCCTTATGGCTTGCTGCTTAGGGTAGGGGAACAACTGGAGTTCTCAAAACATCAAGCATCTGCCAGCCTAACTACTTTTATAACCGCAGACCAAAGGTAGGATTTTGCAATAACATCTCCTTTTTAATTTCAACCCTGAAATTTTTTCTGAGGAATTATTTGGTAATGTTTCAGGCCAGCCTGTGGCCTTTCCTGAGAAACAGACTTGAGAAAAGGTATACAGGTGCTGAACAAGAATCTCAAATTAAAAAAAAAAAATCTTCAAAGTTATTTCCTTAGTGTAATTGAACCAAACAGCATTTTGCTGAGACAAATGACAGCTTGACTGGAACAAGCCAATGAAACACACATGCACAAGTTACAGCTTGTTAGTATTGAGAATCATGTCTTTCTGAATGACAGGTAAAAAACCTCTTTTGCAACATTGTATGGCTCAGAAAGAAGCATTTTCTTCTTTTGGCAAGAATTTAGGTCTATTGTTGAATCAAAAATCACAGAATAGTTTGGGTTGGACGGGAGATTAATCGTTTCATTTCTAACTTCCCTGCCATGGGCAAGAACATCTTCCGCTACACCAGGTTGCTCAGAGCACCATCCAACTTGGCCTTGAACACTTCCAAGGATGAGACATCCACAATTTATCTGGGCTACCTCTGCCAGTGCCTCATCACACTCTCAGTAATGAATTTGTCCCTAATAGCTGACACAAACCTATCCTTTTTTAGCTTGAAGCCATTTCCCTTGTCTTATCACTCTTGTCAAAATTTCCTCTCCAGCTGTTTTGTAGCCCCTGTAGGCACTTGAAGGTATTCCAACATCTTTCAGGAGCCTTCTCCTCCTCACAGGAGAGGTGCTCTAATAATGTTTCATGCTAGGGAATTACAAGATCATCATCATAATTTATTAGAGGCAGTAACAAATTCCTAATTATCATTAATACATTTCTGAAAAAAACCCCTTCCTTTCCACTAAGTCTGGTTTTTATTTTTCCTCTGAGGCGGAACTTAATATTTACATGTAGATCAAACAACTCTTAATTTGATTTCTTGTTTGTTGTTTTGGTTTTGGGCTTTTTTCAGATGGACTGGTAACTCATCATTTTATGGCATTTTTACAGCATTTGCTGTACTTTTAAAATCTTCACTGGTCCTTTTAATCACTTGGAAGATTTTTTTTTTTTAGATTTATTTTAAAGCTAAATAAAATTTTGCTCCAAATCAAACATTTATAGATTAAGATTCATATGCAAAATCTCTTGTATCTGCATCTAGAATTCTCTGCTTGGGATGAGTTGCACAGGATGGTTTGACTTTTGTGTTTTTCAACATTTTCAAAACTAATTTTCAAAACTAATTACCTAGCCAGTCATGAATACAATTATTCAGTTTCCAAAAGTAATTGCATATTTCAATATGAAGTCTCAGGGGTCACTTCTGTTTTGTTTAATATGACAAGGCAAAATCCAATTGATTTCCATAGCAAGAGCAAACTAAGAGCATGTGCCCATTCAACTCTCATAACTGGATAAATCTTAATTTTTAAAAGTAAGGCTTCATTCATCTAAGCTCACTTTACTGGCATGCTTCCAAATTGCAGATATCCAGTGCCCCTCTTGAGTTTTATAAAACTACACCATCATCTCAAACATCTTTACCACTTCTTGTGAAACATGTATGCTAGTGTCCTGTTGTGCTAGACACAGGATGTGCAGACATCAGTCATGACAAAAAGAAAAAAATTAAATATACATAAATTTTTATTATTCATGGTTGCTTTTTCTCCAGATTTGCCCCATCTTATTTACGACTAAATTTAAGTCTCCATGTTCTCCATGAGCATACCTCAAATTATTACACCAGCCAATTTAAGCATACAACCTTATCTGAAATATATCCTGGATCAGCTTAAGATATCCTAGGTCAGTATAAGATACTTGGGATAAAAAATCAAGAGATTAAGGCTTATCTATTATTTTCTTTGAAAAGAGAAACATAATGAACTTGAAAAAAGCTCATCTAAGTTGAAGTCTTGACTTTGCAAAAATTTCTTTGTGTTCTGCTGGGAATTAATTTCATTTCTCTCTAACTCTGCTTCCTATCATTGAAGAGTTTTTCTATCTTTTTTTCTCTCCCATCTATTTCAATCCTTAACACTTCCTTGGCCTCCTGCCGTTTCTAATGATCTTAATATTTCCAGATGCCACTGTAATACAAGTAATAACTACAGATTTCATACAATTTCTGCTGTGGCAGCATGAGATGGACTAAGTCTGATGGGTTTATACCAAGGTCACATGGGGCTTTTGTGTAATGAGGTGCTTTGGGAGAAAAAATATAAAAGAAATTGTACTGCTTTATGAACATTTGTCATCAGCCAAAGCCTATAAACTCTGAATACCTTAGCTTCCCTGTCTATAAAGGAAAAAAAAAAAAAGAAGAAAGAAAAAAAAAGAAAAAGCCTGTATATTCTAGAAAGACTATCAGTATATCCTCTTTTTTTTCATGAGGCTCTCTGCTAATGGGTGTGAGCTCCAAATAAAAAACCCCAAACATCAAGGACAGAGCAAAATTTTTCCCATCTCGTGAATTTCAGACTTCAGTTGTAAGAATATAGTCCTTCCCCCTCTGATCCTTAAATCTGGACCCAGCTGCAGTAAGGCTTCTCAAAGCTCTTTGATGACTGTAAAACTCAGAAAAATTTGAATTACAAAGTAAGGAAATATTTTCAGGATATCAGGAAGCACTAAAGGAAAAAAAACATGGGAGGCAGATTCCCACTAATATATGTGATTTCATAAAGAGGCTTTCTTTTCAAATTTTCCTCCAAAGTGTTAGTCCGTATAATGAATTGGTCTAACAGTTATGTTATAAATGCAAAAACTACTGTAAAATAAAAATGTGATAAAAATGATGGGTTGACAATCTACATGGAAAAATAGTGACAAGACAAAATAACAGTGATTTGATCTTTCATGTGAATATTCAGTTTGGTCTGTGATAAGAAATAACATTAATGATGAGATGCTCTAGCTATCAAAAAATCCTGGGAAAGAAACTTAATGTAAAGGAAAATATTATTCAGATTCCAATGCTTGTAATCAGTACATTATTAACAACTTTGATAAAATTGGACAATTAATACGTAAAAGTGTCATAAAAGCATGTACACAACATGAGCTGTTGCTTAATAATAGAGAACCTGGTTTAGTCTAAAACTTTCATAAACAATATCTTTTTACATTGTCCTTTACATTCAGAAAATTATCCCATTTTTCAAGAGCTCTTTTCTTAGGGTGTTAATAACAGAGTAGAGAATTTTTGAAAAGGCTTTTCAGAGATAATCTTCTCAATTTTTAAGAAGTGACTGCACATCTTATTTGATAGCAGCAATTTCGTTTTTAACTGTAGGAAAGTTGCCCTTGACTATATGGAGGTATATTAAGGATGTAAATATTACATAGGCACATATCTACAAGGGAGTCTGTGGTGCAGGTTTTTCAGCAGGTTTCTGTTGTTATGCACATTGATATTGAACTGGCAGCTCAGACACTGTCAGACATCTTTGGAAATGTACTAAGTGTACAGGTGATGCATTTTGAAGCAAGGCTGGTGCAGACAGCCTTTAAGATCCAGAAGCACTATTTCAAGTCATGTCCTGGACTCACTCTGATGACAGTCCTCACGTCTTATCACTCCAGCTGCAGAGTTAGGGGTCCATTAGGCTAGAAAGCCAAAAGCACTCAGCTGTGAGCTTTTATATGCCTTCTGTTTTATGCACCTAATGTAAGGAGATTTCAGAAACTGTCCTAGGGCACTTGCCTCAGGTGAGACTGTTTCCATTAGGTAGTGGTGAACATGTTCTTACATGATAAAAGAGGGCTATTTACAACACAAGAACCCGTGGTGGGAAAATCTATTCCAGAATAGGTGTGTGCAAGACAGGATGTTTTCCTCCCTGCAGAAGTATCTTGGTTTGCTTTTATAGAAAAATCACAGTGTGCATAGGGGCTTACCCAAAAACTAGGGTGCAAAGCAAAATCACACCTTTCACTTCTTTCACAGGACTGACCCCAACAAAAAATATTGAATGTTTTTTTTGCCATGACCTGGTATGCCGATGGAGTATATAGAATTTACTACAAAAGAGTATGGATAGTTCTAGTGACATCTGATCCATAGAGTCACCTGAAATGTCTCAGGTTGGATTGCAATGAGATCTGATATTAGCCAGCTACTGAGAAAGATATCTTCTGTCTAGGAAATCCCCCCAGAAATGCAGTCAGCAAGAACTAAATGGTCAGTGAGAAAAAGCCAGCAAAGAAGTGACATCCTTCTGTTCCTAGAGGGGGGTTTGATTCTCTCCAACTTGTTTTTCCTGTTGAACTGAGACCCAGCTAATAAAGTTCTCTATAATGTATTCAGATTCCTGTGGTAACAGTGGATGCTTCTTTTTTTTTCTGCATGACATTTTTTCAAAGTCAGTTTTATATGTATGATTCCTGCTTGCCAAATATCTGCCCCATTTGAAATCTATATCTAGCCTGAAACATTTTGTTTTGTCCTTTGGTTGACCGTCTGCGCCAGTGAAAGGCATCCTTGTGAAGAAGTGCCCCCTTGTTCCTGTGGTTACCAATACTGTTCCACAGTTTCCAAGGGTGATGCTATTATATTGCTCCAGACACTCTGTGCACCCTGTTGAGTAATTTATTGGCCAAGATCCTAACAGTGGAAAGGCCTGTCTAGAATCCTGCTGAATTTTAAAAGGTAGGAATATTGCACTTCATAACAAGCAGCCATTAATGATAACCAGCAATATAATTCTTATGGAATTTTGCCTTGCATATGCATGAAATTCCCAAGCATAATAAAAAGCAAATGAAATAAGTTAACCTCTTGTGTGCTGTGCTTCCTGGTACATAATTACAGTGTAGTGGAAAGAGCATGACCCTGTAGCTGTCCAAAATTATAATTAGCATTCCCCATACTGCAGGCTATTGTCTGGAGGACAGTTTTGTCTCTCCTCTATTCTGACTTGTGCAAAATTATACCCTTAAATGTGAGTTCATGACCCTTTCTCCAAGCCAGCCTTTTGTTTTCAGTGTAGCCCCAAAATCAATGGGCTGGCAGGATGTGCAGCATACACCCACAGGGTCAGTTTGATACTCATTCACTAGATACATACAGTGCATTGTAAGGATCTATATGAGATAACAATCATTTTCCACTTTTCAAATGTAGCCACATGAGATTAGGGCATTCGGCAGAAAAACACTGCCAACTCTTTATGTCATCCTATTAATGGTGAGTAGCAGAGTCTGTACATTTTTCTTGGATTACAGAGCAAAAACCAGCTCAAAAATCTTCCTGTTTCTCTTCTCATGTATAAATGAAGCTGTGCATTGTACCTCATTAAAGCAAACGGAGGCACCTCATTAACACTCACCAAGAAGTAGTTTTCATGTCAGAATTGTAAGTCTGTATAATTCTGACATGAAAAGTTTTACCAAAGGAAAGCTCATTTTAATTAAGGTGATACTGACAGGTTTTAGCAAAAGATTAACAATCAGATGTTCAGAATTTTCCCTAGATTCAGACTTTTCTGATGGAAAAACAGGATCCTTACTACAATCTGGTTTTTTAGTTGAAAATTTCTGGCATTGTTAATTAAAGGATTTGACTTTCCAAAATTGTTTTTACTTTTATCTTTCTTCTCATGGACTGCAGGAGTAAAAATGTAACTGTGGGCAAGTTTCCCTAATTTTAATTCCAAAATGAGAAGTCCTACTTTCAAAAGTGAAGTTCATGTAAAGCCCCAAATGAGCTCAAGCAAAGAAAATAATTTAGAAAAAAAACTCAGACAGATGCACTGTTTATAAAGCAGTTTTCTCATGGGACCCTGACTGGTGTACTGGTGATCAACACTGTTACAAATTAGATTTTTTTTCAAAGAATCAAATAGGGAAAAAAAATGTAAGCCTCCTGTTGTTGAAAAATCTTTCATTAGATTTCTATGTTAACAAAAGGTAATATTTTCTTATCATTTTATTTTTTCCTGTGATGGTGGTGTAAGAAAAAATTTTAAAAATAGGTCTCTTTTACTCCATTTATTTTCAGATTCCCAAATAAGTAGGATTACCATAGTCCAGACCTCTAAAACAGCCCTCCAAATCTGAGACACAACTGCTGCTGCCTGATCTAAGACATCACTTTTACGTGTGTTTCTGTACAATTTTATATTACTTTTTTTTTTTCTGCCCAGAATAGAAAAAAAACCCCTGTCCTCATCCAGTGTGAGTGTGGTGAATATCCATCCATTCAATTTGTCTTGAATGAACTTTTTGTCCTTAGAAGGCCAAAAAGCAGGCAGTACTGAAAACTGAAGCCTACCATCAATTGTATCAGAGAATTACTGGCAATTAACAGAATCACAGAAGGATGATTGTCTTGGAAGGGACCTCAGAACTCACGTAATTCCAACCCTGCTGCCATGGGCAGGAACACTTCCCACTAGGACAGGTTGTTCAGAGCCTCATGCAACGAGGGCTCGAACACAGGGATGGGGCAGTCACAGCTTCTCCAGGCAATTGCCTCACCAAACTCAGTGAAGAATTTCTGCCTAATAATCTCCTTTCTGTTTGAATGCACTCTCGTCTTATCACTCCATGACCTTCTCAAAAGACCCTCTTCCCTCTTCCAGTCCCTTTTTTTAAAATGGAACTGGAAGCTCTAAGGTCTCCCCAGAGCTTTGCCTTCTCCAGGCTGAACTAGCCTAACTCTCATTGCAAAGGTGCTCCAGCCTTCTGAGCATCTTCAGGGCCTCCTCTGGACACCCTCCAGCAGATGCACCTTTAGGTTCCTTAGGCTATGCATACTGCCATGAACACAATCTTGCTCCAAGGGGTGCTGAGATGGTGATCATCATGTTATGTTAGTCAGAGGTGCCAAACCCAGGTAATGATTCTTTGCAACAGGGATACAGCTAAAACAGCCCCACTTTTACTTGTGATATCCAAGTGGATAGAGGCAGTGTGTTAAAGATAAAAAGACAGGGTCTGATCACTGACACTCTTCCCTTATGTGGCTCTTTTTCACTCATTTCCTGTCTTACTAATAGCCAGAGCTGAGTGAAAATTTTGTGCTAAATAATTAATACAAAAAAAATTTAGCCTCTTTTTCTAATTTGCAAGCAAATAATGATTTTTTGAGCAAATTTTTATTCAAATTTATAAAATGCATGCTGCACAGTTGTTTGGTTACTTCACAGCTGAACACAAATAACTCCACAGGCATATCAGATGATTAAGTTCTGAAAGTTCACATATACTGTTTAATTGTACCTAATTAACTAGGAGTTTTAGTCTTATTTTCTGTGTGAAGGTTAAGGAACAAGCTGTACAACTATCAGCTATTTTCCTTCTCTGTTTTTGAAACTGGTGCATTACTAATTTATCTAACTCCATGAGGTACAATGAATTTATTTTTCCTAGTTTGTGTTACAGCTTTTCCTCTGAAAAGTGAACCATGCAACAAATTGTAAAATTTTGTTATTGAAATAAGTAATTTATTTTTAGTCTTACAAATCTATATCTTTATTTCTGTTTTCATAAAACATGACTCGCATGCACTGACCCACAGACCTTATTGCTGGGATTACAGTAGAACTTTTACTATAAATTTATGTTTTAAAATTACCTGCTCAGCTAATTGAAAAAATGTTTTTCAATATATTGACCTCCATAATAATACTTCAGTTTCCGCTTTATTTGGAATCCAAGATTTCTTGAATGCTTTCCTTATCTTCTATCATTTGTACTTTTACATAGTTAGATCCATATGTTAATGACATGGAAGTCATTATTGTGAAGTTTTCATAATTTTTATTAAATACATAAACACCCCTAGTTCATGAGAATTTTTAACTATTGTATAAAGGGGTTTTTAAGTCATATAGCTAACCCTTCCCAGATTTGCTCTTTTACACAGAGAAAAGAACAGATATTAAGTTTGTTTCCATTATTCAGTGCCAACTGAAACAACAAAAATATTGACCTGGTATTTCACATCTGAAGCACTCCCAGCATTCCCAGTCCTGTGCAGAAGTTAAATCTCTCTGCTTTTCCACTGTGCAATGCAGAGAATGTGGTGGGAACAGAATAGCAAGGCAACTCAGCTGGAAAATATCTCAGATAGATGAAATATTTGTTGAGCAGTTTTCTCATGTGAATATGCCTCTAGTTGGTATTTGCCAGTCACTAGTCCATGGCATTTGTTTTATCTTCTGTCTCAAGGATTTATTCTCAAGGAAAAACTGCTGTGTAAGGCATCATAACTGTGGAGACAACAAAGCAATGTTAGTTTTAAAAAGAGCTCTATCTTTCATAGGTCTAACAGACAAAGAGTAAAGTTTTAATATTCTCAAGGGTCCCTTCTTCAGATAAGAATTTTATAAGAAAGGAACATTAAGGCAGGTTCCCTTTCTTCTTCTCTGTTAGACTCGTATTCATTATTGCCAACAAGACATAATTTTGTATTTTTTTAAGATGCTTACATCAGATATGATATTGTTGAATTTAAAATGAATGGCAACAACTATATTATTAAAAAACACATTTTCCCCAGATATGCTGATGTCTCAATAGAATCTTTGTGCAGAAAAGGAAATAAGGCACATAAGTATTTATCAGCTTTGCAGCTTACAAAACCAATGTCCTGAATGAAGACAGCAACATATCCACTGGGTGTTATCTGATCAAAAACATTCCACATGTATAAATCAAAGCTAGGAGGAAAAAGAGACATATAAAGATGAGATAGATGAGAAAGCAGCCATATTAGGAAGGCTTCTCCTATTTAAACAGTCAGGCTTTAAAAAAAGACAAAATGAGAACTAAGTGAATACCCCCTTCAAGGTTCATAAACTCACAAACACAACCCTGAATCAGATAAAGATACATAATGACTCTGTTTTCCAGCATGATTTGGACACTTACCTCTATGTAGAGTATATTTGAAGGTGTGTGTGGACAAAAAAGAGAGCTAAGCCTAAAAAGGCATGCAGACAGCCATTTAATTCAATTAATATAACAATAATTAATACTCAATTAATATTACAATATTTATGTTGCAAAATTAAATAATATTAACATTATGAAGAGAAAGCGTGCTATACACTAATGCATAATACTTGTGCCATCCTAATTTACTGCTGACCTACACTGAGTAAAAAACAGCATCTGTGTGTTACCTCCTGGATGTGGCAGTAACACAGAGGATGTCTCTCACATGCTGACAAAATTCCCATGGAAAGGTTGCTCAGTTAATGGCACTTTCCTCTCCAAGATGACCATTCTGGAGAGTCTTTCAGTTCTTATATATAAGCTATTTCTGCCCCTGACCATAAAGGGTCAATAAATAGCTCTATCACTACTGAAACTAAAGTGGCTGTCTCATTTATGAGCACCCTTGGGCTTACTTTCATGCCTAAGGTGTCAATTCTTCATGAAAATTTTCCTGAGGGGGCAGACACAAGTAGCATCACTCTCCCATCTATATTCTTGGGTTTCTGGAGGATATCAGATTATACCATCATCACGCTCCTTGCAACATATTTAGATGGCTTGCTAACGCTTTCCACAAAATATGCATATATTTTATGGGCTTTTTTTTTAGATATTAATTTCTTGAGCTTTAAATTTCACAGTTATATATCCAACAATTTCCTTGGGAATAATTTACAAAAAAAAATCCGATTAATTTTGTAATAAAACACAATTACTCTTACCACATTACTTTTTTTAATTCAGTGCACTTAAAAAAAAAAACCTATTATGTAAAATACAAAACAGCATTAGTGGTGGAAACACTAAGACAGTTTTAACGTTTGGCTTGCCACAATGATTTTTCAGGAGCTGTTTCTAAGTTTAAAAAAAAAATAAATCCATTGTCGCATGGTCTGGCTAAATGGTGACGGGGGGGGGCAACAGTCCCCCTTCTCCAGGATTCCGCAGAATCCCAGCTACCAATGGAGGCACAGTGTGGAACAAAAAAGAGCAGCAGCAGCAGGGGCCTGGGGTGGCACTGGGTTACTTTATTTGATGTTAAACTCCCTGAGTCTTGGGGTCCCAGGCAATGAGCTGGGGGCAAACAACAGTTTATAAAGGGGGGCAGGTCTCAAGGGAGGATACAATGTGGAACACAAGGGCAAGGAATACAAAGGAGGAAAACTGCTTGGGACAGGAGGGGTTAACAACTGGATGTGGGAGGAAGGGGTTGGAAACTTGGCAGAAAAGTAGCTAAGTAGCAAAGAGATAAACCAACACCTGGCTCAACTGGATAACAAAGACAGGTCTGTGTCCCTCTAAAACAGGGGGAGAAAAAACCCCAAAAGGACAAATCAAACAATGTCCTGCAAAATAAAAATACGCTGCAACAATCCATTGCTGGAAAGAAGAAGAGGGAAAACCAATACTTGTGAGAGTGGATATCAGTCCTTAGTAATTCTTATATAATTCAAATCTTTCATTTGTACAATATCATTTTCCTATATGCTTTAAAAGAATGATAATTAGTAATCTCTTTATGTGCTTAGAAGAGCAGAAATGTCATTGGTACAACTAAATTAAATACACTGGGAAGAACAATATGCTTGGATTGGCCACAATACTGAATGCATCCATGGTCTTAAATGCAATAGGAATTACCAACTTCCTTGGAAAAGCATGAATCATAGAACCATAGGATCGTTCAGGTTGGAAAAGGCCTTTAAGATCTTCAAGTCCAACCCTTAATACAGCACTGCAAAGACTATTAACCAAGGTTCCCGAGTGCCACAATTATACATCTTTTAAATCCTTCCAGGGGTGATATCTCCACAACTTCCCTGGGCATCCTGAGAGAGTTGTTTTGACAGAAGTCAGTGAGTTGGACGAGCTTCAACGGGCCACTTGCTCCTTACCAAAAGCTCAAAGTGATCTCAAACATGTTGCCTTGCCCTTGTTACACACTGTATGTGACAGTCATCACCAGCTTGCTTAAAGAAAATTCAGCGGGAAGCAGGACAAGAGATCAGAGCTAGGCGCTCCTTTTCAGACTGAGTTTAAATGGCTTTACAAGCAGGTCAGAGCTGCTTGTAATGAGGAGTTAGCCATGGATTTGCACCCACAAAACTGTTTGTGAAACACTCCTTAGCAAAGTCACAGAATCCTAGAATAATTTAGATTGGAAAAGACCTCTAACACCATTAAGTCCAAACATTAACCCAGCACTTTCAAGCCCACCACTGGATCATGTCCTTAAGCCCTACACCTAAACATAGTTTTGAAGACTTTCTGGGGATGGTGCCTCCACCATTGCCCTGAGCAGCCCATGCCAGGACTTGCCCACTGTTTTGGTTAGGAAATTTTTCCTAATATTCAAACTAAACCTCCCCTGGCTCAGCTTGAGATTGTTTCCTCCTGATGTTTCACTTGTCATTTGGGAGCAGAGACAACCCCACCTGGCTAGAGCCTCTTTTCAGGTAGTTGTAGAGAATGAGAAGGTTTCTCCACAGCTTCTTTTCTCCCATGCTGAACACGTGCAGCTCCCTCAGCTGTTACTTACCAGGCTTACTCTCCAGACCCTTGCCCAGCTCTGTTGCCCTTCTCTGGACATGCTCAAGCATGTCAATGTCTTTATTGTCATGAGGGGCCCAACACTGAAACCAGAATTCCTGCTGATGGCCTCACCGTCTTGCACTGAAAACTGCAGAGAATGGGCATTTTGAATGCATGCTGTGCCAGCCAAGGTGTGTCCAAAAATCTCTCAATTTGTAGCTGCCTCTTGGCGGTGTAAAAACCATTTGGAAGCACAATAACTTGTGTTTTAAGTTGGTATCTATTGGATGATAAGAAATATCAAAAGCAGTCTCATGCAGAGTGGAATATTGTAGATGCCTCCAGGGACACCACTAGCATAGGAGCTGGACATTGAAGGTGACATGCAAGTCCATGAGTTTGCCTTCATTTTGCATCTACCTGTGTAAACAGGCACTCAAGGATGACAACATACTCAACCAAATCACAATTTGGTGTGTACACAGGTGTCTCCTAAGTATTAACTTAATGATATGCCGCTTCTAGCTCCCTATTTTCAAGACATCTAATTCAGGAGTGAGAAGATAAGTGTGGAATTACTCTGAAATTTTCTCTGTATGACAGGGATGACACAGACAATCTCTAATTCTTACTTATCTTCAGTGATTTGGGGTCTTTTTAAGAAAAGAACTTAAGAGTTTACACATCTCAGAACATATTTGCATGTCACAGATAGTTGGCAGTGTAAGTGCAGTTTGTTATATTTATTAGATAAGATTAAATTTATTTTATTAGTATAGTATACTTACAGCACATCAGACCAGTTATTATATTTTTCTTCTGATGAAATACAAGGAAGGGAAAGGCATTACAAGAGGGAAAAACAGAGCAAAATTAAACAGTTGTTATAGGGGTCAACATTCAGTCTGTGACATGGTAAGGGAAGAAGGCACCAGTTCTGGACTTTTATACTTCACTAATTACTCTGCTTTGCCTTAAACCCATGAAACTTCAAGTCACCAACCAGTGATCCTTTTACCCTAGAGCCCCAAGGGCCTAGGGGCTACTATTTTTTCCAAAGTTAAACTCACTAAGACTCTTCCTTATTGTGCTTCCATCTGAAACTAAGGGAGAGTTTTTTTTTTCTGATTAATACTTAAAAGACTGTGTTTTCTAAATTTAACTCTTACTTGCCTTTGTTTTCTAATACAATATAAAAGATGGGTACTTTGACACTCAAAAACAATCTATATAGGACTACTTCATCTGAAGATACAATCAGGCTAATGACCCCTGAGCTTCTGCAATGTAAGACCTAGTTTTCAACTGTTTATGACCCTGCCAAGTACATTTGGATTCATCTTTTTTCTATGAAGTGTGTTCTATTTTATTTTCCTTGCCAAGGATATGAGATGAGTTGTCTGTTTGCATCTGGAAATCTTAATCAGTCCAGTCACCTTTCATAAAAGAACAAAGAAAGCTGTTTCAACAAAGGAGAAATTTGAAGGAAGTATTATAACTGGTATCCCTTGGCTCACAGAAGCAGCTATTACCTCCTCCTGCAGGTCCTCCCACAGCTGTAACCCCTGCCAACTCTTTTTAACTTGGCTTGTAGTCAGTGCTATAATACTCAATTGTTTTGAATCAGTGTTGATGACTGAGATAAGGCAAACAACATGAAATGCTGGATATTAAAGATAGAAATTCTTTTGGTATGTACTTGCCAAATATGTATGTACTTGCTGATACACCTGTTTTATGTTCAGAGTGGGAAGACAGTCAAAAAGGAAGTGGCTAGCTTTGAAAGAGAAGCTCTACTTTCAATTTCTGAAAATAGCCCAGATACAGAACTGGGTAATAAGAATATATTACTGAGTAAATGTGTGTTTGAAATGCATTTGGGCATTTTTCCTCTGTCATACACAAACAGTATATGCAATATTTTCAGAGAATAAATTCATTTCATGAGCCTGGAGTGCTTCTTATCTACATCTACCATTGGAAGATCGAAGATACTGCTTGGTGACAGTTGGAAAAGGTTTGCCAAAAAGCCTGTGGTGAAATCCATTGCATGAATTGCCCTTTTCCCCCTGATTTTCAGTGTACTTCTCACATAGATATAATGGACAAGACTCAAGACGCTATTGTACACAAGCTAACATTCTCTGGCATACAGATTTTCTAGGCAACATATTAATTTTCTCAGTACTTGACAGGAGCACTGGCAGAAACTGCACTGCAAGTGGGGAAATTATAACAGGTCAGAAACTTGTAGGTGCGTTGGACAGTAGAAGAAACATTGGTCACTGGTAAAAGAAACCTCCATTAGAACATGAAAGACTGCAGTATCCTAGGATGTTAGAGATGAGGAAAAAAGCATTCAGCGGGTGACATATCTGCTCTTCTTTGCTGGCCAAATCCAGTTAGATGGTACACAGAAGTGTCTTATAATGAAGTGAACAAAGATTTTCCACACCTACTAGGGTGGTAACCCTGGATCTATGAAAAAATAAAAAGAATCTCTTAGAAACCACAGAACACTTGTTAGTACTTTAAAATATTGTACAAGCCAGGAGAAAAGGGTTTTATGTTGGCTAGTTGAAAGAGAAAATAGAACTTACTAAGAAGTACGGTATGATGACATTTTTTTTCCTTTTTTATTTTTCCTTCTTTTTTTACCTTTTTTTTTTTTTTCAGTTTTACCATGAGTCACTCTGAGCAAAGCAGAATCTTCGCAACCTGTGATTCTGGTGCTAGGGGTAAAAAAGAGCATGAAATCTGTGGAACTCATACTAGAAAAGGACTCTTGATTCATTCCCACACACATATATCTATACACTAGTAAATCATAGAATCACAGCATTTATCTGTAGGTAAATACAGAGGTATAAGGCAAATGTGGTGATTCCTCTGCCTCACAAAGCAAAAAGAGTTATAAAGACCCTGGTGGGCAGACTACCTGGTAATAAGGTGTCAAGCCCGCTAATCAAACAAGCTCCCGAACCTCTACACAGCACATGGGAACCATGTTAGGGAGGGATTGAGAAGGAGAAATGACAAATCCCCAGAGACAGCACTTGAACCACTGGAACTGGTTGATCAAGCCTACCATTCACACAGTAATGTCAGCACCGAGGGACCAGAAGAAGGAAAGCGATGCTGGTGGTACTGCTGCACTTCCACTGCAACTATTGAGCTTTGCTGAGAAGTGGGTCCAGAGAAGATTAACACACCAGAATTTTGAGTCTCTTGTAAAACCTCCTCTGAGTTAAAATCCTACACAATTTGATATGATAATAAACATTAATTACACTTATGGAATTTTGAAAGTAAGAATCTGCTTTCAAAAACACAAGTAGCATCTGGACATGCTGTATGTGTAAAATTAAATACAAAGCTTTGAAAAAAAATTTCTATTTAGAACAGAGATATGTCTACAGTTTGGGGCACTGGGTTTTTTTGGAGTCCATCTAGACAGCAGACTTTGCCATCTGAGGATTCCTCTAGTGTTCAGGACTAGAGGCAAAAATTGGTATTGTTTGCTTTGTTGATTCAGATATTCCCTATTCCCGGGCTGTGTTCTTATTTCCAAAAGGTAGAGAAATACACTGTAATACTGGGAATGTTAGAAAACATTCATCACCATGCCTGTGGGATGTATCTGGCAGTCTGTAGAGAAGGTACCATATACACTACCACTTTCAATTGCCAACTCCCAACAACTACTAAAAGGAAAGAATTTACACTTCCGAAGATCTTCTGTGTGCTTGACCCAGCTCTCAGACTGTTCTTCAGTGGAGGGTGTTTTGCTAAAAACTGCTAGAGATGAAGAGTGCAAGGATGAAATTCTCCCACCTGCATCATCTTACAGACCACATTCCTCATTCCTGATGCTGAGTGGTATCCCCAGCTTGGCCTTGAACTCTATGCTGTGTCATGCTAGCAAGACAGCAGGTATTCCTGGAATGAAGAGAAAAAAACTGGAAACAACTCTTACCTTCTGTAATGAGGTTTGAATGTGCAAACGTGCACAAGAAACAATAAAATTAATAGGTGAGGTTTTTAAATTATATTTGAATTCTTGAAATCTGGGATACTTTCAAGACTCTGTATCACTGCTAAGGTGTGACATCAAATGCAAGCTGGGTATTTGGGGATGGTAACAATCAGCAGTCACTATCTCATTTTGGAACCATAAGGAAATCTCACAGAGTGACAGACTGATGATCCCTCTAGATCATCCCCTAGATATCAACACGGCAAGATACCCCCACTATCTAAGAATCCAACTCCAAATTCCTCAGATGTCCAATGACACTGAGTATATGGGGTCTGGAATGCTCAGATTTTGATTCAAAATCTCCTTTTCCCTGTAGATTTCTAATTTTAACATGTGAATTTCATCTGCATTACTACCTCGGTCCCTTGCACATGTTTCTTTAAGATAGTCATCTGAAAAAGAAAAAGTTTTTTTAAATAGAAATCTGAAACATTAGAAAGATGTTCATAGGACTGATTATTGTAGCTAAAATAGAACAAAAGTAAAATCAAATATTCTCTCACTTAATAAGCACACTGATAGAAAATAACTTGCAAAGGTTTTTAACATAAAAGACTACAAAAGCCTAAAAAACTTGTAGTCAATTTTGAGAAACAGTCTCCTCTGAGCCTTGAGTGACTTCTCTGAGCCTTGTGAGACTACTGAGCACTGTATATTTTGCCAACAGACATGACTAACATTGCATATTACCAGGATTAGCTGCCTTTCTTTATAAGGACATTATAGCCCACGTGGATCATGCCAGCTTCTTCCTCTGCCATGTCTTGATTTGCCAGCAGGCTGAATTATTCACTGTCTACAATCCGAGTTTGTATAAGTACTTTCAAAGAAATAAAAAAAGGGGATCTAGTGAGACTTGTGCAGGGAGAATGAGGGACAATACTTAGTCTATGAGACATGCTGGGAGGCACGTGCAGATTCTTGGGCTTGTTGTGGTAAACAAACCATGCTATTTAGCAGCAGCATAATCTTTAATAAAGATGATAGCTATTTAATAGCTACACTGAGTACAATGAAAAAAAAGGTGGAATGGAAAAATCTGCAAGATCAATCCTCTCTGTATCTGTGAGTGGTAGTTAGCATCAAGGTATTATTCCAGAAAACCCCCTCAACACTGTTTGTTATTTCAACTAGGAAGATTTATTTTACAATTATGCTTCATTGATGGAGGGTCAGAGGAGAAAGCACGAGAGATGAGAAGCAAGCATATGTGACAATCTCCAGGAAACTATTTACATGAGCAAAGCAAAATGTTTCCAAATCTAAGAGCTGTGCGAGCTTCACAAACATGTTTGTAAGCATTGTTGTTCTGAAAGCTGGGCTGCCTCAAACAGACAGGTACCCATCAAACCGGAATAGGGGCTTCTGTGCTGGTAAAAGTCAGAATTGGGGCAGGTGGGGACACTGGTGGAGGAGAGAACAGAGGATACTGTACTATCTTTCAGGTCGTGGTCACATCCTGTTGCAAATTTGGGTCAATCTCCATGCAGGGAGGCATTAAGAGCTGTGAAATGCACTGGTCTTAAACAGTTCATGACAGTGGTGCATGTAACTTTCTCCAACCCTGACATACTCTGGAAGAGTCTGTGATACCATGGTCACTTTTCCTGAGCAGGAGTTTTGTTCAAAAGGATTGAAAATTTTAAATTAAAAAAACGGCTTTCGAGCAGTCTAAGCTCATAAGTTATTATAGCGTAAAAGGGCAGTAAGAGTAGGTGTTCACCTGTCAGTCTGCTCTATCAAAGACAAGAGCCTATTTCTGCTCTTCCATGCAATGACTTAAAAAAATTACATGAAAAAAAAAAAAGACACCAACAAAAAACACAACATCTTTGCTACAGAGACATTTTTAACAAGTATTCCAGAAAGAGCACCAGCTATCAAAAAGGCTGCCAGGACCAGAAGGAGCCATCAATCGAACAAGTTTACATTTCAAAGTTTTTTGAGAACAGTGAAAATGTCTTTACCCTTCATGATGGGAAAACTACAGTGCTATGGGAAAGTAGCTATTTGCTGCTTCTTACTGAAATGCATTTATCTGAAGCAAGCCTTTAACCCTAGGAATGGTGCTAGAGTGCTAGACACACACACACACACACACACACACACACACACACACACACACACATACACATACACATACACACATATATATGTTAAGTAGCATTCCTGAGAGTTCTGCTCAGAGCTGCTTTGAGACTGTGGAGTCAGTCTGCTCTCTTTTCCCTTTGCATATGCCATTGTTCAGCTCCAGGGCTCCTCTGAGATAATAGAGATGAACTGGTTAAATTTTTAAACACTTTCCTGACAGTGTTTATGAGTCAGCAGAATGCATCTGTCTAATTTTGACATTTGTCAGCTAATTCAGTCAAATTCCCTCATGTGACACAGCTTCATTCCCACTAAAAGAGCCTGCTGCAAACAAAAGGCCATACTATATTGTATGGCATCTCTGCTCCCAGATGTTTTAAAATTAAACTGCTAAGCCTCCCTGTCCCTATGAAACCTGGAAGAGGATTAAAAAAAAAGTGGAGTGATTCTTAACAAGCTGTACTTTCTGTATCTGTGCTACTTATTTCTTTGTGCTTGATTTTTTCTGAGTCATTTGAAAATGATTAGGCAGCTCAAATAATTGTTTCCTGGGTATATTAGCAGCACTATAATTGTCATGTTTAAAGCTAAAGTTGGTGAAGACTGCAGTCTACCCTGGAATATTCAAACTTCCTATACACAACAGCTCACCCATAAATGTTTTGAAACTTTTATTGCCAGTTTCCCTCGTAGTTTGTTTCTTTGTTTCTTTGTTTCTTTGTCAGGACCCCAGATGGACTCAGTCTGATCCTGTTCTTCATTATACAATGGCACTGCCGGAACTCTGGGTGGAAAGGTTGTTGTCTTGCCTTTGGCCAGCATTTTGCTGTCACTCCCATATGATGGCTATTGAATACTCTCTTCTGGGTGGGAAGGGTGTATGATAGGCCTTTACTCCTCTCTATGTGCAAAAAAGAACACATACCATCTACAATGATATATAATTTGTATGAGCCTCAGACTGACTTATTGGAATAAATTACACTTGTCGTAATTCATTGGCAGGGGTGGGGGGGAACAGTTACCCATTACCATGCCAGCTCTTTGTAAATACCATTGGTCCTCAATGAACTCCTTTTGACCCACTGGTGTGAGGTTGCTGGTGTGTGATGTACATAATTCTCTCAACACTGGTCCATTACTTCTGCACAGGTCAAGCCTGCAGTGTAAACTCAAAGAGAATTAGCAGCCCTATCAGTAACCAGCTGCAGAACTGCAGTCCAAACGATAGATCATAAAAATCCAAGGAAAGTTGAATAAAACGTGAAGGAATATGCATGTATATTCCATAGTTTGAGCAGCTGCTGCGGACTATCAACATCATCAGGAGATTTCAGTGCATTAGCATAAAATCAAATGACAAATGTACGGTGCTATTCAGAGACTCATTAATTTGCAATGGGTGCAGTGCTCATGACATATTAGTGAAAAATTCAAATGTCTTTGTAGCATTGTGAGTTTAGTTGCAGGACCTAAGCTGCTAAAATGAAAACATGTGCAATTTTTTAGCAGTTTATTGAATTATGAAGTGTGATTACTGTATATGTGCATCTTTTTAAGCAGATGAAGTCCAGTGTGCTCCAGCACCAAATTGCATGGTTTGTGTTGAAATCTCCCTGTCAGACAAATTCTGAGCTGGAGCTGAAATACCATCTAGGTACTGGCTGCTGCAGCATGCAGGCTGATATCTCCCCCTTCTGGGTGAATGGCATTGCCACAAAGAAAAAAGAAAATTTGGTTCTTTCAGGTCTTTGTTATTCCCCTGTCTTGTCTGCCACATTAGCCATTGGGGGTGTTTTACGATGTTTAGAAGAGCCATGACAGCAGAAATAAAATAATGCTATATAATTATGTGTGAGCATGATGGCTTCCTCTGTCATTCCTGATACAAAACCATAGCCTTTACATGTAGAATAACTTAGACATGTAGTATATGAAAAATCTTAGTTGGGAATAACACATCTTAAGCTATGTTTTTGTTTTCTGAAAAAATGGAGAATGAAAATGTTTACATTTGTATATGGGGAACAACCCGTCCATAGCACTCTTTCATAACATTGAGATCAAGCTTGCAATTACGGCATCTGACAACTGAAATGCATCCCAGCGGTGTTTATCCCCAGTGCCTTGACTCTGCTGTGGGTGTGCATCTCTGACACACTGCTATAGCTCTCCAACATCTGTGAACTCTATTGCATATTTTTGCTTCCTCTTGGAAGTTCACAGTGCTCATTTGGACCTCTACTGTATCTTTTTCTGTCCCTGAGTTGACGTGCTTTCTGTCCACCTGGCTGTCACATCTAGTGCGGGTTTCTTTTACCAGAAAAAAAATATCTTTTAAGGTAATTGCTAGTACTTTTTCTGAGGAACAAAGGCCCTAGTTTTGAAGTGCAGGAGCCACAATACCTAACTGGTAAAAAAATAGCTGTATTTTCAAAAATGCTAGGCTTTAGCAGCCCAACCTCTGAAAAATTTTGAAGCAATCTGAGTTTTTGAGACAGGAAATTTAGCTGCTAGTTGCATGTCCAACCTCATCAGATGCTCTTGAACATTTGAATGTCTCTGTAAAATGAAATAATATTTTATATATATACATCAGTCATTAGGTAGCACAATATTAAGAGCCTTAATAAGGTTTGCAACACCTCCCAGCATATTTTACATCTCCAAATAAAAGGAAAGCCATTTGTCAGTCTTACTTCTCGTCTGTGCCATGCCACCTCCCATGTAAGCTATGGTATGTCAAAAAAAACAAGCCCAAAAGAAAAAAAGCAACAGAAAATAAGAGAATATCACATATCCTCACATATCCAATCTTCCCGTGAGGAGGATCACATTCCTCTGAATTCCCAGCTTCTTGGTGTTTTGATAATCACGATATTTGCCAGGTGACCTAAGCTGCCAGTGAACTACAAAAGCATGTGAAAAGTGCTTTGCCCTATCCACATAAGGAGGAAAAGAATCAGCACATCCCCAAATTAAGACTACAAATCACTATTAACTGGCTTACAGCTATGGTTTCCAAATCTCACAAAAGGATTAGGATGCTTGTCTGACCTCAGCTTCCACCCTCTCCAAAGGCTTTCCAGGTAGATATTCATGGTGAGATCATAAAAACTGCATGAGCTTCCCAACAGCCAGTGGAACTTCATACCCTAACATCTTCATTAACCTTGCCCAAACCTGACCTGAAGACCCACATGATTCGGATCTGAGCTATTGGAAGCACAAGAAATGATTCTGAGAATGAAAGGGCAGAGAAAATGGCATGGTGTGAGGCCAGCAAAGGATGTGTCCTGGTGTGGAGACGTCAGGATCCATTTGGAGCCATAGGTTTCAGCCATGGGAAATGCTGAAAATCTGAAGCAACACCCATGACTGGACCTACAGTTATTTTAGACACAGAAGGGCAAACATTTAGCCACAGAGCCTGCCCTGGGCGATTGATAAGAGGAAAGGGACAAGAACAAGGAGACCCATGTCTTCATGGCCCCTTAGGGTTGGAAGAGCACAGTAGCCACCCCCAACTTTCCCCTTTGCAACTGAAATTCCTATTTTAAACAAGTGAGCAGAGCCTTAACACATGCCTACAAATATACCCACGTACAGAGTCACTGTCTTAAACATAGCTGATGGGATGGCTAAAGGTCTCTATCCAGCAGAGAAATACTTCAATGGCCCTCAGATCATTTCTTTCCCTTCCCTCTGCCCAGAATAAGACCAGAGCCAAATGTGTGCTGCCATGGATGATTGCCTTATCTGATTGTTGGTGCCAGCAGGACCCTAAAGTTTAAATGACAGGTATGGGATCAGAGGAGCCTGGAAATTAATTCTACACCCTTCTCGTCCCACTACCCACAACATAAGTGCTGAGGATTGAGTCCATTAGATAAATGCCACCATGAATTCTGTGGAGAGATGAAATTTTATTTTGTGAGTAACTCTAAAAAGCCCAGTTAAAGGAAACAGGGCACAGATGGTATTTCTTATGTGAAATATCTTTCTTTCATTAGTAGGCAGCACTGGACCATAGGCCTTGGTTTGAAATATAGCACCTACTCTCTGAAACCAATTGCACAGGTTTCCAAGTGCACTTGATATAGGCATGAATAGAGAAAGCATTTTGTATCTAATCAAGAGCACAGTCAAAAAAAAGCTTCACTGCAAGAAACTGATTTCCATACTGCAAAAGGGTTTGCTTTTCTTCCAGAAAAGCCCCAATCTCTTTTCCACTTTGGGTTTTTGTGGTTCTCTTATATCATTCCACTCAAGAGGCAGGCTGCTCTGGACTCTGCATTTCCAGGAGTGACACTGATTTCAGGAACATATTCCAAAACCAGGTACCTCACAGATGATCAGATGACGGCCTGGGTAGAAACAGGACTCCAACAGGGAAGTCCAGTCTTAAAATCTTGCAAAATTATTATTAACTGCACAAAAATCCTAGCTGAGGGAGTTGGATAAGACTAATGGAAATTTAGATTATGTCTGCATGCTGGCAGAATCAATGAACTCCCTCCTCAAAAAAATCTGATAATTGGAAAAAACTCAGGTCTGAGTTTTCAAACCAGTGAAAATCCAGTCAGTCTGTCAGCTTCAAAAGTAAAACTTGGTCCAAAGTCGTTAGGAAAAGGAAGGTGATAATATTCTTAAGCTTATGACACTCTTTGTGTTAACATCTTTTTTTTTTTTTTTTGCACAGAACATGTTTGTACTTCAATTGACAAAGTATTTACAATGAGAAGATATATATTCACCCTTAAGCCAATTAATTCTGGGTTACAAAGCTTGTTTCAGAACAGGCATGAATAATTCAGTGTTAGGTTGTTTAAGTGTGTTTTGTAAAATAGAGCTGCAGCTTTTGTTTTTCTTGAAAGCTTCTGAGAAAAAAAAAAAGTTATTTTTGATTTTTTTTCTTTATATTTTCAACCCTGGGGAGATCAGTGGCCTTTTCATGTTCCACATTGACCTGCATCTCTTGTTTTTTTTCTACTAAGTTGAAGAAAATACAATTTAGAGTGGAAGCATTAAGGAGTAAGGAGTATGCCCCAAACCAACATTTCTCTTTATAAAAAAGTACAAAATACATCTTAATTGTTACCCCAATAGTATTTCTTGCAAGATATACTTATTGCTTTCCCTAGAGTAATAAGTCTTGAGCAAGCTCTTTGTTGCTGTAGTGTATGGCAGTGTAAATCAGATTTCTTTTCTCATTAGTCTTCTGTATTTCTCCTCATTTGTGCAGCCGCATGAGAACTTCTGAGTGAAAAGTCCAGATCTTGTGGATGTTAGGATTGCTGGCTTAAGGAGGGTACTAGGACAGCGTGGGAAGGAGATAAATTGAAAGTCACCCAGTGAGAAACAGAGAAGAAGGCATTTTTACTGTACTATGTTTATAACTTTTACTTTCTCAGATACTAAAAATCCACTGTTTTGCCTACGTGTCTGTAAGACATTATAGTTTGCCAGGCATGTCATGCGCAGTTATTAATGTAATAGCCTCCCCAAGCAAATGTGTGCTGAAACTCAGGTTTAGAGTTGCCTGTAAATCCCAGCAAAATGGAAGATTTAATAAAAGTTCTGTAAATAACAGAACCTCAATAGAGAATTTGCAGCCTGCCTCTTTTTCTTTTTTTACTGCTTTTATTCCTGTATGACATTATTTTATAGTCTAAAGGTGCATTAAAGGCTTGTAATTGAAGAGTGAGCTATCATAAAAAGGAGAATGTATCTGTGTGTCTGAGTGTCCTGAGCCCACTTGTCAAGTCTGGAAAGCTGATGTACATAGCACCCAAGGAATTACAGCAGGAGCAGTTCAAAGTATTCTGGGGTACATGTTTTAGGGGATAAATAACCTTTACAGGACTATCTCCTTTTTTCTTTCTTTTCCCCCCAGGGAATGGTGTTAGTTTTTGTTGACAGACCAGGGGTGGCTGTGAAATGGTTATGTGCCCATGGCACTCCAGATACCCCATTAGCCCTTTGGAGGTCACAGATCATCTGCATCTATCATCAGTCACATGCCACCAGTTTCAACAGATATACTTTCTTTCTCACACTTTGAGAATTACTTTTAATTTTAGAATAAGACCAAGCTTTAATGACTACAAAATACATTTAGAAAACTTAATTTGCAGCTGACACATTTTCCAAAAAGGAATAAATACACTATTTATTATGTATGTCTAAAAACATTGAACAGGGCTTCTGTAAAAGCTGTTTTATTTTTTGACAGTTTGTTTTCATCTGTCTTACAGTAGCCCTCTCATCATGGTTTTGATAACTATACCATTGCCTTTGTTTTCATTATGCCTTCTCATTATATTAGTTATTTTCTGTTATTCTTCACCTGGGTTTTTTGCTGTTAAGAAGCTCCTCTGTGATTTGCAGTGTGACAGCATTGTCAGAAAATTGCATATTTGGTCTTTTATTGTCTTGTTTAAAAAATATGAACTCCTAGACAATTTGTAATACTGTAATTTCCAGCCTGTAAGACTTACACAGTGCAAGAAGTCATGCGAGAAAGAAAGCTATATTTGCAATACTTCTGATAATAAACCTGGTACAGAACTCACATTAGAGTCAACTTAAACATGACAGTACTTAATAACTGAACCACAAAACACAATCAGTCAGGAATGATGAAATTTTTTTGATATTTAACCATTTCATAGTCCTTCTGCTACCAGCTGAAATATTGGAAATAGTGGTGGAAATAGTGTAATTTCTTGCTGATTTTGAGCAAAAAAAATTTTCATAAAGGTACATATCAGGAAGGAAAAGTAGTTCTACTTTAATCCAATTAATCATGTTTATTGGGTTTTAGTTAATAAATAATATAAATCTGTCAGTGGAAGATGCCAAGAGCAACTAGACTACCATCTCTTCAGGCTTGGTCTAGGTATTGCTTTTGTAAAGACACAAAGGCATGAGCCCACAAGAGGTAAGTTAGAGAGATAGTTTGGGTTTGAACTGTAAACACATCAGCTGTTTCACAGATGCTTTCCATACTCATGGACTGACATTCCTCATTCCTGCAGTTGCAGAGAGTCTTAATGCTTTCACTGAGGGATTAATCATCAGAAATCATGTTTTCTTTTCGACCTGAGGAAACAGATTCAGACTGGCGTCACCAGAATAATGGTGGTAAAGATCCCAGTAGATGTTTTTTTCAGAAAAGTGCCCAGTCTTTCTGGTCAAAGAGATTATGTACTTTCTTCCATGAGATAAGGATCATGAATGCTCATCCTGAGTGTAGGATAGTTAATTCAAATAGTCTGGGGCCCCTTAGCAGGGGCTGCAGGGCCTCTGCATGGTAGCCAGGTAATCCGGATGGAGATGTCCAGAAAATGTTGATTGAGCTCAAAATTTGAGAATTTCTTCTATTTCCACACTGGAATGTGTGAGCACCTTGTCCTTAGAGAGAAGAAGTGGACAATTTTACCTTCAATCCCAGATGAAAGATACAACTAAATTAGATCTAAATAAGTGAAATCAGAAAGGGCAACTTTTAGTTTTTAAATGGAACTAGTGTCATGGACAATTTTTATCTGCCTTCCCTTCCCATTCTTTTGGTTTGTCATCCTTAAGCCCGCACAAAGACTGTAAAACCGTATTTCATGCTCTGACACCAGCTATGAGACAGTATTTGATAAACAAATGAAGAAGGTGATGAAGATAAAGGTTATACAAAGTTTATCTTTTAACTTCTTAAGGAGGAAATGCATAAAACTGCCAGATTTTTTCAAAAAAATCTCTACTCAGTAGTTCACAAAAGCCTAGTTAAGTCATGACCTAGTTAGGTCATCTTAAATTGCACAGCGACTGCCTATTAGTCTCTATTTTCTTTTCTTTTTTAAATTTCAATCATTTAAACTGAGATGCTTTGCTTCATAGAGAGGAACAGACAGCAGAGAGATACAAAGCTTCCTGTGTCTCTGTTATATAGTGGAGTACATAAATGTTTGGAGCTGCAAAATTGTGTAAAGGGACCTGATTATACAAATACATTAAACACCTCTTAAAATCTTCTGAAATTATAGTAGCCACACAATTAAAGGAAAAAAGGATCATCTGGTTTGAATGCCCATGGTCTATTCTATTTGCAGAAAAGCATGTTTCTCAAAAAGAAAGAATGGGAAAAGATCGTTATATAAGCTAAATCCAGGTAACAACACTGGACTTTCAGTTGTCTTATGAGATAAAACACAGGGACATTTAACATTTGTCCTCTAACCTTACCCCAGCTTTCACACAGTTGTCTGTTTCCTATGAGGCAGACATATCTAAGCTGTCAATTAACAGATAATGTAAGTTTACTTAGATGTCATGTAATGCCACTATCCATGTGTAAATACATCAAATGTCCTAGTTTGCTCTAAAGGCTATGGCACACAAAAATCTTCTCCCATGGGAAGCCTAGGCTTGACAAATGCCTGAGGATTAGACATAGTCAGCCAACTCTTTGTGATGCAAAATGGCAATCTTTGGCTTTTTCAAGTAGTACTACATTTTTATTTTCTCCAAATAAAGAACCAAATTTGCAAACAGTTTAGGTTGTATAAATTTGTTATTGAATAAAGAAGTCTTGCTAAATCCCAGAAACTGAAGAAATGCCATAGCTGAAACACTCATTTAAAAATGTTAATAAATTCAAGAATGTCTAAAAGCAAATGGTTTCTTTCAATATTTTTCATACTTTATACCACCTCTTTGTAGCACTAGGTAATTGATAGCTTAGACTGTCCTCTCCAAAGTCTTCCTGACTATACGCTAAAAGCACCAAACACAGGTTGATATTCCATTGTAATAGGTGAGAACTGTATGTTATTTAACACAGAGTAAGGCATCCTTAAATTAAAATTTTATATTTTAAATAGGGCCAAAAAATCCATTAAAATGCTTATGTTTCCTAAAACCCAACATCTAAAACATATGGAAAAAATTGCCTCTAGGTACTGAAAGTTGTTGTCTTTATCACACTGTGTATCTAAATTCCCAAGGATGATTTAATGAGGTTTGCACATTAAAAATCTTGTTTGTTGTCACAATAGAGGAAATCATAAGAAATATTAATGTCCTCTGTGTGATGCCCTGGAATTCAAATGTCTTTGAATGTCTTCATTCCAGGAGCACTTTGCTATGCAGGCCTGTACTTGCAAAGATTTTCTCAGTGTAAATTTATTAGTCATGGCTGATGATGTTGGTGTGCTATGATATAATGGATTCCATGTCAGAAACACATGAGGCTACCCAAAGTTATGATATTCAGTCCTGACATATTTTTCCATTGCAGTAGTGATATCTGCCACAAAGCAATCTGCTCAGACTGTGCTTTAGAGAGTTTACCTCAAAGGTGAAGGGACACAGTCCTGGTTGAATGTGCACCTCTTTCTTGAGGGGGAGAACTTGAACCAGGGAGGCAATACAAAAGACTCTCAAATGGCTGTTTAACTTTACACCTTATTCAAGAAATGCATGGGTGCTATGTCCTTCATCTGCTCCTGCAGACCCAAACAACAGGTCAAGAGGAATCACCCTGCCATCATAAATTCAGTCCACATTTCATTCATGGAAAAGAAAAACTTAACTTTCCCAAGGATTTCATGCATCAGTACAATAAGAATGCAAGAGAGAGAATAAATACAGCTTTGATAAAAGAGAAAATGCCAGAAATATAGACTTGAACTCAATAAATGGGCAAAATGAAATGTTAAAGATTTCAAGCTAAATAGTATTGGGAAATGAAATATCAAAAAACCATCTTAAAAATTAAAGGTATGTTTTCAACAAATGTGGGAAATGCAAGAAAAGAGAGGTCCCAAGGCCTCAAACTTTCAAGCTCAGAGATAAAGATGGGTACAGTGTTTGACCTAAGACCTTGGAGAAAGCTTGAAAGTTTAGAATAGAATAGTGAAACAGAAATTGAATAAAAATAAAGATCTGTAGTTTAAGGAGAAATATGTTCTAAGCAAGTAAAAATATGCCTCATGTAAGCAAACAAATATGTTAAGCAAGATAGTAAAAAACAATTAAAATCTAACAATAGAACTAGTTATAGAATTGATAAAAAATGAAGATACAGCAAGAAGTTCTCATAGAGTTACATAATTGGATAAAAAGAGAGGCATTGCAGCAAAATAATGTAAAATGTAGCAATTAGCAATTGGTTTATGAAGATGCTAGTGAGCTTTGTGGAAGTAGCTGATTGGATAAGAAATTTACAAGAGATATTGTAACTAAAGTTATAATGGCTTCTGATGTGATAACTTTGGATGTAACAACCTTACAGTCTTGCCCTTCCATGAGACTGATTTTGCAATAAACCATCTTTTACCCACCTCATCAGTCAACCCCATCTTTCTGTATCCAAAACAAACAACAAATATAGTTATTCAGATAATACATGAAAATAAGGTGCACTCTGCCATCTGCTATAATTACTAAAACTCATTCATTATTTCTTGTTTAGAAATATGCCATGAGTTCCACTCAGGCACTTTCCCATTTTCCTTCATATCCTACAAACATAGTAAGAGACAGTACCTGTCATGACAAGCCTCAAATGCACAAGGTAAATGATAGGAGAAAACACGTAAAAGAATCACAGAGAGGGACAAATTATTAAGTTTTTTAAATAGCTGAACTGATTTTGAATTCTTTCACATTTATTAACATTACCCTTAGTGACTGGCACAGGGACAAATGGGAAGCCTGCTGTAGATAGGTATTTAGCAAATATGTTCTAAGCCATCATCCAGAGCCTTCAACAAAGACCAAGCACCATGAAGCATCTTGGCCATGGGACAGGGCTTTAGCATTACTGCCATGTCCTTGAGATCTTTTCTTTATTCCATATCCGACAGGTTTCTTTAAACAAAGAAGACAAAAAAAAAAAAAAAAAAAAAAAAAGCATACTTGCCCTCAGAGTGATGAGATGGACAAACACCTGCTTTCCCATATATTTTGTTATTTCACACTACAAAAAATCCTTAAAATAATGGTTGCTGTTTCCAGGATCTCCATTAAAGTAGATATAACATTATGTTCCTACAATTAAAAATGTTTTACAGAATGCAATGAAAATGAGATATAAACCCATGATTTTGCACATTCAATTACTTTTAGCTGGTAAATGTTAATTATAAATATATTTTTTAAATGTAAAAACATTGAAGATTATTGATAACAGGCAACAAGATGCTTTGTGGGTAGAAATGGGGAGAATTAGGATTTTTTGGTTGTCTTGTTTTCTGACCACCAGTGCAGAAATATCTGAAAGACTAAAAGCAGAAACTATTTTGTTTGCAAAAATATCAAACCTTGTGGCTTTTCTACCTGACAAAACCCATACAATATGAAAAGCACTGGATCATCTGCCTTTTTTTACTTGGGACAAGAAAGGGAAAAGAAAAAGAGGATCAGGAACAACTTGTGCATCTATCCTCGTCCTTCAGTGCAAGTGAAGTGAACGTACTCTGGAGAGTATGGTTGTCCAAGAAGGAGAGAAAAATTACAGGAGAAACAGAGGATGTGAAGTCAGGAAACTGGTAGCCCAGTGGAAGATCAGAGTGGGGACAAAAAGGGAAGAAGATGGGACACTGGCATGACTAATATGCAATGTGGCATCACACATTACAGATGTGCAGAAGGAGGTGGATTTGGTCTCTGGTCTCTGTTTCAGGGACCAACAGAGCCAGAGGCCATCATTCCAGAACTCTACTAACATGGTAAATCATGAATAATCCCGATTTAAATTTATTCTGCTGTGGCCACAGAATTGATGGATTGGTTACAGATGGTCCTCTGATTTGAATTAAATCAAATACAAGTACACTGCTTCCAGAGTCAGCATAGTGACAAAGACAGTTCTGGGCACCACCCAATTTCATGCACCCTGAGCCAGCCATGAAAACTGTCTTAGGCAGCCTGACTGCCCTGAAAAAGATGACTGCCCTGCTTTGGGAAACTCTTCAAATCCCTGTATTTCTATTAATCACCTTTACCAGCCTTGAAGAAGGGGTCAGTGGCAAGAATCCAGATAAACCAGCCTGGCACACAAGAGCATGACTGGAGTGGGGTGGGTGTGAGGAAGTAAAGAGCTCTAGAGCAGCCAAAGCTCAGGATCCCCATTTCTAACCACAGAAATGGGATGGGATGTTTTTGGTACCTATCTCAGCAGCAAGATGCTTGACAAACCCCATCTTGAAAACCAATTTAAGGAATGTGAGCGCTTTTAGCTTAAAGACAAAAATCATAATTTTGATGATACATCAAGCAGTGAAGAATATCTGACGTCCATTCATTTCTTCAAAAATGCTCCCTAGCAGGTAATAAGTACTGTTCCCTTCTTGTTCCTAACACAGGTGAAAGCAAATTTTGCTCATGATTCATTAGATGATTTTTCACCAGAGCTTTCCATATCACTGAAATATGCTCTCTTCTCCTGGACATCTTTAACCTCTCCTCCAGAGAGGTTAAAGGGAATGGAGGCAGTCCCACCCTTGTAAAGCCATATCATTAACTCCATTACAAAAAGTGTATTCTTTTTTTATTTTCCATTTCCAATTCTCAAAATATTCCACAGTGTGTTTTTAAACATTCATTCAGTTCATATACAACTGAGTTTCATAACAGTTTTACAGATTATAGAGTCCATTCTTCCTCAACATAATGCCACAGTACCTGTAAGCTTTTTTTCCTCTACTGGTACTTCAAACCCTTGGAAAAGGATGCGATGCATTCGATTTTTGTTTGGGTTTTTTTTGTTGTTGTTGTTTTGTTTTTGTTTTTGTTTTGTTGTTGTTGTTTGTTTTAATTTGGGGTTTTGGAGTTTGTTGTTATTGTTGTTTTGGTTTGGTTTGGTTTGGTTTTGGTTTTTAACATGTGAAGTAGGTCTTTTGGCATTTCCCACATAAAGTAAGCTTTAAATTTTTTTGAAATTTATTTCATATCTATCATATCCACACAATCAGAGCTCTTAATTGTGCACTTAGTCTGATAAGTTCTTTTTTCTTTTTCTGTCTATTTGTTTCACTTATTCTCCTTTTTTTCTCACCGTGTTTTGTTCTAAATAGGAGATAGTCATGGCATCCCTAAAAATGGTAAATTGGCTCTACAACATCAGACTATGGACAAATCTCTTTGTGTTTCTGCCTTCTCTTTGTCTTATTGATGTTGATCTGTGTCATGGGCAATTTTAATTTTCATGTAGTAGGTTCTCAGGTGATGGCTTTCCTGTTAGTAGCTGCTGTCTTCTATAAAGAAAAGTCCTTACCAAATGAAGTACTTCCAAACAAAGTCATGTTAGAACAATGCAAGCCGTTTTATTGCATGCCTTTTTGGTGGCAACCATAGATAAAAGCCCTTACTGTTTTCTTTTTATTTTCTCAATATATCCAGATGGTTTTAGCGCTGGAACTGTTTTTTTTTTTTTCCATCTTTCACTCAGGGAAGAAGCAACCTTGCCTTTTTCCATTGTTTTTTCTCCCTTTTTGTTTCCAAAGCCACAAAAGTAGAGCTCCCTGGCATGCATGCAGTACCATGATAAGCAACATGTGACACACAGTCAGCTCATTTACACTAGATTTTTGCAGAGGAAAGTGCCTCTCATCCTATAATTTCCAGACCAGGAACCAAGAAGATTTCAACAGGTGGTGCAATATTTGGTCCAGATCTGAAAAGAGCCTGCCTGAGCTGGGCTTAACTGAGATACGTTGAATAATGAGGACAAAGGTGCAAGTATTGCACCATTAAATACACCAAGGAAGACAAGGGCCAGTACTCTCAATATTGGGCCTGCTGGAGAAAGGGAAATGCTTGTTCACTTTGTTGCTAAATTTAACTCCCTGGCATAAGATATGAGAGCCACAAGAGCTGTGCAGAACACAATGACACCAGCAGAGCAGCAGATGCTGCAGAGGGTCTCTGCTAGCCATGGGCAGACTGGAGCAGATGTGTTGGCTGGGAAATCTGCTCCAAGATGCATCTGAGCTCCAGTGCCCAGCTGTGGAGTGTACTGTGCACTGAGAGGTCTGACCCTGTGGCACCACAAGCTGGGGAAGCACAGCTGGGCATGGGCACAGCACCACTGCTGCCACCTTACCTGACGTCACACTTGGAACCCTGGAATTTACATGGAAGATGTCCTAGCAGTGGACATCTTGAGGCAGAACCATGTCATCCAGCTGCTTACCACACTGAGGAGCTCCTCACCCTGAGGTCTCTGTTGATGCTGCCCCTACTCAGAAACCCAAACTTCAGAAAGAATTTGAATTTTAGATTTATGTGCTGGCAAATAAATCTCTCTAGTATTACAGGTATACTGTTTAAGTTCAGCTCTGATCCTTATCTCTTAATGACCAAAAATAATAACCAAGGCAGAAGCATGCTTCTTTCTCAACATTTCAATACATTTAAGGTTGTAATAGTATTTTAATTCAGCATAGCTAATGTGTCACATGGAATAGATGGAAAAATTGTGCCATATGTAGCCCCAAGAAAACACTGACAAGACAGCTGTACCCATTCTGTCTCAACATGAGATATTGTCACGTTCCAACTAAGTCTCTTATGACAGTGATTATATCTAGCATCCTGATAAGTGAATATTTGTGGAACTAACTCTCACATAGATCTTCGTGATAATAAATGGTATTTTTCTTTTTCAGCATTGTTGCGCACTTGCAATTTATCTGTGATATATTTAACTAGAGATCAATGAATCCAACCATGACACTAAACAGCTAAAAAAAACCATCATACTAAGTGCATGAAAAAATCTCTTGTTATCTCCTGCTTCCTCCAAGTCACAAATTTGCCTTTATGTTAAAGCTTTTGTGTTCAGAAATGCTTCTTCTGAAGATGAATTTTAAAGCCTACCAATGTCTATATGTTTCCACCAACACCTGCACTATGATGTTGATGGAAATGTATACCAAAAGTACACAAGAGAAAGAAAGAGGACAACTCCTCAGTTTGAGTGGTAAACATAGAAGGAGGACTAAACACTGGATCATCTCCTAAATGCTGAATTTTCATTTAAGGTCACCATTCAATTTTCACCTTTTTAAGTTTCCACCAAAAGAAAATATGTTGATCAAGTCATCCAGAAAAGTACAGGTCCTCTAAGTTCCCAAATTCCTATATTTATTTTCATTTTCTCCTTAAATACTTGTTCTTAACGTGGAGTGAACCTGGGAGCATTGATAAAGACACTTTTCCTATAGCTAACTAATAAGTTCACATTCTCTCACCCCTCTAGCTACTCATTTAAGTCCTAAAAGACATGAAGGTAGAAAGAAGAGGAAAGTGTGGTCCAAATTTCTCTGCTCTTGGCCTCATAGCAAGGCCCAGATTTCTGCTGTAAAGGAGAACAGCTGATGCCACACACAGAAATAATGCCAGATTAGCTGAGAGTTCAGAAGAAGTAATAGTAGGTTTTCCAAGAAAGCAAACTCAAACTTACCAAGCTAGTTTGAAGAAAAGTGTCCCTATTACTGTTGTCTGTATGATATTCTACTACAGGTAGATTACTGGAAAACTCCAAGCATAAACAACAAATTCTATTTCAAAATGTCCTGTGGTAAAGGCCAGGTTTGTAGGAGAGGTGAATATAGAACAATAAAGTGGTTTGGTTTGGAAATTAACCTGAAAGATGATGTAATTCCAATCCTACTTCCATGGACAGGGACATCTTCTACTTCATCGGGTTGCTCAAAGCCCCATCCAGACTGACCCTGAACACTTCTAGGTATGGGGCAACAACAGTTTCTCTGGACAATCTGTGCCATTGTCTCACCACCTGAACAAGAATTGTTCTCCTGTAGCCCCTTTAGCCACTCTAAAGTCTCCCCAGAGAGCTTCGTCCTCTCTGCAAACTGTCAATTAGTCTGTGCTAATGCTCTCTTTCCAGCAGCCTCATATCCTCTGCTTAAATCCTGCCAGGCTCCGCACTCTTCTTTTTCTTCACTCTGGAGCTTCCTCAAAGAGTGTGAAGACAAAATATGAAAAACTAAATTATTCAAGAAGTAGGATTTAAGCATTTAAATGCAAATTTTACTCTCTGAGGTCAGATCAACTGTCCTGCTGGACTGGCACAGACTTGAGAAAATGTTTTTGCCTAATCCTGGGCTTTATGCACCCTTTACTCAGTGCCCTACACTCCTTGATTGCATGAGCGACTTTTAGGCAAGTTCATGTGATGCTTGTGTGTATTTCTGCCATGTCTTCTGCACAGCACTAGCTGAATCTGTGTGGCAAGCGGGTAACAGTAAGTAAGAATCTACAGTAAATGCTCTGCATTTTTATTCCCTTGCTACTGATCCTTTAGCCTAGATTGACTTCTAGGCCACTGGAAAACAAAATATGTATTAATACTTCTCTCTGCTAAAATAGAAGGAAATGTGTCTCACAGTTCATGTGCTGTCAGTTTTATTTGGAAATAAGTAATTTGAATTTATTACAATTAAATAAAAATAATTATTTTTTAATAATAGCAAAGCCTTTGGCTGCTGTTTGTAATGATCTGCACAGATTATGGAAGACTTCACTCAATTACATACTTTTCATTGAAGAGTGGCCCTGTACAGAAGCCAGTGAGAAATGTTATGCGTATGCATTATGCATTCATTATACTAATCAGAGAAATATAGCCTTGTGATATGCAAGCAGAGGACATCATTGGCTTTTTTACGTAGGAGGACAAGGAGAAGACCAGACAGCTTCCTGTGATTTGTATGTGACTTCTATAGTATGATCTTATTATGGTGTCTGAGTCCTAATAGATTTAAATATATTCTCACAAAACGTTTCTCAGATTAGTTTTGGCCTCGGGATTTATAGACGTCAATCCCCAGTTCCTAGCTGTATAGAGGTCCCTGTAAGTTCAGCCTAGAACACACAACTGTGCTGGGATTGCTCAGCAGCCGCACAAGAATCTGGAAAAGTTTAACCAAGCTGTGCTTAGAGAGCAGACCTTTTGAGGGCATTCCGTATTCTTGTCTGCTGAAATAACCAATGGAAAAACGATGAGTCTGAGAATACTACATCTGTCCGGTCCTATTATCAAGAATTCTTGTTTCTTATGTGAATTTCCGCGGACACCTGTTGGTATCTCTGCATGATTCTCGTCCAAGAAGCATACTAATTTGGAAGCTGCCAATGTGCACTGTACTCCTGGTGGGAGGAAATCTGGGTCGCTGGGAAATCGACTGAGAACTTTGCTGAAGGTATCTGCTTGACGTTCTCCGATGACTGTCCTGTCAGTTCTTGTGCCATCGCCATCACTTCCGTTGTGGGGCGCTGGCGATTTGGATGCATGCTCTTTTTTTCATTTCCTGGATACGGTAACAGAATTCCTTGCACGTCTGTCTGGGAACTCTCTTGCAGAGTGTCCTATTCTTCCACATCGTGCGCAAAGTGGCTTTTGCGGTTGTGGTGTTGGTGTTTGCACTTGTGTGTTTGCCTGTGGACAATTCTTCTTGATGTGTCCAGGTGCCCCGCACTTGTAGCATTGTCCCCCAATGGATGATTCTTCTTCTGGACAGCTGCCAGAACTTTGTCTATCATTTTGTTCTGTTGTTGAAGCATTTTCTCCAGCACCTTTTCTTCTGATCGTTTTCCCAATTGTTCTTTCATCTGCTGTTCCCATTCTCCTCTCAGTTCGTCCCTCACGATCGACGCGACATGCTGAGGTGTTCCCACCCTGCTGCATGCCTCCACCATCTCTGCCAAGGATGGACGACCTGGCATTGCGGTGATGACCCGTTGCCAATCCGGGTTGGCATTGTTGAAGGCTAAGCTTTCCATGAGAGGTTGTTTTGCCTTCTCATTCGTCACCTGTCGATGCACAGCTTGTGACAGTCGATCTATGAATGATGAATATGGTTCTGTGGGACCTTGTCTGATGCCTGAGAATGGAATATCTGGAACTCCTGCCAGAGCAATCTGCAAGATTGCCCTTCGTGTTGCTTCTTTGATGTCGTTCAACACTCGTCTTGGGAGTTGCGCTGCTTGCTCTGCTGGATTGTCATCTGGAGGATCACCTGCCAACTGTGCTACAGTGAGGTTCGCATTTGGTCCACCTTGATAGCTGTTCCTCCACTCCGCAAGATATCTTCGCCATCTTCTTTCCCAGATAAGATTCTGTGTGTCTGTGAGGATCATTGACACAAGGCTTCGAATGTCAAATGTGTGAGGTCGTACATGTTGAATGTCCCCCTCAGAAGTTGCTTGAAGTATTGTGAATTCAATCCATTGCTTTGGATGGCTTTTGCTAAATCTTTGATCACATCGTGACCCATCCTTTCCCACCTTGGATTTTGGCTCTGTGCATCATACGTCACTGGCATCGTCAGATCTCCTGCTCCTTGGAATAAATCTTTTTCACCAAGGGCTCTCTCGGTAGCTCTGGACATCAGGAGCGATGTGCTGAGTTCCCACAAGAGACGTGCTTTTTTTGGAACTGGGCAAGGCACCCTTGAAAAGGAAAACCCTAGTAGCAGCTCTGGTCCATGCACCGTGGTGAGAGCACTGGGCATGGAAGGAAGATGTCACGCTGACAGATGATCTCCGGGTGGTGCCACGTGTGACAGGGGAACACAAGAAGTTTCAACTGTGTTTCCTGGGGAAGCCCATGGTACAAGAGGGACTCCTTTCTCCTTGATGAACTGAGAATTGATTATCTAAAGGGTGGTGATGGACTGAGAGTTGATGATCTGAGGGGTGGATATATTGGAAATTTGGTTGGGGAGAGGAGGAATGTGACATGTAAGGTTTTCATCCTGACTTCTGTGTGTTTCTCTTTATATATAGTTGTAGGTTAATAAAGTTTTTTTCCTTTTTATTCCTAAGCTGGAGCCTGCTTTGCTCTATTTCTGATCACATCTCACAGCAGACACCAGGGAGACAGTATTTGCATGGGGGCACTGGCATGCACCAGAGTCAAACCTTGACAGTGAATCACCATGGCCTCTTGGTGAAAATCACACAAAAAGGTGGTGGGCAAAGAAGACCTCCTCCCTGGGAAGCTTACTGGCCTTCATATTTATTTAAAAGGGGAAAAACATCACGTTGGTTACTTTTTTCAGACTGGTTGCAAAATTAAATAATTGTAATAAACTCAAAATTATGTTTATTTTTCTATCTTTGAGAAAAAAAAACCATGGCTGATTTACCACCATATAAGAACCCATATTCTGTTGGGTCCATAGCTTGGCTTCTGTTGCCTGTCAGGTACCCAAATTTAATACTGAATGCCACTGAATGGAACAGGACTGAGCCTGCAGGAGAGACTATTGTGGAAAACAGCTCCTGGATATTTTGTAGGGCTTGTTATGATATAAGAGAGGCCTCTGCCTGCATTGAGTTGCAAACAAGATCATGTACTGAAGCCAATAATTGGGATTTTTTTATCCCTATGCCTGTGAGGTAGAAACACAGAAAGAAATGAGAAAAGTAGGGGCACAGAAGGAGAGTGAGAGACAGAGTGATTAGGTAGAAAGATATCAGAACTCGTGGATTCCTCCAGCACCTCACTGGTCCTTCTTCACTCTCCTAAATCTTTGGTGGTGGGGGTCCTGGTGTTGTTTTCCTAAGGAACCACTTTTATACAGCTAAGTCCCAGGTACCAATGGGATGATAAAGCGATTCCCACAGCTTGGGCTGGCATCTGTGTAACCAGTTGCTTCCTTTCTCACAGTTTGCTGCCATGGGAATTTTTGTCCTGATAGATCTTATTTTAAGTCCACAGTCTGTACAGCAAAATTTTGACCAGTGTGCTAAGTCCAAATCTTCACCTTTGTTAGACCTGGAATCCATGCCTTCCTGTTTTGTTATCTGTGCCTGTCTCAAGTTCCTGTTGTGGCTTATCCTATGCGAACTTTAACAGTGTTTTGAGAGATACAGCTGCATTCTCTGTCCTCACACAGCTCACACAGCACATACTCCTCACAGAGCTCACCATGCTTCCCATGCTGGTAGCTCTGTCAAGGCTGGTATAATTTGGGAAAAGCTTTTCAATTCTCAGTTTACCAAGCTATTCTTTGTGAATAGGGAGAATGTTTACTTTTTTTTTAATGCTTCCAGTATAAAGCTATAGCTACCCTTATGCAACCAATGTACCCAGTCATCAATAAAACAGAAGGAAACTTGGCAATTCCCTCCTCTCAACCCACTCACTGCAAGGACATTTAGGAAAACATCAACATCTGGGTTTAATACCTCAGTTACTCATATTAAGAAACATATATTAATTCTGCTTTGGTTCTTTTTTTTTTTTAATCAAAATGAATTGTAGAACTTCATATTACCAAAACATTTCACCTTTTTCTATAAGGAACAAAAAAGTAAAAAAAAAACAGAACAGGGTCCTTCTCCTACCTCCTTTTTTGGAAGCAGAAACAGAGCTAGCCAAGGAAACTGGAACATGTCTGAAAGATATTTTAGGGCTAGAGGAACAGTCAGCTAATAATGCAACTGGCATTGACATAGCCACTGATAAAGCAATAATTTACAGAAAAATCACAGGTTGTGTAATCCTCCAAAAATTTTCTTTGAAAGGAAAGCAAAGGAAGTTCAGCGAAAGCTTCCACTCTTTTCAAGGGTGGATGGCTCAGGGCAGGATTCAAACAATTTTTTCTACAAGTTTTTCTGTTTGCTCTTTTTTTTTTTTTTTTTTTTTTGTGGTGGTGTTTACTCATTATATAATTTTATAATGATGTAACTTACATCTCTGTAAATCATATTCCATATGTCAGAATCAATGCTCCTAAAATATTCTCAAAAGGTACTAAATATATATCATACATTCCTTGCTAACTCTATGTTATAAAATAATTGATACACAGCCCACAAAGCATCTAAAAATACTCACTCAGCTTAAAAGATACCTGCAATTTCTTCTGCTGTGCATAGCTGCAGACCACAGAAACCAATCTGAAAATCCAGTTATGGCAATATTCAGGAAGTTGTGGAGAGAGAAAACAACATTTCACAACCTGAGTATTTGCTTTATTTTACACCAAATGTTCAATGTTCACTCAGCTCAGCAACAGAATAAATTTCCAGTACATTGTTTCTTAATGAAAAATATTTTTCCATAGTTCTTGCCACTATTGGACTTTTTATAGTTAATATTGTATAAATCTAAATAAAATAGGAGATACAAGTATTTATAAATTGCTGTTGTATATGATAGTTTATTTCAAGCTATTTACAATCATTCCAGGAATATTAATAATATTTCTAAAATGAACAGAAATCTATAATTTCTTTTCTGCATAATCACATGGTTGGTTTTGTTTTTTTTTTCTTTCCTTCCATATAGTAGTAAGAATTGGTGGTATATCCTTGATAACCCACAAATATCAATGAGGAGGACCACAAAAATGAGTTCCGGAAGGCTTAAACCATATCAAGATTAATTCTTTTCAGCAGTGGACTCTTTCTGTTATCTCAGATTTATTACTGCTGTAGAGACTTTCAGCCAAAAAAAAGAGCAGAAAAAACTAGATGAGAAGCAACTAAATTTATTCTAGATGCTCACTTACATTTTCAGATGTAGGACAGGGACAAGGGGAACATTTCAGAGGTTCATAGGTAACAGGACCCCATGGAGGTAAGGTGAGGAACATGATAGCAGCATACAGAACCCAAAAACCATCCACTCAAAAACCCATCACATGGCTGTTGGTCAGCTGTAGAAAAGGGTGACACTCCTGAGGTCGAGAGCTGAGGGCTAAGCCTGGAAATCTGGGAAGGGAAGAAGGACAACCACACACCACACTGAGCAGATTCATTCACAGAGAGCAGGTGGAAGGAACAATTTCAGGAATGACCTGGATCTTCAACATGATCAGATGCAAAAATGACTAGATAGAAAATTCAGTGCTTTGGGAAACATTTATCATATGTGTAGATAAATGTAAATCATTACAGTGCCTCTGGGGACACCAATACAGCAAGGAATTTTGGTAGAGAAATTGGCACTTCCCTACTGATCATGTCTTCATCTTATGTGTTTACTCCCAAAGTGGCATTTGCTCCCCATTACCTGCAGAACACTCAAAGTCCAGCTTTGAAGCCAATGGCACACTGCCTGTGACAGAAGCAGCCTGCCCTGTGGATAAAAATCACAAGCCCTCTGACATCTGCAGTGCTGGCCTTTGAGAGAACTTTACCAAACCACACATGTGGACAGCTACAGCCACCACACAATATAACCTGTGTTAAACCCTCCCAAACCACCACTGATATGAGTAGGCTTATGACTGCATGGACAAGTCTTTGATCCCTGGGAAAAAAACCCCAAAAATCTATTTGCAACTTGGGGAGGGAGGAACAAAAAAAGAAAAAAAACTCTAGAAAAGTACTTTTATCTTCCAGTGATAGCTTTCTTAACCCTGTGAACAGATTGCTGAGATTAACTGCTCTCTTCTTAGAGAACAGTCTCACAAAGCCATCTTTCATTGTAAGAAATTACTCACTTTGGGGGTTGTGTCCAAGAACGATACCCACATGAACAGACAGGAAGTTGACAGTGTAATTTAGGAGACCAGCTGTTTGCAGCGTGCTGTCATTAACTAGCTCTTGAAGGTGACCAAGGAATCTAAAATAATGTGGAGAAATACTTTGTGTTTAACATTTTGGTCTTTTTTTTTTTTTTTTGCTTGAAAAGTGTTTTTTAAAAAATCCAGGATCTTTCAAAAAGTAGAGCTGCTGTGTAATGGAGAGTGAAAACTATAAATTAACAGGAAAGGGAAAACCCCCCTCCCCAACTTCAAGTAAATGGAGAGACTCCTGTGTTTTAAGACCTGAGTAAATATTTAAGGTTGCATTGAACAGAACCACAAGAAACATCTCAGGACAAGCTGTTGTAAATGGACAGGCCTGAGTATTTCTCCAGAGAGGCTTTGATATATATTATTTTGAGAAAACTACTTTGCGAGCCCATTTCATGTGATGATGTGGATTTTGTTTAGAAGACCAGGGATAATAGAATACTGCTAAATAACCCCACTTGGAACATGAGTGCCAAACCTAGAGAGGGGAACTTTCATCTGGAGTTACTGGATGCAGTGACCATGGAAGAGTAATGAATGAGCAAAGAAAAGCAAGGGAGGGGAATAAGCAAACCCAATAGAACTTCTCATCACAAGATCTTTTATCTTTTTTTTTCTTTCCTGTGGAAGACCCCTAAACAGTTAAGAGCTAAAGAAAACCGGGTTTTCCCATGCATTTCTGATGCACGGAGCTCCCTTCCAACTGGAAGCATGAAACAGCACTATGTCCCATCCTTTCTTATTCCTGTTTTGTGGTCACATGACTTCTCGGTTGGCTTAACTGACTGCTAACTTATATCCTGACCTGGTTCCAGGTGAGCAGATAAGGGGAGGGCTTTAAGAAGCAATTACTGCAGCATCTGGTTGAAATATCTGTAGGTCTTTCGTCTCTGCACGCAGCTTTCAATTTTTTTTTTTTTTTTTTTTTTGAGAAGCATCCAGAACAGTATATCTGAACAGTTTGGAATAAACAATATTCCTGTAGCATCTGTTAGAGTCCAGTGCAACTCTTTGATGTGTCCTTCAGTATAAATATAACCTTGGCATCATCACTGCTGTCTCAGAGGTAAATGTTATCAGGAACAGTCAGAGAATCATAGAACCATAGAAAGATTTGTGTTGGAAGAGACCTTAAAGATCTAATTTCAAACCCCCTTCCACAGGCAGGCAGAAGATTGGTGGAGCTAAATGTATCCCTAACAATGTGGCAGTCAAACCTGTGAAATCTCAGTGGAAACCATCAAAGGCAAAGGAACTATATGAACAACCAACAGTTGAAAACTGTGAATTTCTCAAATTCTCCATTGAGAATTTCTCAAATTCTCCCCTTCCCGAAATTTCTAAAATTTCCATTTTGATATTAGCTGCTTTTGAGCTTAAGCTTCCAAAGAATTTGTTTACACCCCTGAACTGAGATATTTTAATTTTAAAAAAAAATTGTCAAATTTATTCAGTCTAGCAATTTCAAAACTTTCTGTCAAAAATATTATCTAATTAAAGGGAAACTGAAAAGCAGCTATTGACAGAAAATGGTTTTGCTGTAAAAGCACAGATTTAGACACTTTCTAAACTTGTCTTAAGGAAAAAAAATCAATGACTTCTGTTCAGAACCACAGCAAGTGCAAAACTGCAAATCTTACACTGCCAAACAGCTTCCCACTGATTATAGTTTAGAATATTTAGCTTCTGCAGCTCCTTCTCTCATTACAACACTTTTAACTTGTCCTTCCAGCATTTAACTCTTTATCCCTCTTTGTAACATTGCACATCAGTGTCCATCTTTATCTTCAGCATGTTTCCTATTGGCCTCCTCTCTTTCTTCCTGATTTGACCCAGATTATCAGATCCAAATTTGGATTGTCACAGGCAGGTTTAAATGGATTTTTAAAATTGATATGAATATATAGATATACACAAATACATGTGCATATATAACCATGAGTATATATAACCAACAAAAAAGATATACAAACATGTGTACATATACATGTAAAAAATATATATGCATATGTAACAATTGACTATATATATAATGTAATATATACACATGCATCCTGTTCAGAAGGTGTCATGAATGATACATAGGCAACTGAAAGCTCCAAGATAAGGACATATATTGATTGACATGTATCAGACAACATAAGTGGCCTTGGAATACTACATATAATAAAATTAAAATAGAAGCTGGTGGCATGACCCAAAGACTGGAGAAAGACCAGATAAACTTTTTCCACGGTACTTCAGAGAATCACAGTCCTTTCCTGAGTTGGAAAGGACCCACAAGGCCATCATCAAGTCCAGCTCCTGAGCCTGCACAGCACCATCCCAAGAGTCACACTCTGTGCCTGAGAGCATTGTCCAAACACTTCTTGAACCACGTCAGGCTTGATGCTGTGAGCACTTCCCTGGGGAGCCTGTTCCAGTGCCCTCTGGGTGAAGAACCTTTTTCTAATATCCATCCTGAACCTCCTATGAACGACTTCATACCATATACTCAAGTCCTGTCACGGGGCACCACAGAGACCAGTACCTGCTCCTCCTTGTTCTCTCATGAGGAAGTTGTACACTGCACTTGCTCCAAGCAAGCCATGACACAATAAAATTAGGGGGTTTGTTATTGGATAATATGTCAAGAAGTCCTGTTTTAATAACTACTTGATAACCTACTTACACCATTTGGGTGAATGGTAGTGACCACTGGGTAAATTAAAGAAACTGAAATATTCATTCTAGGGATCTTTTCCCTGCAAAAAAAGGACAAGAGAAGACTAAACGAAGTGCAAGAAGTGACACATCTACTAAAGGAGGCATTCAAACAACATGTGTCGAGAGAAAAAAGCCAAAAAAGTTTAAATAAAGGTTGCAATATCTGTGCTGACACACAGGTTATCCCTAAAAAAAATGAAAATAAAATTTATGAGGGCAGCAAGAGATAAGAAAATGATCTGAGACTTATTGTTAGAAAATCAGCCCAGATTTTTAAACTTAATTCTGTATGTTCTGATTCATGTCAATTAAAATGTTATATGCTCTATATGCATAAAAATATTAACTTTTACTTTCTACAGCAGTAGTATGTCACTCTATTAATCCACAGTAGACATTTCAGTTATATCGCAGCTGTGATGCATGTGGCACAATGCACTATAATCTGCTTTTCTATATGCTCTTCAGTGGCACTACACAGTGGGAAAAACACAGTCACTTTGCTGTAGTTTCACATGTTGATTCAGTGATAAAGTACTTCACAGATTAGGTTAGCCTGCAGGACTTAAAGTTCAGGGTTTATTGTAATGTAAATCACAAAGCTATTTTATCTTGACAGATATTACATACATTTTAATATTTCTCACTGAATCTAGAGATGTGTTTGCTTTTTCTCTGCAACTGCTGTGTAAAATTGGACTTCAGCCCAGAAAAGAAAAAGGGATGGCAGACTGTTTTGTTTTCCAGCAACAACTTAATTTCTGTTCAAAACAAAAAAACAACCTACACAAAAAAAAAAAAAAATAACAAACCAAAAAACAAACCAAACCAAAATGGAAAAAAAAACCCCAAAATCATCCCCAAACCTCTTCTATTAATACAAGAAAATCTTTCAGGATGGAAAATCAGTTTGTGTAGATGTTCAGCAGGAGATTCTTGGGAGTTATACTTGAGCTATCTGAAATGATCTCATCACACAATGCTGAAGTAACATCCTGTCATGTCTACCACAAGACATGAAAAAAAAAAAAAAAACCAACAACCTGACATTTATAGTCTAACTAAGACTGCAATGGCAGTGAGCCAGTGCTCTAATATCTGCTCCACTCATAGGTGAGCTGCTTTGGGTTATGCAGTGCCAGGACTGCACAGCACTCTCCCCCTCACAAGGGCTGAATCAGCTCTTTTGTACCATGTTTACGGACAATAAAATTTCTGTGTACTTGTGCACTTGTGTGTTACAGCCATGGCCTTAACAAATACAGTAACTTGCACTCATCTTCAGAGTGGCATCCAGGAGTCGCATATGGGCTCTCTGACTTGTGAAGGCACTTGTCAGCAAAGACTTCAGGGTTGCCTTAGGTATTCCTCCTGTTTACCCAGGCCTCCTTGCTCCCAGTAATGGGACTGTGATGGTACAAATCCATCTAAAAAGCATCTTGCAGGATGAGCCGAGCTGGTGGCACAGGAAGGCTGATGGAAAAGGATTTGCTACTGGTGAACGACTCCTTTAACAGAGCCCAGCCTTAGGTTAGCAACAAGAAAAGTACTTCCTTCATTTGAAAGCCTTGCTGTTTTCCCAGTCTTTCTTTCAATGTTTAGTCATTTGGGGAGCAACCAGGCATTTCCATGAACTCCCTTTTGTGTGGAAAACAGAAGGGAGGAAGACAAAAAAATACATTATAGGGTGGAGAAGCTTGGAGACAAGGCAGCAGCATTTTTATAGTCCTTACCACCACAACCCTGGACTGATGTGGTAACTTGGTAAGATGTTGAATTATGCAACCATTCCCACAGATCTACTATTGCATTCATTTTGGGCCCTTGAATTAGCTAGACTTGCTGACCTCAGACTAAGCTTTTAGATAGGATAAACAAGTTGCTGTGCCAGTATACATATCAAGTCTGGAATTTAAAAAGTCATTGAGACAATAAACATGATGCTAAGTTTACAGATTCACTTTTTCAAGCAAAATCACACTTCAGTCTATATTAAGAAAGCTCTCTTTTCAGTCAAAAATGTGGAGCTGTATATAAACATACAGTTGCACAACTGCTGTGCCTATTTTGTATTTAGATTAAATGGCAAGTTAGTAGATCCTGGTAGATTTTCTGGATTCCTTTCACTGAATTCCCACCATTCATATTTGTTTGTCTTTTCTAGGTTAGGATTTTTAAAATGCAAATATAGCAAAATATGCAAATCTATCATGCACTCCTAGATCAAGCTCTGAGGAAGGATGCCAGTTATAATTCAAAAAGTTTGCTTCTAATGAGCAGGAAAAACAGGTGTTCAGGAGAGAAAAAAGGCAGTTTCACATAATTCTACAGTTTATTAAACTTTGCAGTTATTTCAAACTGCAGTTAACATAGCAATTTAAAACAGGGATACTGGAGTCATATTACTATGTGTCTCAGAACATAAAACAAGCATAGGAATCTGTCATACACCCGGAACATTTTACAAAAAAAATAGTAAGAATTAGTAGTAATTATATTCTTGTTTGTATTAGTTGTTTTGGGGTATTTTAACTGTATAGTCTGGCCTTAGTAAACACTGCTGTTGACCTTGCTAGTTTGGATTTAGGGTGTAGTGCTTATTTACACAGAGATTTTGTAAGCTATGCAAACAAACAAATAACAAAATTAATCTTTCACATGAGTTTGAGACCACTTTTTTGGCACCAACTGACTTTTAGACAAAGAGAACGCATTTTAATAAATTTCAGAACACACAAATTTCTTTCAGTCACTCCTTAGTTTATTAATTTTAGTATAATTACCCTTCCATGTAAATACTTCTTTCCAAAACTAAAGAGAAAAACAGACTCAGAAACAGCCACCAGATTCTTGGCATCTATAGAATACATAGTTTACAGGCTCCAATCAAATTAGATTAGCAGCACATTTAGGTTATTTTGATTTTTCAATCTGCTAAAGAAAAGAAAAAGTAATCTTTTGATGATGTCAAGTGAATGAAGTCTGATATAAATACTTACTTACTGTACATTTTTAGGTGCTCATTGAGCAATCAGAAAAAACAAGTAGTTAAATGCTACGAGCCTGTACTAAATTACAAGGTCATAACTATTATTATCAGTGGGGCATTATAGGTCATTTATTTTATCTCTTATTGATCACAGATCTTCACAGCAGCTTAAAGACGGTAATTTCCCAATAGATTACATATATTGTCCTTTATTTTTTTCAAGAACAAAATTGGAATGAACACATTTCTTTGCATTGAAGCTTGAGTTCTAACACAGACCAGCCTGATGCACTCAGTACAGGACCATGAACTCACTGTCAGATGTCTGCAGAAGGTTCCCATGGAAGACCCCTAAAACTATTATACCCTGTCCAGTACTCAGTTGCACTGTAACAGGAGACGCAACAGCTCCACTGCCTTCCATGAACCTTAAGAAAAAGCAAGGGAACAGGTACCAGTTTAATACAGCTGAGCCTTTAATTAGCACAATGCAAAGTTTCAAAAGACAAATACCTTGTAGTTGCAAAGACTATAATTTCAGATGTCAACATACCTTGTGTCTCTGATGCCCCTGTAACAAAAAAAAAAAAAAAAAAAAAAAGAAACAAATGCTACCCTAACAAAAAATCAAAAAATGTAGAGGAGGTGTAAGTTTTCACCTTATGTGACTTAACCCACCACGGAAAGTTAGGTGAGCATTGAGATACCACACTTTACAATGGCAGCAAGGAGAAGACAACGTCCCTTCTGCTGGTGTATGCAGCAGAGTCCACAGCACATGGGACAAAACCTCCCCCACTGTGTTCCAGCCTATCACTGCCTCTCCAGCTGCTCCAGTGCAGCTCCCAAGGGCAGGTCTCTGGACAGATAAAGCACATGAAGACTAGAGAACTTATACACATTTAATTTCCACTCCATTTGCAAAATATTAGCCATTCTTCATGATTCTGACATGTATCATGTTTCATCTCACCAAAGTAGAGGGAAATGCCTGGGAAATGCCTGCCTTGCACTCTGTATTTGGAATTATTAGGTGTGTTGGATTCACAAAGACTAGCACAGAAAGGCCAACATCAGGCTCAGCTCTGTAGGACACATTAATAGGAGAGAAGTGGGTGCATATTTATCCTTCAACTTTATCACAGCCACACAAAATTTTCTGCAGTTTGTTTTTATCCTCTTTTTAACCTCTCATGAATAATAAACACATAGTAAAAAAAACTACCTGGAAGTCTGCCACAGGTAGTAAGTATATCAGGATTCCAACACAGGATCAGTGCAATAATGGCAAAATCAACTTCATGATTTAGGAAGTGAAAGTCACTTCCAAGGGATGCATAGGTACTTATTTTCCAATGGTAGCAGAGGAATTTGAAAGTCCTTTGGAATTTGAAAAAATGAAGTTCAAGGGCCAAGACAGTGACTGAGATGGCCATCTCCTGTTTTTCACTATGGAAATCAAGCTGCAGATCCATAACTTACTCAAATGTAACCTGAATATTTCATCTCAATTCTCTGCACAATGTGTCAAAAAGGGCCATTGAACTGAACCAAACAGGCCCTTTGCTGGAAATTTTTTAAATGGTTACACAGCACAGTGGTTTATCAGTCTTTGGTGTAAGAGAAGAAAATATAACTCCAGTAACTACCAATTCAAAAATACATTTTCAATTATTTGAGCACATTTAAATACAAATCCCTTGTTAAAAAAAAAAAAGAAATGTTACTTCATCACATTCCCATCACAACTGGGAAAGAATTTAAAATCATAAATATGTGAAATAGTGAGGATAAATAAAGCTTTGCATCCTTTCTGAGAAAAAGAAGAGTTACTGATAGTATTAGAAACAGTATTAAAATAACTTCACTCTAGGCATACAGGAATAACTTACATTGCTTTTTACTTCACATCTAAGAAACACGCTGCTTTAACTTTTTAGAATTTGGGTGACAAACTGATCTTGACAAAAGGCAACAGAACAAAGAAAAGAAAATGTCCCTTCTCTTCTGCCTCCCATGCAGACAGGGGCATAGGAGGAGGAGAACAGGTGTAACACCACCAGGTGGGGTGACTGCTGATCAAGAAATGCTGCCATGTAGAAATTTCCAGACCATTTTAATGCTGGTTTTTAGAAACCTGCTCCTCACTAATCTACCTAAGCAAGGTAAGGGCTGTGATGGTATTAGTGAAAAGAGAGGGGAGGATCAGAGACAATCCAGGCTGTGAGGTCCTTGCAGGAGCTAAAAGGGCTGCTGAGGAGTAGCATGGCACGGGGGACAAATCATGAGTTAAGGGACAGGGGCAGCCACAGATCCTCTTCACTGGACCACCTCAGAGCCAGGCGACTGGAAGGAGAGTGCGATGGGCAGCACAATCGGATCAAAGCCGAGCCTAGTACAGGGGAAATGCACACAAGAGAAGACAGAGCAAGGAGCCTTTTTAAGAGCAGGGCACCAAGTTGCAAAGCCCAGAGTAAAGCAGGGTGACGGCCTGAGGCAAGAAAAAATTAAGAATGTACTATCTGGCTGTCAGAACAAAAAAAAGACACATTTTTCCCTCCATTCAGATATAAAATCAAATAAAATTACCAGTGTATCTTTGAATAAGTACATATTTTCTCAGTAAATTCTGCACACCACAAGCAACCAAATATTTGTTTTCTGTCTATTTTTATATAGCTGCAAAGTGACACAACACAGAAACACAAGCCGGCAATACACGCAAAATTGTTCTTATCTGTGCTGCACAGAAGATGCCTCTTAGTTGGCAAATTTCGGGTAAATGGATAGAAAAGGCCCACAGATTTTTTATGGTGTGCGTGCACACCAAGAGAAAAGATTCAGGTATGAAAATTTCACGTGATAGTTGATCATGCTGGTTTTACTTAAAACTTCAGAAACCCCTTTTAGTCGTAACAATGGGTCCCCCTAGTGGGTAAAACCATAGTTGATGAATTTTGTCCTTCATTTCTCTGAACACAGCTAAGTATCACATTTGATTACCAAGTGGAAGTTGCTGCTTTTAGGAAAGTGAACATTCAAAGACATGGTTAACTTTTGTGCAATTTTTTAAAAACATAATGCATAGCCAGAATGATATATATTCTTACTGAACTGTCTCATTAAGCAATCAAGTGACATCTTGAACATCTATGTTTTAAAACAACAGTAATATAAATAAATCTTTCTGTGAAGATTGTCCTGGGGAGGGCATAAACAATTTGTCAAACAAAAAAACTGTGTGAGAAAGAAAAATGAAACCTGCTAACACTTTTCCAAGTCAAGAAATTCAGTGTTTTACAGAGAAATTAATTAGAATGCTGTTAGCACTGCAACTGCTTCCATAAATGTGGCAGCCATTATAAACTAGCATAATTAATTAACTCACACAGCTCCAGACATCAGCACTTTATTAACTGAAGAGGTCTTCATTAAGACAGTGGGATTATGGTTTGCTCTTTTAGGAGTACTGGGGAAGTAGCTAACTTCCAATGTGGGCTGAATAACTGAATTGCTGCCTTTTTAAATGTCTTTTTAAGGGTGGCCCAGTATGATCTACATTTAACTAGCATTTTTAACTGATGTCATTAAATTGGGTAGTTTGGATGTGATTTTTTTTTAATTTACATATATAGCTATCAAAAATACCATACCGACATTTTACTACTTTCCTTTTCAGGTACAGCACACTACTCTTGTTTTAACCTCTATGCTTAGCTCTGCTTTTCACTAACCAGAAGAGCACAAATTGGCTGGGCTTTGGACTTTTTTAACCCCATCATAACTGGGTTAAAATAGATCTTTTTATTTTAAGAGTTTTCATAACTCCTTTTTCAATGGCAACTGTTCCTCAACACATTTCTTTCTTTCCCTATGTTTTCACTTACAGTTGGGACAGTCACTGTGCTGCAATGTCTCTGAGTCCAGCAGAGGAATGGGAAGAGAGCCTGCCAACACCTGGGAAAGAAGAAGAGGCTACAGAACTTCATGTGAATTGCTGCAAGCTTTTGCTAACACAAATTGTTGAAATCCTTTCTAAGCCAATAAAGTAGGCTTTAAATCAGTCAAACTTCAAGGTCACTTAAGAAAAAGACCCAAAACCATAACAAAAAGCCCCCCAAATCCGAACAAAGAAACCCCAAACCAAACAACAAAATTAAAAAAAAAAATTCAAAAGCTTAAAAAAACCAAACAAAATAAGACCTCTCAGAAGTTCATTTCATTAAACTACAATTAAAATAAAGCATTCATAATTATAGTTTGCAATTTAAAAAATTTTCCAGTTGTTATAGATTCGGCCGAATTTTTAAAATTATCTTATTTAGAAAAGCAGCTCCTTCCTGCTAAACCCATTCTTTATACCTTTAAGAGGAATATATTAAAGGAATTATTCCTTTAAATTTATTTCTCCTTTGAAATTCATTTAAGTACTCTTTTATAAGTGGTTTTTAAAACAGTAAAGGCTAAAAGGTGGAAAATACAACCTCCACCACTAATACACTCATATGTCATTTCAAAAAGACCTACATATGGAAATTTCCTACTTATGTATTCTGAGAGCTATCACTTCTCACTGCTGGTAATTGCCAATGTGTTCCGTTTGCTTAGCAACAGTTTTGCAGTACCATTTGTGCAATCACAAAAGTAAGACATTTGCACATTCTCTAGAAGTATATGATGCTTCTGCAGATTTTGTGCTAATATGTGTAACATCTTAATAAGAGCGTCTGAATAGATGGGTCCAGATATTTCCCTTGCTGTACCTTAGGGAAGCACCAAAAACACTGTCCCACTTTTTCCCCTCTGCAGAATCGTTTTTCTTTCTTTACTTAAAAATAGGAACATTCTAAGCATCCCTACAGACTAACATCTGTGGTACCTACAGAATGTTTTCCTAGCGTAAGTTGGTATCTTCTGTAACTTATTAATTGAAAGGTCGAAGAAAACGCAGCTCTTCCTTAAATCAGGTTCCTCGTGCATTAAGGCAAGTTGCAGTCACAACCATTTACTGCTTAATAGTAGGACCCAGTCCAACCAAAACAAATAAAGGGTTGCTTAAATAAGTGTGCCTTGGTTTATGATCCCATCCCACTTAGGGAGTTTTTGATCTGTTTTGTGCCCAGGGGCGGCTGCTGTGCCCACCCCAGCACCTCCCGCGCCGTTTATCCTGCTATTTGTGTAGGGCTTTTTGTTTGGTTGGTTTTTTGGTTTGTTTTAGTTTGGATTTTGTTTTGTTTTTTTCTTTGGCGCTGTGACCGAGCTTGCCGGCTTGGCTTCTTTCGCCGCTCTGCTGTGGGATTCCCCGAGGCAGTGCGCGCCCCCCGGCTCCTCCACGTTTCCCGCTGGGGGCTTCCCGCCCCGCAGGGCCCGGACCCAGGCTGCAGCCAGCGGCAGACAGAAAAGCCGGGAAGCCTCGCTGCTGCGCTCGGCAGCCGGGCCGCTGCTTCTCCTCGCCCCGCCCTGCCTCTGCCGGGAGTTGTGCTACAGCCCTTCACCGCCTTGCGCCGGCCGGCTTGCAGCTGCGGAGTTTCTACTGCCGCTTGCCTGCTACATCCGGGTGAGGCCGTCCTGCCGCTCCAACTTGCTTCTCCTGAAATTCCTGCTACAGGTCCTTCTGCTATCCACAGGGGCACCACGATCAGCTGCCCCTTGGGGTTCGTAAAGGAAGCTCCTTCTCCATCCCTTCAGCCAGCTGTCAGCCATTACCATGTGAGAGAGACATTGAAACTCACGCTACAGCGCCACCTGCAGCCGCGGGGGAATCACCGCACCCGCCCGGCCTAACTGGGGAGCCACCAGCGCCCCTGACGGCTGGGACCGGAATTGCACCAAAGGGGAAATGGCCGGACAGCCGAGAGGCGGCTGTTGGGTCTCTGGGAGGTAAGGTTCCGCAATTTCAATATCTAGCATTTATTCAATTTTTTTTTCCTTTGTTCGTTAGGGCCTTCCGGGCACCCTTTTTTTTTTTTTTTGTTAATAAACAGGTTTTTTTTTTTCACTTTAATCTCCTGGTATCCAGTTTTCTCACTGGCAGAAGAGTTATTGAAGCCCTTTCTCTTTAGAGGAAATGGTAATTCCAGGGTGTTTTCTCCTGAAATTTGTCTCAACAGAGCAGTGCATCCATCAGATAGGAGCCACAAAAAACCTCCAACTGTGTAAGGGGTTATGAGCAACTACAAGCAATCTGTGGGGCACATGGATTTGGTCCAATTATCCTCTGTTCTTGTATAATTTGTGATAAAAACTTCTGCTAACAAAGTTTACTTTGTAATATCCCAGAACTGCACATAGGCTGCAAAACTTTCTTAAGCTAGGGATTTAACAATTGAAGGATTTCTCCATGTCCATGCTCTGCTTCATGGCTTAACCACCACACAATCTCCAACAATGCCAGTCACGGTATCTTCCTGAGCTGCAGCCACAGTGCAGGAAGAGCAGCTGTATCTCTGTGAACCAGAGACACCAAAGACAAAGCGATCAACATGGACCCTGATGCCCTCCCCTTTGGGCTGCCATTCCTCCCATGCAGGCCTGTGGCTTAGCTTTAGAGCTCAGGGCCAGCTGTGTCCCTTCCCAGTGGCTCTGTGCTCATCCCTCCTGTCATAATCTGCCTCTTTGGCCTCTGCTCTGTTGCCAGACAAGTTGTCAGTTTCCCTTTTCCTCTTCGCCAAGTTCTAACAGCACAGTTAAGCACAGCTCTGTTGTCCATGGTAAAGTCAAGATGTTTCTCAATTCAAGCAGAGCCTTCACATGATGCAGCACACGTAACCTTAACATTGTCTGACTGTTGATGACTTAACTGCCATGGAAACTTCTGCATGAATAAATACAAACCAAATATGATTGATGTCACAAACCTACTACATAAAAGACAACTCTAAAATAGGTCAGTAGAGTAGTATTTGGTGTACACTGGTATTTTTATTAATTTGAAAGTTCTCAATTTCCTCAAAGTTACATGCAATTAATTAGGGATTAATTAATGGGATTATCGATCTCTGGCACAGTTACAAACAATTGTTACTGTAAGCTCTTTAAAAGAGCTTCCAGTGATTTCAGTGCAATGGATTACAATATCTCCTAAGCTGCCATTTTTAACTTCCACCAGACATCACTGTCCTCCATAGCAGAGGTGACAGAGGAACATCCGTTCCTGGTATTCCAAGCCAGATCTTGTTCATTTAACACTAACCCACTTTTGCAAATCTAGAAATAAGAGACACATTCAACAGCACACCTATTACATATGTAGTGATGACTGCTGAACCTTGACAGTATTCTACAACAGAGATGATAAAATGTGCCACCAAATCACCCGCTTCCTCTATGATACCAGGCAAAGTACAAAGAGAAAAAAATGGGAATCTGTATCCTATGATACACCAAGAGAACTACAAAAAAAGTACCAGGATAGATGTGAACCCCACAAAGCAGAGAGAATTAAATGTAGCATCAATGCTGGGGCCAAGCTGACAGTTGCAAATTTAGAGATTATATCTTACCATGCTCTGGTCTCTGATCGGACATAATTATTGTCAGGTTGGCGAATACCAAGGAAAGCCAACAGGAATTGCAACAACCCCAGTACACAAAACTGTGAGATCAACAGTCAGCAGCACAGAACAACCACTGTTTTGAAATGCAAAAATCTCCAGAACAATGAAATGAGGAAAAAAAAGTAAAACCAAACATTGAAACATTAGTACCACTACAACTGAGAAAATAGCATCACGATTCTGATTGTTTCTTTTCTCTTCTTCTGTGACACTCCCATACTCTGAGCTACTTACAAGACCTCTCTCCAGGTCACTGGCCTCTGTTTATGGAGCCTTATACTACTGTTACCTGGCCCCTAACAAATGCTGCCATGTCTGCAAGAACAAAGTAAGGCTTACCAAGTATATTGAAAAAGATAGAAATAAGGCCTCAATTCAGAAGACACAAAGTACATCTTACTGGAAGAGTTACACATAGTAAGTGGTCACCTATCAAAAAGTAAGTACCAGCCATCTACAGAGATGGTACCATCCCACTAAAGACCACTGCAGCATGTTAGAACACTTAGCACATTTAAAGGTAGGGTTTTTGAGGTAAAAGTTTTTTGAAGACTATGAACAGACCTTTCCAGTTCTTTATCATTTTGATTGTCTGCAGAAACTAAAAGTGTCCCTGAAATAGTTTACAAAAATAAATTAAAAGTCAGAAGCTACTGAACTGGACAATTCTCATACTCATCCTAGAAAATTCTTGTTAGGAGCCATCCATAGGCTCAGTCCCAAACACTGCATCTTTTCCCCTAAACATTCACCTCCCAAACAAATCTTCTAAGATTGCAAAATACAGGTGAGGAGTTGTGGGGATTTGTTGCAGGTTTTTTAATGGATTTTTGAAATATGTTTTATATTTCACGTGGGGTGTTTTTGCCATTAGATTCTAAAGCATACTACTTGGCTTCAAGGAAGTTTGCCACTGCCATTGTCTCCACAACTATCAGAACTGTGGATACTGGAGAGAGAACTGCTGGCTGACATCTGAGTGATTTAAGCATGTTTTGAAATCGTGCATAGTTGTGTGTCACTTGTTATCATACACGTGTAACAGAGTTAATAAAAGGCATCTTTGAAGATGCATATGTTTGCCCATTTAATGTTGCAGTTCATCTAGAAGAACAGAAATAAAAGCTTATAAATGAAAAAAAGAAAAAAATGATTCATTGTCCCTCCTAGTTCAGCTCAGACTGAACTACAATAATAACACTTTCAAGTAGTAGTAAAGAATGTTTTATTAAAATGGAAGTTTTTCAAACCTTACGTATCAAAACTAAGGCCACAACTAATGCTAACACAAAGTCAAGAACCTCAAAAGGTTCTCGTATGATACAATTTAGAAATCTGAGACAAGGCTATTTTACAAAGTTACTCAAACATTCTGAAATGCAGCATTACTTATTTGTACTAAAATATTACATCAATTATCCTAGTGATAATATTTAATGATACCAAGCACTGAATTATCAGTGCATAGAGCCCGTTTTTATTTTGGTCCTGTGACAACTACCTTTCTGCAAAACTCCAGCTACCAAAATAAATGAAAGTACAAAACATTGTAATGGAAGCTGCCAACTCCTCCCTTTTGTGGATTGTTAATTTCTTTTCTTCTAATGTTAAATATCTCCAGTCATAATAGCAATAAATTCTTCTTGATTGACTGTAAAAAAAAAAAAAAGAAAAGAAAAAAAAAAAAGAAAATCATTAGACAAACAGCAAACAGCAATAAACCTTAAGAAAAAATAATGCATATCTGTACTTTACTTAAAGGCTTCTCTGTTACTATTTGTTGCATCTGATCCATTACTATAAGTGTTTAAAATTTTCTTCTAGAACAAGGATTTTGCACAGGTTTTTTCATGTAACATGAAGTCAGAATGCAAGCTTTATTATGTGGGATACTAAACCCAGAATCTAGCTCACTTATAATCACTTATATTATTTCTAATTATAAAAGTAAAAAATACTCTAAAAGTGAAATATGATAGAAAAAAATCCCCAAGATTTTTCTGGCTATGCAAAATAGTATTATTTTAAAGGTCTATAAAAATGTTAAGAATGGTATCTAAATTTTATTAAGTAAATACTTCTCTAGCAACAATACCTTAGTTATGACTGAATTCAGATTCATTCTTAAAATCATAATTCAAAACATTTACATCCAATTTACCATCATAGATCAAACAACTCTATTCCTGTCTACCCATTCTATAACACTTGACAAATACAAAACAAATTTTAAGATTTTTTAGCAATTATTGCATAAATTAGCTAGTTTTAAAATGGACATTTGATGAGCCTTTCCCCATTTGAACTTTCTTCATTCTTCATTTATAATTTTACACAAATGCACTTGAAGAAGTCATAATAATACAGTAATTACTGTTCACTAATTATTTTGCTGCAGTTATACCTGAGGTGCTGACCTTACTCATACTTTAAAACACAGCCCCTGTAAAAGAGTGAACCAGTTAACATGTTCACTCTGCAACTAATTACTGCACCGGGGAATGATTAGAGTAAGATGGTGGTATGGAAAAGACAAGACACATGCAAAGCCCTGACAATTACCTATCCCAGCCAACATGCCCAGGCTATTCCTAAACAAAGCACTGCAAAGAAGGAACTACATTCACAGCTAGAAGAATATTAAAGAAATTCAACTATGTTAAAGAATAAAAAAAAAAAAAATCAAAAAACCTAAATATGTCCTACTGTATGTAAAAAAATAGGAAGCAGGTATATTTAGTCTAGCTTAAGGCCCTATGCTCTGAAATATCAGTCCATCACATAGCTACATCTAGTTCTAGACACAAAAATACTGTCACTGTATTACTTTAAAAGCACTTCCACAGCTTTATCACAGTAACAACATAGTAATAACACAAATTCAAACATAATTTCAAAAATATACTCTGGCTTACAACATCCTTGAAAATCATGCTGCAAAGTGGAAATACAACACTATAATGACAAACAAATTTTGGAATGTTCAAAGAAACTTCAAGAAGCGTAGTTACAATTCCCAGTAACCAAAGTAATCCCAGTTAGTCCCCTTCAGATACAGGATCTGTTCACAAGTTAAGCATCATGAAAGCAGAAGCACTGTTTTTCATGGTATCAGATTTCCCTCAACTCCATGAATAAGTAATCCTAAAAGACCAAACTAGAATCACAGCTAAAAGAAAAGACAACATTGACTTAGAATCTTGAGTGTTAAAGGTGTGTATTTTTTCAGTGATGGGTTTGGGTACTTGTCTTACTGTTGTGCCAAAAATCCGAGACACAAGACTGAATAGTGTTTCCTACAGTTGCATCCACACAAGATGACCAAAATTGCATGAACTGACACCATGGAGTTTTTCAAGTCAGTTGTGCTCAAAACCAGAAGTAATTATTAAACACAGGAATACCAAAGTAAGATTACTTACGTATTTAAGGGAGACAAAAATATATCAAATATACTTTCTTTTGCAGAAATCTGTGTAGTACTGTACCAGTAAAGCTCAGTGGTTTTGCTGGGAACATAAGGGTTCATGTAACCTGAGTACCATACAAGATACCTTATTTCACTGTGAGCAAAATAATCTCTCAAATATAATACAGGGTTTAAAACAAAAGTGGTATTATTCCTGTATTTGATATATCAATAAAAAATGCTAACAATTAACAGTTTGAAATTTTTTTTGGAGAGCAGGAAAAGGAGAATTAGATGACAGCAAGATTTTGCCACATTTGCCAGGTGTTTAAAGACAAACGAAATAGTGATTCACAGAATAATTAACTTTCTCAGAATGAATCTTGAAAATTAGGAACAGCCTCAGTTTTCGCTACAGAACAAAATCACTCAGAACTTTAAGGATTAACAGCACGATACACAAACATTATGCTGTCACTCTTCCACATTCAATCTTCTGCTTGCTCTAACAAAGACAATGAATGGATGATTGAATAAGAGGAAACTGAGCCACTTAAGTCATAGCTGATCAACTTGATTTAAAAAAATCAAGTCAATTTGCACTGACACAAAATAATGACTCAATAACCCTCCTGAAAGGAACTAATGCTATATGTTCCATATGTAGTACCCAAGTAACAATGTGACAAAAGAACACAATTTATCCACAATTCTGACATCTCATTTGGCAGCTCCAGGAGATCAATGCATGACAAAACATAATTGCACAATGAATTCTAATTTCACTCACCTCTACAGCTATGATTCCAAAAATAACACCTATATTGAATAGCATAGAAGACTATCTGTCAAAAGGCTGACAACACAATTTTTTCCACCAGTACGTGTGTGTTTTGAGCCCAAAATATGCTCAAAAGCATAAATATCATTGTCACAGGAAAAACTGATGACCTGATAGTGAAATCTAAGATACGAGTCAACACCCTGTAAGAACGGTGCTTGATGGACTGATGAATTCTTTATGTGCAAGGTCTTAAGTGAGTGATCCTCAAAATTCAGGTACTAAGGTTTCTAATGAAAAAATAAGTTTTTTTTGAAGATAATGAAAAACTCTAAGTTTCAGTGTTGACAATGATTTAACAAGAGCAGTATCAAACTTGATTTGCTAATTCATTCTTTATCTACCTAGTAAGTCCCTTCTGCAGCCTACTCTGTATGGACCATGTCAGTTGCAGAGACATTTTTCACACTATGCTTTTCAGCACTCCAAGGCTCAGAAGTATGTTAAGGAGCCATGCAAGCTGATCCTACACAGACTCAGGCTACTTCCAACATGATTTATTAGCTTAATGCTCCATATCCAATGCTAAAATCATAACAATGACATACTGCCACTTAAAATATAATGATTAAGTGACCAAAAACTTTTGCTCAGCACTTCACTGCTTTTACTGATTAATAAGGAAATAAAAAATGTAATGTAGGTACACAGAATCTCTCTTACTTCTACCTTCAACTACACTTTTATCCATCTTTTAATAGACAGTGGCTGACTAAGAGTTGGTGGTGAATCAATTAGATTCTTAAACTCCAGGATTAGTAGCTGTCAAAAGCAATTGTCTGCGTTATTTATAAGCTAAATTATGTTAAAGATGAAAGTAATCTAGAAGGAAATGAAAGAGGACATCTTCATAACAAAATAACACCTAAGAAGGGAACAAAATTAAGAACCAAATGATATGGTGTTATATTTGCCACATACTTTCTCCATCTCCATCCTTATCAAATTCTTCAATCATAGCCCGCAGTTCTTCATCAGACATATTTTCACCCAATTCTCTAGCAACCCGGCGCAGGTTTCTCAGACTTATTTTACCAGAGTCATCATCATCAAACAATTTGAATGCCTTGAGTATTTCTTCTTGAGGGTCTCTGTCCAGTATCCAATCTGTCACTGCAAAAAGGATACTTAAGTTAGACTAAAAAATTCAAAAAGGTAAACTCAGAATGACCTTTGCAAACTAGGACAATATAAAGAACACATGTCTGATTTCACCTGTTCTTACATTTCTATAGAATTCAATGTGCATACTTTTCTGGCTTTGTCTGACCTCTCTCACCTCTGTTTTCCCACGGAGTTGCTCTTTGGGATGTACCTGCTGCAGTAGAAAGCTGCACGGCAGTTCAGACTTTCCACACATTTTCCAATAGGAACTTAAAGTATACACAAGATGATTCTCTTTCAAAATTCAAAATTTTCAGAAAAAATACCATCAGCTCTTTTAGATGAAGGTGTGATTTTTTTTTAGTTTACATGGTTTCATCAGGATAGAATTTTGAGCTGGGAAACAGTAAGTGAAGAAAAACATCGACATGGAGCCTCTCTTTTAAAAATAAAACCACACTAACACAAAAAACGCCCATAACCAACCAACTGATCACATCCCAGCCCCCCAGACCTGAAAACAAAAAAAGACTAAGCACAGGGGTTATGAAAAGGATGCTGCTCTCAGTTACAAGATGTTTATTTTGAAAGGATTCTTCAACCTTTATTATTCTTTTCAAGATAACCATTTATCAGTTTCTGCAACAGAAAATACAACTTGCCTCATGAAATATTTCTCTAGTAATTGCTTCAGATCAACCGGCAATAATGTATCTCCATATCTTTGGACCTGCCAGTCTTGTGTTGCAGGGTTAGTCTTGTATTATCAAGCCATTAAAATCACATCAACACTGTTTGCACAGAAAGAACCACTTACCATCTGCTACTAACTGCAGATGGAATGTCTGCTCTGGCTTAGCTAACTCAAAAGAATTTTTCATGCTCATACAAGCCAACTACAGCAATCAAGTTTATATATCTGCAGATTTACCCTAAATTTAAATATTTTCTTTTAAAACAACAGTGCTGCATGACAGTATTACAGAATTTGAAACATGCTACCTTTTGTGGCAAAAAGACAATTGATAAATAATAAAATGTTTCTAAAGACAAAACTATAGAAGACAAAATATAATTGCAGCTTTATGTATTTCAGTTGAACATTAAATTAAGAGAAACTGATGGCTCAAGAATTGCTTACCTATATTCAGCACCTCTTCACAGTTAATGTCTCAATAACCTATTTTATCTAACTCCCCAGTCTTTCTGTTAGAAGTGATATCATATTTAATTCTGTGTCAAGGTCATATGGCAACACAGCAGTGTGCTACTTCAACTCAAGTTTTCCAACAGGTTCAGTCCCCTTCTAAGTATATACTGTGCTTTCTACAAGAATTTCTTGGCTTCTTGCAGCACTTAATGACTGTCAATATTGACAGCCAGAACAGAACAAGAAAACAATGAACATGACTGGGCATCAGGAATTTAAAAAGTAATTACATGATAATTATAGTATATTCATTTTATATAACATTACATAATGTAATATATAATTTTAAGACTAGTATTACTATCAAATCAGTACAGTCATTTTCTTCCCAATACTTCCACACAGACTTAATAATCAGAAAAGAACCAAAAATAATGTTCTCTAACTTGGAATATAACTATAAAAATATTACCTGTCATTAACAAGACATTTCATCCAGTACTAATCTGTAAAACAATTAAATGTTGTCACTTTTCAATCACTAATTCTTTTGATACATTAAGATGACTGCTATTTGTAGCCAAGAGAAAGTACTGGGGGTTTGGGTATTTTGTTTCATAAAATCTACAGAAATAAAATACCTTGAAGAAATGGACTATCATGAGAATAATGAACTATAATGGACATAATAAGCTAGAAATATAAACCCACACAGATTGCTTTTTGGTAAACATAAATTGTGTGCAAAAGCATAAATTATGTGTAACAAAAATCCCCTAAAATCTTCAAAGAAATATCAAGTCTTAAAATTCTGCAGATCACTACAAATTCAAAGTACATAAAATTTCACAATACAAAAATTTCAGATGAAAGACACAACTAGTGCTTAGTGCTACTGGCTCTATCAACAGTTGAAAATTTTGTAGTACAATATTTAAAATCTACTTCAATTTCTCTAATCTTTTTTATATAGGAAGTCTGTAGTCTGCTTGTCTGAGTATGCACGCCTTCCCATGAAATTCAGCGCCAAATACCTTTTCCACAGCAGGAAGAAGAATCTCACAGAGATTCATGAACAAGACAAGAACATCTACAGTTTAAACTTGCATTTATTCCTCTGTGTAAGCTTGAAAGAGATTGATACCATACTTCCTCTTATACTGTAGCTATCATTCATCTCTATATAACAAATTAAGAATTCAGAAAACAAATATTGATTTTTCCTTTACTATTGATCTATATTAAGAAAAATATTACATGAAATCGCCCACTTCTATTTCTTAAATAACTGAAGAAGGCCACAAAGTGCAGCTTTGAAATTGTACTCACTATTATAGGCTAAATATCTCTAGAGGGAGAAACACATTCAAACACATACCAACTTCATTAAAATCTTCAAAAGTGATCTTGCCTGTTGATTCTCGATCATAATCTTTAAGTATTTTCAGGACATCGGCTTTTTTCACATCAAAACCCAAGGCTCTCATTGCCACCTTTTGGAATAAAATGGAAGTGCGATCATAAGATAAGGATCAAAATGAAGATTTAACAGATTTTCCTTTTAATTTCAGTAATTACCTTCTTGCCAAGAGAGAAAGAGCATATCAATGGTTTAGTAACAATAATAAATAAATAAATAAATAAAAGGAAGAGAGCTTGGGATATTAAAACCATTTAGAACTACTATTAGGAAATGGAACATGCAGTTACAGTCCGGAAAAAAAAAAACCTATGCATTTTCAGGGATTTTACAGACTGGACCAAATGCATCTCAGGACAAGTAAATTTATTCCTCATTTCCAAAACCATTTCAAAATCTTATCTTCTTAAGACAAAACCAAAAATCATTCTGCAAATTGTATGGAAGTATATGTTCATGGATTTACAAGTCCTACAAGACTTTTAACTGCTTTTCTAGTCAGCCACAGAAGCCAACCTACATTTTACTTTTCCATTAGTGCAGAATTCCACATTTAGTTTCCCATTTCACCATAGAAGGCAATTGCTCAGCACACAGCACCCTGACTTCCTCCAAACTGATGAATAGAGGCTAACCATACATGGAAAACCACTGAAGCAATTATTCAAAAATTGATGCTATATGCTGATTTGTAGAGAAGGAGACAAGTAGTTTTTTTCTTTATGTGTTTCTGCTCTTTCACAGTACAAGCTTCAGAGTGACAATATTTGATTAGAAAGCTAAGAGCTTTTCAAGTAATCATGACAGCTGGGAATTCAAAGCATACTATAACCAGAAAAAGCATAACCGTAACCAAGAGAGTGTCCAGCAGAACCCTAGTCACAGTGACTTCCACCAAAGATAAAATAAGTGAACTCTGAAATAAAAAGAAGGGAATTTCTTTACCTAACACACTCCTGTAGCAGCAAATTAAGTAAAAATAAGACTTTTTTCCTTCTTCAAATTACTTGGTAGATCCACACTATAGAGCCAATACACTGAAGTAGGCATTCTTTAAAAAAAAAAACAACTCACTCTATATGTGACTGAAGCACTGGCCTCTCCAAAGCTACTTTTTTTTTCTTGACATCGTAATTAGAATAAAAATGCATAAAAGACTTAAGGAGAGTTTAGTGAACCCCATTCACTACTCTGTAGACTTTCTGTGGGAGGCCTTACCTAGAAAGTCATCCTAAATGCCATCTGCTAATAGCTGTCATTAGGAGCCTTTCTTTGGGAAGGGCAATTACTGAGCCTCCCTCAAAAAGCACACCTTATTCCTACAAATCATATGCTTTCTTTTGAAAAATACAGGTAAGCTTGCAGTCAACAGTTTTACAAATTTGATTTACATCTTTTACTTACACATCTGAAACCAACACCAAACTTTAAGTTATACAGTATCTTTAAAACTAATCAAACAGTTTTTCAAGAGTTTTTCCCTCTGTCCAAGCTTATCCTTGGACAATTTTTCCATCCATCCAACCTTATCCCAGGTGTGTAATTACACCAGGTTATTTAGAATGCTGTAGCAATTCTGTTACGCATGAAGTATATAAAGTGGAAAGAAAAGCTTATTCTTACACCAACAGAATATTTCCCACTTTTTCTTTCTTTCTTTCCTTCATTCCTTTCACCCAGCAACACACCTTGAAGGAAGTTTTTAAAGACACAGTCAGCATCTTAAGAATTCACTATGGAACAGATATATTATCTGCTATAAAATTGCTTAAATGAAAGGAAACTTCTACCTTTAATTCGTGATAATTTATTGCTCTATCCTTGTCTGTATCAAACAATTCAAAGGCATCTTTAATTTCTTGCTTCTGTTCCTCAGTCAGTTCTCTTCTTTTCTTCTTTTTAGTTTTGTCTACTGAGAGCTCATTCCTATATAAAGAAAAGGAAAGGTAGTGTAACAGATTTCTACTGGGAAGATGTCACTGATAACCTTTTCCACAATAAGAAGCTCACCATAATTTTAGGAATCACTACCTTACCTAGTCAATATTTTCCCAGCTTCTACTCCCAGTTTAAAATAACATTAGAAATAGACAATTACCTTGTGAAATCTGAGTGACACCTTCAGTCTCCCACCCAAAATAAAATCAGCACAGGTATTTTTGTTAGAAAGCAGCAATAACAACAACAACCAAAAAAAAAAAAAGGGTAGAAAAATTAAAAGTTAAAAAGGCTTCTTGAGGTTACAAACTAGATTAGCAGTTGAAATTATACAACTCATGAAAACATTTAGTTTCTACACTGTAGCTTAAAAAAATAAAATAAATCTGGGGACTGACAGGCCATTGGAAGCCAAACTAGGCCAAACAGTCTGGCTACTAAAGCTAGCATTAGGTGCTACAAATCAGCTTTGTTGCCTGCAACAGTTCTTAGATAAATAGTATGTGCAGGATTTTTTTTTTATCCTTTAGATCCCACACATACACACTGTTTTGAAGATCTTTTGGTCTGTTGTGGTATATACAAAAGAGCCAAGCCCTCCAAATCAGCAAATCTTGCTCAAAGACAGCCCCCTTTTCTTTGGCTAGGAATAAGCTTCTATTTTCAGAGGAGCATAGTAAAAGGACAAGAGACATTTAAGGAAAAAAACTGCAGCTAGATCTAAGGGAAAGCATTTTCCCAGCACATGTGGTGACATGCTAGAACAGTTCCACTGGGAGGGACACTCCATCCTCAGAAATTTTATGAACCTGACTATAAAAGGTGCTTAGCATCCTGAGCCAGCTTTATGTAGAAGTTGCTGTGATCAGGAAGCTGAACTAGATGACTTCCATTAAGTTCTTCCTAACCTAAATTACTGTAGAGTTTATGCTATACTCTCAGGAATAGGCTTTTTATTCTCATTTGTCCTTTTGCACCGGAGGTAGAATGAGTGCTGTATCACCTCGTGTAGAATACATAAAGATTACCAATCAGAAAACAGCAAGATTAGCTTTCTAAATTCCCTCTAATAAGCTACTTTATGCCCTTCTTTGTGGACAATTTGCTAATTTTAATCAAATCCTAAGCTTAAACATTTATCTAGAGGTAGCTTTCAAGAACCACTGAAGCAAAAATCCCAGATACAGACAAGAAAAGTGCAAGCTGCAGAAGCTGAGCCTGCTTCAAACAACAATATCCTCAAAGAGTAAGATGTCCTTAAAAGACAAATTGAGACAGTATGATTTCATACAGGCTTTGGATTACTACAGCTCTTGGAAGGACTAAAATAACTCTGACCTGGCTATGCGATTAGGACTGGGAGAGCAGTTCAGATCTAGGGAGCCCAGATTTTGTGAGCTACAATGAAGAAATCCATTTATAAATCTGAAAGCAGATTAACACCAAACTCTTCTGAAAGAGCAATCTGGGTACTTAACTGTACATTTAGTGCTTAGCATAAAATAATTTATCAAAAGAAAAAGAAGCACTCAAATACAAGCAGTTCAGAGCCACTTCTGCAAGTACTCTAACCATACTAAGCATGAAGTTCTTAGACTTGAAAATTATGGATAACAGTTGCCATGTAAGCGTATTAATTACACTTGAAGACATAATTTACCAGGTACTGGGATGAATAAACCAGGCTCCTTTATGCAATAGCCACTAAATCAGAATTTATAAACAAAACAAAGCCGAGCAGTTTAACTTTATGCCTATTCACAGGCCTTTTGAAAGCACATCACACAACCCAGAAGCGAACCTCCCAAGGCAAGACGCGCCAGACCCTACCCTCTTCCGGCAGAGACGGGCCTGATCCGCCCCCGGCCGCGCCAAAGGGATCTGATGTGACCGGCTGGAGGCCGGGGATGACCCAGGCCCCGCCACGGCCTGACGCGCCCCACATTCCGCCAACATCTCCAGAACGGGGACGACGCGGCCTGAGGGACCCCCACTCGCACTCCCGAGCGGGGGAAGCAGGAAAGCGCCGTGCTCGTACCGACCTGAGGGCCAGGCTCATCGTGCCGCTGCCGTGCAGCCGGGACCGGCTAACGCACCCCTTCCCCTCCGCACGGCCCGTCCGCGTCCGAGCCCTGGCGACACCGCGCTCCTGCCCTTGACGACGCCGCTCAAGCCACGCCCCCACCGATTACCTATGTCTGATTGGCCTGGGGTGGATAAACTCCCGCCTGCGAGCCCTAGAAGCTCTGCTATTGGCTGAGATTCTGCCACTCAGGCTGGAAGGGGCGGTCCTTGCTCTGAGCTGGCGATGGCTCCCGGCTGAGCCGTTTCTGCTGCGAAACGAGGAACACGAGAAAGTTTTCCTAAGGAAGGGTGTTTCTTGATGCTGATCTTGATTTTTCAAGCCTAATCAGCAAGAAAGGAGATTTAATCCTTGAAACACACGGACGCTACAAAGCAAGCTTAAAGTGATGTCCAGGGGTTAGAAAGAAAAATCTTTTGTTGGAATTTCCTTGTTAAGGTCTAGGGCACGACATGTTTCAGTGATGTCATACAAACAATTCAGAATTTCTTGGCCACAAGGACATTTCGCAGAACCCCCAACACACGGAAGAAATTATTAAAGGCAGCTCAGCAACTGTGCTGAATCAGCTCCAGTTACAGCAGACCACTTACCAAGCTGCCCGCTGACTGGGCATGTGGACCAATCAGCATGAGAAGTAAGAGAATAATTAACAACAGAAAATAGAATAATAATTAATAAGAGAACTATGTAACCTGAAGCCAATGAACATTAATGCATTCCTGTTCTTGTACTGTGTGCTGTTCTTGCTGACATATTTACCAGACCTCGTGGCCTGGCCATGGAGTGGAGTCATTACCTTGCCATTGTCTGCAGTCACTGGTCTGCTGACAGATCAATTTACTCTGCAGGGATGTCACAGTCCCTGCTTGTGCTGTGACTGCGCTTCGCTTCCAAGTTGTCCTCTCTCATGGTGCACCCATGCCCTGGCTGCTCTGTGTCAAGCAGAGTGAAATACCTGATACTGATAGTCTGTGCTTCTGGGAACTGGAGATCCACATTCAAGTCCCTACTTCTAAATTTATAAGCTAAAAATAGTTGCTCCAGAAACCAAAGTTCCACTCTTTGTACATTGATTTAAGTTAGCAGCAATGCTCATACTGCATGTGAAATGGAGATGCAAAGAATTCCAAAGAAAAAAGACAGGCTCAAATAATAGTATCTAAAAATATGGTGGCAGAAGCAGTGACTTATAAATCCTTGTATTTTTGAAGTTGGCTAAACCGACCTCTTATGAATAGAGTTAAGTTAGAATAGCACTAGCCTGTTCCTCACACATACATATTGTCAGCTTTATAAGGAAAATAATTAATAATTAATTAAGAAATAATTAATAATTAATAATGAAATATATTTAAAGATTATTACTGGCTTTTACTTAATTTTTCAAATTCATCTCTTGCTTTTTAAAAGTAATTTGTAGGGCTGTCTGCCAGGTCTGTCTTCCCTTTGAGTGAAAATATAATCTTCTGTAGTCCTACTTTTATTAGTATTTGAAACTATCCTACCACTCTGTTGTCCTAAACTGAATTTGAGTGTGCAGAAGACTGTAAAACTCATCCCAGCTGCTCAAAATCAGATCTCATATCAGAACTGTAATTAAATTAATCCTGAATTTTTTTAAGAAGTTGGGCAAGCTTTCATGCAGGTCAAGAGAGTTCTGTTCATGTCACTCTTAGAACAAATCATATGTAAATATTAAAGACATACCAAGTATCATTGCCAGTTCGATGATTGTGAATGCACTTTGTGCATCTGGGTCAAACTGCTGAGAAATACCTGGAACAATTGCAGAAGTGTTGCCTAAGTTTTTGAGCCTTTTTCCATGTCAGGTCCTTTTGGGGTTTTTTTGGTTTGGTTTGGTTTTTTTTTCTGGGTGTTTTTTTTTTTGTTTGTTTTGTTTTTGGTTTTTTGTATGGGTTTGTTTTTTTTTGTTGTTGTTGTTGTTGTTGTTTGTTTGGGTTTTTAAAAATTTTTATTGTTTGTTTTTCCAATTTTAATTTCTGTTGAATGCCTCATTGCCTCCCCAGGACTCTGTTGGGGCATGTGTGGGAATATACAATTAGCTCTAAAATCGGTTTTTAACCAATAATTTTTAAATGATTGTGAGATTAGCCTGTCCAATAAAATCTGAGTCGTTAGGAGTAACCATGCTGAAGATGGGGTTGGGTAGCACAGTAAAAGCAAGGAGCAGGCTTATAACGCCGCTAGTTTCTATTTTGATATTCGATTCTGTTATTTTCCGTGGTAAATGCAGCCCCCGCTCGATTTGTGGCCACCCGGTGGCGTCGGTCCCCCCATCGCGGCGCCGGCGCGGTCAGCGGGCGGGACAGCGAGGGGACATTCTAACCCTACGGACGCTGCACGGGAAGGGGCATCCCGCCCCTACGGACCCTGCACGTCCAGTGACGGCCTTTGGGATAGGATCCCACTGCGCCAAGCAACGCGCGGCTATGTTATCTAGCAAAGTGACTTCGCAGCATTCCAGGGTGCCTGGACTGCTGATGCACCTCGGAACGGCTTTCTGACTGTCCCGAAAACCCGGTGCAATACAGCTAGCAGCTCTCTCGTGTAATAGTTAACATCAAATAAATTTAAAATAGAACATAATGAATGGTTTTTTTCATTGCTTCTCGATCATTTCTATACTTCCTAATTCAGTTTTAAAGGACTTCAAGTGGAGTAGTAGTATTTTGGGTAATACATGGTTGAATTTCTAGACCCAAGAGGTACTGCTTACTGATTTAAGTTACATGTGTATTAATTACAAATAGGAACTTGGACATGTGTTGGTTGAATGCTGAGACCTAAATTTTTAACATTAAATATTAATAATTCCTCCTTTTCCTCTACCGTTATCTCCCTACGTTCTCCGTAACAGAGCTGCATTATTTTGTTTTTCTTTGGCTACAGATGTCTGCTCTTGCAAGGCAAAGTGCTTGTACAATGTGTAAACATTTTAAATGCAGTTTCTTTCTCCGAAGCATAAATAATTCTGCTAGCAACTTGTAAATATACTCCATCTAGAATGAAAAGTACTTCTGTTGAGAAATACCTAGAAATTATTACTTTACTGCATAGGATTATAATATTTTATTATGATAATACACAAAAAAAAATTATGTGCAAACTGTTGTTTAACATTGTAACAGCCTTTACAGATTACAGAACAAAACTTCCCATCTGAATTCTATATCAATTCCCCAGTCTACTGAAAACTGCATTAACATATATTTAAATGTTACAAAGAAATCAACACAGTTCTAAATGGTCACATGACACAGAATTTAAATTTACAATGCATTTTTAAAATATTTAATCCAAGTAGTGTTAAAGGACCACTGTCAAACTCTTATGATTAACATTTGGTAAGTCTTAACAAAAATAATCAGAAACAGTTCTTTAAACTTTAAGATCATTTAAATGTTGTTTATCTAGTAGTGAATTTCTTGTAATACAAAAAAATAATTTCATGACCCTCAAAAAACTACTTTCATTTGTATTATAACAGCAGTTTACAAACAAACTCCACTTTGGGTTGTGTGCATGTAAAGTTCATTTCTGAGCATAGGAAATTATCCCATAGATTTTGGTAAAGTAAAAAAGTCTAAGTTTTGGTCACATACTCAGTGGACTTAAGCATAACTTAATAGGGCATTTTGACAGTGATCTGGCCATTTTGACAGTGATCTGGCGATTTAAGGATCTTAGCTGATACAGACTTAAACACAAATTATGGAGGATAGAGGTTATTCTTTCCTTTTGAACTAACGCTGCCTCTGAGTCTTCTCATAAAAGCTCAGGATTTACATACAGTAAAATCTGGCTACAGATACTCTAATAATGGATCAAATAAACAAACTGATAGAAGTATAACACAGAATGCCAATTCAAAGTGATCTTAGTCTTCTAGTGAACATCTGCAAAACTTTAGCAACTTGTCATCCATATCGTTACGCTTTGGATTTCTTGGTGACTGCTTTAACGCACAGGGTTACCCAGGACTCCTAAAGTCTTCACAAAAACATTATTTAAAAAGAATGATTATTACTGGTGTTACATCACTGTCGACTAATTTGCAGGAATTCAAATACTGTCAGGTAACCTGTGACACCATGGCATACTCCAGATAACCGGTGTAAGCTTTAGAGATATATATACCTTCAGCCTGCTTCCCAGGCTGTTTTTGTATTTCTTCCTCTGCCAACTGAGGCAAAGATAAACACATCTTGGTTTTACGACATAAGTCCACCCACTGAACGCTCCTCACGTCATACACTGATGTACATGGATTTCTCAGAAAAAAAGAGACTGTCAACTGACTGATAACAGGCCTTTCAAGTGCTGCATCTTAGCACATGGCCTGCCCCTTCAATTTTGCTTCAGCTTGGAGATAGGCACTTCTAAGAAGAACTAGGCAACAACCAATCAGTACAAATCCTGGTAAAAAATATATTCACAGTCAAGGCAGAGTGCAGTCATCTATGAAAAGGAAAAAACTTTACTTAAGATACTCGCTTTTATAATTTTTAGACAGAGTTGCTTTTTAAATTTTGTAATAGGTTGGTCTTTTTTCCACAAGAATTTGCAACTATTTAGAAGGCCATCGACTTCCCCTCCCTCATGCCTGAGAGCACAAACCTCTGGCTCCCTTACTATTGGCTGTGATGGGGCAAAACCTTCTGCATGAAGTGAAAGCCAAACAAGAAAAGTTAAACTGCACTAAAATTTGAGAGAAACATGTGCAGTCCTTTTAGGAACATATATATATCTATGTACAAAAATAAATTCTGACAGTGTCCATTTAAAAAAGTTAAATATATGCAAACTGTTAGAATAATTACACAAACAAACCATTTTAGCAGCTTTTAAATATCAAACATTCAAATTTCATAAGCAACTTACAATGCAATATTTTTCTCAATATTTTTCTCACCATATTTTTGGAACAAACTCAATGCAACACACTTTACATTTCAGAACAACCATGTACAGCACATACTTCAGATGCCAACAGTAAACAATTTGAGTTACATTCACTTTGTGATAAAAAGTGTACGGGGTGCTTAATGCAGCACCTTCACTACCGCAAGGTCATGTTAAAGCATCAATCCCTCCCCTAACACAGATGATTAACAACCAAGTTACAACACCACCACATAAAAATACCCTTTAACATAAACAAATGCTTTAAGCTTGTCACAGTTCCCTTCTCTCAGCTTTCCAGAACAACAAACTCTTCAAATATTTTTATAAGCTAATCAGAAAAAAATGAACACATCCAGCAAAATCTCAGTTGACTTTGTACAGGGTAATGTAACTCATTAATTCACTAGTTCACAAACTGTCTAATTCCTAACTCACAAGCAAAACAGCTCCCTAGACAATGATCAGTGAGAGTGCTCCTGCTTGCTCTCTCTCACCAGGTGCAGTGGTTCCTTGCACCACACCAGGAAACATGAAAGCCTCAACAGTCTGTCTGCACCAAAAGCTTCAGTGATAAACTGCTGTATCTGTGACTTCCAGCTTGAAAGTTTGGTCTATAGAATTTCCATGTGTTTGTGTATTCTAAATAAAATGCCAGACAAGTACAAAGCTTCAAGTGGTGAGAGGTGCAGCAGATACCATGCCCACAAGTGGCAATGGCTGCAGAATTATCACTTTCTGCTCACTGAGTCCTGCATAGGTGTTGCTCCTGCTCTGACCTAATGGCACTGCTCCTAGCACACACTAGGTCATAGCAAGAGCTCTGTTAGGTCAAAACCTGAGCAGGAGGTGATGAATAATTACAAGTCTTAGTACTGTATCAACAAGATTACAGGCATGAATGTAAACCTCTCATTTTAGTATATATCCATCTGCCAGAGTTGTAACAAAAATAAAACAATATATTTCAATTTAAATAAATAAAGAAAAAAAAAATATTTATTTTAATAAAACAATATATTACAAAACATGTAAAAACATGCTCTGAAAAAGTAGAAAGAAAAACTATAGCTTTGGCTAAAGGTACTAGTTTACAGAGATTTTATAAAAATATGAATAAAGTAGGAAAAACCAGGGAGAATTTTTAAAGCTCATCTGTATCAATTGGCCATCTTTTTGCTAACACATAGCTGCTTCTGCTTGTTATTGATGCTTTCACAACTCATTTGTTTTTACAGCATGTGACAGATCACACAAAATTGACTGTCACTGAGAAGTGATTCTTGAATTAGCAACACGAAGTGCTATGCTTGCAATGGATCTCATAGCACAGGTAGAAATCTTGTGGCAAATTCCAGCTTGGGAAATGTAGTTGGAAGCTAATTGATACAGCCTTTCTGCTCCAAATATGTTAAAGTGCCCAGGTAGTACCTTCTCCACAAGACCTCTGTCTACTAACTCCATAAGGCGGTGGCAACTTGCAATGTAGTCATTGATTCTGCTGTAGGGAAGCCAATCGATCATAGATCCATCATACACCACATCTCCGCTGAACAAAATCTTCCGGTCCTTGTCATGTAAGCAAATACTGCCTCGGGAATGACCTGGCATGTGCAAGACAGTGAGCTGTCGATCTCCGAGGTTGATCACATCCCCTGCAAACAGATTTGTTACAGGAAATTGTACGCATTTGCCATGTTTCTTAAATGACATAAAGAGAACTACCTACTTGCATATGCAGAGTTTGTACATACTACCTATCACAACGGGAGTGGGGCATTTATTTTCTTCGTGATTGCCAAAGAGGTGTCTGAAATGTAAGCTTAGCAGAAAGGTATTTTCCAACGATACTAACAGTTAACCCAGGCTTAGGATTGTATTAATGAAATATATTCACATTCTAATAAATTGCACAATTTGAAAAGTAATGCAGTGCAGAAATTCTGATGCTACTCTGGCAGCCAGTGTACTTGCTCTTCTACAAAAGTATTTTTTTAAATAATCCTCCCTACATTTTGAGGAAGAAAACCATCTTAAACTTCTATTGATTTACTATAGTTAAATGTCACTATAATTATTTAACTATTACTATAGTTAAATGTCATCCAGTCTTCACTGAAGCCTTCATTAAGTTCAGTTCTGCTTTTCCAGCACCTATGTGGGACGGCCTAATAAAGCCAAGAAAGAGTAAGCACCGTGCCTTAGGTGTCACCTGTCTGACACCCGCCCTTCAACGTCTACTGAACAGTATTGTACAGTTTAGGTGTTTTGTTACCAAAAAACCTAGTCACTGTCTTCCATTAGAGACTAAATTATGGTTTTAATCTGCAACAAGCCACTTCTGTAAATGCTACATCAATAACAAGTGATTTTTTATATTTTACGTAAGTCAGATAAAATTCAGTAAATGTATTTATGTAAAATTCATGTAAATTCTGTAAAATAAAAACTGTATCTCAGTAGATATTTCTGGAATTGTTCTGTTATCTGCACTTTCCATGTTCTGACAGCTTATTAACAATAAAGATCACCAGATGCCAGAACATGACCTGCTGACATACCGTTTGAAGCCTAAGGATAAACCTGGGATACTCAATTCGTCACCTAAAACATTGCTGAGTGATTCTCATTCTAGATGGAAAAAACCCGAGCCACCGAAACTTTTAGAACTGGTAGAAACGGTTTAACCCAGTACGAGTCTTTTTGGTCCCATGCGGACTGCGGGTGGCTTTTAGGTCCACAGGAGTGACAAAATTAATCGATTTAATTATTTTATACGAGGAGCTGGGTAAACCAAGAGGCGCTCAGCGGCAAAGAAACTACTCCGCAATACCCAGAGCACAGTGCCCCAGCACCCCTCGGCGCGGCGAAGCCTCCCCCTTACCCTCGCGCAGGAGGCGACTGGGCCGGACGGGCGGGACGCGGAAGTCCCGAGCGCTCCAGCCAGGCCACGGCGGTAGCGCCACCTCCCGGTCCGACAGCCACGTCACGGCCTCGTAATTGTCGCCTTGGAGCAGCGCCGCCGCCTCGGCCTTGTGCACCGCCACCTCCTCGAAGTGCTGCAGCCCGCCCGAGTGGTCGAAGTGGACGTGGGTAGCCACGGCCAGCAGAGGCCGCGGCCCGGCGCCCTCGGCCGGCGTCAGCAGCCCGGCGTCACGCAGGTAGTCGGGCAGGCTGCGCAGCCCCAGCCCCGCGTCAATCACCACATCTCGCTGCGAGCCCCGCACCAGCCAGATGTTGGCCCGGTTGCCCGACTCGTAGAAGCGTTCCTGGATCCAAAAGATACCGCCGCCCAGGGGCTTGTGCGAGAACCACTCCAGCGCCGACATGGCCCGGCCGGCGCTGTGGCGCTGTGGGCCCGCGAACTGCCTCCCCGCACACCCCCGGCGGCGGCACGGGCGGGGCGGGGCGGGCGCGGGCCCGGCCCACTGCGGCAGCCGCAGGCGGAGCGTGACGGGGCCGGGTGACGAGTGGGGACGTCCGGCGAAGTTGTGGGGCGTCGTCCGTGGTGGAGGGGTGCGTGCTTGAACCCTCTTCCCCGCTGAGCCCCGCCGGCGGAGGGAGTACTAAAGGCGAAGCGCCGTGGCCGTGCGGGGAGAGGCGGGACCCTTTAGGGGTGACGGGCCGTCAGCAAGGGGCGGGGAGCGGGAAAGGAGCGGAGAGGAGCTGAGAGGGGTATTCTCACACGGCAGAGGTTAGTGACCCTCAAGGACAAATATCTTGTCCCTCTTACCTTCACGGGCGTTAGTTTAAAAAGAGACCCACGAAACCTCAGTATTTCAAGTTCAGTACTTTTTTCTGTATCTGTTCTTCTCTTTAACTGATTGCACCTGCCTCTCAAAATCAAAGACCACAACCACCAGAACAGGATCAGGAGTCTCACGTGAGGAAAGTGTAGGATACCTAGAGCTCGTCCGAGCGTTCAGTCTGCTTAGGTCTACCGCCCGGCAGCTGTCGGGAATCTAGATTCCACGGGCCTTTCCCTCCTGAAACATGAGGTGCCTTCCCCTGAGTAACTGCCCGAGAAACTGCATGCATAGTTTTGGAGGAATTTGAAAAGCCTTAATCAGAAAATCTTCTCTTTGATAAATTACACATAAACTACCCATAAACAAGAAAATACACCCCGGTGATCCTTTAGACATCCCCCAAGGCAAACAGGACACTAGTTGTGGTAACTCTGTCATAGTTCGTGGCTTAGTTGTCCAACTCTTCAGGATTTTTCCATGTGTCACTGTCATTTTGTGCTGTCAGTAAACATAGACTTTCTGAGGTTTTGAAAAAATCGTAAGTTTGGGTAAAAATGTGAAGTTGAAATGCTGCTAGTTTTAAAGCTTATTACTTCTCATCAGACTAATGCCATTTTAAGTGAATTTATTAAGAATTAATCTTAAAGCAGCTTTTAAAAAACAGACCTTCATATTCACTACATTTAATGCCTTTCCTTGTTAGCTCATCATCTCCTTTAACTTTTATTTTGTTGTGTTGTTCTGCTGTTTGCTTATTTTTGTTTTTTCTTCTTGATAATTGATCATCTTTGGGGCTTTACTCTTATCTTCTCCATTTTGCAAGGCTCACATCTTGCTTTTCATCCTATTTTCAGAGGACCTTCCACTTCCCTTCCCTGAACTTCCCTTCCACTGAACTTCCCTTCAACTTCACTGAACTTCCTTTCCCTTGTTTTTTTTTTTTTGTTGTTTTTGTTTTTTTGTTTTTTTTTTTTTAATATTTATTTAGGTCTCTCTGCTGATTTTTAGACAGTATTCTGCACTGCAGAGTGGCATGGAAATATAGAATATGATTTTGCTTTATCCACATAGAGCTTATTTCTGTTGAAAGTAACAAGTAGGAAAAAAGCTGGCATCAACATGCTTTTTTCTGGCATTAATAAAAAGGCCTTTCCTTCTGTCTGGGGGAAACCAGGTGCACTTGTACAGGTACAGCAGTAAGTCTGGAGCAACCTGGTTGTACCAAGCAGGTTGTTCCAGACCTAGAACACAGGGGACCTTGCAGTTAACAGTGAAGAGCTCATGGGATTTCTGGGCTCAGAACTTGCACCAATCTGAGTGGTCTGTGGGAGTGAGCAGTATCACAGTGCTTCAGCTTCTCTTGGGTCCCATTTATTGACTTCTTCCCCCTATTCTCAGAGTTTGATTTACTTATCAATGCATGAAAATGGCTTGCTATTTAGAAATTATCTCTGGTTTTAAAATGACTGTAATCTTTGTTAGACACTAACTTTCTTGGTAATATGTACATCAAATTGAAACATGTAAGGAAAATATATCTTTAAAAATCTATAATATTATCAGTACATTCAAATGGCTGGGTCAGGTAGAGGAAGAGGACATGCTTCATTTGCCTTCAATGTGGAGGCTATTGGCTTAGGTAAAGGTGCAGCTCTACCTGATGTCATCTGTAGGCCTCCACCACCATTTCCAGTAAGTACAGGCAGTACCTTGGAGCACAGTCTGTGTTTATGTAAACTGTGTTCACACTCATGTTTAGAGAACATATATGAACATGTCTAAGAACTTTGGATTTTATGATAATGTAAGTCACCATTTTTCTTAAATCATCATCAAAGGGGCCTTCCTGCCCCTTTGATAAATGTTGTATCACATATTTAACTGGGTTGCTTGTTTTATATATATTAGAGTTAATTTATGCTGTATATATGTGTGTATATTAAATATGGTAAAATCGAACTCATGTCTTTGACCACCCTGGCTGGGAGCAGAGTCTTATTTCTATTCAGTTAGTTCCTGGAAAACGTTAAGATAATATCAAGTCCATTAGCTTAAGAATGAAGCCTTCCTGGGCCATGAGTGTCGACTTCCCAGGAATGTTTGAGCCTTTCATGAGGACCTGCACCTGGAGCAGATTGCATCTACCATCTCAAGTACTGGCACCACTCCATTACATGTGAGAGAAGGATTTTCAGACAGCCATCCGGACACTTGGACTGGCTTTGTATCTATATGGTCCCAGTTCTACATGTGAAGGGACACAAAAGGACATTCTGTCATTTCTGCTTCAGGCAGAATAAATGAGATATAAGCTGGCTGCAAGAAGCAGTGGAGTGAACCACTGGGGAGATGCTGACACACTGTCAGTTGGATCCAGGCTCACCCAGCGCCAAATTCCGGAATTGATGCTGTCTTGGCTGTGGTGGTTTTTTCAAAATTATATTTTGTTATTGATCTAATAAATCTTTGTTATTTTTTTTTTTATAATTTGGCTGCAGATTTGATAATATATAACACTTGCAAGGAGTGCATTGAAGTCCTCATCATGATTTGTTTTTCTGGACATTACAAGAATAGAAACAATGGATACTTGAATTTGTCTGAAATGAGTTTACATTAATCTTTGAAGCTATAAATAGATTTGCTGATTTTAGAAAATGACTATTTATGCAAATGTGAAAGATTGTGTATGATTGTCCTGTACTGCAGAAGCCAGCATTTGAAAATAACTGAAAGATATTTTGTGTAATTAAGGAAGTGTAATTGAGACTTGGCATTTAGGATGTATTTGAAAATCAAAGGGGAATAAAGACCATTTTCTGACTGTGTTTTGATGTGCAGGGAAGCTTTTGACTTACTGAACTATATATTATTCATCCTCTTAATCCAGCAGTACAATTAAGAGGTGTGATTTCATATTTCTAAGTCATCTGTAACTGTTTTTTATGTCAATGTTGTAGTCTGCTTGGTAGCACAGTTCTGTGCCATCTGAATTCTGTATACGCTGCATCTTTTGAGCTACAGTCAGCCTCACAGAATTACTAGCCCAAATATATTTAACATATACCATGGAGAAGGTAAAAAAGCTTTCTTCCTTATCTGAACAAAATTTCAGAATCAAGTTAAACTTCTCAGGGCAAATCTGGTGCCATTCAGTAAAATCAAGAGTTAACCTAGAAGTAGAATCAATAAAAAATTCAAGTGTTGATTTAATGACTGGACAATGACCAAAAGTATGTTATAACTCTGACTGACTTACAGTGAATATTTGAAGCAGTGAATTATTGCTGTTGCATATTTCTATTAGACACTTTCTGAGTTCACACAAAGTTTCTGTAAATAGCAATTGGAAAGTCAGTTAAGGAGCTTCAGCAACATTAACTGATTTAAGGTGTTGGCCAACTAGCAAATACAGATGGAAGCAGTAAGCTTCTTTCATGGTCCAGATCTGGGATTTGTGATATATCATTTCATGCTTTGCAACCTACCACTCAGTTATTAATTTAGCACCATTTATTACATGAGAGAAACAATATCCATTCTGTAATTCTGTCTGTAGTACTCTGGATATTTTTAAAACTGTTTTTGCATATTTATCTTTCTCGCTTTCAAGATTCAAGTTAAAAAAACCAAATCCCCCCAAAAAACCCCACAAAAAACCTCCCTCAAACCCAAAAAATCCAACCCTTAACAATTCATTTAAATTCAGAAACTGAATTGTGTGAGGGCCTGGTTTTAGACAACACAACCTGTTTACATGATAATAGTCATGGGAAGAGTGTCCATGTTATTCAGACAGCATACTTAATGTAGCTGTAACACTATCATAGAAGTGGTTAAGAAGAACACTAAAGAACACTACTCTGACTGAAGAGAGAAGGAGTGGTTTCTGAGGAAGTTTGGTTAGTGAGAATAACTGCTTCTGGCAATTAAGAGTTTGGGATTACTATGAATGACTGTGTAATACTTTTAATAATTTTTTTCCTTGATTTTGTCGTACATTTTTGCTATGATAAAGTGAAGTTATAAAATATATAAATTTAGGTGTAAACATAGTTACTATGCATATCAAAATGCAGTGAAGTGTACTTAAGAAGTAGTATAGTGCATAGTTGCACTCTTTTTTTAAATGTTTCTTGTAGCTTTTAATAATGTATCTGTATATTTGGTGGATATCAGGACCTTGTAAATAATAAATATCATTTGTACAGAGTATGGACAATAAACCAGTGCCTCTGAAAATAAGAGAAGATGAAGATTACATTTTGGCCTTAAAACAAGATCTTAGAGAAACTACGAAAAAATGCCATACTTCTTGACAGTAGAAGATGAACATCAAAGGTTTGTTTGTGTCCGTATTATTTTTATTTATATGTTTACTTATAATTCTATGAAGGCCGAGGTAGTGAAAAATGCATTGGGGATGAGTTTCATTCTTAAAATGAGGAAGTAAAATGGCACCTTAAGCTAATAGGGAATTTTTCTGCTTCTACACATATTGAAATGCAGTAACTCGAAAGCAACTGCTGTGTGGAAAAGAGAGGTATCAAACATCTATTCCATTTGGTATACAGTAATAAACATTAGACCATTTACATTCAGCCTTTTCAATTATATGCTAGTCAGTACAAGCCAGTTTGGTATTTCTATATGTTACAATACCCTAAACTTTTTCATTAGAACAAAGAACTATGTAGTAAATACTAGTGTTGAATTCAGCTTTCATTGAAACTGTGTAAAGACACTAAAAATAATCAATGTTATATTTACTAGATGGAAATTGGTTGTGAGTGGCAAGAATCAGTCAATGTATTTTTTTACTGATGGCATCAGCAATTATTTCCTCACTAAAGAGCCTTGATCTGAAATCAAAACTACTTGTTTCTTTTCCTCTCTTTGCTGATAGTTTCCTACATCTATGAATGCCCCTTGAGACACTGTTATTTTAATTGTAGACTTTTTCATGCACAATTTTGAGAAGGTTTTCTGTTTGCCTTCATAATAACTAAGCTTAAGATTTAGCTTCATTTATGATGTCTTCTATTTGCTTGGTGAGTATGCACCTGAAGGATGCCATACAGAGAGACCTTGACAGACTGGAGAAGTGGTTGCATGAGAATTTCATGTGCTTTAATAGAGTGCAAAGTGCTGCACCTGGGTTGGGCCATTCCCAGCACATTGAGGGAGGGATTGTTCCCCTCTTCACTGCTTTGGTGGTTGCCCACCTGCTTCTGCCTCCAGCTCTGGGGTCCCAGCACAGGAAGGACATGGACCTGTTGGAACAAGTCCAGAAGAGGCCACTCAGTTGATCAGAGGGAGGAGAATTTTTCCTATGAGGAGAGGCTGAGAGAATCGGGATTATTCCGCTTGGAAAAGAGAAGGCTTCAGGCTGACCTAATTGCAGCCTTTCTGTATCTGAAGAGAATTTCCAGAAAAGATGGGACAAGAGCAGATAGTGACAGGACAAGGGGGAATGGGTTCAAATTGAAAGAGAGTAGATTTAGATTAGACATTAGGAAGAAATTCATTACTCTGGGGGTGTTGAGGCATTGACATAGATTGCTGAGGGAAGTTGTGGATGCCCCATTTCTGGAGGTGTTCAGTGGGGCTGGATGGGGCTTTGAGTAGCGTGATCTAGTGGGAGGTGTCCCTGCCCATGGAAGTGGGGTTAGAGCAAGATGATGTTTAAGGTCCCTTCCAACTCAAACTCTTCTGTGATTCTGTGAGTCTGTGATCATGTGCTAGAAGTCTTTGACGCTAAAGGTCAAAGGCTATCTTTGTTACTATTTTTTGTAAAATATCTGCAAATACTATCCCTACTTGGGTTTACAGTGCAATCAGACTCAGTAATTTTGCACTAAGTGGATTTTTCATGTGGTAATTTGGCAAGAAAAAATGTGACTGATTTAAAAATACTAAAGTTTTGGTATTGCTTTTGGCATTAGAGATTGTATGTAAAAGGTTATTCTGTATAAATGGATGTACTTGCACTGTATGACTACTGTATCATTTACAATGAATTCCTCAATTTAGTTCTTGTGCCTAGAAGGAGGTTAAATGGATTAAAGTGTTTAGCTGCTATTTTGTATAGGATGCAAAGCTTTTCCATTGCAGAAGTACTGGAAGTCTTGGAAGCTGATGATCAGACACAACTTTTTGAGACTTGGCAGTACTGGGTACTATTAATGATTAATGCAGTGATGTTAAATGTTGCTCACTGGTTTTGTAATAAAGGCTTGATTGTGAAACTATTGAAGAGGGTTAGTGTTATATTTGATGTTTCAATTTAGTCTCTGAATAAATCTGCATTTAAGAATTCCATGCTTTTCAAGGATAAAAGAATAAATTATAGTATTTTTGGAGTATTGTGTGTTTTTTGTTTGGTTTTTTACTGTTTGACAACAAGAAACTGTTCAACATGGGGTTAGAAAAATACGCTGTATGTTTAGTTACAGGTAAATATCAAGGACAGTGTCTGGATTGCCTTGACTGTGAACTGAATAACACCTTATAGCAATTGAGAGATAGTCAGGAGTATACCAGGACAATGCAAAGGAGCAGGAAACGTGGACACCAGGAAATAGCTGAGCTTATCAAAGGCTAATTTTCTATGAACCTGTGAAGTGTTCTGATCTTTTAAGTATTTAATTCACTGTTTTTCAAACAATTAAAAAGGTAAGAAATTATTACCAAGTCATATATTCATTCCAATTCTGTATTTTGAGAGTTATTGTACTTAGCATGATTTCAGGTCAAGGTGAATATTGTTTTGTCAAAAAAAAAAAAAAAAAGGAAATTATCTGCTTTTATTTATTTACTGTGTTGTAACAACTGATTGGCAGCACAAATGTAAACTTTAGCTCTCACTCTTGCTGTCCTTTTTGTTTACTCACTTCATAAGAGTTTTGAACCAGGAGCAAACATTGATGTTACTAAAAATAACCCAACCTTATCTCTGTTGTGGGAAGCTATGTTTTATAATATTAGCCTTCCCCAACCATATTTTATAGTTCACTACTGCAAACTTAATTACATAAAAAGTAAGTTGAAGAGCCTGTGGGCCACTGGAATGGCTGAACTTTGTCTCCTTGGGATAGTAGCCAGTTGTCATTATGTGGGTAAAATGGCAATCCTGACTCCTGTTCCTCAATTTAAATTACAGCTAGAATTCCCTAAAACTGTTGCACTAAAACATTTTGGCATGCATGTAAATAGGATCGAGCACCCTTCCTTTCCCTGGTGGCAGGGGAATGATTGCTGCTGTAAATCATCATTTTTCTGTATTAAAGCTGTTTACAGATTGGAGAAGATTCCCAAGAGAGATGAAACCAAAGGCGGCAAACAAAAACGGTATGTTATGTATTTTAAGGCACAAATATTTCATAGTAGTTCGGAGACAGAAGCTGTAACGAAGATAGAGGAAAAAATGCTAGAAATGTTAATGAGTCTAAATCGTTGAAGATTTGGCAGTTTTTTTTCCTAAATATTTTATTAGTCTGCCTTTTGTGATTTTTGCTTTGCTTCTGTAGGATGTTTTAACTTACTGGAACAGACTTACCTTCCTTTTTTCTGCCTTTTGTGTTGATGCGCCATATTAAAATTTAGAAAAAATCAAAAAGTCTTTTTTGTTTTGAAAACTTGCACTCATCCTTCTATTCAATAGCAACTGGCTGTTCAGGTTTCCTTTATATTTTAGTTTCTCAATTATCTTGTTAATAATTTGGTTGATTTTTGAATTTTTTAAGTCTTTTATATGTAATTTAATGTAGGTTATTTTCTATTTTCCCTGATTTTACTTTATTTTCAGCTTTTGTCTGCAGAATCATGAATCAGATCCTTGAAAAGCAGTTGGAACTGGTAGATGTAGTTCTTAGAAAACAGATTCTTATTAGACAGATTCTTATTAGACAGCATCATTTGTTTTTCAGTGTTTTCTAGTATGCGTGACTTATTTTAAGTTCTCTGTAGAAATTTGTGGCCTCCTGTGAGAAGAAACACTTGGCCTTCTGTGTTTAGCTGTCTGTTTATATATAATTGTTTGCTTTCTTTCAAGTCTTTCATGTGTCATTTTTCAGTTCACAGATAAAACAGAAAAGGAATGGGAATGTGGGTAGTCACAGTGACTGGCTTAGCTGTAATCTTTGTTCCTTTTTAGAGCATCATTGAGAAGGATGGTACAGAAGGTAGACGGTAAGATTCAACTGAAAATGAAATATTTATTTGCAAAATTTCCAAAGGTGGGACCAGAATATAGCTGTGTTTTATTCCAAAAGAAGAAACCATAGGCATAAACCTATGCACAATAGTTTTTGCCCTGAGATCATAAAAAGAAAATGACTGTTCACTGGGGGAAGTTTTCTTTCTTTAGTTCCAATTTCTCTACTGGCACTTAAAAAGTACATTCCTTTACATGTTATAATGGCAAAGATCAGCTGACCGTCAGAATTTGATTGGATTAAGAACCTGGTTCCCCTCAAAGCAAAAAAAATGTGGGGCTAGGGTTTTTTTGTGAACTCCTGATGATACATTTAGGTTTTTTTGTTTTGTTTTGTGGGTTTTTTTTTGTTTTGGTTTTGGTTTTTGTTCTTTTTAGTTTTGTTTTGGGGTTTTTTTGGGTTTTTTTGTTGGTTTGTTTTGGTTTTTGTTTCTGTTTTTTGTTTTTATTTTTGTTGTTTTGGTTTTTTTTGTGGAATCCTTATGATAGAGTTATATATGAGTCAGGAAGTTCGTACATAGTTGTTCATTGACCCATTAGAGCTCCTGGTACTTGTCTTTGTTGACACATAGTTTAGGTGACACTTTAACCATGGTGGAACAAAGGTTAACAAATCAACAGAATTTGTACGGAAATTCAAACCAGGTTCCTACCATTGTCCCTTTTTAGCTTGCAGGGGTGGTTTTGGGATCAATACAGTTCCATGCACAGAGGCAGCTTTACTTTTACATGTCTCCCCTCCCTTTTTCTGGTTTCCCTGGATATTTTAACTGAAGACCTCACCACCTGCTGTGTCTGTGACAAAACTTAGTGTAGAATTCAACATCTCTCCCACACTGACCCTGGGCTGTTAAATGCAAAATCCTAGATACCAGCAGTGCCTGCTGAAAAGAAAAAATACATAAATAAGATAAATAAAAATGTCAGCTGGGTTCAGTTGACATTGTAGGCCAGCCATATGCATAGGTATATAGCACTCAAATGTATGCATTTTAGCCCAAGTACTGGAAGACCAGGTATTTGGAAATAAGGTTAGACTGGATTCCATTACATCTCTGAAGTATATAACGTGGGGAGCTATTTTGCTTGAAGTTCTAACAATGGGTCAGTGCCTCTAATTTTATAAGGGTCAAAGATGCCCAGCTTTTAGAGACAAATCCCACGTCTGTTTGTTCTATATGCATTGTCTGTAAAAGCCTGCAGGAGGTTGTGCAGGGATGACAATTCTGAATTGCACTTTCTGCTTGTTTTTGTAAAAAGCCTGCTTCATTCTGGATGTGTTTGCTTTGATGTTGTTCCTGTTTTTGAAGACAGCTTGACTCCCCTGAACTCTGTGCAGTGCTTTAGTCATATAATCCTTTCCTAGGCAAAACGCTGGAATAAACTCAATGTTATTTACGACAAATGCTTTTGATAAAATATAGGTATTTTCTCAGAAGTTCCCAGTGTTCTCTGTCCTTGAGTATTTGGGGAACTTTGGTTTAGGGTGCTGCCATTCAAGTTACTCTTACATGGGTATATAGTTAGCTATTTTTGATCTTTGCTCCACCATACAGTTAATCAGGGAGTAACTTGATAAAAGATTATATTCATGAATCAGGGCACTGTGCAGAAATACACAACATAGATTCATTAGATGAGGAGAGCCAACTGTAGTTCAAAAGCCACGTAGCTATAGTAATCATGCCTTCTGTTAGAGCTAATGAACTCTGCCTTTTTTTTACATCTACTTGTCTGAAGCATCCACCATTAATGTTTTGTATAAATCAGTAAAAATTATTTTTTATCTTTTCAAGATGATTAAACATAACAAGTGAGGTTCTGTACTATTTTTTTAGCATTTTTAAAATATATTGGTGACTAGGATTTTGTGACACTAAATGTTACATTTTAGCCCAGCCTTTGGTCAACTACTTGTTCAAAATGAATTTCAGACTGGCCTAGGCATCTCTTACATAAATCAGACATTTGCATCTCTGTGAATGATGTAGCTCAAAGTCTCAGGTAATTTTAATACAGACAGTATGGGATTTCTGTGATATACTCAGGATGCATTTACTCTTAAGAACAAGTAAAACAACAGAATTTGTCTTTTTCACATTAAGAAAAATAACAGTGATGTATTTTTATTTCACCAGGTGCAAAAAGAAAAAAGGCAAAAAACTCTAAACCTAAAAGTAATCTGGATGTCATTAAAAAAACTGAAGTAAGATGTGCATACTGTTTCTAAATTTTACAATACAAATTGAAGGAAAATGAAACCTAATATGTTTATTAGTACAAATGGAATAACAAACACATATTTTTCTGGTCTTGTCTCGCTACTCTGATAGACAACTGCTCTGCAGCATGGTGGCACAAGGCTTAGGGTAAGGATAGAGTCTGGTCGTGGAGAAAAACCTTTCTTTGATTTTCTTTGTTCCTGAACACAAAAACCAATGGCTCTTCACTGGGTACCAACACAGCCTAATGTGAACAGTAGAGCTACTATTGGAGCTTATAGGAGGAGGAACTGGTGCCAGTGTTTTTAAATCTGTTGCTATTTCACCAATCTGCTGATGTTGGAACTTAAACAATTTACTAAGTTGAGAAGGAAGAAACATACAGAAACTAAGGACAGGACCTCTGTTTTGTTGGCAGTTACCATGTGTCGGTGGGAACCTTTAAGGTGAAACAGCTTTGTATTTTTTCGCCAGGTGATCCACCAGTTGTTTAAAGCAGTTTTATTATTACACACAGTGTGTGGTTTTGCTTTATCAAGTATGACATGGTCTTCTGTCAATTGTTCTAACAGTGGATGATAAAGCAAAATCGTTATCTAAATTTATTACACAGGACATGGTTTCTTATGCTGATGCTTGACCAAGTAAATCCTTATTAAGTTCTTGTGCTTCACATTATATTCTTTTAAATATTGACACACAACATTAGCACAGCACTGTTACGCTGTCTTGCTGTTAACTGCATATTAACTCTTTAGTAGTATGGAGGATATGCTGATGCTGTAACATGGGATTACCTTGATAAGAGATTGCCTTGTGGCAGGCACTAGAAAAGGATGAGGAAAAAGAAAAATCTGAAGATGAGAAAGACAAAAGACAAAGAAGGTGAAGATGATGAAGAAGCAGAAGAACCAGAGGAATATGATGAAGAAGAGCATGAAGAGGTACAATGTTAGTTTTCCTATTAATACAGAGTCAGATCCCAGTCATTCATAGTGTGTTGGCTGGCAAAGAAATGTCCCTAGCTTCCAATAAGGCAGAGTTGTTTTGGGAGAAATTATTACATTCATTGTCTTTGTTGCACTACATTGTATTATAAGTTGAAGTGACTGTTGTAGAATTACTACTCACAAAGAGCTCTTATAAAAAGATCTCGTACAGAAGAATTGTTAACACAATCAATACGATTACTCCTTTTTATCACAAAAACAGTGATGGCTGTTGTTTCATATATATTGGGACTTCATTACAGTATTTTCCTTTGTCTTTCCCAATAATCTATTACTGTTTTAAAGTGTGGGTGCTCAAATGCAGTTTAAATCATGTTTCTTCCATAAATTGTCTTCTCTACACATATAGTGATTTTTTTTTCCCATTGGTTTAGGAAACTGACTACGTTTCTTCCTATTTTGAAGATGGAGATGCCTTTGGTGTTGTCAAGTGATGACAATATGGTTGAAGCAACGTAGTGGCTGTTTTGAAGTGTTAAACTGCTTAAGCCTTTCACGACATGAAGCAGAATTCTGGAGATAGGCTGAGTGTAATGCTTTAGCTCTGTTGGTTTTAAGCAGACTCTCCAGAAACACACTGTACTATTTGTAAAAGAGGCTAGGGAATCCTTTGTTTTGTTCTTTTGCTAAGTGCTTTGCAGACATGCCTTTTTAAGGTCCTCTGGAATGCCTACAAATAGAGTAAGCTTTATACCATTGTATTTCCTCTGCACAGAAAAAAAATGTATGCATTTTACTTGAAATTGTGTCTAAGCATTTGCACTAGTCAATTCTATGCCTCAACAGTAAAATGTTGAAACAAATAATGAAATTCTTGATGACCACTGTAAAAAAAGACACATAGCCTTTATGGACATAAGCTGATTGTGGGTAGCTGAGTCCTTTGAAGAACTTTATGTAACTTCTGAGTTCAGGTAACTGAAAATAACTGAAAACTATGCATTTCAATATAAACTGACTTGGAAGGACCAATGCATGTTGTCTTAATTAGAAAAATAAACAGAATGCCAAGAAAAAGCCAAAGCTGAATGTTTGGAAACATCATTTTTATTTGAGAACCAACAGCTGTAGTGTTGAAAACTTATTACTGAGATAGATGCTTGAAGATGCCGTGACAGCACATTCTCTGTAACTTACTGTCTTTTGACAGTAAAAAATATTATTTTTTATTGTTACTACATTACTGTTGATCAGGGGTTTTGTGCTTTTTATGTTGCTTGGTTTTGAAGTGTTGTTTTCTTTTAAAAAAGTGTTTCATCTTACTGATGACTGGGAAAGAATTCTGTGTTACTCTGTGAACTTCTGATACACAAAACAGAAGAGAAGATGTCAATGAGGCAAGTGTGCTGAAAATTAAATTTGCTTGCCATGACTATAACTGCTTCTGCTAGCTTTCTCCCCATGCAAGGTGAATGGTGAGACACCTTACCCCTGCAGAAGAAATGCAAATAGATGGAACCATAAAATTAGAGCTAGAAAAGAGTTACTGCATCAGTAACTTGTTGAGAAGTTGTGGCTTGCCTGAACAAGTACAGTTTCTTATTCTGTAGCAGACAGTAATTCTTGAGGATCAATTACTTTCTCCATTCATCATTCTTCTAAGGGGCAACTGCCTTCCTACTGCACTGTTGAGAAATACTACTCTGGTAAAAATCAGGTCTTTTTGAGTCCTTTAAGAAGTAAACTGTATTCACCTCTATCCTCCAGAGGGAATTGCAAAGTCTTAGGCTGGACCCTCCAGGATTAGTTTAGATACGGTAAATAAGGCCATTGATTAGGAACAAGTTCTGCAAGGACACAGATCAGTGCCAAGGCACTTCTGAAAAGCAGTTAGATTGTGCTCTTCCAGAGGTGTAATACTCGTATCTGTTTAGAAGCTGATTTTCTGATTGCTTAGAATTTATTGCAAGAACATAATGCCAATAAAACTTAGGACTGTTCTTTAGTTTTCAGCAAACTTCAAATTTGGACATGCATATATTCAAACCCTAATTTATAGCACAGAAGAATACTGCTTTCAGTGTCATCTCACCGTCTAAGAACTTCATTGATCCCTCCCTTAGTTGTTCATACCTATTTCTAAGAACTAAAATGTTCTCCAAAATTTGTGCAGAAACGTTCAAAGTTTACAAGGCATTAATAGAATAAACCATAAAGGCTGCAGTTATGGTATGCTAGATATAAATGCTGCCAACAAAGTACGTGCTGGCTAAGGATTTTTATAGTAGATCATACATAAAAATTGGCCTAAACAAATACAAGTAGCAGCCTACAGTAATAAAACATGCAAAGTACATAGAATTAAAAATATATTAGATGCACCATTTTCACTGCAGTCTAAAATAAAATCTTTATTTTACATATATTACTTATATTTTTCTAAAAGCAGAGAAACAGAAGTATTTAAAATAAGACTTGCATCCTCACTCAGAAGTATTTCACAAAATTGTATTTTCAGCCCTTATACAAGTTACAAAGACTATTTGTGAGAACTTATTCTGAAGTATATCAGACAGAAAACATTTAGATTTTATATGATCCAGCAGTGCAATATGCACTTAAGTTTAAAAGGGAACGTGTTGCAATTATTCCAAAAGGTGATTTACAACTCAATTATTCCACGTTTTCAGGGTTTTGGCTCTTTTTTGTTTGCTTTTGGGGTTTGTTTATTTGTCTTTGGTTTTGTTTGTCTAAAAAGTCAGTATCTAGAAGACTACTTTCACAGATTTTATCTTGAATCAGATTTAACTTCCTCACAGAGCAGTTATCCTGTTTATTCCAGTCTGTGATTATGAATTACTGGCTGTGTTATACTTTGGAAAGAAGTTGTAAAGATCCCCACATTCTGCAGCAAGGCAAGCCATCTGATGGTTGTAGATTACCAGGATCAGGAGTCCTACAGTCTTGAAAAGAGTTGTACTGTATCTAAAAATGTACTGTATGAAATATGCTACATAATACATATGTAAAAACATGCCAGGCTCTTGGTTAGACTAGAATATGGCCCCATAAAATAGCTATTACTTTGTTTTTCTGAAGACTGCTTGTTCTGAGGTAAATGAAGGCACATCTCCCTTAACTAAGTGCCAGTAAGCCACAGGTCTTTGACATTGTAAAAGCCCAAAGTCTGGGACGCACTAGAGGACTCTTCAGCTGTACCACCACAGACCTCTGTATCCATACATCAACAGGTCAGAGATCTTCCTGACCTAGTCACAGTTAACTTCATTTCTGTATACCAAGAGCAACTGAGTAGCCATCAGTCCAGGTATGTGCTATATATTAGGCTTATGTTGCATCATCACAATAGCTAATTTAATGTTCTTTGATGAATGCGTAAGAAATGGAAGGATCAAATATTAGAACTGGCAAGTTTCAGCAACAGGATGGGAGAAGCAGCAAAACAATAAAATTATGCAGCAAAAAAAAATATGCATTATATACCAAGTTTCATCCTATATAGAAAACATTTCTTTTTATGTCCCAAAGCTTTCTTGTCTGAGTCACCCTTTAAAATTTTAACCATGAGAGCTGTATTGCTTTAGCCACCACTAATTATTTTGTGAAGCATTTTTGCATATAGCATTAGAACTGCTGCCTCAGTGTTTATGTTTGTCTTACTAGCATCTTCTCTTAAAGAAATGAATTGCTATTTGAAAAGATCTTTGAAAACAAGCGTTATGCAAACCATCAAGTTCATGCTGTTTGTAATCCCTTTTCTAGTGTGAAGACTATGAGTAGGCTCATTATCTCCACAGATGCTCATTTAATCAAAAGGTTCAACAGTCACAGATAGTTCAGGTACCTAACTTTACACCATTTTCCTTCAAGCTTTGGCCTGCCTCAATTTCAATATAATACAAGTTAGGCAATTCTTGTTCATACATTTGGCATGCCAGTGAAGAAGACTGGCAGCCCACTTCTTGGGGAAGCAGGTGCTCCGAGAATAAATGGGGCCTAAGTCTTCACTCTCAGAATCTCACAAAGGATTTTGGAATACCTCAATAGTTAAAACACATTCACTTTATGTTTTTGTACTGTATATACTTAGTCAAGACACTCATTGAAAAGGTTACAATAGTAGTTTAAAGGACGCTGACCGTTTTTCCACTTCTCTCTTTTTAAGTCCTAATCAAGTTTGTTATCTTGGGTTTTGGTAATAAATACTATTTTGAACAGGGCAATGGAATTCTTGCTCCACAAGGCAAATATAACCAAAATAATTATAGGCACCATCTCAGTTTTTATTTAAAGTATTTTGAGTACACAAGTACCTCCATTCTATATGAAGAGTCCAGAGGTGTGTGGGGGGGGTATTTATGTTTTTTATGGGTTTTTTTGTTTGTTTTTTATCTTGAAGCATTTTTAGATGGGGAAGAGGAAAAAACCAAGGTTGAGCATGAAACTCCAAGAGAAACATTTAAGAGGGGACTGGTCAATAAGACACTAATATGTAAAGTAGAAGTCTGTAGATGCAAGTTGTCTATTCTGCTCAAATTTGCTAGTAGGCATTAAATATCATTTGAGGTCTTCTAGAACATTTCAGGAAAAAGTTGAGAGCTTGAGGTTCACGGTGACAAGACCACTATTAGCATGCTGGGTACCCACATAACTGCTATCTGAAGAATCAGTTGGTCCTGAACTGAGATTAACTAAAAGGGGAAAAAGATAAATCTATTAGCAGAAAATAAGGACTACTGGAGCAGTTACAGCAAGGTGCCAAGATTCTGCACTTCTTTCATTCCACACACAGGTGACCAGATGAGAATGCAGTCCAGTCAGTTTTCAGCAGGATACCAAGGAAGAATGTAAAGTTGCAAGAGGACTCCTAAGTGGACTGTGTTGAGGCACAGAATCACAGAGAAAAGAAATTACCCTTAGTGCCTATACTGAAAAGTACTAAAGAATGGGTTGACCATAGGCACAAGATTTCAAGATTCCAGTATAAGTGTCTGCTACTGCCTCTGTAAAAAAGATCTTCATACTGGCTATTAATTATGGAATGACTGAGTTTTAAAATAAATCTTATTCTATAAGAAAAGATTAAAAAGATTAAATTATGAGAACACCACTTTAACTTAGAACTGTAAACCTGATATTAAAATGTCAAGTGTACTATGAATTCTGTAAATCCTTTCAGATGTTTAAAAGTTAGCTATCCCCATAGGCCCACTTCTGGGCTGTAAAACACACAGACTCCTTGTGTGTTAGTTTGAACTATATTTTTTCACCTCATTAATTAAGAAACACACCTATCAAAACAGAAAAAAGTGCAAAGCTTCAGAGATGACGTCATCCCTTAATATACACCCCAATTTTGCAAATTGCCAGTCTCAGGCAGATTCAGAGATTATGTGATCCCCAGAAATATCCTTGTAGTGGAACACTGCCCATAAAGGCAAGTCACACATCGTACACTTCTCTGCGTTCCAAGTGCATTTTGCATTCTGTGGATCCCCCTTTACCTAAGGTTTTGTTACATATCTACAAATAACAGTTGTCTAGGGTCTTCCACTATTAATGCTGAAGGTCTCCTTGATTATCAACTTTCATAATACTTGTTGGATTTATTCCATTTTCTGTTTCTTTCTGATGTGATACTGCTGTGACAAACAAATGGGAAGATTCCATTGGAAAATGGTGACTGACATCTGCTTTCACTAGAACTTCATAATACAGGAGATAAAAAACTGGAGTTACTATGCCAATAATCAACATAATCACTACTGCTGTCCACCATCCTATACCCCAGTCTGCTCCATAGTAAGGATCCTTGCATTTTTTAGTTTTACCATCAGTTTCAAAACAGATCTGTTGGGCTGCTAAAGCAGAAACAACTTCATTCAGATTCTCTCTCTTTGTATCATTACATTTAACTATTTCTTCTATATCTCGATCGACTTCTTTTAAGAAGTTGCCAGCAGTCTCATTAGCAGATAATTTATCACAAAGAGATGTTTCCTGTACTTCTGGGGAACACAGAGCCGGCCGAAGAGCTGATCTTCCTTTCGGAGATATATGGGTTTCAGTCAATACACTGAACTTTTTCACTGGAATTCTGATAGATCTCAGGGCAAAAAAATCTTGATCGTTGATAAGATTGTTAACTCTCTTGATATCTGCAACCTAAAAATGAAAACAACAGCTAAAACATCGTATTCCATTGAACCAAAACTCTCTTAATAGTACTACTACCTTTAAGAAATACAAGTCTTTTGTAAGGAAACAAAGACAAGGCCTTTGTTTTCGCCCTACCCAAGTCAGCTCTCCTTTTCCATATTCTTGTTCAAAATATCATTTTGCTCAGATTAAGTTCAGATTTGAAGCTGAAGTCTACAGAAAGGCCTTTGGTTTTTATCACCATTAATTTTTTTTTTTTTTTAATTGATACCCATTCATACAGTATGAAGTCAGAAGAGGTCAAAGACCAAATCTGAACAACTTTACAGCAAGAAGGAAATTAATTATGATGCAAAACCCCTCAGATAACTTCAGATAACACTGAAAGTCATTTCATATAGATACATATGTATAAACTTATATGTATGTTCAGCTATCAGTTGGCAACTATCTCTGTAAAATTAATGAGAATTCACCTGACTTTAAGTTTTCAAATTATGTAAATTACTGTTAATTTCTAATTCAGTGAAAAACTTCTGAGTTAGGAGTTATTATAAAGTATGAGTTTGCAATTCATCTAGCCACAAGCGTGTTTTTTCCCTGATTCTGGGGACTAAGGCAGAAAACAAGTGTAACTTTTAAACTACTGTCATCTACCTTACCCAAGTCAGCTATCTCCTCTTCCTATTCTTGTTCAAAATTAATCTCATTTTGCCTGCAGTAAATTCAGATTTTAAGTCTAATGTGGAATATTCTGCAGGGATTTAAGTGCACTGGGATTATTACTGGCTTCACTCTCAGATGGTAACTCCCTCACTGTAGAAGGCACAGTCACAAACTTCTCCATAATGAAGTACTTCCAAATCAGTGCTTTTCTGCAACACCTGCAAAGCACACAGGAATTATGCTCATTTGAAGATGCACTGTATCCAAGTTCACACAAACCTTTTTAATGTGAGGAAGTCCTTCAGTTACTATAGCAGTGTATTTGTTAAGTGTATGATGCTACATAAATTGGGTAAGAATAAAAGACAAATGCAGCAATTTATGATTTCACCACAATGCAACTTATACTTTCTGCCTCAAGTGCCGGGATCACTCTTCCACATTCTCTTGAATTTTCAAGAAAGAGCACAATTTAGTTATCCTTCCTTTCTTAGTGAGGCCTGACCTGATAAAGCTGCTCAAAATACCCAGTTGCAGAAGGTTCTGAAGCCAAGGTTAATGAGGCTAAGGTCTATCACGATTAGGAAATAGTTATATCAAGACTTTAATACCTCAAGTCACAACAGGAGGCCCACAATTCTGTTTCTGCCTGAAGAATTAGATGACAGCATATTCTGTATATACAGATTTTCAACTTGACCTCATGGCACCTGTGCACTTAGCAGTCAGTCCCATCAACACACACAGCTAATTTCTTGTTAAAACTGGTAATATCAACCAAGACCAATGCAATTGCCTCAATAGTACTGACAGCCGAAATTACTGGGTAGGCAGGACATTTACCAGACTAATGTAAGAACTGAGCTAGAAGTAGTGAGCACAAGGAAGGGTGCACAGGGGTGGAAAATTCCCAAAAGTACAGCATGCTCATGCTTAAAATATTAGGGCAATTTAGCAGAATTCAAAAGAAAAACATGGGGGAATTTTTTTCTCTACTTCATGGAATTAGGGCTCCACACAAACCCTAAAGATAGTTAGTTCATCAACAACCTTGCCACCCAGCCCAACAGCGAGGATGGCACTAGATGTGCCGACCTGTGACTGCAGAACAGCTTTGAATGCAACATGTACTCTAAGAGTGCCACAATCAAAACTATGCACTTGTTTCTCACACTTATGTTTTAAGGGGAAAAGCCCACGGAACCGGAACCCTGCGCTGTAACACGAACACTCTTGACGTAATTTTCCACTTCTGAGGCACACGGCGTTTGCTACGCGCTGCCTCCGCGGGCAGCCGGCCCGGGACCGGCCTCGCGGGGCCCGCGCCGCCCGGGCACTTACGGAGCAGCAGAACTGCAGCGCGATCGCGTTCAGCGTGTCCCCTTCCCGGATGTCCTTCGTCAGCAGGACTATGTCATCCAGTCTGTCCCTCGACGCGCTCCGCCGGACCTTCTCTCTGCCCCGCGGCCGCAGTTCCGACAGCTCACCCTCCTCCTCGGGCCCCTCGCTCTCCGCGCTCACGAAGGGGTATAAGTGACCGCCGGCGAGCGGCTGCGCCACGGCGGAGGGCTGTGGGCCGCTGCCGGCGCCTCTGCCGGCCATGCTCTGCGGGTGGCCCTGTGGAACGGACCGCAGGCGTGGCGCCCTCCGCGGGGAGCCCCACGCCGGCCCCTCCTCCTCGCCCCCGCCCAGCTCCCTCCAGGCTCAGCAGCCGCCGGCCACGCCGCCGTGGGGAGGTGAGAGTCGAGTCGTGCCGTGCCCAGCCCAACCGGCCTGCTCCGCCCCAGACCGCGGCTTTACTTGCCCCCACTCCACATGGGACCCACCGCGATGGCGGCCGCGCTGCCACGTCCGCAGCGCGGCCACGCCCAGGCGCCGGTCGCACGCAGCCCCGGGGGCGGGGGTGGCGGGAGGCGGCCCCGGGGCTTGGCCGTGCCGAGCCCGCGGGGCCGGCCCGGCGCGGGAGTGCGTTCTGGCACCGCCTGGCGCTGGCGCTGTCTCGCCCTGCTCTGCCAGTGCCCCGAACTGCTCCGCTCCGCACCGCCCGCGCCGCTCCGCCGCGGCCCAGAGAGCGCTGTGCCTAAGCCGCTCGGCGTTGGAGGCCGAAGCGCGGGGCCGGCGCTGCCGGGCAAGGAAGCGCTTCACCCTCGTCTTCACCTGGAGCCCGCCGCGTGCTTTTGCTGATCCACTTTTTGGAGAAACGCAGTCTGCTCAGATGTACGAAGTTGCCATTGAAGGGGTTCTTCTGAGACCGTTTTGCCCTGGCGTTCGCACTTCCCTTCCACGTTCTGTATCTCTTAGTCCCGCCTGGCTCTTACAGCCTTGCTGCACCCTCAGAAGCTGCCAGCCAGTTTCTTTATATCCGTTCACACCTGTACTCTCAGCATTAGTACTGCGGAGGTACAGAAATCTAGCCCTCCCTGATAGATCTTTCTCACGAGAGAGGTACCACAAATTAAGCCTTGTCGATATTTCAACTTTCCTTTCCTAGCAGAATAATTTTTGCTCTAAAGGTCTGTCAGCAGCTTTTGGGGTACTGAGGCAATAGGTGGGTGTCCTAGTCTAACTAATGGATTTAACTTAGTATGTCTTTGCTGACGCAGCCTTAGCAGGAAGTTTTGGGTTACAGCAGGACCGAGAACAGTATTTAAAAAACTGATGGCTCTAAGGGTAAATATGTTGTAAAAAAACTGTTGCAGACGAATGAGTTTGCAGGTCTGGTTCTTGAAAATAGATTAAATTTGATCTTAAGGTAATTTTAAATTAGGGTTTGGGGGTTTATTTTGTTTCGTTTTTGAGCCTTTCTAAATAACCAAAGTGGTTAGAAACATTTGTGATATTAAAAAAGACAGGATTTTTTTAATGTCTTTTGAAAACCGGATGACTTGAGTCTGAAGACATAAAAATAAGAGCTTACAATTGTGTAGCTCTATGAAGTGTCACATTTACACCTTTACACATTTACACATTTACACAGAAGCTTATTTGCCACATTTCCAGATACTGTAAAACAAGCTGTGAAGGTACATTGTGTTTGTGTATGTCAGCCCATTTTTTGTGTATATGTATTACACACATACATATATTTATCTGTATCTTCCTTAAAATAGTATTCTGTGGTGTATAAGGGATGGATCAGTTAAATTAAAGGTATTGCTAAGACTGTCTAGCTACTGTCTAGCAAAATAGCATTAACAAGAGCAGTACATTTCTCTCAAGATCATAGAGGTTTGCCTGAAAGAGTAGAAATATTCTCAGGTACAGAAGTCAGCACAAAATAACAAGCTGGCCATTTTATACAGGTCTGATCACTGCTGTTTGTGAAGAAGCATGGAATAATACTAGCATTTGAATGTGATGTTGTTCCTGCATGAAGTTGGGCCTGCTTCATTGAAGCTAATTTTCTGGCTTTCTTATTCTGCACTTGTGAAAAGATCCCAGTGGATACCTAGTGTAGTTAGAATTTCCTAATACCAAAGTTTCTTATGAGTCCAGACACTTTCTAAACCATTTAGTAGCCTAGTTAATAGTATTTTCTTGACGCTTGGGCCCACATAACATTTTCCTTGCTGAGTGTTTCAGATGTAATTAACTGTGAACAGTGTGGTTTCTCCTAGACAGGCTCAATTTCTTCTTTCATAGCATCTTACCAATCAAAGCCTGCTCAGAAATAAGCTTTCTATTTTTATCATGGATCAGAAGCACAGCTTGTGCTGATTATCACAGCTGCACTGAAGGCCTAGATAGAAGCCACTATCCAAAAAAGCTTGGATTGTCAGATTACATGACAAATGTGTGAACATATTTGTAGGAGTCCCAGAATGATTTTATGTCCTTTTGGGGATGCTAAATGCAGGTAGAATGAGCCTTCCACCACTGTGTTTCTGGAAAGAGCAATGTTGAAGATGACCAAATTGAATTAATTTCCCAAAAACCCAAAGTTTTCTTATGGGATCTTAGTGATTTAGGATTTTATCCATTAAGAAGTACTGTAACTAGCAAGGAATATTTGCTAGTTACAGTACTTCTGATTTAGGATTCTTATGGGATCTTAGTGATTTAGGATTTTATCCATTAAGAAGTACTGTAACTAGCAAGGAATATTTGCAGCAGCAAGCAGTTCTGTTTTGTTTTCTAAAGGAAGCTTTCAGTAATAGAAGTGTAGTAACTGCAGTTATCTGTAGCTGGGAAACTGATGACTCAGACCCTATTCATGCTTCTGAAAGTCTGTTTTATGAAACTCATCAGAGCTGTGGGTGGATCTGTAGAGGAGTTTGAAGTCAGACTTTGTATATAAGGATGCCTGCAGCGGCGTCTGATGATTGACCCATCACACGCCACTAATGGAATATCCTTTTTTAATTTTTTTTTTTAATCTTTGGGAGGTGAGGCTACAGCAAAGATCAGGAGCAGGGAATTTCACCATTTCTTTTATCTACAGAGATATACCACCAGGTCAAAAAAGAACTGCTGAAGCAGCACTCTGCCTTAGAACAGGAAAGAAAGTATTGGAGTTTGCTTTGACCCTTCTACCCCTGTGTGTAACCATTTGTAACTGGTGACATTTTCCCATCAATAACAAAAGGGTATATTCCAAACTTGATGAACAAGACTGGAGCTGCATAGCTCCCATGAATGCTAATAAGAATACAGCCTTTCTCTATTCCCATGTAAGTTACTTTGCATATCCTAATAGTGCATTCTCAATGAGCAACAGGGTCAGTGTTAATCACACCATGGCATTCCAACAGCATCTGCATGGATCTGTACCACATTCCTCTTGGTCATGTTATTTCTTGTGTGGCCTGATCAGAGCTGGGAAGCTAAGTATATACATAGAAATATAAGGAAGATGTTAAGAAAGTTTTAGAAAGAAGTTGTAAGGAAGATGTGGAGGGGCTGATATAACTTGTTAGTCATTTTTTATTAAAATCCGAAATGTATTCTTTCCATCTGAAAGCTATCCCATGTCATGTGCCACCACTGTTTTTGTGAGTCCTTCTATGATTTCGTACAACTAGTCTGGATTTACATTTCAATAACTAGTGTCAAAGTGTCTAAATGTATGTTTTAATTCCTTGAATGACATGATAAATTTTTACTCATTAAGAGATTCACACAGAAATACATAAACAGCCTTTGTCTGTCTCTGCTTCCCTGCTAGGTTATTGGGAATGGTAGTACAATTGTAAGAAATGGTAATGTCAAAGTAGCTCTGCAGCTCCAGTAAGCACCAAAGGAAGTTATTAAGACATGATTGTAAGATGCATTAAGAGAAGTTTCTTAAGATCTTTCTAAAAGTATGCAAGAAGCAAATAATGCTAAATCTACAGACCCTGCATAGTCTGTTCTCCGATAGAAATATTTGCATTTATACATTTAGCTATAATCATAGACTCTTCATATCAGGAAGTCCAGCCTTTGATCCTCAAAACTATCATAAATCCTTTTTATTTAGCAAGGGTCCAACAACAAAAATTGGTTCAATATGACCACAGAATTTAATTGTTTAATTTATTATTGTTATGTTTACATGACATTAAATGAAAAAATATAATTGGATTGAGACTGTGTTTTCTCTGTGTAATATTGTACATATTTGCTGTTCCCCTTTGGTAACTTGACAGGAATCAGTAACTTTTTAAATTAACTGTATTAATTTAATGTGTATCCATAATAGAAATATGCTGTGTGCCTTTCACAATGCAGCCAGTAGGGTGCATTGGTTATTTGATCATTTATTTTCAAAAACTGTAAATAACTGTATATTTGCTTCTGATTTACTGCTTAAGTACCCTGTGAAGAAGAAAATCTATCAGGAAGCCAATTCAGTTATGGTAAAATTTGTGGAAAAATGCAGTATAGTTTCTTGAAAATGTCTTTTGGATTAGTCACAGGATTTGGATTTTGTTATTAGATTTGGAATTCATATATGTTGATGAATAACTGTTTTGTAATGTAATAGATGAAATTATTTTTGAAGTGGAGTTGGTTTTTGTGTTTTTTTGGTTGTTTGGGGTTTTTCCTTGGGGTTTTTAGTTGGTTGGTTTTTGGCTTTTATTTGTTTGCTTTAAAGATTATCACAGATTCTTTCCAATTTTTACTGGATGACTGTAATAAATCCAGTCAACAGCTATTTCTATTTCATATGTCTTTCCTGGATAAAGTAAGGAAACCTTTCAGTATTTATCTTCTTTTTCTTCTGAGGGAATATTTGTGCTGTCTTCAAGTCTTTATCACATTTGATTTTAATTAATTAAGCATTCAGAGTTTGTTGACTTCTGTTTTCTGCTTTCTCTAGGTCTCAGTTTTGGGGAATTAGATTAATTTAGATCCTCTGTGGGCTTCAGCATTGTTTTTAAAGTGCAGATAACAGTATTTATGCCATTTCAAATATCCACCCCTTTAGTGCCATGTACAAAAGTAATTCCACCACTTCAACTACTTGTCACAAATCTGCTCTTGATGTACCTGAAGATGACACATGCTTTTTTCTCTCCCAGTCACAAAATCGCATTGGACATTTATGGTGACCTGTTTCTCTGCTTGAGTTTCTTCAGATGAAAATGATTCAGAAGACCTTTATTTTAGCTTTGAAGGTATTCAGCAGTGTTTTAATGGAACCAGTTTATCCGGTGAGCTGTATTACTGTAATACTCTCATTCCCATTCACTAATATTGATAACACAAACATTCAGTTGTGAGTTTTGTATTTACAGGGAGAGAGTGTGGAGATCTGTTTCTACTCCTCGTTGAAATACATAATACAAATAGTTTTGTGTCTTCATAATGAAATTTTGTGACTGTGACAAAAGATACTTGGGTCTCCACATCTTCCCCTGTTGCAGTTGTTTTTGGTGGCCAGTGTGATTTGTACTGAGAGCCATATCAGGTGAAATTACAGGAGAAGCGAGAGAGCTCTGATGGTTGCAATTGGCTTTGGTACATGTCGGCATACAAAAGGGTATAAAATGCTACTGGTCCTGGGCTGCTGGGGCAAACCTGAGGCTGCAGGCAGCTTATGTGGAGATCCCCCATTGGCAGGGATGCCTGCAGGGTACATCCAGCCTGAAGGAAGGGAGTACTTCTGTGTGGATGAGTAAAAGCAGTAAGATCCGGTCACATATGGAGATAAAATGCTAAAGTAGTTCCATAGGTGCTTTGTTGCTTTGTAACTGTGCATTCTCTAAGGCCAAAATCTGTAAACCTGTATGTTTCTGAGCTTGCTGATATTATAACCCTTTAAACCTACTTACGTTATATTCCATATTGACAAAAGTTATGTCTTAATTGGTACAGACTTTCCTCACTTACAAGTTTCTGCACTGGGTGTATTCTGTATTGGTGCATTGTTACCTGCAGCTGCAGCTGAGAAAGCTTTCTCTGGCAAACTGTCCTTTGATGTCATTCCACTGGGAGGTGGGAAAGTGCCCTCATACTGGTGTCGGTACCCCTGCAATCCTGTCAGCTCTGCAGCTGCCTCTTCCATGCCTCTTCTGTTCTTAGCATGTGAGCAGAGGCCTATAGGCAAGGAAGAGAATTCTCTGAAATATCATAGCATTACTTTCATCCTTTGTTTTAAGCTGCTTCTGTCCAGAAGAATGGTATATGCTGAGCAGCTTTTTATCAAAGGGAGAGGGAATAGTAGAAGGAAGTGGGAGCAGGACCAGGGAGGCTATCTCATGGAAAGGGTCTGATTCAGAGTCATAAAAATTTTCAGTATAGAAACAGGTGTAACAGCAGAAACAGCAGCCTGCTGAACTGCTGAATTAAACAAAATGAGCCTTCCATTTTCACGTATGAGTCTAAATGAAACTGTTGGATTAATACTCTCTGCTCCTGATATTAGTAATAAGTAATAATATTGTAGTTGTAAATATCTTACTATGCTGCCTTTCAAATTTTCCATTAAAAATTGATTACAACAAAAAATATATATAACTATTTGTAATATCAAATACTTAACCTGTATACAGCTTAAGAAATGGTTGTTTTTCATACAAAACATGTTTGTTTCAATTTTGCATCTGTCATTTCTGGATAAATATGGCATATTTTAAAAAATATGAAAATACTTGTAAAATAAATAATCTCATTCAATTTTTTGAAGCACTCAACATATGATTACAAGTATTCAGTTTATGACATAAATACGAGAATGTTCTACTAGAAACAGACTCTTTGAAGGGAGCATGTTCATTAATTTTAAAATAGATTCCTCCCATTCTTATTTTCTTACAACTTTTGTCTTTCTATTTGATTTAGCTTCTATACGGGACAGCAGAACATGTCAGAAACCTTTAAGTTCCTTTATAGAGTATCAGCAATGTGAATGCAAATGTGTTACTAGTAATCTTCATCAGGAGAGACAGTAACATAGCCCACATGGCATCAGTAAAGTGTTTACAAGGTATTAATATGCTTACTGTGACAAGTTATATTTAATGGGAAGAAACGAGTTTATTAGTTTTCCTCCTCCCTCAAGTAATAAATCCTAAAAGCTTCAATATTGATTCAATGAAATGAATGGCTGAATCATTCTGGGGAGACTCTGGCAAATGGACAAATGCTTCCATGGTTACATTGAGCTATGCAGTATGGTTACTGAGCTTTGCTGGTTTCCTCCCTCTGCCATTGAAGTAGAATAACAAGCCACAGGGAAGCACCACACATGAGCGTAAACTGGAAACCACTTTAAAAGATCAAGTTAGCTGATTTTATACAGATTTTAAACAATATAGGGTTTATTATTTTATACTCTGTGCCCTAAACATGCATTTCAGTAATTTCTTCCTTGTATATCACTTTCCCATGGAATGTTTTTATTTCCCCTGAAATAAACTGAACAACCTGAACAGCCTCTCTTTTGATTTGGAATGCCACAAATTAAAAGACCATGTGAAGGTGTGTTTCATAGTGCTGTTACGTGAGTTATATTTTTGTAGGAATGTTTTTGGTGTGCCTGCATCAATGTGGGCCTCTGCAACACCTAGATAGCAAATAACAGATCACGTGTATAATTTTTATTTGATGTTGCTTTAGGATCCTTTGCAGCATAAACATAATTAAGTGGTTTTATTTTCAACCTGCTTGCATTTGAGGTACTCAGATTTCAGGTGTCACGGGGAATCAATTATTATAAATGCATTACATTTCAGAAAAACAATACAAAACAATGACGTACAATTATTTCATTAGAAATAGCATTTTAAAATGTTGCAGATCAAGTATTATATTAATAGAAGGAAATCCTGAATGTCTTCAAAGCACAAATGAAACTGTATGTATTAAAAGCAGATTTATTTACAATAGTTATATTTTTTCCCTTGTAGACCAACTCCAAAATAAGCATGTTATCCACTGTATTAGCACTGTTTTATTGTTTTCTCCTCTGTGTGCTTGACAGTCCTCAGAAGCATGATCTCAGCATTGGAATGCTAAATTGTTTCAGTGCCTCTTTGTAGAGGCAAGGATGAATGTCAGGATTCCATACAGCCAGGAAAATTAATTCATAAACATGGAAGATAATTACTTCTGAGACAAAAATTCTGGCCTTAAAGCTTCCCATTGAAAGTTTGTATTTGTTGTAGGTACTTAATTTCACAGTTTCTCAAGTAATTTGTCTTCTATCCTGAGGGGGGGGAAGGTAATCAATTAATGAGAAAACATTTCAATCTTTCACTTAAAAAGAGAAGAGTCAATTCTTAGGTTGAAAAATACAGGGGATTTTGTGTTTCCAAGTAGTTATTTTCCTGATTTGAAAGGAAGCAAACAAAATGCTTAGTTGTGAGATGGGAAAGCAAGTTAAGTTGTATGCAGCATTTGGAATCCTCTTGCTTTTATTTTTTAATAGTTTTTGAGGACTTTGAAATGAAGACCAAATTAGATGCAGGAGATATGGAGTAGTTTTAATTTTTTTTGTATGTCTTACCTTCAGAAAAATGTGCTTTTGGTACCCATTCTATTTGAATTTACAGTCTAGTGCTTGACATTCTCAGAAGTTGTGTATTTTGATGGATATTTTGTGAGAAAACTACTTATTTGCTGGATAGAATGTATATTGTCAGTGACATGCTGCAAATGAAAAGGTGAACACACTTGGAGAAGCAAGACTGCGATTTCATTTAACAGCAGTAACTGCATAAGAGGAGCAGGAAGGAAGGTCTTGGCAAGTTCTCATCTTGCTGTTTCTCCTTGTGACCCACAAGCCAGTAAGCACGCACTTTGGTTTGAAATGAGCTATGTAATACCAAACCTACCCTTCACAGATGACATTCTTCTTGCGTCATTAGAGTGACACAAAATGACCTAAATTGTCTCAAAATGGCATGTTAGAACTTGATCATCCAAATCTAAGATGCACTAAGTCGAAACAAGGTAGTTATTTTCTCATTAAGTGTTCATTTTTAGAACAGTTTAATATTTAAATTGACATTTTTAAAAAGTGATGTCACTTTTTGTGGAAGTCTTGTCAAATGAGAATTCATAAATCAAAAAGTTATGATTATATGAATAGTGTTTCTTTTGTAAAATGAGTTAAAATATAGCAGCCTTTAATGAGCAGATGCTAGGAACCATTTACTTTTTCCTAATACTAGGAATAATTCAAGTTTTTATGTTAAAAGCTCTTTTAAAATGTTAACATCAGTATGCTTTATTAGCATACAAGTAACTGTACCATAAAATGGTTAACCTTTATGAAATTGATCATAGGAAGCATAAACAAATTAATGTTTGTCTACTAAAAAAGTGCACAATGTGCTTGGAAGTACTAATTTTCAGTTTCTTGAATCCTGGACATTTCTAAAAAATAGGAGATCAAAATCTGATTTTACCTATATATGTCTGCACATCAGCTAGTCTGTCATAAACCAATCAGTCAGAAGTGTAATACTCAAGTTTTGTCATACAGTCTTCACAGTTTGTTAGCATTGTTTGCATTTGTCTTTTTTTTTTTTTTCTATTTCCTGCAGGTGTTTGTTTATTTATCAGAAACCTATGCAGTAAAATCGAGATTATGACATTAAAGCACTCCCAGCCCATCAAAAGGATGTGGTAAAGTTCAGGAAAAAGAGCAGTGCAAGTGTCTGGCATCAGGTGTCACTTGGCAGTGGTTGTGCATTTCTCTGGTATTGGGTGGCTGGATAGAGGTCTCCAGAGAGTGCAGGTAGAACAACCAAAAAATGATCGGAAACCTCATTTCACATTTTGAAGAAGAGACAACCCAACTGTAATCCTAAGCTGGTATGGGATAGCAGGTCAGAAGCCTGCTAGTACAGACTATTCAGGCTGTGAGATGAGCACACCTCTTTGGTATAAGTCTTGGTTGGTTCTGCCCTCTTTTGAAGCCTGACTTAGCATGGTTCCCTGAAGACTATGCTACTAAAGCCATGTTCTATAGTTCTGCCTGCTGTTTCTTTCAATACTGCCAGTTGGATGTGGTCCCCAGTGTGAATCACTAATAAAGAAGAAAGGAGAATGCAACCTAAATGTCACCAAAACAAACAAATCAGAATCAAAAGTCGAGCTATGGCTGTACATGCTGCCCATACACAGGGAAGGATATTAGTGCTTGTGGCCATCTCTAACATGGTCTGTCTTGCAAAAACACTCAGCACCATGGACCACCATTCAAAGAAAATCCACTTTAAAAACCCCAAAAAATCAACTGACAGCTGACTACCAAGAGCAAGTGAATTTCTTGGAGGAAAATTATATCTTGTGATCACTCTGTGAAGAAGCAAGATCAGCTTCAGTATCTGCCTATGTCTGGTGGATATTATGTATTTTTGAAGTGCATCATATTGGAGGGCTTGATCTATAAATAAGAGGTAAAAATAACTTGTTTGTTATATCTTAATGAAGCATTGATTCTATGAAAGAGCTATGCATATGCTTCTTGTTCCGTGTTCTGCATAGTTGAACCTGTGCAGGACCAAAATTTCAAAATTTTTTGAATCTCTTTGTTTGGTACTTGCATCCAAATAGGTGCTTAGCCCATAATTCTGAAGCTTGGATGTTGCACGTGAAAACACAGGTGAATTTTAGTGGTGTTTATGAATAAAAAAATTATTATAGCATTTATTTTTGGTTTCTGATATTTGTAGATTAAGATTTCAGTACCTCTTACTAAAAACCAAATGGCACTGATATAACACAAAAATCTTACTTAATAGAAACAAAAATGTAAAGAAGAGAAAATACACATGCCTGAAAAGCCTTTGTTAGGTGTTTTTTTCTTCTTGCTCCTTTAAGTCATGTATTCTTTCTTAGGGATTTGTTTCTAACTCCCTCTTCTGTGGTCTTTTCTTTCAGATGATGCCAATGAAGGGGAAAGGCAAGGTTTCAAAACAAACAAACAAACTGGAGTCTATTGTTCCTGGCACTTTCAGTATTGGTTTACTTGCAGCAGAGCCATTTTTTGCTTGCAGAGTTTTAATGATTTCAGAACAAAGGGTATCCAAACAAACAGAGAAGTGAGGTGTGGACTTAATACACCTTGTTTACTGCTTTTATTGAAAAGAGAAGCTAAGGTTGACCCATAGGCATAATTCTGTGTAATGACAGATCTATTGTAGGTCCAATACCAGTCCTGATTGTTTGTCTCTGACATTTGTAAGGGTTGGGAGTGCAGCGTGGGCTGCATGCTGAGTTTTTAAAAGTGTGTGCGGAGTGTCTGATGTCAATCACCATCATCCTTCCAGCTGCTTGAGGACTATCACTGACAAAATCCTATGGTAGCTCTCTCTCATCTTCATGTGTAACAAAAGGAAGCACAGATCCCTGGAAAAAAGTAATTAGGAAATCCTCAGGGTTTGAGAGAAAACATGGAGTGTACCATGTGTTGAATCAGAGGGCACAGCAAAAGGTACAGTCATTTTGGGTCTGAATGCAGTTTTGTGGAAAGAGTCCATGAGAATAACCATGTGAATTACTGAGCCCAAATCTGAGTTCTCATTCATCCTTAGTTTTCTAGCTCAGTAATTAACAATGTGCTCAGGCGTTCTGTGATTGAGAACTAATGACTGCTAAGGCAGCCCCTCTGATAGCTGGTGGGACGTGAGCTTTGTACAGAAACTGGATGAAAAGAGGAAAACATAAGGTAAATTATATAAGCTGAAACCACATTGTAGAATAAAAGATAAAATAGTCTTATACCTCTAGTAACTTTTTGGCCAATTGATCCACAGAGGAAAAAATGTATGGTATCTAGATTTAAAGCTGAAATATAATAACAGTATGATATTGAAAAACATGCTACTTATCTCTCATGTTCATACATTAAGTTCTGCCTGGTGGAAAATTCTACACTGTTATATTGCTTTAGAAGGAATGCTTCTTGCTTATTTATTTATTTATTTATTTATTTATCTTTTTTTTTCTTTTTGCAAGATGAACATGCATAATAAAGTATTGGTCAAAAAATATGGTCAGATATAAACCAAGGTGAACTAGTGCAAGAAGTGATTAAACATCTAAAACATTATCAAAAAGAACAACCTGAATTCCTTTTACATGAACAGCATAGTTCAGAAGAAAAAAATACACTTGAGGTTTTTTCTAAAAGACAATTTTTGTAATGTTTGGTGAATCATATCAATATCTCCTCAGCTCTTAAGAACTGGAGTTTGTTCTGATTATTAATGTCTACTTTTCCATATGCATATTAGATTGTCCATGCCTTTATCAGTTAACTGCAAATTTTTATTTGTCAACATTGATTTTCTCTTTAGCTGTATACAGAGTCAATAGAGAGATTCTTCTTACCTAACAAAGGTAGGTAGTAGGCCGAGATAACTATTTGGACTCCCTATTTTTTCAGAGGAGGGAAATAACCACCTCTTAGAGGCAGTTCATCCTATTCTGCTATGAGTCTACTGGATGGCTTGTTAGGTGGAATGCTTCTACTTTAAAACTTAAAAATTATCATAACTCAGTACAGATTGATGTAGTGACTGGTATAATATCATCAGGAGGCATAGAGTGTACTAGTTTCTGTCTTGGTTTTGCCCGAATACTTCTGTGCTCTATTTATTCCTTCTCTCCTTTACTGGATAAGAAGAAATTTTGATACTTATATGCTATTAAGTGGGAGAATTTGTGTGTTTGGAGACCAACACTGACAAGATCTGAGTGTTGCCTTTGTTTCTGTCTTGTGACTCAGGATTTTCTTGGGATGGTGGTGACTGTTAAATATGAATTTGATATTAGCTAGAGTGAGTCTGGAATGCTTCACCTAGGATTGGAAATTGTTTCTCTAACACAGAATTGTTTCTCCACCATGAGTGCTGAATACCTGTGAATTAAGATGAGCTGCGTGTTCGGGTGCCACTGAGAACTTGAATCCAAAATCTGTCATAATCCAATAATAAAACCTGTCAGTTTGACTGTGCAGAGTAATGCAACAGTGCAGCCTAAGCTGAGTGGAAGACCTGCCAAGGCGCTGGCGGGAGGGGCTGGCTCTATCTCAATTACGGCAGTGCAGTGGCAGTTGCTGGGCTTTGAAAAAATTTCGTCCTCTTCCATCCCACCCCCTTTTATCTCCACAGCAGTGGGAAGGCAGCAGCAGTCAGGAGAGGGAGGAGAGTGCTGGGCGCTGCTCAGAACAGAGGGAGGAGTAGGAGACGAGAATGCATAATGCGTGAGTGACAGGGGGTGTGCAGGCGGCTGGCGGAGTCCAGAAGGCGCGGATGTTCCTGTCCCAGGGTCCAGGTACGTTTATTGTCCCTCTCTCTGAGGCAGTAGTTGCTTTGGAAGCATCCTGTATCAGCTGCAGAGGTGTTCCCTGTCCAGCCCGATGCTCTGCAGGCAGCACCTGTTGCGGCAGGGACGGGGTTTAGCAGCGGCAGACACTGAGCCTGTCGCTCATCCATCCATGAGGGGCTGCTGGAGGGTGACAGTCTGCTAAGGTTTCTGTTGTTCCAGCAGCTTCTCTTTCTGCTCTGCAAAGCCGGGCAGGGTGGAGACAATAGCCTTTCCAATGGAAAATTCTGTTCTCAGGGAACGCTATCAGGATGCAGCTCAGTCTGAAGCCAACAATTTTTTACTCTCAAAAAAGAATAAAACATTGGCAGTTTGAATTAGGTGAAAATAGAAGGGGAGGAGCTGCCTATGCACTGTGTATATTAAAGGAGAATGGGTTGGAAGTTAGAATGAATTTTTCAAATAATTGTCTAATAAGGAATGAATTTTAAACATTAATAACTACAATATGACATGTAAGTGATTACAGTTAGAAATACTGCTTTCACTTCTTGCTTTTGATATGTTGATTCTATGTAAGACATTGCATAATTCACTCTTGCTAACCCAGATAAAGTTAAGATCAAATGTATACGGAACTGCTTGCCAAAAATCAGTAATTGTTTTTTAATGAGTCTGTAATTGCTTTATAGTGCAGATAGAAAATAACATGTGATTTTTTAAAGTCCTATTCATTATATAGAAGCCAAAAATGTTTTCAGTTTTTTTCTTGATAGTACTTAATGCATGTTTTCTAGAATAGATCTTTCAGTTGAGTATTAAGTATTTTGGGACTTAGCCACAAGGACAGTTTAAGTACTGAAGGTAGAGTGATATATTTAGTTTATCTGTCCCTTAAGCCTAGAACAAGCTTCTCCTACTAAACAGGGTTTAGTGTTGAAAGACTGAAAAGAACTAGATTCCTGAGGAAATAAAATAATTTGTGGCATAACAGGCTTAAAATTGAAACTGGCAAATGTTTGATAATATAACAGCTACCACATTTCAAGCGTTTACAACTTCTAATTTGTGGTTGTTAGTGGTATTTATGTTTTTATAGATTTCCAAAGCACAGTTTTGTGCTTTAGCAGTTTTCTAATACACTTTTGTGTTTTAATAGCTTTAGATGAAGAAATCAATGATTTTTACTAAATTTACCTCTGAGAAAATTAATTAACACTGATAATGGGAGCATGTGTTTATTAGATTGTTAGTGTGGTCTCTGTCCTGGACACATGAAAGTTGATGGGAAAATGTTATCTGGTTTTGTGAAGACTACTTCTGGGCAGTTTATTTGTGCTATCAGTGTTTTTAAGGTTGAAAAACAATGCTGGATTAGTTTCAAATTATTGGTGCTAGTGAATGAGATTGATCCTCATGCATTTAGATGTACTGTACAATGCTTCCCTGAGAAATTGTTGTAAGCTTTATTTAAAAGAAATTTTCAGAATTGGGTCTAAATCATAGCCTGTATTAAAATCTCTGCTACCCATGGATTTTTATTTAAGCTTGTTCTCTTCACTATGTTTTTATTTGCTTTGAAATTCCATTAAAAAATAGAGTGCTTAAACCTACAAACACTTACACGAATATTTTAATTAGAATGTAAATATGATGACTGAAATTAAAGTATTGGAAAAGCTATGATAGCATATTCCTCTAGGTGTGTAACACTAAAGAAGAGTACCACTACAGAGGTCTGTGAGGATCTCATTCATTGGGCAGCGATGATTTATAGCAATTTGTGAGAAAAATATTGATGATCTATAAATCACCTTTCAATTGTTACACAGCTACCATTGGTGTTTAGAATTGAGACATGGTAACAATATGGGGATATTTAATAAGCAAGGTTTAAAAGTGGTCTATAAGCTTAACAGAACTTTAATTTTAGAATGTTTCATTGAAAAATTGGGAAAATATGTTCTTGCATCATACTTTGAAGAAAGGAAAATTTAAAATTTGTCTCAGCTGGGTGTTTTAGTCGTATGTGTTTTGGAAAGCATTGGAACAGTAAAATTTATGTATGACTCTTGCTATTATTTGAGATAAGTTATCTGATGTAATTTAGCTGAATTTTATTTCTGAATAATACCAACCTCTTCCAGGTATGTTCCAGGGTGCTCCTGGTATCAGGTCAATTTAGTTGTTCACTAAAAAACAAAAACCTAGGTAGGCAATATTAAATTAAAAATATATGCTGAAATTATTTGCTCATGGACTATTAGGCCTCGACCTTCAAAAAATATGATCGCATGTATAATTATTTTTACATGTGTATTCCTCTTGATCACCTGTACTCATTTGTAGAAATTGTCCTTGCATTACAATTCTACAAGACTGGCCAATTATAGTATAGCCAATATACATATATAACTGTATGTAAATATATATATATCTGTTATATACACATGAATATAACGGTTCTTTTCCTCTCTAGAAATAAATATTTATAGTGTCTAAATTCTTGCCTCAATATATATTGAGTCAGGTGCTGTATAGTATCTCCATCATAAAACTGAATTTTGCAAAGACACTGCTGTCAGTTGTAGGCATTGTCATAGTTCCAAAAATTCAAGAATTACGTCTGTCTAATAGGAGCTACATTACTATTTCTTAAGGAAAAGAAAAAAAAAAGATTGACAGAGGAAAACAATATTACTTGCCATTTGTCTTACTCCAGGTGGACCCACTGTAAGATATTTTATTTGGGGAAAAAAAACTACATCACAAATGTTTTTGTAAATTTCTGCAAACTCTCACTTGCTTAAGTCACTTTCTCAGGGGATAATATCACTGGAAATCTTTTGTGTAAATAAAGACTTCCAAGATTTAGCTTACTTTATGTATGAGAACTTGAGGCAGTTTTCAGATAGAATTTTCAAACTATAAGCTCTGAAATATGAAAAAAACAAAAAATATGAAAAAAATGCTTAATAGATTGGCTTATGAGTATTTCCTATAAAACTAAAGTTCTTGTAGTTACTTTTACTGAAATAATTTGAAAATCCACACTGAGGTTATAGTTAAGTATGCTGGTACTTACTGAAATAGACATATTTGACAGACTAAATTTATCTGGTGAAATTAAACAACAGAGAAGATGCTTTGCATGTTTATCAGAGCTTTCGTGTTTGTGGATTCTTTTAATTAGGACAGAATTTTCTCAAGAATGTAACAGCAATATATTTTTGTCCTATACCATGATATTTTTGTTTATCTAATCTTGTATGAACTCATTATTTAGAAAACTGTTACGACTCTCATTTTCTGATGGCAAAAGAAACTTCTCAGTCACTTATCCTGGTCTGGTCCAATATGCTACTGCTCTGAATTGTTCAAGCTTTACTTGATTAGGGATTTAACATGGCCTTAATTCAGCCATCTGTTACGGGTTTGGCAGGCCAACAGATCTGAGATATTGGTAAGAGCTTTAGAAGTTTCCCACATTTTTAACGATTAGGAAGAGAGCTACCTTTATGAATAGATTTTGAAGAATTCTCAGCAAGACAATGGTGCAGAAGTGGGGTAAAAAATGCTTGTCATTCTCCGAAGCTCAGGGTCCCCTGTCTGCCTTTAGCTTTGCTGAAAGGCAATTAGCATTTCAACCAGCCAATTTGGTTACATGCAATGAAGTATGTGGGTTTGTAATTTGCTGCTTTTGGCTTGGTGCTGTTGAGAACGAGCTTTGTGTAATCCTCTCAAAGCACCTTTCTTTCCAGCATAGTTATTGTTGCTGGTCTTAAATAACTAATCAACAAAGAGGTTTCCTTGTCTTGGACTGCAGGGTGCCTTAGAAGAATGAAAAGAAATACCCAGTTAATAAGGAAATTATTCTAATTATCAAATAGTGATTAATAAATTGTGACATGGATTAAAAGGATTAGAAAGCCAGGCAAAGCAGGATACATGATGAAAGTAGTGTAAGAAGGCTTTGGATCTAAACAAATTTTAGTTAAGGAGTTCTCTTCTGTGAGAAATAAACACTTTATTATGTGTTTTATCTAAAAACAGATTGCTCAGATTTAAGAGATAACATAGTATAGATTAGAATGAGGGCCCCACACTAACCATCTTTACAAATTACACAAATGTGTTTTTACTTCTACAGAAAGAAGTCTTTGGAGGACTTTGTAACAAACAGATTGTTTAATTAAGTCAACATAATTTGTTGCAATCTAATAAACAAAAGTATATTTTACTGTAGAAAAGAAGCTTGTTTTATATATGCCTTAAATTCTTGTATCAAATAATATGCTCTTTTGAACTCAAGAAAATCTCGCTGATTCAATTATTGTAATTATTAGGGAACACATGTATGTTTGGCTCATATATGTGTATTAAATTGTGAGAACCCATTGTGGATAGCAGCAATTCTGTCAGTGTACCTGAAGCAATGCCATCTAATCCTCATCATGAGGTTTAATTTTGCTATTCTTTACCCTAAAGTCTTGGTGTTTTTCTTGCAATAAAACTATGTTTAAAGCACTGCTTCTATTTTTAGTTTTAAGTATGAAAAAAATAACCACTGTATTGCAGAAACCCCGGATTTCTTTTTCTGATATATGCTATTCATTCAGGCCATGGAACTTCATTCACAGCAGATACTAGGTATTTCAAACTGTGATAGTTTTGTCCTCAGCTGCCAACATATGTTCTTGACATTTGTTATGTCAGAGCATGGAGGATATCCAAGAAACATCCAAAGCTGAGATACAAATGGAAATTATTGTGAAGGTTAAGGTCTCTACTGAAGTATAATAAATGGCTGATTTGCTGTGAAGCCAGGAGACCTTCATCATCTGGATTTCTGGTTCCATATGTGTTAAGAGTCTGATCCTGTGGCATGCTCAAACATGCAGTTACTTCTACAAGTATGAGCTAGGAGTGCTAGGCATCTTAGTGCAGACCTTACTTGGTTTTGATTTAGTTTGGTTGTTGGTTTTTCGTTTGTTGGGTTTTTTAAATCCCCTTGCTTTTTGGTACAAAAACCAGTTTGTGAGAGGGTATAAGTACTTACAGTGTCTGAAGTTAAAATTACTTGGTGTAAGAGTCACTAGGTGCAAAATTCCGAGGTAAAAAGCTAGCCCTAGTTCTGGAATACCTGGTAAATTAATTTCTGTCTGTGAAAGGTGCCTACTGTGTTCATTAGAACTGTATGGGTGGAAGATGTTTTCCAGTGTGGAGCTGAAAACTATATATTTACTATTTACTTATACTGTACATAGGAATGTTCAAAAACAATGTCTTGCTTTTCATAGTATGTAGTTAGACTTATTTATCAATAGATTACTATGAATTGTGTGAGATAAATTGAAAGTTATGCAGATGAAGTCAGTGTGCTTCAACATTAAGCAAATTCAGATCTCTACTGGTGTATTTTTAACATTGTAAATCAGCAGATTTCAGCCAAAGTTTATTTACAATACAGAGATAAGACTCTGATCTCTTCTCCATTTAAAGTCACCTTATTAGCTCCAAGTTGTTGCACTGGAGGTAGTGTGGTTAAAAATAATCTAGATTTTACAGCTAGTCAAAATTATTTCCTGGTTCTCTGTTTCACATGAAAATTATAAGGTAGCTGCAGATTTTTGGAGAAGATTTTTGTTTCCTCTGCTTGCTGCTAGAAGTACTGCATTCTACACTTTTTAACTCTGAGCCACCTCTAATAACAGGGTGAGATTGTTTGGATTTCTCCTTATGCTTCTGTCTTGGCCTCACTTTTAATGCTCTATGTATTGGCTGTGAGGATAAGTGTACCTTCCTGACTAGTAAATATAAATATAGTGGCAGTCAAGTTAAGCATACTTTCTTCCTTAGGATACGATGTCTGTTTTCCTTTGAAGGGTGCATGCCTTTTCTAAGAAAGGGTGATTGAATGAGCAAGAATTATCATATGAAGATGTTCAGGTCACATTAAATTTGCCATTCCCTGTAATACCTATGGTAATATGGTAATATATATATGATAATATATATATGGTAATATATAACAAGATTTAAAAAAAAATGCTGCAACTGTTAGAAAGAAAGTGGTCAGGGGAATAATTGACTGATGTCAGTGTCCTTAATTTTAAATGCAGATAAATCTTTTGAGCACCTGATGTGCTGTGATACTGTTCTGTCAAGGCAGCAATAGTGATTAGGGAAGTAGGCAACTGAGACGAAAAACTTCAGAGTAATGAAGAAGAGATTTCAGTACCTAGTAGTCTGCGTTTGTGCATTGGTTAGCACTTTCCTGTGTTAGTAATAAGAAGGGGAATGTCAGGTATCTGACATGCCTTTGTAGTAACGAGAAAGACAGGTAAACATGTAGAAGAATAGAGCACTGAAGAATGTTCATGGAAACTGGTGAGACAGACTCTGCAACTATTAGCACGGTCCAGGGATGCACACAAAGTCAGTATAATTCTAATTTCTTATTCACCTTGAAGCAGGTTGACGGCAAAAATGGGATATAGGTGGATAAAGGTGGATATTGTTTTGAAATAGCACCTTTTGAAAACTCTCTTTTCCAATATGTATGAGAATGAGAGACTTATTTATTCCACATCTAAACAAAAAGCTCAAACCAAAGAAGGAAGAACAACCCGCAGAGCAGGCTTGGGTAATGTCTGCTGACCATATGCTGGTTTTTGTTGTGTCCTGTTTTTCTCATGTGTGTGAATTGTGGGAACTTTGAGGCAAGGAAAAAACATAAATAAAATATTTCTCCTTTAATTTTGAGCCTTGACAACATAAAAAGGAGAAGATTAGTAAATCAAAGTTTTTATAATCCCAGTTGCTTTCCCAGATTGTTCTCCAATACTGTTGCATATGTCAAGAGGTACTGAAAATGCCTAAAATAAAAAAATGCTGTAAATATGGAGGGTTTCAATATGTTTTTACAGGTGCAGCACTGGCAATGACCTTGTGAAACTTCTTGCTCTATGCTGTTCCTGTGTACTACAGAGAATTGCCACTTTATGTATGAAAGAGCACAGATATCTGTCTTCTTTTGTATTTGGCCAAAGATGCTGCTGGGTGCTGACATCTCTGCTGTGAATAGACTTCTTTCTGGAAACCACTGATAGCTGTAATGCTGTACTCAATGTAAAGTACTAGGGATGCCAGTTTTTTAAAGTTTGGGTTGGCTGGGTATTTGTAATCATGGGAAGTACACAAGGACAGGCAGTGAAAAGAGGACTTACTCTTGTTCCTCTGTACTGTGGGCTTTAGAAATATACAGTGAGTTTAATGATGGGCAAGTGGTAAATCAGATTGTAGCTGCTGGGTGGCAATGGTGCTTTTTCAGCTCATTGCTTCTCCTGTGAACAGCAGTGACAAACTCTGAGGTAAAGAATCTTTAATCCCTTGTTCCATCTGCTACTTTGTTCATGAACTCTCTTTTGCCATTTCCCATTTCCTGTCCAGCATTTTATGCTTATTTTATCTCAGATTTTTAATCTGGACCAGCCTTTTCATTTCCCTTCTTGGTTTTTCCATGTTCCATTGAGCTATAGATTCCCTCATACTTCAAAGAAAGCAGCCAGGAGCTCTTTTCATTCTTAAGGATTTAATTTATTAAGCACAGAAGCTGGTGTAAAAATCTGCTGAAAAGACTATTCATTCTTTATAAACCTTAAAGTCTTCATCTGAAATTTGTTCCAGAAAATGACTGGGAACAGCAAGCTAGTCCTGGTGATTGACCAGTTTCATAAGCCTACCTCAGACAACAGATTGAAATGGTATTCCTTATATAAATTGTGACAGTATTGTGGAAATTACTGTGTGGAACAGTATATTATTAGTTCGATTCTACACTAATATTTCATATTTTAGTGGAAAATGAAAATTTGCTTCAAAAAGTGCCATAAGATGCATACAAAAAGAAAATGTTAATTAGGGATCATGACTCAGAATTCTGAGTTAGACTTCTTTACTTTTTTAAAACTGTATATTTGAAGAATGAGATTTTTTTCTTTTAAAATCCTTTAATACCATTAAAATGTCTAGATTATTATTTGAAAGGTATGGTTTGGTTTTGATGCCAGAAATTTTTATTATAAATCACTTAGAAACATCATCTAGGCCTCAGTACATAGCATTGTTTTAAACTTCCACTGGTACTACAAATGATTGTTTGAAATGGCCTAAGTCAGAACATGACAACAAAATAGTTAATCCGTTGTACATACTCCAAAGATGTGTGATGTTCTATTGCTTGTAGTTATAAAAACATTACAATGACTTTGGCTCGTTAAACTAATTTAACTAGAATATGTCAATATCCTGGATAGAGAGAAATGAACTCAATAATATTTAGCGGAAACAGAGGGGAGTACTTGATCACCAAATGCATGGTTTACCAAAATTTAGCAGTGACCAAGGACTAGAGTTTCAGCTTAATTTAAAAAACAAGTTACAAATTAGTTACCAGTGGTTTAATGTGGTGAGGGAAGTAAGAAAGGGTACTCTTTTTAATCCATGATCTTGCAAAGGCTTCTTCTGAACTTTATGCAATATAGTTAATAAAAAACAAATTGTATTCCCATATAAATTAACGTAGGAATTTAGTGTACAAAGTGAGTTCCTTTTTAATTAACTAAAATACTGGGACCTATAATATGCCTTCAGCTATTTGAATAAATTTGTTCTGCATTCTCTTAGTCTTGATGTATGGTGTTTTTATTGTATTACATCATATCAGCTAAAAAAAACCCACAATTTTAAAAGTGCAGTTTATATAAATAGAGTAAAAACTACTTCTGTCAGGCTGTGCAAAGTAAATCTTAGTACAAATAACATAACAAGGAAGGATACACACCAGCTGAATAATTGATGGTATGATTGTGAAACTTCTCTTGTTCCGCAGGAGTAATCCTATAGTTTTAGAATGCTCTCTAGTAGAAGTAATAGAATTCAAGTAATTCTAAACTTCGTAATCTTGCCCTCAAGGATCATGTTTTCTGTATTATTTACTAGAAGCATGTACCGTGGGAAGGTATTGGTGAAGTCTATGACAAGGTAACAGCTGAAGCTAAAAGGTCAACAAATTCCTCAGTTTAGTATGGATGATGCCTGCTTCTGCAGAGTGTAATTGTCTGAGAGTTTACAAAAGTTAGACAACTCTTTTCTTTCCTGCTTGTAGGTTTTTTTGTTTGGTTGGTTGGTCGGTTTTTCAGAACAGTTCCACATAAAACTAGGAAAAAACCTCTTGGAAGTGCTGATAATTTTAAATTCCAGGGGGGCTTATGCACAAATATTTTATCTTTCCTTCCCACTGCAAGTTTTTGCTGCTCTAGAATTACCAAATGGATAGTTATGTGAGAATCAAGCATTGTTTCTATCGTTCTGTTACACACTGAATTCCCAGTAAGAGCCATAGATATCTTGAAGGACTGTGTTCCTGGTAATAGAAGTTTAGAGTTGTGTGAAGCTAGGCAGGAAAATCATTACTGTGAGCCTTTTTTTCCAGAAATAATCAGACATAATCAGATTATTGTTTGGGTGGTGCGTGTGAAAAGGGGGTGGTGAAAAGAATAACTGTTTTCATAGAGAAAATAGTCCTGATTTTTTGCACTTACTTTTTTTTGTGTTTTGCTGTTTCCTCTGTGATGTTCGACAGATCTACATTAATTTATTATTACAGGTAATTAAAATCAACTAACTTTGTCAATCCACCAGTCTTTGCTTGTAGGTACAATAGAAAACAATGATAGTTTTCTTGACTGTACTTCAATTTGCACGTAGTTAATAAGCCATGTCTGTGGATCTTTTTGTTCTTTACTTTGCCTTAGAGCAGTTTATTTCAAGTCCTCACAACATAAAATTTGTCCTGCCCAGACAGAATTTGTTGAAAGATGAGTCAAAGGCTTGAAGTCTTTCTGAAGCTGCATTAGTTAAAGTGGTCTGAAGGCTATCTTATTGTCTGTTCAGTCCAGGATTAAAACTATCTGACTGCAAACATAAATCATCCAGAGTATGTGCTGGACCTCAGTTCTGATTCAAATTTGACACATATTTTACAAAAATGTTTTTTAATGTACTCATGACATTTGCTGTTTTAGTGATGATTTATGATTAAATATTCATAACTGCCACTCAGATAATGAAAGCAAACTTCTTTGCAAGCATGTCTGATCTTAAATATTATTAATATGCAAATATTAATGTAAGATTTGTCTGGTGATTGTAACACTTGGAAGGATGATTTTAAGCAAATTGACATTTTATTTGAATATTTAATTACACAAGTAGTGCTTGTATCTTTTGTACAGAAATTTTAAGCAGTAATAGGGCAAAATGTTGATTACAGATTAGAAGAAGCTTGGTGAGGGAGCTAATTCAATTAAAGTTTGATGTTGCAATGCATTTTGATGTTTAGAGCACAACTTTGTTCTCTTGTTTTTTTCCAAAACCTCTAAGATCCTTATGACAGCAATCTGCCCTATCCAGCATCCACGTTCTCAGTTCTAGTCAGCACTGTGCTATGTAAGCCTCTGCAGAACAATGTAACCATTTGAAATTTGTTGTGCCAGACTCTTTTAAAGTTTTTCTTTCACAGTATCACACTTTCACAGATTACTTCACTGGGACTTAAAATTGTATTTTCCATTGCAAAACTGGACTCTGATGTAAGAGAAATGGATAATGTATAAGAAAACATTGGTTTTAAGTTTGCATAGCCTAACAGAAAACACTAGATGTTATACAGAAACAAATGAAAATCAAAGTCTGCCTGCATAAATATTGCAATGGCCAAGTAGCACAGTTGTTCTCCGGGACAGGAAAACATGAAAGAATCATGGGATAAGACTTAAGTACATATTCAAATGTGTGAGGATATTTCATGGGGAATAAAATGTCAGAAAATGATCTGTGAGATGACTTCACCCTTCCTGTAATTTTTTTTGTGTGTTTTTAAAGACAATCTAGAGAGCAAAGAAAGTGGAAATTTAACTGTCAACCTTGAAGCTAATTATTGTTGATTGAAAATTAAAACAGCTTTGGTAATGTAAAAAAATTTTAGTTTCTTAAAAGAAGCTCCTTATTCTTCCACTGGAAGAAGTTGATAAGTACTGTCTAGAAAATCACTAAATGAAAATTATAAAAGTAGAATTAGATACACATGATATTTACATTATATGACTTGGTTGTAGTGGAGCCCTCTGCATGTTTTTATCTCATTCTGACACTCACAGAATGATCATGGTATGTGAAGGTTTGAGAGGGATCAACTGGATTGGTAAGGTTAACCGCAAATGCTTTGTGTATTTTAGATTTACAATTTATTTTTAATATCTTTTTCCTATAGGGATGCCCTCTGCTTCTTTATTAGTTTATTTGCTTTTAGCATTACTCATTCATTTCACATCTGGAGAATCAGAAGTGAAGTTCAGCGGACAAACAGAATTTGTAGTCAATGAAACAAGTACAACTGTTATACGTCTTGTAATTGAAAGGACAGGGAAGCCTGCTAACATCACAGCAATTGTGTCGGTAAGAAACCATGGCAGAGTCATTCTCAGTAACTGTGGATAACTTTTTAAAGTGCTTTTTGGGACTCGGATACATGGAGAGTTGTGAGTGTGACTGATAAGAGAGACAAGTGAGAGTGACAAAAACCCCTTTGTTTCTTCTTCTCTGAACTTCTAATTTCACTCTTCTGCGAGGAAGAAGTCTTTTTCACAATGGTTCTTTCAAGCCTTTAGTTTCCAAGAAGGATGATCCAGGTGTGGCAGCTATGCTGGTTGAGTGGCTTCTCTCCATTTAGTCTCACTGCCCAACTGTAAACTTAGTCTAGACCCTTTGCTGTTTTTACATGACTGCCTTTGTAATCTCTCCTCAAATTACCTAATTTACAGTAGAATTAGAGCAATTTTTTTATGTTGACTGAGATGAAAGGAGGGAGGTTCTTTTTAGAAGACTTAATCTTGCCAACTTTCATTATCAAATTGTTAATCTAGGTTAAATGCCTAGGTTCCTTCCAGTACTTAGAATGGAAGGCAGAGGGCAGTTACACCCTAAGGTAAGTTTAATTCCTGTGGAGTATTATGAGATGTACAGATCTATGCTTCCTGTACAGGCATAGCTTTTCCAATAAAAACCTTTTCATATGGTACATTATGCAAAAGATACCAAATTGCGGGGAAGTAAGTCATAAATAGTTCTGAAGAAAGTGTTCTGTTCATTTTATTGCTTCTTTTTTTCCCCTGTTTATTCAGCGTTAATAAAATGGGTTATTATCTATGTACCTTATGTCCAGAAATTACCTGTATGACAGTAGGGAAAAGAATTATGTGCAGTGGGAAGACAATGCAGCAAAGAGGGAATAAAGTCTGTTTGAATGAGTCTAGAATGGTAATGTAGAACATTGAAAAAAGGAGGTGGCGTTTGGTTGTGTGTTTATTGCAGATTGATGGAGAAAACACAGGAGACTTTTTTGACACATATGCCGCTGCATTTATACCTGATACAGAAACAAACCGAACAGTGTATATATCTGTCTGTGATGATGATCTTCCAGAGGCTGATGAGACATTCACATTTCACTTGACACTACTGGTAAGTTTCAATTTTTCAGTGTACCTATACCACAGAAAGCAATGGATAGTCTAATGCAGGTGAATGGTATTTCATAGATTACAGTGTGGTCTTACTGCTTGTGAACAGTAATAGGTAAGAGCTAAAATCTGCAATCCAAGCAGGATGATGCTTCTTGCTCTTCAGAAAGTTTGTGTTTCTGTGGATGGCTCTGTGTTGCTGCACCTGACACTTGAGCAGTCATTGCTTTCAGCTGTGGACATTTGAAGGTTTACTAGAGCCCAGAAGAGTTAGACTGTGAAGACACAGCCTTTCCTGTTTTCCTGCCTAGAATGTGCATGGAGGAGAGGGTGGAAGTAGCAGAAAAAGAGGATGACTTCCAGTCCTCCAGAGGCAGAGGTTAAATGTGACTTATCTAAACCCATCAATTTTATAAATATTTACCAATAAATTTCTTCATATTGTTCTGTCTCACAGGAGTTATGCTACAAGAGAGGGGTTCACATTGATATATTTTTAGCTAACAGTTCATGACTAAGTAAGATGTAAATTCCGTAAAAATAAATTTTCTATTTAATTGCCAATATTACACATCTATGGGGATGTTTGCAGTGAACATAAACATGCATATTTTCCCTTCCTTCTTACTTTGATTTGTAAATCTAGCTCAGTTTTATAATGCTGTAAGGACTTGCTTCTTATACTTGCTATCCCACTAAATCCTTTAGCTGGTATTCCACTATAATAGCTTCAAACTTTCAGTTTTATACAAATGTTAGGGGAAAAAGAACAACTTTTCAATTCCTGGCAGCGTTAGATGCTTTGTGTATGGTTTTCTCTTGATACGCTGTTACTAATTGCTAACTGTTGTTAATCATTTGCAAAGTTTGTTTCATGTGCCTTATTGTTGACTGTTTACAGTGTATTTACACAGTAATTAGGAATGACCTTAGTGCATCCTATTGCTTTAAACAATTTTCATTGTGATAAATAATAAAAAGACATACTTTTTTTGTAAGCTAATATTAAGAGACAGTAAAATCAAAATGCCATTTTTTTCTGTTAACATACTTAATATTTTGGTTTTTATTTTAGAAACCATCTGCAACGATAAAGCTTGGCACTCCCAGATCTGTCACTGTAACAATCTTATCAAATGACAATGCCTTTGGAATAATTTCTTTTAACATGGTATGACTTTATATATGGTATATTTTAGAACATTTTAGTAAACATAAAGGTGAAATTGTCAAAGATGCTGGTTAGTTATTCACCCAAATCCCTTGAAAACAGATTCTGAGTTACATCTCTGAAAACATCTCTAGAGATAATTCATACATATGTATGCAATTCATATTTATATACAGCTTTAATATTTCTGTATCCTTTTAGGTGTTGAAATGTTGCCTGAGATCCTCAAACTTGGATGAATATCTATGTTGCTCATCTAAATATAAAGCCCCTCAATATACTATGAAAGAAATGAGGAGTAATATCATAGGAAAGTTAGAGAAGTGGCTTTGAAATTTTAAGAATATATAGCTTTTTGCCATCTTAAGTGAGCAATTTTATATTTAACTCTGAAGCTGTAAGAGCAGCATCATGATCTATGCAGAATATAATACCTTGCAGGGATAAGAGTGGTGGTGTGACTCTAGTGGTATGGAGAATATTTGCAATAATGCAAAGTTTGTGCTAGCAGAAAGAGAAACTCTGCTGTCATTGCTGGCATTGTGGCAATAAACTTTTTAGAAGACTTCCCTGAAAAAAATCCAATATGAAAAATTTTAAGCACTGTAGTATTAATCCATGCTGCTCCTGAAGTAAGTCTTTGAAATCTCTCAGCTATAACATTTTGATAGACAGAGTCCATTGTTTAGTTGTCAAACAAATGAGATTTTAATGGAGAAATACTATTTTTAATAGGGTTAGGAACTCCTGTAAATATGACCAGTGCTCATATGCCAGTGCTTACTTAGTGTATTGTAACTAAGCTCATTTATTAAAAAAAAAAAAAAAACAAACAAAACCCAAGAAAACCCATTCTACTTACAATATGATAATTTTTTTTATCTCAAGCCTTTCAAGCTTTCTATTAGCTGAACTAATTGGTTGCTAAGAAATGTATGCCATCAGCAGACTGGTTTGCAGATTGGATTAACTTGTCTGTGGGAGTTTGGTATTTCTATGGTAACAATTTCTTCTGTCTGCTGTGATATTTGATCTGTGCCTGATTGCCTGTCCCTTTTCTTTCTCATTAGTCTGCCTTAATCACAGTGGATGAGCCTAGGGGCAGAAATGAATTTGTTCCTCTCACTCTAATCAGGGAGAGAGGAACCTATGGGACAGTCGTTGTGAGTTTTGAGGTGAGTTTATCAAAAATGCTTCTTACCTTTGCCTATTAGATGAAGCTGTGAGGCCATAATCATGACTTATCAAACTGCTTATTGAAGTGAAAGGACTAAATAGCTGTCTACATTTGTTAATTCTGTTTCATAAAATGGGAAGATACTACCTTTTGAATGGAAAATATTACAATTATCTAACTGCTTAATTTATGAAAAACAAAAATATATCGAAAAAATGAGTATTCTCTGTCTTTTAGGAGGATACTTGAAGCAGCATTTGTTGGTATTATTCGCAAACAATGTCTATTGAGTGTGCAGGGAATGTCTTGTGTATTTTTCAAAGTTTATAAACACCCAACTCTTTTGAAGGTGCTTTTGCCACCTTCAAACATGTAAATGTGGACCTCAATATTTAGTGAATTTCTGTATCTGTAAGATTGCAGTTTGGATTTCCAGACATTTCAACCTTTCAAAATCATTACTTGAATATTTAGGCTATTACTCACATACTTCATGTGAATGGATATACTTATTGCCTTTATTTTGAGAGGTTTTTTTTTTTTTTTCCCTTGTCTGGTTCTGATTCTATTACCTTCTTTAAAATTACAGGTATTTCTTTTTCATATCAAAATTCCTTTATCAGTTGTCATCAAAGATTTAATCTAGATGTGCCAAAATCTGAAAAGATTTGTAGTGGATATTCTTGCATGCTAAATACAGCATGTATAGATAATATTTCGAGATTCTTATGTTATTTATTGCAGATATGTTTGTTTTGAATCCAATAAATGTTGCTATCTGCACAATTTATCAGGTTAATATAAAAGTGTAGTTTATATACATCTGTTGAAAAAACTTTACAAGATTTTCTAAAACAAAACCCTAATATATTGCCTCCATGAGTCTCATTATTTTTTCAGGTTTTAGTATTATGTGTAATTTCCTTAGTTTCACAAGTCAAGATAGAAAAGTCACAAAATGAGTAATTGTCATTATCTTGTCTTGGAACTGAATCGGAAATGTTAGTTAAATTAAAAGAGAAGGAGTATCCTTTTCATTATTTAAAAGAGTCAGTTATGCATCAGTAGATACCAAAGAGTTCTCAAAAGGCCTGTATGGAAGTAGTTTTCTTCCTCTTTCTCTGGCAATGCATAATTTCTTCAGATTGCCTACTCTGATTTATTCCATCTTCTGAAAAAGAGTAGATTTCACAACTGAATGTGTAAGGATATGATCAGGAGTGAATAAATAGCAATTTCTTATGCACTTCACGCACTGTATATTGACTATTGTATTGGATTTTTATGCATGCTCTATATATTTCTTATAATCAAAACAATTATTTGCAGATAGAAGATGGACCAAACTCAGCTGAAGAAGACTTTAGTCCAGCCAGGGGAAATATTACATTTGCTCCTGGGAGATCAGTGTTGATTTATAATTTAACAGTGCTTGATGATCAGGTAAAAAAAACCTGACATTTTTGTTTTGGATGTATAGATTGACTGCTGTTCTGGAGGGAGTTTGTGTATTATGTTATAAAAATGCTTGGCTTAAACAGGGCTACAAGTCCTTCTGCTTCATAAGTGATGTTCAGTTTTGTCTATTTGGGCTATCATTTTATCTTTTTAAAGTTGCCTCTATTTTTCATCAATTAATATTTTTAGCTTCTGAACATATCCTGACTGCTCTGAGTAGATCTGTTAGTGCTGTACAGTAAAAGTCTAAATAATCAGGAAAGCTTTATATTTTTATTCAGATGGAATAGTGAGGTTCTTGTATTGTCAAGGATTATGTTCTTTAACTGCATAGAAGTTCATCTATTAGACTGACGTTTCTATATTTAACTTTTCTGTGTGAATGTGATACTGAACTACTTGATAAGGAAATTCACTAAAAAATTACATAGGGGGGAAGAATGTCTGTGATAAAAGTGGGAAGCTTTTAAGCATTTTTTTTACTCATTTCTGTTAATTATGGAAAATAGTCTCCCAAGTCTATACTGATACTAGTATTTAAGAGACTGTGCCGAACTGCTCTGTAGAAATGCCTCTTTCAGATTAGATGTGTTATTTCTGTAAGTTATACATGGGAAGAACTCACGTGGTTTGTGGGGAGATGTGATTTATTTTTCCTCTGAGAGGTACTTCTAATGCTCTTTTACTCAAAGTTTTATCTGTATAGCTGTGGTGGTCCACTTGCTGGATGTCTTCTGTGGCTGTACGCAAAAGGTTAATATTGTGTAAAAATCCTTCACTGCTGATGTTGATGATGATGATGGAATGCACAAGCATTCAGTTAACTTGAGCTGTTAAGATCTGAAGTTTAGAAAAAACTCTACAACAGGTATTGTTCTGAATTGCAAAGCCTTTTTCCTACAAAAATTAGGCAACTGCAGCTCTGATCTCTACAGTAGTATATTTATAGTAATTTTATTGTGTAAATTTCCTTTTTTAGTGAGGAGTAATGGAAACTTTTTAACAGAAAATGAAAGAAGCAAATCAACACTGAAAATCTTTTATATTATTGTCTTTGAAGTCTGACTGGGTTTTTCATTGGTCAATAATGATGCCATTAAGAATTCAAAGTGTCCTGTATCAACTGTAAATGAGATGTTAAGATGTAAACTACAGCTAAAGTTGTGGATATATTTTGACTCTCTTAAATGTCGATTTTTAAATTATGCCGGATGGAATATTAGTTAGTCAACTAAATGAAACATGAGGTTTTTTTTTTTGATGTGGAAGATCAGCTGTGTTGTCCTTCAGTATAGGAAGCTCATGGCTGAGATCTTCCGGATCTTACACTGACAACAAACCCTGGTATCAGTCAATGGCATTATGCATGTTTCCGTGCCACAAGCCAAAGGAACTGAATTGGCATAAGCTATCATGCCCACTCTTCTAGCCCTAGAAAAGGATCTGAGGGTGGCCAATAAATAAATGACTGTGAAAGAGAAAGAAATACTGGACAGAAGGGTTTTCAGAAGTTGTCTTTTGTCCTGGAGTTCCTCTCAGAAGCAAATACTATTGGTTTCCGGTAGTCCACAGTAAGGATGAAATGCAAAGATCACAAAGATTTCACAAGATTTTTCTGATTCTTGAGTAATTTTTATTTGTATTTGGTTTGACTTTCTACTCTCTTTCAGAAGTACGTTTAGGTAAAATAGAGACCTTAAATTTTGAAAAGGGATTTATGGCATTAGTTAAAAGCAATACTATTCTTCTGTTTGTTTTAATATGAAATGAGCTTTCAAGTCAGTATAATTTCATTCTTCTACAAAATGCATAAACCATATTTCTCAGTATTAAGTGTTCTGCATATATTTGAAATGGGACTTACACACGGTTGCTAATACTATTTTTCCAGGTACCTGAAAATGATGAAGTCTTTGTTGTTTGTCTGAAGAGCGTGGAGGGAGGGGCTGAAATCAACGACACAAAAAATTCTGTTTGGATTAATATTAGGAAAAATGACAGTCCTGTGCGTTTTGTTCAGAACGCTTATATGGTGCCTGAGGAAGATGAAGTGATAACAATCCAAGTGGTTCGTGGTAAGGATGTCACTGGAAAATTAATTGGACCTGATGAAGATGAAGTCTCTGTCAGTTACGCCATCATAACTGGGGATTCAACTGCACATGCACAGCTTAATGTAGACTTCCTAGATCTACAGCCAAATACAACTCTTGTTTTCCCACCTCTAGTTCACGAAACATATTTGAAATTTAGGATCCTTGATGATGCCATACCAGAAATTGCTGAGACCTTTCAGATTATGCTTCTTAAAGACACTTTGCAGGGAGATGCTGTTTTGATTTATCCATCTGTGGTTCATGTCACTATCCAGCCGAATGATAAACCCTATGGAGTGCTGTCAATCCACAGCGTTCTGTTCACTCACACTGTTATCATTGATGAAGACCAAATTTCAAGGTACTACAGATCTTAAAATCTAGTATCTAGTCAGTTTAAGAGATTTGTTTGTGTTTGTTAAGGCTCCTTAGGATATCATTATAGTAATTGTAAAATCACTAATAAATATAATATAGCAATCACTTAGTGTGTTGTTATTATCAGCTATATTATCAAAGATTTCAAGAAAGTGGGAATGTCTAATTATGCAGAAAGTATTTTAATATCTATAAATGGTATGTAAATATGCCATAAGTATTCAATCACATTATCAGAATAGTGAAAACTCCTAATCTGAAGGTAGGACCAGTGAAGTTGCGACTCCTATACACAGTTTCAGTGGGAAATATATTTCTGTCTTCTACACTGGATGTATATTTGTTTTTACTGTCTATAAAGCCAGTCTCTGATTAAAGAAAAAAAGTGTTCGGCATCTCCCATTAAATAGTTACCTTGAACTCAAACACAATTTAAATATTTGTAATTTTACATAGAGATTAAAATCAAAGCTCTGTACAAATTTTATAGGCAGACTGATACACAATATTGATAATCTCAATAAAAATGTCCGCCACTAATTACTGGTAGTTCATCCCCAAATAAACAAATAATTCCTCAAACTATCATAATATGAGAAATTTTGGAAGAATATTTTATGGTATGTAGGGCCCAGCATTTGAGTATTTGTCTTTCTTTTTTATACATAATAAAGAAACAAATCCTGCTTTCTAGATGTTTGCAAGTCATGATTTCCAGATTTTTCTTGTAGTCGTGCACTTGTCAGATGCAGGCATCATGACATTTCCAGTATCAGAAGTATCAGTAGCTGAATATATTTTTAGTACAGAGGCAAACAGTTCATTCAAGATCATAATTTCAATGCTCATGCCTCATAATTGTTCATGATGTAGAATAGGCAATTTGTTTTCTTAAATTTGATTTGTATTTTGCAAGACAAATGTAAAACATGCTAAGACTCTACTCAGTTCTGAGTATCTTACTTGCGGTAAACAAAGTAAGATCTAACACGTGTCTTCTGAGATTTTACAGAGTTCATGAGTAAATGCTCAAGTCTTACATATGTATTATGATTTCACAAATTTCGTAAGCCTTGAGTCAAATGTCAGTTGCAAGCATTTATACCACGTAGGTCAGTGTAAATATTTTAGGGAATTGGTACCATGCATGCCAGTAGTAATTATGGTTTGTGGGTTTTTGTTTTCGTTTGAAACCATAGGTTTGAAGGGATCACGATTGTAAGAAATGGTGGAACACATGGAAATGTTTCTGTTTCCTGGGTTATAATCCGAAATAGCAGTGACCCTTCACCTGTGACTGCAGACCTACTTCCAGAGGCGGGAGAGATAAATTTTGATCAAGGAGAGATGCTGGTGACACTCAATCTGAACATTATTGATGATGATATACCAGAAGAGGCAGAGCCCTATCTTCTGAAACTCCTAGCTTATACAGTACAGGGAGGTGCAGAAGTCAGTGAGCCATCTGAGGTAAGCTTACTTTAGAATTTTCTTGGAGAAGGTACGTTTGGAGAAGGTATTTGGAATAATAAAGACTTTACCAGTTTTCATAACATTGATTGATTGATAGATCATCTGAACAGGTTAAAGGGTTTAGTCTTGGGTAAAAAGCAAGCAAACTCATCCTTATTATTGTCTTCATGTATAGAGCCATATCTAAAGTATTTGGCTGAGTATAGTGTACAATGCCGGACACTTTTACTGTGGTAAAATTCAGTTCAGATTATTCAATGTGCAATGATAGCATTGAATAAATGCTGTCTTGAATGATTGCTTTCTAACAGAAGACAGGAAAGTTATTTTCACTTGTTTCTGTGCTGTTTTAATGATTCCTTAAGCGTTTTACAGAGAAACAACTTCAAAGGGAAGGTTTGGTAATTGAGACTATAATCTCTGAACGATTAAATAAAGGGTGGCTGGACTTGCTGACAGTTCTGTGACTCAAATCCCACCTTTGTCTTTGTTAAAAATGGTAGGAATGAGCTTGGTGAATAAAATTAAATCCTTTACAATCTAAAACATTTTTAAATTATTCACTTTGGCTCCTGTACCAAAAAATCAGTTATTCAGAGCTCATTCTGGCACATGCAATGATGCAGAGTGGGACAGTTGCCCCTGTCAGTGCAATGCTTCTTGTTTATAAAGAATTCTTTGAGGCTGTCTGTCTGATTTCTTTCCTGATGCCAGTTCACTAAGGAAAAAAATGTGTGGTGACAGTCAGAAGGTGATTTTATGAAAGCATGAAACTATGGAATAGAGTAATGCAGCATACTGTTTTCTGCTTTGCAGCTTCTGTTTTACATTCAGGACAGTGATGATGTTTATGGTCTAATAAAATTCCATCCTTTGGAGAATCAGAAGATTGAAAGTAATCCAATGGGACGCTTTTTATCCTTGAGTTTTGCAAGGGAAGGAGGAACAGTTGGAGATGTGCAGTTGGTTTATACTGCACTGTATATTCCAGCTGGAGCTCTGGATCCTGAGAGGGCAAAAGGTGGCATTCTAAATATGTCTAGAAGAAATACTCTTATCTTTCCAGAAGGAAAAGCCCAAGCTACTATAAATATACCAATACGAAATGACGCATTTCTTCAAAATAGAGCTCATTTTGTCATACAGGTATCTCAGCTGTTTTTGGGGTGGTTTTTTAGCTCATGTAGTATAAAGGATATAAAATAATAGTGGCTCCTTCCCTTTAAATTTAATTAAAATGATTCTGCTTGATTTAAAAAAAAGAAAAACAATTAGTTCTGTAGCCAAGAAAACTCTTTTATTTAGATACTGCTTCCACAGATATGCTATAAGGAGCTTTATTCCTAATGATTATTTACTAATTACATCATTTAAAAAAATACACTGTTGTAATAGGATTCAGTTACTAATAATGAAATTTAACAAAATTATATCAATGTTGCAGAAGTTTGTTACCTTTTCAGGTATCTGTCTACCCTTTGCCTTTCGATTCAATCAAATTAAGTCTCCTAAAGTAAAGAAGCATGACAGATTTTAGAAATTAAAAGAAATGAAATATAAATTAAAATAGTAAAATATATGTTTTGTTTATGTGCAATTTTGACCAGGTAATTGAAAAGTTCTTCTAGTTTTCCCTGTAGGTGGTCTTTTGATTTTTTTTCATCTTCTGTTTTTGTTTCTGTTTGTGTGGTTTTTTTGTTTGTTTGTTTGGTGGGGTTTTTTTTCTCTCTATCTGAATTTGTATTGTGTCATTGCTTGTAAGATTGCTGGAAAAATACACTAAAATAATGCTTTTGAAAGAAAATGGGTTTTCCACAAAAATGTTTAAAGAAAGATTTTTTTGTTTTCCAATATGTTTTTTTTTCCTTCATTTTTCACGGGAGAAAACCAGATTTACATATATGTTAGCAAGCTATTGTTCAGATATACTGCTGTGGGAGTTTCTGGGCATTGCAATCAATAATTTTTATACTTAATTTCTCATCTGCAGTTGAGACTACAGCATAATCTCTACTTCCTCAGATTAACTATTGCCACTGTGTAGGATCATGAGCCCAGGGAGCAATCCTGATACACAGACAAAGGGGTGACTTGGCACAACCAAAGCACGAATCTGAAAAACATTTCTTAGGTTTTTTTAGTCTTTTCTTTTTAAGTCAGATGTCTTTAAAATTTTCAAACAGAGATATTGATGTGGAACCATAAATGTAAAATTTCTTTAATTTCTAGTCTACCAAAAATGTTTTAATTACTTGAAAAGAATTCTTCCCCTTACCTCCTTCCCCTTACATTCTACTATTTAAAAAAAAAAAAAAAAAAAAAAGAGAGAGAGAAAAAAATATTGCCAGAATCATATTATCATTTTAGTTGCACACACACTTTCTATGTTCACAGATAGGCAGGGAATATGTTTCTGAAATATTAGAATAGGTTAGTCTGTTTTACCTTCTTCATGTGTTCTGAAAGATCGACAGAAGAATTGAAATATCTAATTCCAAGCTCCTTTCAGGTGATAGATTACAAATAACATTGCAGTGTGGACTATGGACAAGATGTGTGACAAGTACTTCAATATGCAGACATTTGGCCTGGTTTCTCAAACAGATTCCAGGGAGACGGGCTGTATCTTTTGTACTTTCTCCATGAACTATAAAAATCTTTTGAGTACACAAAATCAGATGCAACTTCTAACACAAATAATTCCTTTAAAAAAAGGAAAAAAATTAACCCTGTTTATCACTATGACAATCCTTCTACATTGTGAATAAATTATAATCTCAGAAAACATGTTTAGAATGAGATTACAAAATTTGTAATAGGCCCAGTGAAGGATCAACTTAGAAATCGGAGAAAGAGGGATGGAGGAAGAAATGAAGCATAAATACAACAAGAGAACAGATAGAGGAACTGGAAATGTGAGATTAACCTTCTTCAGTTACATCTTCAATAAAATAACCTATTGTTTGATGTGCAGACTACTTTTGGTATGGACAAGAAGATTAACTAATTTAGTAGACTGCTTGGCATTATTTGGTTCACAGTGTATTCTTTTTTCCCTCATGGACTGATTTACTTTAAAAGGAAACACTGAATTAAAAAAAAAACAAACCACCAATATTTCATTAATTATTACTTTAATCTCAAAGTTACTATCCAGATAGTAACAAAGGGAATTCTTTCAGCTCTGTAGTGTTTCAGAACTTCTACTGAGCTAACAACCCAACAGTGGTCCACCTGCATGCACCTATTCTAAAATAAATCTTAGACAACAAAGGAACAAATAGAACCACTCTCTGTTACTCAGAATCCCAATAAGTGGCTTGTATGGTTGAGAATCACTTTCTAATTACAGTATTTATAAAACAAATCCCATCATCAAATAAAATGTGCATGAATATTTTTACGTGTTACTTGAATAACAGCAACACAAAATATGATACAGTCCATGTATTTTATATAAATTGGTTTTAAGAATCAAAGGGATTTAAAACTCATCAGTTGAGAGGATGATACATAATAACTATATAGATTTAAATAAGGTCATTTTGCCCTTCTCCACTAAAATTTATATGGCAGCATCTAATAACTCCAAGCAAAAACATCCTAATGGGAGTTAAAAGGTGGTTCTCAGTGGTGGTTCATACACCAGTGAAATGTTTACAGAAGTATATATAAATTAGTCATAGAAATATCTGTTATTATGATCCATGTAGACAGAATCTGATAGTGTTATAAATTATATTTGAAAGAAATATTAAAACAAGTAACACAAGGAAAGTCATGTCAGTGGTTCTGATGGCCTAAGTGAATGGTATTTTCCATTCAAAGATAGAATAAACATTTTTCTATTTCTTCTTAGTATAAATAAACCATCAAAAATATGGTTATGTAAGAGGAGAGTACAGTTTTGAAATCTTGTACTGATTTTCAATTTTGAATGTAATTCTAACATATTAGTTATTGTAGATAGAGAAGTCTTTTCATTTTTTTGAGAGAGGAAAGATAATTGAGTCACTCTTTGGCTTAATGAGAGGGTGTAAATAATTATGTTTCCAGTGACTTTAACAGATTTTTATCAATGCATGGCAAAAAATCCTGAAGTTTGAACAACAATCTGGCAGATCAATTCATAGATCTAGTAAGGAATTACCCAGTTTAGAAAGCTAATTCTCCCTCTATATACATTTAGTTGTGTACATGATTTGTCTGAGAGGTATACCATTCTGTTGTGGAAGCTCAATACCATTCACTTAATTTCTTACACAACTATATACACATTTTTGTAGTAGAAATGTCACTGGTAGGAGAAATTTGTCCTGGAGGTATTTCGCTCCTTGCAAATGACACTTATTCCAAGATGTCAGAATAGTTTTCGCTTGGTACTCAGGCTTCTTATTTCTCACGTTTTTCTTACTTTTTCTCCCAGTTGGAAAAAGTTGAGCTGCTGGATAGAATTCCTCTTGTCCCACCTGTGAGTCCTAGATTGGGTGAGATTCAAAATATTTCTTTGAGGATTACTCCAGATATTGCAAATGGAGAAATAGGCTTTACTAGCAATCTTCCAATTATTCTTTCTGAACCAGAAGAATCACCTGCTACAGTGGTAAGTAAATATTTCTATATTGTCCCTTAGTATGGAAAACTTATTTGGGGAAAGCAAAGTTTGCTATATCCACCGTAGCATTTGAAAATTAACGTGAGAAAAATCCATCCTCCAAGTCTGATCTAATCTCAAATATTCTCCTGCTTTATAAAACCAAAAAGGCAAAAAATTGCTAGCAAGATTAATGTGTTTGTCATCTGAAAAGTGTGGTGAACCTTGCTTTCTCTGTAAGAATCTGGAATTGGTTAAGTCTTCATGCTCACATGGAACAAAAGATGCTGCAGTTTAATTTCTTTCACCAGCTGCAAAGACACTCTGTAGAGTAGGACTGATTTTGCTCCCAAATTTGGTGAAAGTGTCTGTATTTTTTATAATTGACTTACATGTGAATATGTAGTTTGGCTTGCTGGGTCTGTTTTATAATAAATAATGCTTTTTTGTATTTCTCAGTACCCAAAAACATTTTCAAAAGCATCATCATCCATCTGAATGCTGTAACCCCAGCCAGAGAACCACTCTATAAAATATTTTTTCTTACATTTTTCCTTTTTTCCCCCTAGTTGTCTTAACTGAGATCTTCCTTCAAATCCTGAAGCAGAGAACTGATTTTTATCCTCAGAATAAAACTGCTGATTTAAAACCTAGGCTGTCTTTATGAAGTGGGCATTGGTTAAACCCATCATAGAAGGGTTTTTGTGTTTATGAGTGCTAAGTGATTTGTCATATTAATGGTCTGCCACCTCCACAAAGTATATATAAAAATATATGTCCAAGTATATAATGGATAGATTATTAAATATATAAGATTCAGTATATATCTTCATAGATCTTCATCTTTGATTTCAGATCTTATACACAGGTATAAGAAAAAAGCCGAAGGTGAATATTTTGAGGGTCATATTCTAACAGTAATTTGCAAAAGATTAATTGTTTTTGCATCTAGTTTTGCAAGTCACAGCAGACTCCTGTGCTTTACAGGTTTCCATTGCATTGCATCGAGATGGGACTGATGGTCAAGCAACTGTGTTTTGGAGTTTGAGACCCTCTGGTCCTAATCACAAGGCAGTAACACAGGATGATATAAGTCCTTTTAATGGCTCTGTTGTTTTCTTATCTGGACAAAGTGATACTACAATCAACATTACTATTAAAGCTGATGATATACCTGAAATTAATGAAACCGTATTACTAACTTTAGACAGGTATTGTACCCTAACCTTTATTCATACGTACCACTTGCTATACTCAATTTATATATAAAAAATTGGCACAGTATTAATTATGAGTTGTTGCCTCCATTGTGTTGATAAATGCCTGGAGGAATATTGGGCCCTTGATTTAGTCTGTGTATGAAATCTTCTTTGACTCATGATCAATGTAAGAAACCATATTATCTAATGACTTAGTTTTGTTTGTATTTTGATTAAAAATAATGTATACTACTTAAAAAGTTGATTTAGCTTTGATCTTTAGTTATAGCTCTTGTTTATAACAATTTCAGAAAAATAATGTTTAGTGAGATAATGGGGAAAGCTATAATGAATAGTAAGAGAAGCAATATATAACTGTGCTTTTCTCAGAAGAGCTTTAGAGTCAGGATGTTGTTGGTGAATTAGATACTTCCATCACAACTGCTGGTTTCCAAAATAGGCCAATGTGACTACACCACATGCCTCAGCTACAAAGGGAGCAGTGGTGTTTCTGAAGCACAGTGTTGTGGTCTCCCTTCTGTGTGACATCAGGATTGCAGGATAATTAAGGCTGTAAGAGGCCTCAGAAGATATTATCTGCGTGTGAACACTACTCAGAATACTTGAATTATTTCATATCCAGGAGCCTTTTGTTTTATTAGCAGGAGAATCTTGGCTATTTTTTCAGTCCTGCTTCCAAAAATTCAGATGTATCTATAGTTTAGAAATACTATCACTTCTGCTAATACCTCCTAATAATCTAAGGTATATTTTTCCCATTTATTTTTCTGGAAACATGCTAAGAGAGGTCTGTCGGCTGCAATGTCTGCACTGAACATCTATTACATATACAGTCCTTACCTTATGTAGAAGTATCCTTTTTGTACATAGGAAGGGCAGACTAGCTCATGGGAACTTCTAACACTATATATTCACGTAGCGTACATACTAGTAAACCAGAAAGCAGCTCCTTAGGCTGCTGATGACCCTGGTTTTTTTGAGCATTGTTCTAGCACACAGGAAAGATGCTTTTTCAGTGCAGAGTTGGTCAGCTTCTGTAGAAGCTGGCTGGTGGATGCATCTAGTGCACAGTGAATTATTTCATTCTAATCTTGGATACTCACTGTGTTGAAAAGATGGTTCTGTTGAAGACAAAAACAAATGGAGACTATTGCAAGCAGTTCTCTGGTTTTTTTCCCTGTGGAAAAAATTGGTTTGCCTGAAAGTTCATTAGAGTCTGTGGCACAAAAAAAGAAACTAAGATTAGAAATAATGATTGAAGTTTTGAAGGTGTTGTGTAAAGTGGCAAAAATGCTGAAGTGGAAGGATAGGAGGCAAATAAGTATGTAGGGGAAGTGGGCAGCATACAAGATTAACTTTTTAGTATTGGATAGCTCTGCAGTATGAGTAACTACAGCTTTTTACCACTTACTCTGACTAGTAATTTCATGCCTTGAAAATTATGTAAAAGGGGATTGAGTTGGCAGCTGAACAAACACAACCACTGTTCTGCTTTTGCTATGTGTAGTGGGAGTAGCAGATTCTATTGATCGTGAAGTGGCTGGTAAAAATTTTGACAGCAGTAAGCAGCTTTCCCACACTTGGCAAGGTCAGAGAGTGAAGTAAGGAATAGGTAGTCTGGCCAGGAAAAAGTAAATACATAGGGGATAAAATCTGAACTTTTCTCTACACCTGGGTAGAGTCCCTCAAGGCTACAAGTGAAATTTGGCAACTTTTAACTAGAGTAGAAGACAAGAATGCAACAATACCTGCAAAGATCATCTTTTCAATACTGGAGATGACTCTTCAAAGCAGGGATGAATGATACTGTCAGGGTTATGCATGTAAGCTTTTTTTGCCTCCTACATAGCTTGTGTCTTCTAGAAAAACAGAAGATTTCAGTTTCCAAGACAGGCAGCCAGCACCTCACAGCAGCAGTGAATTACCATGAAAACAAAGATGCACTCTGCTGTGGATGTGCTTGCAATTGATAAATTGTAGCATCAGTCAGTAAAAAAATAGAGCATGTACAGACTTTCATGAAACTATAGATGTAGAAATACATCCATAAGCATTCTATTTATTGCAATTAGTAATAGCATGGGCAAAATAATATGATAATTAGTTTTAACAAGTATGTATTATTTACAACTCAGTGCTGTTATTATGGTAGTTAATGTTTTAAATGAGCTTTGATTGTACCCATAATAACAAAAGAAACCTTCCAAGCCATTAAAAATAGTATTTTCCTTCCTTGCTCTGTGGCCACCATCTGTAGGCCCTGGATATTAAAAACAATTATGAATGCTGTCCACAAAATGGAGGCCAATGTAAATCAGGAAGAATATGCTTACCCAGAAGACAGATGAGCTGTAAAGAAGCAAGATAATCTTGTGTCTGCTGAAGCTTCTTCATATTTTCTTTCTTTAGGACCAGCTTCTGTTTGGATGCCTGCCCATATCTTAACAGGCCTGAATTGAAACTAAACATAAATAAAGCCAGAGTTTTGTATCACTACAGACCTAAATCTGATGGATTTTTTTTTAACTTTTGCACAAGAAGTTTGGCTCTTGGCAGTTGTCATGCCCCCAGTGCAGATATACAGCTATAAATTTTGCAATTGGCACAGCAATTGGCACATGGCCCCAGTGCAGATACACAGCTATAAATTTGGCAATTGGCACAGCTGAAGGGCCCTCATGGGACATGGATTGTGTTTGTTCTCTTAAATGAGTGTAGCTGAGAGTGAAAACCTCTGAACTTTAGGTCCTGGGAGAAACAATACACAAATTAATTTATTTTTATTTTGGGAAAATTAAAATCCAGGAACATCTGAGTGTTAAATAATTTATGCTCAGAATCTTTTGGTTATGAGTCCCTAAAATTAAGATACCAGAACAGATCCATGTATGTGTATGTATGTATCTAATGTGACATATGTTCAAAGGAGCAAAACTCATGTAATGTGGAAAATTTTATCGTTCTAGTGATTTCTGTGATGTGATATTGGCTGAGGTACTTAACACCTTTGCCTCAGTCTTAAGTCTCAGTAAGACAAATTATTCTCAGGGCAACTGGTCCCCTGAGCTGATAGAAAAGGTTGAAGAGCAGAACAGACCTCCTGAAATCCAGGAGGAAGTAGTTAGTGTTTAGCAGAGCTATTTAGGTGATCACAAGTCTATGGCACCAGAGAGGATCCATCCTAGGGTAATGAGGGAGCTGTTGTAAGAGCTCTCTAAGCTGCTCTCTCTCCTGTATCGCCAGTCATGGCTAACTGAGGAGGTCACAGACAGTTGGAGGTTGACCTATGTGAGGCTTGTTCACAAAGAAGGCTGGAAGGAGGATCTGGGGAACTACAGGCCAGCCTGCCTGACCTTGGTGCCTGGCAAGGTTATGGAACTGATTATCTTGAGTGGGGTCATGCCACATCTACAGGATGGCTGGGGCATCAGACCCAGCCAACATGGGCTTAGGAGGGGCAGGTCCTGCCTGATCAATCTGGTCTCCTTTTATGATCAGCTGACGTGCCTGAGGGTTTGGGGTAAGGCTGTGGATGTTGTCTATCTGGACTTCAGCAAAGTTACTCTGTCCCACAGCACTTGCCTTGAAGAGCTGGCAGCCCATGACTAGGACAGGTGCTCACTTCTGTGAGCTAAGAACTGGTTGGGTGGCCAAGCCAAGAGAGTGGTGGTGAATGGTGCTGCATCCAGTTGGAAGCCAGACACTGGCGGAGTCCCCCAGGGATCAGTGTTCGGCCCAGAACAGTTTAATACCTTTATTGATGATTTGGATGAGGGGATTTACCATTAGTAAATTTGTGAATGACACCAAGTTATATGGGATTGTTGATCTGCTGGAAGGTAGGAGAGCTCTGCGAAGGGACCTGGACAGGCTGGGTTGATTGGCTGGCAACAATGTCTTCAGAATCAACAAGATCAAATCTCAAGATTCTCCACATGGATCTCAAGAACATCACACAGAGCTAAAGGCTGCGGAAGAGTGGCTGAAAGGTAGACCAGTGGAAGAAGACACTTTTTGAGATATTGGATAGAAGTGAAAGTTTTTTAGAGAAGTATGTTTTTAAGAGGTTGCTGAATTGCAGGGCCCAAATCTGAACCCAGCACTTGAGTCAAACCTATGTTTTGCATTTACATTTTTAAAAACAATTATTTTCCAAATTTAATCAAAGCATTTTTGTGTTCAAGAGACTACTTAATGATAAAAAAGTTTGCAAATCACGGAAGGCCCATTTAAAGCAATGCACACTGTCTATGTGCCTTAATTCAGGGCATAAGAAAAGTTTTTTAATGGAGTATTTTTCTAACTTGGGGATTTCCTGTGCTTAGTGCCTATTTCAAAACTATTTTTATTTTCCTTAAGTAATTTTTCCATGAAGAAATATATGTGGTGCTATAAGAATTAAGTCTTTCATTGTAACATGTTGGCTTTTACTTCAAGGCTTTGGACAGATCTTGTTTTGATAGGGAAAAAGTTATTTGAAACTGGTAGTAGAATGTTTATATGAGTTACTGGATACCTACTGCTAACTTTCATTACTTTTCAAAGTAGTAACACCATATATCTTCTGCTATGAATAACATAAGTTAAAATGGCCTCCAAAACCAAATAAATTGTGGATTAAGTCTGGATAGAAGGTGTTCTCTCTGGTAAGAAATACTGTAGAATTCATAATGTGGCCAATCCTCCTTGAATACTATTCTTTAAAGCTAGGTCACTAATTAAGTCAGCAGATAATTCTGAAAAAAATTAAGTAGCAAACACAAATCGAGGATGCAAATTGAGTAACATTCCACAGGCAGTTTGAATGCACCTTTTTTGAGATACTTGAATGAAGAGAAAGATTTTAGAGGAGTGTGTTTTTCAGAGTAACACTAATACAAAGTCACAGTTGCAATTCTGTTTCTCATGGGCTTTTCAAAACATTCACTTTCTACAGAAGTATAGTTCTTTGTTCAAAGTTACCAAATTCAAACACATCTCTTAATCATTATTTTATTTTCAGTAGTATTTGTTTAATAATTGTTTTGTTATTTTAAACTCAGTCAAAAATCTTCTTTCTGTTATTTTATAGTACTATGCATTTTAAAACAATGAGATAATATTTTGAAGCTTCTCTTAGTTGTCCTAATTTATCTGTAGTTCTTGCTAAGTAATAATTAAGGTGTTTTTTTAAAAAAAATGATTTTCTTCTGTGATGACCAGCCTTTTCAGGTGAGATTTTTCATATGGGAAGTGGGCCAGCCTTCAATCCAGGGCATAAGGTAAGGTCATGGTGGTAGGGCAGGTTAAGTGAGGGATAAGTTTGAATGATGGTCACCAGCATCAGGCACAGCTCAGTAATTGCCAGGAAGGTCCACAGCGAGAAGAAAAGTCCAAGGCTGAGCCAGGAAGTCTCTTGATGGATCCTGGTCCAGGGTTGATATGAAAATTTGTATATGAGTGCCCTATACACGAGGGATCTTGTTGTGTTCATTGCTCACGTAATGTTGAAAGCCTGTGCCCCGTGGCTTCTATTCTGTTTGGCATAGTCTGTTTTATCATGGAATCACAGAATAAGAAAAATTGGAAGGAACCCATCAGGATCATCAAATCCAACTCCTGGGCCTGCATAGGATATCCCAAGAATCATACAGTGAGCCTGAGGCTGTTGTCCAAAAATATCTTGAACTCTGTCAGGCTTGGGGTTGTGACTGCTACTCTGTGGAGCCTGTTCCAGTGCCAACCTCCCTCTGCTGTTTTTGAATATTAACCAACATTTAATATATTAGTGCACTGATAGCAGTCTAGCCAGTTGTGCAGGGAAAACAGTCAGATCCATCAATCAGTCAGCCAGTCAAGTGACCCTAGTTTTGAAAACTTGGCTGGAGAAAATTCAAGATAATGGTGTTTTTAGCAGTTGTTCAGGATGGGCTGAATCTGATTAGTTGCTTTCTAACTTCCAAGTTCTTGAAATTCTGGTCTGACTTACGCTGTGACTGTTAAAAGGTAGTAAGTACTGCCAGTCTTCTAAGTACTTTCAAAGTATACATGGAGATACTCGAAGTACCTGCTCACAGTACCTTGGGACCGTTTAATTTCAGCTACCCCTTGGATTCCATTAGAGCTGCCATCATGCACTACAAAATGATACTGGATTCTAGCGCTAGTCCTCAGTTAACAGGGCCTTTTTCATCTGAGCTGTGTTTGGATTCAGGCAGTCTGACTTCATGACAATGAAATGAAGTTTAGCATTGCCCTTTGACGTTTTGATAATTGTGTCTTAACCACTTAAGCTTGTATATAACATACCAAAAACCCACTTGCTATAATGGTTCGTTAGTATTCTCTACTGTGAAATATACTACCAACAGCTTAGTGACATAATTAAATTTTAGCATTAAGAGCAATATAATGAAAATTTAGCTTAAATTTTAGCTCTGGAATTTTCACCTTGACTTTTTAAATAGTATTAATGCTTGATGATTTTGGAAAACTTGCATACATTTCTGAAGGAAAGGAGAATGTCTTCATATATCGTATTTAAAAAGTAGCCTCATTTGAAATAACTAAGAAATTTCTATTAAATCAGATCTCCTATTTGAAAGAATAGAGCTGCAAATGTATTTGTTTTATTACTTCAAACTTTTGAGCGAATTCATGTCTACTGAATTCTGAAGCTGAATTATTTTTTAATTCAAAACTTCACTTTATAAATGCTTTGTTTATGTGTTGATACAATTTTAATAGTAGGTCCCAGTTTAATATTAACTATATATTTATTTAGGTTAAGAAAATAATCTGCGCATACTTTCATAAAATGACGTATTTGTTATTGCCGAAAAATTTCATTTCATCTGAATTGATGTGATAGTTTTGTCATATGTGCTTATTTTCCTATTTCTACTTTTTCCTTGTTTTTTTTTTTTTTTGTGGGCGGGTGGTAGTTTTCTTCTTTTCTATTTTGTTGGTCTTTTACCCTGTTAATCTGATTAATCTAAAAAAAAGTCAAAAATAAAGTTTGATGTGATTTTTTTGCTAGAATAGTCTTTGATATGTGTGTGTTGTAACTCCCAATGTACTTATCAATTTTTATCATTACTATGTCAGATTGATAAAATAACACAAAATGGAGGCGTGTTGATTGTATATTTTTTTGCATGACGCTATAAATGAGGGCTGCTGATGCAGTTGTGAGCAGGCACAGAGGTTGGCTGTGAAAGAACTCCTGAAGGAGGGCGGGGTAGGGCATACCATGAATTGGCCTTGACATCCTGCATTGATCATGGGGTCATTTCTCACCAGTGAGGACTACCTACTTGCTAGCATTTGTCAACAGGAAAATGCCAAGGAAGGAGGTTCCCATAAAAGGAACATGATGTGTCTGGAAAGGGAAAAGAAAACTTTGTGGTGCTCTTGTTTTTATTATTGTCTAACAGTGCTACTATTGAAATTCCAGGAACTAGCACTTTCATTAATTCCCCCATCCCTTTTCTTTCCCTCTATTCTTCTTTCTTTCTTTTTTTCTCTGTTAACAGGGTAGAGACAGAAAGGTTTGTTGTGTACTTTGGGTAAGTGCAGTGAACTGTGGTTAGTGTTTAATGAATCAATGCTTTGTTTTACGAGTGATTAGTTTGAACAGAACCTGTCAATAACTTCTTTTCGTCTCAGGAATCATGTCTTCTGCATCTCTTCAGACAATGCTTGGTTGTCCTTTGGTTTTTAATTTGAAGGCATGGCTTTCTGGCATGAAGCTTTATTTAGGATTTGTGAATGATGAAAGTTACTAATGCATGACTCAGTGTTTGATACCTGCGCTTGATTGCAATGTAGATCCATTGTCTTAAACTACCAGAAATGCAATTTGTCCCAGCTAAATGCCTGAGTGGACTAGAACTGTAAAGAAGTTTTCTATTGAGCAGTTATCAATTTTTTTGAATGACATAGGTTTAGTTTATGTTAACACAAGTTTTTGGGTCTTCTGGCATTTTTTTAAAATATACAATAAATATGACATTTTACCATTTAAAATAGATATTTCCTGTTTGTTCATTGAAATTTTCTTCAGAAAACATAGAAGATGAATCTGAATTCATAAACAAACACTTAATAAGCTATATCAAAATCATCAGTTTGAAGGTGCATTCTTTATGCATCTTTCAGCAATAGTTTTTTCTTGCATTTTTAATGGAATGTACATTAAGCAATGTAATTGAAAGTTTATATCAGAAAAATGAATGCAAGAAATACAAGCTCACTTTGTTTAAGTGATTTTAGATCACTCCTTATGTTTTGATCCAAATAAAAAAGTAATACTAAATCTGATTTAAAATTTTTAGTATATGATTCTATTTCTTTTTCTTAGTATTGTGTGCATGTGTGACTAAAAAGCCCCAGAACTATAAGCTGTAAAAATAATCAGAAAGCAAAGGTATCTCAGGAAAAAGGTTGGGTTTTCCGCAAGTGAATGGAACACTCTGATGTGTCTTTCCTAATTTATTATATTCTTCTTAGGTAATTGTTTTCATAATTTATTCATAAAATTAATCAGGATTCTGATGTCCTTCACATAGATATGTATTTACTTACTAAAAGAACCATCACTCAAAAAAACATGACTTTTTTCCTTGCCCAGGGTCAGCGTGGAAAACCAAATACTGAAATATGGGTTTACTACTCGTGAGATCACTATTTTGGAAAATGATGATCCTGGAGGAGTGTTTGAATTTTCTCCCTCTTCCAGAGGTCCCTACAGTATCAAGGTAGGTATCTGACTACCTTTTCTAAATTGTTATGGAAGAGTAAATCTCAGCAGAATGCAAGTAAAATGCTAGATTTTCTTCTTTTACAGGAGGGGGATTCTGTCGAACTGCAGATTGTCCGCAGCAGAGGGAGCCTTCTCAGGCAGTTTCTGCGATACACTGTAGAACCAAGGGACAATAATGAGTTTTATGGAAGTACAGGAATTCTGGAATTTAAGCCTGGTGAAAGAGAGATCATAATTACTCTTTTGACAAGGATGGATGGGATTCCAGAGGTAGAAATGAAAATTTTCCTTTCTCCAAATTGTCTTCACAGCATAACAGTTTTTCACTTATTAAAATTTTAAATAATTTTAATAATTTTAAATAATTTTAATTTTAAATATAAAAATATAAGAAAATATATGGCAGCAGAATGAGTGTGCAATGCTTTTCTATGAAATGTATTCCCAGTCTCCCAACCAGAGATGCCTGGATTATTAGAAGGTATCTTTGGCTTTAATAGGCCTCAGTGGATTTTTTTTTGTAAATTGAAACTTAACTTCTCATCCATCTGAGCTTTTGGCACTCGTGGCATTCTGTACTATAGAATACCACTATTTTATTTAGGGCTGTAAATCAATAGCTTTTTTTTTGTTCCATTTTTGGTAAATACCTGCTAACCGAATTCAGGACTACCCAGTCTACACTAATATTTGCTGTATAGATGCAAAGATGCAATGCTTTAGTATTCCATGGTGCATCTCCTGTGAGTGCTCAAGAAATAGTTGAAGCACAAATTCGTATTATATTAATAATGCAAGCTGAAAAATTCTTTTTAAATTAGCTTAATGTCAGTGTTTTTTAAATCTTTACTTCCACTGTTACAGATGACAAAGATGTACAAAACCATTGTGCATGTAGACAATGTGTGTAATTTTCTTTTGTTGAAATTGTCCTCTCTTTCTGGTGAATAAATTTTTTATTCGGACTGAGTTTCTTTCTTCCAGCTGGATGAGGTATATACTGTTGTGCTCAGTGGCTACAGTGAAATGTCAGGCAAACTGGGAAATGCCACAAGGGTAAATATAACCATTTTGAAGAATGATGATCCACATGGTATCATTCAGTTTCTACCTGGTGAGCTGTCAGTAACAATAAAGGAAAGTAAAGGAGAAATCATCTATGCTGGTAATTCTTTTTATTAGAGTAACTGCTTTCTCTGCTCTCTGTTCCTGCGAGGCTACTTTTCCCTACTTCCCCTTTGTAGGACAATGCCTGGTTCAGGAGTTTCCAGGGGGGTATAGTATGATGAGCAGTGGAGATTAGTGTGTAGGAGGATTGGCCTTGAAAGCCATTAGGGATCAATCCAGTTAAAATATAGCTTGAGAATATACCAGACAGGAGGGACAGAGAATTTATTTACTTGATAAGGAGCAGCCTGGTGGTAGTTGTTCTGCTTGGCGAGCATGAGGTGCGGTGTGAGAGAAGAAAGAGCTAAATTTTCATATGTGTGACTTCAATTTATCTTTTGTATCAACAGAGTTGATACAAGTCTTTACTGCTGTAATGGTCTATTATTATGTGGCTTTTTGTGTAGGGCACTCGCATATTAATTTTGCAAGAAGTGGATTTGTTTACTGTTTCCCTTCCTTTTTCTTTGTGTCAGCTTTGCTGACCTTTATGATTTTGAGTTGTTTTTCTGGAGATACAACTGACTGTACATGTTTACATTTTGTAGCTTCTTACACACTTGTAAGAAACCAAGGAAACTATGGCAGTGTTAGTGTGTCCTGGATTGTTGACCCAGCATGCACCAATGATATCTATCCAGAACAAGGGATTGTATTCTTTGATAATCTGGAGTTTTCAAAAAATATCACAATTTACTCTCTACCAGATGAGGTAATAATATTTACAGTGTTTTTGTGTAAATATATGGAGCAAAGAGGACGTGCTGAAACATTGAAACTTAGGAGGAATCTCTGTTTTTTAAGAAACTGTTAATTTTTTTGAGAAAAATCAAAATACTTGGATAGAAGTGAGTTTACTTAAGTAAATCATAAGAGAATTTGAGACTTTGTGCATATCTGTAAACAAAAAAGTTAGAATCTGTCAGTAGTCATGTGGCTAAATTATAATAATAAGTAAACCACTTGTTTTGAGAGCAAGAATCCTAATCTTACATTTTTAATGCTGATATATTTGAAGTAAGATAAGAAAGAATGAGAATAATTAGTAATAAATGAATAAATAAATAAATAAACATAGCTGTTGCATCAGCATCAGAAAACTGCAGGATAACTTCTGGGTCATCTGTATAATAGTAAAGGTGAGGGCATTTATTTACAAAGCTTTTTGACTGATGATTTTTTTAATGTGAGTATATGAACTGTCATTTGTCTTCCCTCTTAATACACTTGTGAATCAAGAAATAAACAACAACATGCAGGAACCCTGTTTTGTTAACCTCCTCAGCTGTTCATTTTTATTTCTTCATTGTTTCATATGCAACAAATTAATTTCTTCATATTTTGTCATTAGGTACCTGAAGAGATGGAGGTATTCATAATCAGATTATTCAATGCCACTGGTGGAGCAAGACTGGGCAATATAACCAGTGCATTTTTACAAATTACAAGGAATGACGATCCCATTTATTTTGCAGGTTAGATATTACTGATTTTAAATTTTGAATTCATATATTTTATTGACCACGTTGTTAGACCAGGTTGTTGAAAAATCTTAATCCTAGTGGAGCTAGTGTTATAAGATGTACTTCTTTTGTTTTTGTTGCATTGCATTTGCCTTTTTTTTTTTCCTTAAGAATTTTTTCTCATTTTATGTCATTATTCTTGTTAATGGCTCTAGGATTGGTTATGTGGCTAAGGACAGCAATATTCTCTTCTACCTGCAAGTATTTCCCTTTCTTAACACATGTGCCTTCTCTTTCCTCTTATGGGGGATTAGGTGAATAAGCCACATGCAAGAAGCTCGGGCTTGAACTTGAATTTGTTGCTTGTGTCTTTTCAGAACCTCTGACAGTGAGTATTACAGAAGGGAGTGTTGCAAACTTTACAGTCCTAAGGAATGGATCTGCTAATACTGTTGTTGCTGTTCAGTATATTACTGTTAATGGAGATGCAACAGCTGAAGAGGGAGACTTTGTTCCCAGTGAAAAGGAGAGTTTAATTCTGTTCGATGTTGGAGAAAGAGAGCAGACCTTATCTGTGTATATTAATGATGATGATACCCCTGAAACTGATGAAGTATTTTATATCTTTCTTTTGAATTCAACAGGTAAAAGCAACGATTTAATGTATATTTAGTAACTCTCATTTTCTTTTTTCTCTATTTTTACCAGCTTATTCTTATCATAAAACAATGTATGAATGCCAGGCATTAGATGAATAAGGTTTGCATCAACATTTCTATAAAACTTCTGTACAGTGTGTTTGGATTTTGATCTTAAATTGTTTAATCGGAAACAAAAATTAAATTATGAAGCTGAAACTATCCTCCAGAAATAACTTGAGCTGAAATCTCTTTCCAAATGCTCCAAATTAGATGGGGTTTTGACTCATCAATAAGAAAATATAAGTTAAATAAATACGTAATTTTTCTCAGTTATCTGAGTTTAAGGTAGTTCATGTCTTTCCAGAGGCCAGCTAGAATGCAGTCTAATACACCAGTTAGAGAACACCAGCTTCGTGGAAATTATTGGACAAAGCCATACTTCTCCCTTCTTAAATTTTCTCTTCAGTGCTCTCTTTCTATTTGACTAACCTTGTTCAGGATCTGCTGGTATCTTCTTTTACCATTCTATTGAAAACCTGTGATGGCTTTCCTCCTATCACATATTCATGCCAGAATGGGCAAAATACAGAATATTTCCAGATTAATTCTTGAAAGGGGAAAAGAAGAAATTAATATTTTTCTTTTTATCATCTGTTGTATATATATTGGCCTTGGTCGTTACATCCCTTTTGAAAATTTTGTTGGACTGTTGTGCCTCTGACAAAATACAAATAGAGGTATATGAAATTAAAAACATAAATGTGTTGTTCAGTTTGGAATAAAAACAAGTCTAGTGCTTTCGGAAAGGGTGAAAACTAGGATGGGGATGGAAACATAATGTACCTTTGTGGATATAAAGAAGTGTTGAAATGTCCCTACTCTGCTAATATGCACAAAGAAATCCTACTAATTTCCACCTTACTTCACCAGTATCTTGTATTTTTTTCCTTTCAGATAGGCTGTGATATGGGTATTACTAATGTCTTAGAGATTGTTGTTGTTTTGTATTTGGTTAAAGTGCAATATTTCTGCTGTAGATTGAAAGGAGAGCTAGGATCTCTGAATACATGTCTTTTTCTTCGACTTGACCAATTGATCAGACATGAAATACTGCCTCTTATACAATCCTTTCTTCTCAGGATTGCATAATTTCTGGTCATGTCACATTTTTTTCTTCAAATCTGCATTCTTGCCTTAGATGCTATTTACATTTTTCTACTGATTTGCCTGTTACTGAATATCTCAAATATTAGTTTGCACTGATTGTTTTATCACTGCTTGTTTCTTTCTTTGTGTGAAAGCTGACAATGTGAGAAGAAAATACATTCAACTTTAGAGTTAGCTCCATTTCTGATTCCAGTTTTGATGAAATTAATCACCCTCTTTTTAGGGGATACTGTTATCTTTAAGGCTGGCGTGGCTACAGTTATTATTGAAGCAAATGATGATCCTAATGGAATTTTCTCCTTAGAACCTCTAGAGAAGACAGTGGAAGAAGGAAAAAGTAATTTTTTTTTGTAAGTAACTTTTAAATAATATTGTTGCCCCTTTTTTTGAATACAGGTATGTATATCTTGATGTGTGTGTTATTTTATGGATAGTACTTTGATCTAATCCTATTTTTGCATTGCTAAAATTTATTAGAAAAATAGCTTCACCAAATTTTGGATTAAATTATTTGCAAACATATTGAGGATCAACAAAACATCAAACATCAACTCTTTATTATCAAGAAGACTGTGCATATTAAAATGTGTATATAATTCCTGTTAAAATATAAACAAGTTTGATTGCAGCAGAGGGGGCTTTTTTATATCTTCAACAAATAAGATTACAGCATAGGGGTTTTTGTTTTCACATATTTTTCCAAGAGTGTAGATTCAGAAGGATCAAGATGAATGAGCAGAATATAACCTGGAGCAATAAAGTAAAAAAATATTTTCAAAATACAGCTAAATACAGCTATGTGGTTGTTAATTTCTTTTTGCACGCCTGTTTGAAATCTTACCCTGCAAAAAAACTATTTTACTATATTCTTTCTGTTAGTTTGTTTTTCTTCTCTCTGTAAATTGCAGACAGGAGCCGTACTCAAAGTCCAGATGTGCCTTTCTTCTAGGCTGAATATATTTTTCCCTAGTCTGACCTGTAGCTGCTGGGATGTATTCAGGAAAGGGAAGAGTTAAGAAATTAAGTTTCATGTCATCTGACCTTCTTATGTTCCTAAAGTGAGAATGTGGTTATAAATTGACAAAAATACTGATTTTCAATGAGAAAATTTTAGATAGGGTTTAAAGAAACATAGGTTCACAATAAATGTGACAGAGTGCATAGTTTAAGAAGAGGCTTTTTCTCAATAGTTTAATTATCTTTTATATATTTTTATTTGATTTGATTGTTTGTTTTAAGGCCTTGAAATAGATGCCTTTGACTGTGAGTTAGATCCTTATGCTTGTGTTGCAGATCTAAATTATTAAAATCTTTGTTAAAAGAGTACATGAAATATATATTCGGTGGCTGGTTTTGTTATGCTGCTCTTTAGGGATTTTTTGGTCCTTAATAATTTTTACTTTTAAATTGATGTGTGAAGGGTGATGATTTGAGCTAAAATTTATATACGGGTTTTATGTGCTTTATGGAAGCATTATTCCAAGGTCACCAACATCTTACCTTGCTTAGTCCTTATTGATAAAATATATTTACTAGGAAACTGTCTCTTGCATACCCCCAAAAGGATCTGACTTCTGTTTAGTGCATAAGAAAAGCGTCAGACTAGTTTATATCAGTGAGAACAGCTATGGCAACAATGAGTTTTAAGAGAGTAGCTGGAGTTACTGCAACAGTGCTACATTGCTACACTGCGGGAATGGAACGCCCTGCTTAAAAAACAGCAAAAGGAAACCTTTGGAAGCAGTAAAAACCTATTGTGCTTCTGTTCCTAGACTACCTTACTGAATTAATTTTTCAGACTTGTACAATAATGGTTTAAACTTTTTTTTTTCTTTTTGCCACACAAACAGAAATGCTCTTTTTACATGCAAACATATTTTGTTAATAAAGGAACTTCTTTATGTTCAATTCAGTTTAGTTCTTCAGTTTTTATTTATAATAACTTTTGGAAATTAGTGAAATTATGTTGCGAGATAACTATACAAACAAAAAAAAGCTTTTTTTAATATTTATTCAATTGTTAATATGGAATAATAAAAAAGTTTGTGAAGGACCTACTATATAACTGAAATTAAATACCAGTACAAAAAAGGTTAAGGCACCTTAATGGTTAAAGGAACAAAATACTTGTAGTTAAATGCCTTCTCTTTCTTCTCTAAGAGTGGCCAGTTAACACAATTTTTAATGTCAATTTGCTGAATTAAACATTCATTTTTATTATTAAAAAATAGGAGTGCAAGACAAACTGATGTTTATCTAAACAGTGCTATTTTGCATGTACCTTCATTGATAACTTTCTTTCTAAGACATCTGTGTATACCTTGATGAAGTGTTATATTGTGAAATAGCAGGTCCTCTAAGAGGATTGTTTTACTGTTCATGGTTCTGTTTGTTATTTTTGCTTTTTTAGGACAATGCATATTATATTCCACAGTAAGGATGATCAGTCTATGTTTTCCATTGTTAATGGAGAATGCTGATGCATACCTGCCAGGACATTGACTCTTTCTGTATCTCTGAACAGGATTTTGAGACATAGAGGACACTTTGGGAATGTCTCATTAACCTGGCAGCTCTTTCATAATGATTCTGCACTGAAGCCAGGAGAAGAGTTCTATGAAACACATGGGACTGTGTACTTCATGGATGGTGAAGGATCAAAGCAGATAGTGCTCCATGCTGTTTCAGATAAAATTCCTGAATTCAATGAATTTTACATTTTAAAATTGGTGAATATTTCAGGTACTGTCTTCCATATAACCATTCCCTTCTTATCTGGCAGAAAATAATTATATTTAATCAATCAAAAAGAAAACAATCCTGCAAAGAGCCTTGCCTTGGTGCCTATGTCATCCTATACTTTTCTGGTGACATTTTAGGTTTTGTTTTTCATTTTTTCTTTAGTTTAGATATATGAACACAGTTTTGGAATCTGTCCTTTAAAAAAGATGCCTTTTAGTGATTTCTGAGATGTAGAACTTTGTGTAGAGCTGACAAAATGAAGGTATAAAAGGTTATGCATATCTGCCATAGTGGAGATTGGCTGGTTTGTTTGCTTTTTTCTAGAAATTTCTCAAAAATACAAATACCACTTCATATCACTTAATTTACAACTGCTACAGGCCTGCTACTGAGTAGAGTTCCAAATCTGCTGGACTCCTTCCACCTCAGTACTATTTATGGTCTTCTGTGCCGAGATACAACTGAAAATATGTTGACATTTCTGTAAGTGAAATCTGTGTGCAGGTACAGAGGATTTCCTACTTAGTGGTGCATGGAGGCTACAGAGATATGCATGGTGCATATCTCTCCAGTCATACCACGATCTTCTTACTGTGGAGAAGTAGGTGACTAATGGCAGGACTTAGGAGCAGTTTTAACATGCAGCTAGTTACTGATTTTGCAGGGTAATCTCTGCTTATTTGAAGGCAATGAACCAAATGTTGCCATTTCATATTTGTGTCAATCTTGGAGTACAATGAGAAATGAATTTGACCCCATGTTTTTCATGTTTTTCAAATGAAACAAAATCAACCTGTCTCATTACTAATTCAGGAAGTCTGAGCTAATCTTGTTTTAACTGAAAGGCAATTATATTCTGCAATTGAAAAATAACGTCTTGTTTTCTATGAAAATGTTCTCTATAGTGTTTTAAAACCAAAACGGTTAATTTATGTTAATCCTAAATTTGGAGAAATTTTTCTGAGTTCAGAGACTTTAAAGAAGATTTAGGCCTATTTAAAAAGGTGTTTTGTTTAAGTATTTTTAAATACTTAGTAATTTTTTTCAGACCAGTAACTTTTACTCTTCACTTCCATTATATAGGTGGGTCTCCGGGTCCTGGTGGGCAGTTGTCTGACACAAGCCTTGCTGTAACTGTGATGATCCCTTTCAATGATGACCCTTTTGGAGTCTTCGTTATAGATCCAGAGAGTCAGGACAGAGAGATAGCAGAAGATATTCTTTCTGAAGATGATCTTTCCTATATTACAGACTTCACCATCTGGAGACATCAAGGCACTTTTGGTGTTGTCCGTTTAGGTTGGGAAATACTGTCCAGTACGTTTCAAACTGGATTACCACCAATGGTGGACTTCTTGTTGCTGGGATCATTTCCAAGTTCAGTGCAATCTCAGCCACACATGAGACGCCATCACAGTGGAACAGATGCTTTGTATTTCAGTGGAAAAGAGGATGCATTTGGAATTATTGGTCTGGAGTACCCATACGATGGAAATACTGCAGTAACTAATTTTACATTTTCAGCATGGTTAATTCCTAATGTCAATACTGATGGTTATATAGTTGAAAAGGATGATGGCAATGGGACCTTGTATTATGGTGTGAAAGTCCAAACAAATGATTCTCATGTTTCTGTAGTGCTTCATTATACTGCATTAGGATCCTATATGACATACATAGCCAAAGCAGCAGTCCTGAAATATCTCGATGAAAGTACTTGGCTTCACATTCTGATTACTCTGGATGAAAGTATAATTGAATTTTACATGGATGGAATTCCAGTTCTAGGAGGAATTAAGAGCCTTAAAGGAGAAGCAATTGCTGATGGTGAGGCAATAGGTTGTATTGTTTTTCTTCATATGTGAAGTTCTGCAAAATATGGAAAAATCTAGCTCCTTGAAAGATGTGTGCAAGATTCAGAAATTATTATGTCTGATTAGTTAGTTAAAAGCAATTAATAGAAAATTCTAGGAAGTTTCAAAAACCATATAAATAGAAGTAAGAGCTGGGAAATTTTCAAAAATCATCAGAACTGTAAGGGAGCTTGTAATTAATAATTACATTTCTACATGTAGGCTTATAGATATATAACTATACAATAGTTATATATATTTACAATTAAGATTTTGATTAGATTTACAGTACTGTGGCTAAGAAAGAATTTTTTCTCTTGATTTCTGAAACAAAATACAATAATATTTTTTATTCTACTTGTGTATTATATTACAGCTAAACCATTACTTTGTAAGCAATGGGATTTTTAGGGTTTAGATTTACTTAAGCATGTATTTACATGGTATATGAAAATTTTGCCCATATGTTTAATGATGTTCCAAATAACCTTAGCATATGTGCTTCAGTTCCTCTAACTTGATATTCCTAGATGTGGCTTAATCATACATAACCATTATGCACTTCTACACTCAAATAGTGTAGCAGTGAGCATCATAATAATTTCTTTTAAAAGGCAGGTATTGTATGGTGGGGATACATATATGTTTGCTCTTTCTTTTGCATTTCCTCACTCTTCCATGTGCTTTTTTTTCATAGCAGTAATCTCCTCTTTTTCCTTTCTTTCTCTCCCCATCAGTTTCTTTCATGGGGATAGGCAGTGTATGATTATCAAATTCTTGAGTACAGGGTCCTCTGTAATCAAAGAAGAAAAATTTAAAAATATGCAGTGATGTTAAATGCATATACATCTAAATGCATATATGTGCACAAGCATAAAGCTCTGTCTGGAGATACTACAAGTATAAGCTAATTTTTTAATCTCTCACCATTTAATATTGGATACTACAGTGGTACTGTAGCCTGACTTTTCTCACCATCCTCTGCCATACGTCTTGGGACCATTAGCAGTTGTGGTTGCTTGTTTCTAGAAGTGACACTCAGTGGCACACTTCCTTCCAAATCATAAAACAGCTGAAGAGATATGTTCTTTATGCTTTAGAGTGATAGGGATGAGTATGAGCTACCAGCTTAGTTTATTTGTGAAAAAGAGAACTGTCATCCTCTGATTTGCTGAATATAATAATTTTTTGGAGAGAAAGAAATGTTAAAGCAGTTGAAAACAGTGCTTAGAACTTGGTCTACATTTCCTAACCCTGTCTTTCAGTGCATGAGGGTACAAGCATGTCCTGTGTGGCTAATACTCTGATCATCAGAATGGATTCTCTGTCTTAGCAGAGGACATATTAAATATACAAAGATATAAAATGGGTAAAGCAAGTGTTTGGAAAAACAAAATTGAAATGGACTGCAGCTGTCTTTGAAATTTTTTAATGGAAAGAGAGAAGTTTCCAAGATTCACTAAGATAAGGGATGATGACAATGTGCAGATAGAATTAGTAGGATGAAAAACAAGAACCATCTAGGATGGAGTTATTTGACCTGTAATGATCTACCTGTAACACTGAGATGAGGCTTCAGGAGCCTCCCAGTCTACCTTTCAAGATCAATATGATTACTAACCCAGGGACAATAAACAATTTACCATAGATTATTAAATAATTATGTCTATTAGTTATTTTGAACCTAATAACATGAGAAAAATTCTGATTTTCTTCTCAGGTCCAGGAATAGTGAGAATTGGAGCAGGAATCAATGGCAACAGCAGGTACACAGGTTTAATGCAGGATGTAAGGCTTTATGAGAGAAAACTGACACAAGCAGAGATCTATGAACTCCATGCAACTCCTGCAAAGAGTGATGTACACCCTGTCTCTGGATATTTGGAGTATCGGCAAGGAGAAACCAATAAATCTTTCATTGTATCTGCAAAGGATGACAAAGAGGAAGAAGGAGAGGAGTTATTCATCCTAAAGCTCGTTTCTGTGTGTGGTGGAGCTCGAATTTCAGAAGAAAACACAACAGCAAGATTAAGAATACAGAAAAGTGATAATGCTAATGGTTTATTTGGCTTCACTGGAGCATGTATTCCTGAGGTAAGATGCTCATACAGGATAAATTTTAGACACAATCAAACTAATGGTAAGGCTAACTAACCTTTGAAGGGCCTTGATTCTACATTTTTAGTTTTTGTAGTCAAGCAAAATTTTCTAGAATTTGGAATTGTGTAAGTTCTGTTTATACAGCCTCAGTCACTCTAGCATTTCCAATACTACTTTTTTTAAATCCCCTCCAAATTATTTTTATTAAGAAAATTTATTTTATTTAATAAACTGAAGACTAAGGCTTAAAATTTCCTAGAACAGTTTTTTTCCTCTACTTCTGTAGCTTCTGAGACTGTAACCTGATGTCATCTTAGAGAGAGTTCATTTTCTTCTTAGTATCTGGTACAGTTCTATGTTTTGGATTCAGGATGAGAATAATGTTGATATCACAAGGATGGTTTGGCTGTTGCTAAGTACGGCTTCACCTGAGTTGAAGACTTTTCTGTGTCTCATGCTCAGCTAGTGAGGAGCTTCAGAAAAAAATGGGAAGGAGCATGTCCAGGACAGCTGACCTGAACTGGCCAAAAGAACATTCCATATTACAGAATGTCATGTCCAGTGTATAAACTGAGGGAGTTACCTGGAATGCAGTTGGTCATTGTTTGGAAATTGGTCAGCACGTGCTGTGCGATTGTGCTGTGCAGCAATTGTTTCTCCTGAGTTCTGTTCCAATCTCTTCCTCCCTTAAATTAAATCATCATCATTTTCATCATCTTATTTGATATGAATTCACTTAATAGTGGCTGGAAGTTACTGTTTTTAAAAATTAAATATGGAGGTGACCACCATATATGCAGTGTATAAACTTGATTCTTTTTTTGAGGGGATTGAAATAATTGTAATTAATTTTTTAGTTTTTTAGTCATTATTAGGGAGAAAGACATGATACCCATTTATATTATTATTAGATTATTTTGGAAAAAAATTCATAATGCTTTCAAATTTGGGAGCTCTTATGACAACCTCTTAAATGCACCCTTTCTATCTGAATTCATTATGATATGTTTGAAGGCAACCATCTTGCCTGACTGATGATAGTTTTTGGTTTGGTTCAGTTTGCTTTCCAGGTGCCTACCATCTGCTACCATAATGGATTCCTTCAGTTTCCAATGCATCTGATAATTCTGTGATGTCACAGATCAGCAATCAACCATGAAGCAAGATTAAAAATTTATGTGGCATGTTAATTGCTTCGCCTTTATCTTATAGCATTGTTTATCACTAGTTTAATTTCTTTATGTCTGTGTCTGTTAAGCAGCTGGAGGCATATTCAGTATCTGCACTGTGCTATACAACAGCTCTGAAATTTACCTAATACTTAAGATAGCTTTAGTCATTCTGATGTCAACTTTCAAATAAAATGATTTTCTATTTTAGTTTGATGATCATAAATTTTTTATACACTTTGCCAGTATCAATACCTGATTTGTTCCAAATGTGTGAAATTGTTGCTGCTAAGGGCATGTTCTTTGTGAATACAGAATTGCAAAGGGTACTGTAGCCCAAAAAGTTCTTCAGTTTTTTCCTGAATGATAATTGTATAGTTTAATTTAAATGTATCTATTTTTTTCCATAGTGTTTTTAGTCAGGGGAAGGATGAATCCAAATCTTTCTTTAAATTAAAATGAAAATAACTGTCGTTAATATAAAACAGTATAGTCTTTTGCTTCTGATGTACACATTCCAAACATTGATTCTGTTTTTGTGTCCAAAAGAAACAACAGGGTACACAGTTACTGGCTGACCTTAGGGAGATGCTAGGAGCTATTGCAATTTCCATTGAGATTGTTCTGACCACCATCAACACCAGTTTCAGCTTCCTGTCACTCCAGAAGTGCTGAAAGTAACATGACAGCAATAAAGAATTGCTGAGCATTTGAATAGCATTAGAGAATTCAACCTTTTACAGTTATTCCCTTAATTTGCTTTGATCATAACAAATATGTCAATTTCTTGCTTTCTTCCAGGCTGCTGATGAAGGTTCCACTATATCCTGTGTCGTGGAGCGAACAAGGGGCGCCCTAGACTATGTGTATATAAATTACATTATCTCACAGGTTGATTCCGGGGGCATTAATTACTCCCTTAACGATTTTTCTAACAGCAGTGGCACTATCACATTCCTTCCTTGGCAGAGATCAGAGGTAAACCCTACCTTCCTATTAACTATTCATCCTGTCCTTTGCAAACCTGCTTGGAATACACCTTCTGAGGATGCTTGACTGATTTCCATACTAGAGTCTTTTCTTCACATGGTTTTTATTACATTTTGCAAGGTTTATTTCATCTTTGACATCTAACGAGTGACAGGATAGACACCTATATATCTGTATGAATCTCACTTCAGGCATTACTGTGCATGCATGAATGTTTAAATACAAATAATTGCCCATAAGATATGTTTACATATATCTATATATTAGATATATCTATGCCTATGCATATACTTCAAGTATAGGTAGTCCTGGGCTTGAATAGTGGATCCAATGACTTCTGGAATTAGAATATGATCAGGTTTTGATCCGAGTTGTGGAGATCAGTTTTATCTCTACAACAGTTAAATAGACAGCAGTCAAATTCACTGCTGTAATCAAATGTCTTGCAACTGTTAGCCACATTCTGTCCCTTTTGATTAATCTATTTCTGTGAATTTTACCCCAACCCACAGCATGGGAATTTCACATGTATTTGAAAAAGAAGTGTGGAACCACAATATTGTAGAAAGTTCATGAGTGGTTTTTATTAGTGTTTGTTAAATAGAAAGGGTGGATTGATAGTAGAAAATGCTGTCTTTAATTTTGCTTCTGTCATGCTGTTGAAGTCAGTAGGGACTGAGTGAAACCTACTGATATAATTTGAAAAGATCCCAGTGACTCACTTAGAGCTGTGGATTTGGTCCCAGTTAAACAATGTAACTGATTACAGCTTGGCAAAAAATTGTGATTTTGGAAAATAGTATGCTCCTGGCAGTTTATTCAGCTTTAATTCTCTACTGAAACGTATTACTGCATTACATAGAGTCACTTAAAGTTAAGTTTGCCAAGCTTTTCCAGTCTGGCAGCATGGATGAGTCTTGAATTTATAAAGTGGTAGAAAAGACCTGGGGAACCCTCTTGCTCAATTGCTATGTGGTCCAATATAGTCTACATACAGAGAACCCAATGGTCATGGCCCTAAGAAACAGACTGGGAGCAGTTGCTCATCAGGTGAAAAATCTTAAGAGAATTTCCATTGACATTTTTAAACTACTCATTCCCGTGGCTCTACATCAGCTTCCTAAATTTTTTCTCCTATATATTTGTCAAATCTTATCATGTTATATGGGAAATTGGAATGGTCTGAGATTAAATTATAGTTTATGCCGAGCAGATTATGTGACAGATTATGTGACAGGGTAGTATGATCTGTAATCTCAAGTTCAGATGACATTAAAAGCTCACTTCACTTGCTCACTAAATTAGATAATTGCTGTAAAGTCTGTGACAACTTGGTAAAGATGTTTTTGGAATTGGTATTCTAAACTTATTATCATAAGGTTAAATAATTTGGAGGGCAATAATTTTCTCTATTTCTCTAATTTCTTTCTGAACTCAGAGCAGATACAGCTGCTTGACTAAAAACTTAATTGTTTAAAAGGGTCATAAAACTCTTAAGGGATGTATGTTTCATACTTTGATTTCTCCATTATTTGGTCCTTCTCTAGGTCTTAAATTTGCATGTCATTGATGATGACATTCCAGAGCTAAATGAATATTTCCGTGTGACATTAGTCTCTGCAGTGTCTGGAGATGGAAAACTAGGTTCAACGCCTACCAGTGGAGCAAGTATAGATCCAGAAAAGGAAACTACTGATATCAGCATTAAAGCCAGTGACCACCCATATGGTAACAATGTTGAAGATGATACAGTCTTATTGCAGATTTATATGTACTTCTAGCTCAAGAGGTAAAAAATTTGCCTAGCCTAGATAGATGAGGAAGCAATGTCAAGTATTACACTTTATATAACTTGAGATTAATTCATAATTTTTATACAAGAATGAAAGTCACATTACTTACTCTTGAGAATACTACAAAAAAGGAATTAAAGCTTCCTGGACCAAACATGGGATCGTCCCCATTTGCAAGAAAACCACATTGCATGTTGTTGATTTTATGGTAGTTATTGTGAAATGAGAATTTGTAACAGAGAGAGACATTTAAGCATGCCTATTATTATACCAATAAGTACCCGATATTATGACGTTAGGGTTCTTTTGGGAAACGTTGAATTCATTCTTGTGAAATAGTTTTTTTAAGACTAACATGAGTATCAGTGAGAGAGAGAATGGTACATAGTACATTCCTGGAAATAGCATGATTGAGTCACAAGGGCATCTTAATATGTTTAAAATGTCATAAACATTAAATATAGATATTATAAATATTTCTATTAATTTTTATTATTATAATTTGAATTTTATATGAGAAGCCATGAAAATAATAATTTTTGTCTTTCAGGCCTACTGCAGTTCTCGGTGGGGCCACCTCCTCAGCCCAGTGATGAAATGATTCTGCCAGCCTCTACTGTGCCCCATATCACTGTCAAAGAAGAAGTGGGACATGTCAGATTATTGGTAGTTCGTGCACAAGGGCTTCTTGGAACAGTTCTTATGGAATACAGGACAGTGCCACTTACAGCTTTCAGTCCTAAAGATTATCAGGTATGGCCGTTGCCAAGGGGTGTAATTATTTTAGAATTTAATTAAAGCTATTTATCCTAGAAATAGCCATCAGTTTGAATATTTTAGCTCTGCTGTGATTCTTTTCAAAGAAACAGTTTGTTCTATTATGGTGTTGTGATTGATGCATAGTAATATACAAATATAACCCACTGTGTGCATTTTGCCTCCTTTCTGTGCAGCGTGTTGTGTTTCCTAAGAAAAGCCCTTGGGTTTGATTTTGATATCCTTTTAAAAATTGTCAATGCAGCAAAAATAGATATTTCCTATTGTTTCTAAGTATATCAGATTTTATATGACCATACAAGTGCATATGCAGGTGAAGATTATGTTTGTACTTACTAGGATTTGTACATATTCAACAACATAGCTTATAAGTATTTGTTTTCTTGTCTGACTGCTGTTTGTGCAGAAAAATGTAGATAAATGAAGATGCTTATAATTCAGTGAATTTAGATTGCTATTTCTTATAACAAAGACTCAGCAGATTTTTTAGTTAAAGTGAAGAAAAGTAGATGTTTTGATAAAGAGAAAAAGAATTGAGGTTGTATTTCTTTTTTCATTTGGATGAAAACACTAAACTTGAACAAAACTGTGAAGAGCTGTCATATTTCAGGCTGTTTGGGGGTCAATGGAATTTCAGCCTGGAGAAAGATACAAGTACATTACTGTTAACATCACCGACAATTCTATTCCTGAACTAGAAAAAACTTTTAAAGTGGAGCTGTTGAACCCAGAGGGAGGAGGTAAGGCTCATATATCAACCCACTGGTTGTATTTTTGTGATCTTTATTTATCGCTTAAACTCTAACCTTGTGAACTACTTCCATGTCATTTCTAAAGACACACACTCCAGAAAGCAGCAATTCTTTTAAGGAAAAAACTGTCCTTCAGATGTTTTGTTGATCACTGTTGTAAACAATCAGATCTCAAAGTATATTACTACCATACATTCAAAGGCAATTGCTGCTTTTTAAATTACATAATTCCATAGTTGATAGAAGGAAATAAAGTAATGTAAAAAAAAATTCTTTTTTTTTTCCTAAGTTTTCAGTACTTAAGGTTTAACAGCCAAAGATGTGCTTCTCCAGTTTCACTTTAATGAAACTGGAGAAATTGCAATAAACTGGCTCATAGCTTATTCAAATAGATTATAGCATTAGAAAATTGTGGGTTTTGAGATGCCCAGAGAGTTTAGCTGAGTTGGAGAAGTAGCTAGAAGCTAGCATAAATCCTGCTGTGAGACGTTAGTCTTACAGCTGTTGGCAAGCATCAGTGCCCCTGCCACATAAAATCAATTTTGCTTTATGGAATTTATTTCCATTGCAAAAAGTTTTTAACGTACATTTCTCCTGGTTGGGGGAGAAGAACTAATTGAAAATATTGAGAGCCATAAAGTGCCTTTTGAACTGATATTTTTCTAAGCAATTCAGAATTGCAAGTGTGATACCTTCTGGAAAGTTACATCATATTAACATGAATGTCTGTTCTGCAATGTGTCATGCTAGGATTATTTTGATAAAAGTTTGAGTTTTCATGCCTGTGAAATTTTTGGTCAAGTAGTCGTTTCAGTTAGGCGGACTTTTGTCTTTCACTTATTTTGGTTAGAAAACTTACAGCTAACTTTGGTAATTTACTGGATGCAGACACCTCCTCAACATAATCTTTTGGAGCTTTCCAACACCACTGCAAGCACAAAACTTAGAATAAAGGCTCCATCAGTTAAGCTGCCAAATTTTTTCAACCAAATTTTTTTCAACTTTCTGGCGCAAGTTTTTGATTTGTGAGAAAATGTTAGAGTAAGAGGATTTCACAGGGTTTACCCACTTCTTCCCTCTCCTCTCTGCCCCATTTCTAATTTCTCCATGAGGATTGAGAGAGAGGGAACACAGAAAGAAAGGTTAAAAAGAAGATAAAGTTGTATGTGTTTTCTTTCCTTCTGTCTTCCTTTTACAATTCCAGTGCAATAAATTAAACAAGGTGTAGCATGTTCAATGTTTTTTCTGGCTTTTAGGAGAAATTCATTTTGAAAATTGACACTTTCCTAGAAACACCTCTGTCTTTTTGTGTTATCCAGAAATGTTTGAATTACTTTCTGCTTTCCCTTTATTTATAAATGTATGTATATGTATATATCTGTATGTCTGTCATCTTAAAGTTGCTGAGCTCTTTAGAAATGATGGAAGTGGTAGTGGTGATGGAAACATGGATTTCTTCCTTTCAACTGTCCCTCAACATGGTAAGCTTTTTTGATTAATCCTATATTTTATTTATAAGTGTAATAGCTGTCATAAATTATTATGCTTGATTCAACTTTCTTTACATGCAGTTAGAGATTATTAATTTAGATTTAAAATTAAGTTTTACCAAAAAAAATTCTTTCCATTTTAACTTAGGTGTTATTTCATTAGCAAGCAGTGCTTAATGTAAAGCAGAGTACAACAGGCTCTTATATAATCAAAACTATATTGTAAAACACAATATAGCAATTTCAGAATTAAAGCTTACAAAATTATCTTTGTCTGAGCATCTCCTGGGAGGAAAAAACAAAGGCACTTTTAAAGTTGAAGGCAATTTTAAAACTACCTGATTGTATGCTTTGATACTATGTGATATTCTATGTATAGTTTACCCTTCATGGCAAAAATACTCTTAAAGAAAAGTAAGTCGCATTAGATTTTTTAATGAAATAATTTGATCTTTTTTATTTTTCCTCTTTCATTTCTTCATGTTTTTATTTATGTCATGATATGGAGAAAACAATGATAATTAATATTGATAAAAATACAAAATGAAGAAATAACATAGAATATATGGCAAAACCCTATGCATCTAGGACTTCAAATGAAAACCTGAAAAATGTAAAAATGTTATATGAGCACCCTTATGCCAGTAAAGTAATATTTTTTCTTTTATTCTTTTTTCTTTTTTTTTCTTTTCTTTTATTTTTCTTTTATTTTTCTTTTTTTTTTTTCTATTTTTTCTTTTTTTTTTTTTTTCTTTGACATTCTGTTTCCCTTTTACTTGTTTCCAGGAATGGTTTCCTTAAGTGCCAGACTCTTTTTTTCTCTCTGAGCAGTAAATTATGTCACCCAAGACAATATCTTTAGAAGTAGGATTTACTTGACTTGGTAGGTTTTTTTAGTTATATTTTTTTTCATTCCAGCTTATGTCAGGATGAGATCTGCATTCGTCTTGTCTTTTCTCTCATGCTGTGGTCTACAGTATAACTCCTCACTGTCCTAAATACTGCTCCATTTTCATTCATTAAATCTGTAATTTTATTTTGGTTCTTCCCTTTAAAGAATACTTTTTTTTGTTGTTGCATAGTTCCATAGAAGGACTGAGAGGACTACCTTACTGAAAGTCAGCTCCTTTTACATACAGGGAGTTATCATGCATTTTAAGAAGAAAAAAACAAAGATAAACAGTACAGATACTTCATACTCTCTTTTGTATTTTTGTAGCATATTTCTTCAGCTGCATTCTTTCATATAAGAAAATATGAGAGATAAAAATAACCCTTTTTGGAACTCTCATTTAACAGCTAGCTTGGGAATTGCATCCCACATCCTTGTGACTATTGAGGCTTCAGATGATGCTCATGGTGTGTTTGAGTTCAGTGCTGAGTCCATTTCAGTGAATGGAACTGAGCCTGAGGATGGAGATAGCAATGTTGTGCTGCAGGTTAGAAAGCTTTGAGTCTCATATTCCTGCATTTTACTCTTCTGTCTGTTTTTACTAGTGTTCTCTGATGCTTTTGTCATTAGTCAATGGGGTTTAGAACAACTTTGTGAGTTTTTGTTTTTCCATTCATGCAGTGTTTGCTAATGTATATTATTCAGCTTGAAACTAAAATAATAATAATAATAATAATAATAATAATAATAATAATAATAATAATAATAATAATAATAATAATAATAATAATATCAAAAAACTTAAAATCTTCTACTTATTTAGAATCAAGGATCAAGGGACTGCTGTCTAAAATAAGCGTTGGTAATACAAATTCTGCAGAGCTAAGATAATAAAAATTACATGCTTTTAAAACACTGACATATCTTTAATTAATCATGTTGTCTTTGCTTAATTGCATTTCACACTTCTATGTTTCTTTCTCATAGAACAAAAATATGCACATCTTTATTTGTTTTTCTTAGGTTGTGAGAAGTCATGGGACCTTATCTCAGGTGACATTGTATTGGATCATAATCTGCGATCTCACCAACGACCTGATCTCCACAGATGGGAATGTGACATTTGATGTTGGCCAAGTGAGAGCAAATATTACATTACAGGTTTCTCCTGATGATATTCCTGAACTGGACAAGACGTTTTCAGTCTTGATCATCAATGTCTCCCTTGGTCGTCTTGGATATCATACTAATGCAACATTAACTATTTTAGCAAATGATGATCCATATGGAGTCTTCATCTTTTCTGAGCAAAACAGACCAATAAAAATTGAGGAAGAAACAAAAAATGTCTCTCTGACAGTTGTGAGATGCGGTGGTCTCCTTGGTACAGTAATGGTGAAATACAGAACTATTGGTGATGAAGAAAAGTTACCCTTTCTTCCACCTGATGTTGTCAGAGCAGTAGAGGGAAAAGACTATATACCTGTTACAGGTTATGTGATCTTTGCAACCAATGAAACCGAGGCCACAATATCCTTGCCTATTTTGGATGATGATGATCCTGAGAGGTCAGAATCCATTTTTGTGGAGCTAAGCAGTGTTGTTTTGATCAAGAAAGCTCAGGATCGGCCAAGTAAGTGTCTTACATGAAACCTACAATTTAACTATGAAGGTTAGTATTTATATATAACAGGAAAAACTGCAGCAAGACAAATGAACACTTTACCTCTGCCAAACTCTGTGTAGTTAAGATATCTCAGTTGCCTGACTTTTGCCTGTTGACTTTTATTTCCTTTGGCACACTATTTTATTGGAAAAGCATGAGTATTTCTTTATCCTTTTTGCATTGTCTTATGCAAAGTGTTTCAGGCCAAATATATTACAATATTTGTTTGTGCACTAATACCTGCTTATTTAGTATTGTTTCTGGAAGTTCAGTAGTAGGAAATGACTAAGCTAATTTTTTAAATTAAACTACAAAAAAGTCTTATTTAAAAAAACAGATGGAGGATCAATGACACACAGTTTTCTTAGTGTTGACAATTTTTACTTATTTTCTCACTTAGATAAATTCAGGTCATTACAGCCTGATTTGTGCTTCAGAGATTCTTGGGATGTCTAATTGCTGCCCTTGCTCACAGATTAAAGGGTATCTTCAAATATAAGTCCACTTGGAGTTGAAATCTTACTTATATTTCATCATATCAAAAGTAAAACTGAACTTATTGTGAACTGTATTGATCTTATTATTAGTCTTATGGATGAATAAATAAATTCACAATAGTTCATCTTTTAAAAAAAATTATGGCTTGTATGCTCCACAGCATATATTCAGATTTTCTGCCAGAACTTAATTTAAACACATGTATTTTGGTGTGGTTTGTAGTTATGCTTTGTCCAAGTGCAAAAAAGATATTTTTCATGAAAACTAGAGACAGCTAAAGTTACATGTTTGCCTATAAACTCCGTAGCCATGAATAGTAAGCATTTCAGGTACTGCTCACAAAGTTTTCTTTTTATTTCAGTTATAAATTCTCCTCGACTTGGTTTAGTGGGTGAGACAATAGCTCATGTGATTATCGATGCCAATGATGATGCTTTTGGAACACTTCAGCTTTCAGCTTCAGCTGTGCGAGTTGCTGAAAACTATGTCGGACCAATCATTAATGTGACCAGAACTGGGGGAATATTTTCAGATGTTTCTGTGAAATTTAAAGCGATGCCAATAACTGCAACAGCTGGTAAGAAAGCAGAATAGCAGAACTATGCAGCCTTTGTTAAAGCTGAAACAAGCAAGTGTGTAATGAATACTCGGTTATGGAACAAGTATAAAATATGAAGTAGTAAGGCATTGACTGTGCTTAGCAAATAAGAATCTAAGACCTAGGGGAAAGTTTACACATTATCACTGGAGAACCTAAGAGTGAAGTGAAAGAAGGAATTGGGGTGTTTGTTTACTTAGTTTGTTTACTTAGCACACCACCACTTAAACACCCCCTCACTTCCCTCCCCCCAAAATGCTATAGTAGTATATGTAAAAACAATTTAGTCCCATGTACATATTTAAACCCATCATTTATTGGTTAGTTGAGCTTATTGGAGAGGAAGTAAGAGCTGGGGACTTAGCTGTGAAAAAAATGTGGGAAAATCTGTAAACTTCTCCAGTTGGGCCCTGCTGTAGAGAAGGTACATAAAGAAAGGAGAAAAATTATGAAGTCTCTAGGATTACTTAGACAGTTTTAAATTGAGTGCACTGTATTTCAGCTATGTCAAAACTGATTAGGTGGGTGATGCATGTTCTTTTAATTTCATTTTTATGTAACAGAGTGTAGCTAGATTTATATCAGAGTATGCCTTCAATTAGTTTCTGAAGCAGAGCTGTGATCTTGTGTATAACAGATGTTTCTCTAGATAGTTGAGACAAGTTTGCCTAAAATGAAGTTGACACATAAAAGGTGTCCTTTACTGAAATCTGCTTTGACAAGGCGCTTCTGTTTCACTTTTATCTCTTGGAAAGCAGGACAGCAATTATAAATCAAAGACAGAAACATCTTGGTAGTGTGACATTGTAAACAACAGACAATAATGGACCTTTGGTAACTACCTCTTGGTCTAACGGTTCAGATTCTTTCTCTTTTGGTCAGCCAAGTTTTATTTTGATCCATCCAGACATCTAAAATGCAACTGGATATAAATTAATAAATAAAGAAAAAATAGTTTTGGGTCTAAAGATAAAGGAAAAGACACCATAAAAACACAGAGAAATGCCTGTTAAGCAAAGAGAAAATAGGTATTAATGCTAATGTTCACCACACTGAACAATAAAGCATTGATTTTATCTGTGTTTTATTATTTTGGATTTTTTCATCTACAAATCTAGGTGAGGACTACAGTGTAGCTTCATCAGATGTTGTCTTACTAGAAGGGGAAACAAGTAAAGCTGTGCCAATTTATATAATTAATGATATCAATCCTGAACTTGAGGAGTCATTTTATGTTCAGCTGCTGAACCAAACAACAGGAGGAGCCTTGCTTGGATCTTTGACGAGGGCAGTCATAACTATTGAGGCTTCTGATGACCCATTTGGATCCTTTGGTAAAGGAGTACATATTTTCTTTCTTCCTTAACATTTTTTTCTGAGGGTTTGTGAGGGAGCTGCAACTTGGCAGCTGAATAAAAACATTCAGAAGTAGAAATGTAGGTATGGACAATAAAGGAAAATATAAGATGAACTGAATTAAAACATGCAATAAAGGAGTAATGGGCCTTGACTATAACAGAAGAATTGAGCCTCTTGGAGGCTCTGATTGTTTGTTGGCACCAAGCAGTAAAACGAGGCAACAGGCAGAAACTGATGCCCAGGAAGTTCACCTGAACATGAGGAAGACCTTCTTTACTGTGCAGGTAATGATGCACTGGAACAGGTTGCCCAGAGAGGTTGTGGAATCTCCTTTAGTAGAAACATCTAAGAACTGTCTGGACACATTCCTGTGCCATTGTGCTCTGGGATGACCCTAGTTGAGCAGGGAGCTTGAATCAGATGATCTACAGTGGTGCCTTCCAACATGACCCATTTTGTGATTCTAAAAACCAGCGATTTCTACTTAACATATTCCATGTTAAATAGTTATAATTTATTTCTTCAATAAGTGCCAAAGAATTTCTTTGCTGGGAATAATTATGAAATTATATTCTAAGACCTTAGAAACAGTTCATGTTTAGGCTCAAACAATAGGTGTATTGGAATAGATTTTCGGAGTGAGTGCCTAATTTTCATGCTAATTTTCTCTGCAGATGAAAATATCAGTATTGAAAGTCTGCTTTTAGGTTTAAACATGATTAAAAGGGGTTTACCTGTGCAAGTAAATGCAAGCAAGTAAAATAAAACTCTGTACTTCAGAAACAGATATATTTATTTTCAATATTTTTTTAATGCACTGCATCTCCCTGTGGTGTACGTCAGTTTTTCAGAATACCGAATTCACTGTGGAGGAGCCTGAATTTGGATCAGTAACCATAAATCTGCCAATAATCCGCAATGCTGGGACACTGGGTAACGTTACTATTCAGTGGGCTGCTACCATTAATGGGCATCCTGCTGATGATGACTTACAAGTTGCCATGGGTAATATTACTTTTGCCCCTGGGGAAACCGTTCAGATGTTGCTGTTGGAAATCCTGGCTGATGATGTTCCAGAAGTAGAAGAAGTAAGTAGAGCAGTTATGTCTCTCTTGAACAGTATTAGAGTTTTAACTTGTGTAAGAAATGTGTGCAGATCAAAGCAAGAAATGTTACGGCAGGAAGCTGCAACAAGTTCAGATTTTATTTTGCTTGTGATTATTTTTAGAAATGGCAAAAATTATTTAGCTGCATTATTTGTTCTTCTTCTTTTTCTTTTTGAGATTGTCCAGATTGAATTAACTCAGGCCTCCAATGGTGGTGCTATCGGGTTAGATGGCGTGGCAAATATTGTTATACCTGCCAATGATAATCCTTATGGCACAGTTTTCTTTCATCAATCCTCATATCAAATTCAGGAGCCACTAGAAATAAATTTACTTGCAAATATATCAGTCAGGAGAAGGTCTGTATAATATTGGCTGATTTTGAATCTCTTTTGTTGTTGTTGTTGTTGTTGTTTTGGTTTGGTTTGTTTTTTGTTGAGTATTTTTCTGGCAATAATTTTATATGTCACACCCTTGTATAGGTATTTGCATCAATTTCTTGTTCTGCCAGCTTTTTTTTCATATACATTGATTTTGAACTAGATGTCTCCTTGTTAGAAATGTATATAAAGTACAAATGTAATAAATGTATAGCGTAAACCCAGTGTACCCTATGTACTTGAAGTTTTTATTTTGCCTGTTAAATGACAAGCCATTTACAGCTGCAAACCAGCAACCAGCCTGTTCCTGTGATGTGAACTGAAGGAAAAAATGTATCAAATGTTGTGTGATGGAAGACAAAATGAAAAGCAGAACAGGTTTTGCATGTGAAGTATGATATCCTGGACACCTCAGAGGGATGATAACAATGTTAGACAAAAAAGGCTTTTTCTTCCTTGACGGTCCTGGGAAGACTGTTAACTCCTAGAAACAAATGTTTGCAAACATGCATGCTACCCAAGCTATAAACAATCAAACTTGCTCTCCAAAAAACCCAACTGCTCAGTTATTCCAGTACTAGCTTCAAGGGAAGTCACTTTAATTAGCTATTTGTAACTTTTCATCAATTCAGAAGGCATTAGTTGATTTTGTTAATTTTTATTCTTGACCCAGTAACATACAGAATATTAGACATGCTTCACCAGCTAACATAACATTTTTATTTTAATGTCTTTTAGTGGGGGAAGGTTTGGTCAGCTGCAAATATTTTACAGCACTTCTGAGACTGACGTTGTAGCTCTTGCCATTGAGCAAGGTGAGGATATACTGGCCTATTACAAGTCTCCTGTACAAGGAATTCCTGACCAGCCATCCAAGACCAGAGTGAATGTGTCAGCAGCAAGTGACCCACTGTATGCCTGTGCAACTCAGTGCCTAAAAGAACAAGCATGTTCAGCCTTTACATTTTCCAGTGCCTCTGAGATTCCTCTCTGCCTCTGGCTGACAACAGAGATCGGGCCATTAACTAACATGTCAGGATTATGGACCTACAAGAAAAACATCAGCAGTGCATCCATTCTGTTTAGCACACAAGCCATTGCTGGCAGTGATTATGAACCTATCACAGGACAGTGGGCCATCATGCAGGAAGGGGAAGAGTTTGCAAATCTCACAGTTACCATACTCCCTGACAGCCTGCCAGAGCTGGATGAAAAATTCACTGTATCCCTGTTGAAAGTTGAACTATTAAACATCTCAGCCAGCTTAAAAAATCAACCAACTATTGGACAGCCAAATACTTCCACAGTTATTATAATGATGAATGGGGATGCCTTTGGAGTATTTAAGATCTATAGTGTAAGTCCCAATGCAACAGAGAAAGGTCTATATATTGAAGTAGAAGAATGTCCTCAGGCCAGCGTGCAGCTAATGATAGACAGGACAGAAGGCAGCCTGGGACAGGTGGCAGTGGAATGGCGTGTTGTTGGTGGAACTGCTACCCCAAACTTGGATTTTGTGGGTGTTGGTGAGATTCTGGTGTTTGCTGAAGGTAAGGCTAGGTTTAGCATTAACTTCTCTTGCCTAAAACTAAAGAAAACACAAAACAAACACACAAAACACACACACAAAGACCACAAAGACTAAAAAAAAAAAAAGATGAAAAGTATAAATATTTAAGTATTCTTTAAGAAGTACTGCAGTGTGCATTATATGGATAACATTTTTACTAAATAAATAAAGAATAATAATGCTGAAATAGGTGTTGTATCAAAGATAATAAAAATGAAAATCAGGCCTAAGTAGTCTTTTGTTCTTATCTTCACAATACAGTACTAATTTTTAATGATATATCTTTTTAGATTCTGAGATTTTATTGATTTCATAGCATAACAAGATAGTTTAAAAATTGCAAATAAGACACATCTACGTCAGGCATTTTTTAAGCACTCTGCAACATGAAGGATGTATTTTATATTTTCAAAGTCTGAGACAATTGAACTATTGTTTTAAAAACAATTTGTGGGTGCCTAGTAAAGATTCTAGTGTTAATTTAGTTTGCTAAATTATCTGAGCTTAAATGAAGGGTTGCCAGGAGTGATTTGGAAGCTGTCGTGTAATTATATTAGCATTTATAGGTTTATTAAATTTGTTTTCAAAATACTTTGAAAGGCAATATAACAAAAAATATATGTATGGGGTAAACTGATAATTAGTATGTTAGGAACATACAATGACCAATAGGATTCTGTTGCAAATTGTAATGTATTATAGAGATTGGTAATTGATTGTGTTTGCTGCTTACATTGTCATTCTTTGATATTCCAGAAGACATGTAACTTATAGAATGACAGCCCACTTTAATGCATTTCCTGTTCCAGTAAATATATAGTCAAATTTCATGTACACATGTCTGTATGTAACATCAGAAAAATGTTTTCACTTGGTAATTCTTTTTACAAGAATTATATTCATCTTTTCTAATTAAAATTTGAATACCAGAGAACTTATAAAGCAAATAAGAATTCTAGGCATTCAGAAATTATGCCGACATTGTTAATTTTTACAGAGTATATTTAATAATTTTTAAATTAAATTGCCTAATATAACATTTCATTAGTAATTGAATAAATTTTCATAAAAACATGCAGTAACTTCTAGACAGGTAAATAAGCAAAGATTCTTCATGTCCTTTTTTAAATTAGTTAAGTATTTACTACTAGAGTAGATGATTGCATCTTTTTAAAGGTGATTTTCATGTGAACATATAAGTATGTATATGTTATTTTACTTTTAGGTGAAACAAAAAAGATGGTCACACTGACCATTTTAGATGATCCGGAGCCAGAGGATAATGAAAGCATCATAATCAGCCTGGTGCATACCGAAGGAGGGAGTAGGATTCTGCCCAGTTTCAACACTGTCACAGTGGTTATCCTGGCAAGTGACAATGTGGCAGGAATCATTAGCTTCCAGACAGCTGGAAGGTCCGTTATTGGTCGTGAAGGTGGGTTCTGTGGGTTGACCACACTCAGTTTGATTAACATCAGCTTCCATTTCTGTGCTTTCTGTTGATAACTATTCAGTGATTGCATCACCGTTCAGAGAATGCCAGCAGAGAATAACCACATACTTAGCACACAATTCTTTGGATTTTTTACTCTTGCAAACATAGCACTTAAATGAAATCTATGGAAAAGATGAATAGACTATTTCCAAACCCTTTTTTCACCATTTGTTCTTTCCCTTCCTTTTTCTGAAGATTATACCTTGCTTCTATTGTCATTGCATTTCTAAGCTCCTTTTAGCATTTCTCATTCATTTATACCAGATTCCAGAACTATATATAACCTCCATCATTCAGACCAATTGCTAATCCTAAGCAAATATTATCTATCACTGACTTAAAATTAGTTTTTAGTTATCTAGAAAATATTCCCACAGAAATAAAAGAGGAAAAGAATCTTCCATCTTTCTAAAGTTTCTCTTCATATTTTTTATAGCAGCTCATTTTAGGGGTGTGACAATCTTGATGTCATCACTCAGTCATGACTTTTGACACTGATAATAGTTGGATATCTAGTGTCTAGCAGTGTTTTAAGAGAACATTTCATGTTTTACCTAGAGGTGGTGTGGTTCTGCATCGGACAGAATGTAATAATACAAATGATGACTGTTCTTGTTAGCCTTTGCTGGAATATCAGTGTATTGCAATCTCAAATTTTTCTGATGTGTAAACTGATGGGTAGAGAAAACTAACACAAATTTGCTATCGAAGAATGCATGCAATGAATTTTTTATTGGAAGAAACAGTCTGTCTCAAAAGGACATGGTCTGGTTTTTTCCTATAATGAAAGGACACCATAAGCTTTTGGGTTTTGTTTAGATACAGTTTGTGTTAATTCTGTTGTGCCTAGTTTCCATCCTTTATTACTCCACATTAGTGGCTCTGATCTGCCTGGCCAGCCAGCCGCATTCTGGCAGTCTAAGAACAGCTATTAATGAGCCCAAGGAATTAATTCAAACCATCCCATTCCCCAAGGTTGTGAAGACATTAAGTACTTTCCACTGGTTAAATATTAGTCATGCTGAAGCTGAAAGCTTTTACCCGGAGCTGAAATACTCTGCTATGTATAGGATGTATATTGTGCTATAACTGATTGCAGTTCCTTCAGCTTGTGAAAAACAATTAATTGCACTGCATTATAGCAAGAAAAAACAGCCAAACTAGTTCACTTTGATTTAAAAAAGAGGAATGAGCTAAGGCCTTCGTATGATTTCAGTGTTTTTACTTCATTTTCATTATAAAGTTTTTTCTTATGAAGACAAACATTAAGCATAAATCCAAATAGCATTATCTTTTATATTTATTATATTATTGAATAGTTTCTGTTAAGCAACTCAGTCTTTTTTTCAAACTGTTCATATTATTTATCCCTGTGGGGAGGAAAGATTTGAAAAACTGAACATTGATGAGGAAAAAAAAAATAAGAAAAATAAGTTCATTTTAGAATTATTTTTACTTAAAGACCAACCCTGCAGATGGAAGATGTTAAAAAATACTCAGTGTGAGAAAATTCAGGTATTTGTGTTCACTCTGGATTTTTGGCTGTCAACCAAAAAGGAATGGATTTTTCTCACAGAAGATAACAGGATGTTGTTAAAGTCTTAAAAGCCTTTCCCAAAGACTTGGACCTCTCTGTAAGCAGGGAAGGGAGTTAAGAGGGGTGGTGGAGCCACAGCCTGGTGAAGGATTTGTGCATTGTCAGGCCTTTTCATATCTAACACAGTGCTCAGGCCTGGCACTTTTTGCCCTGCTAATATGGAATAAGTTTAGCAGTATTAGTGTCTCTGTTTTGAAAGTTACGTAATGGAATAAATCTTTTCTTCACACTTCAGTGGTGGATCATGGCTGTCCTGGTGTTACCTGCATGTATTCAATTCACACAATCACCATACTGAGGGCAAGGGCAGCATTTAAGTACAGGCAGAACAGGCAACAGTTGTATGGCTATGACTGAATTGGATGAAAGCACACTGCAATAGCTTGAAATTAAGAACAAGAAGAGAATTGACTTGGTCTCCTTCTCCTTGATTAAGGCAGAAATCTAAAGAAAGATTTAAAATGGTAAAATATTAAAAAAAAAATTCAACCCATAAGACAAAATAGGGAAATTAACCTAATAATACTTTCAATCTTCAGAGATCGATTTGTATTTATGTTAGTATTTCTTACTGGATAGGAATAACAAAGATTTTGGTAAAGCTGGCTGAGTTTTACATGAGTCAGTAGCTGAGCGCTGGAGAGTCTTTAATTGAGATGAATTGTACTTCAGGTTTCTTCTTGGTGCTTAGATTACAGTGTATCAGGGTTCTGTATCTTGGAGTATTTTACAGTCTTCAGTGAAAATTTGTTGTATTACATAATGTTGCATTGAAATAACCATTGTATATATTGTATGTTCTGTGATGATACTAAAGTAATTATTTTCTGTCAAATTTGTTAGCAATGGATGTGCAAAATTCTCTAATAGGATAAACAGATTTCAGGACAGTGTTAAATTATATGAAAAATTAGCCTTAGGGGAACCAGTAAATTTTCAGTCTGTCCTCAGATATCTGACTGTAGAAACAGAATTCTTGTGATGTCAATAAATTTTGAATTCCTTTGTTCTCTTAGAAGTAGTGTAGGCAACTTAAAACAAGGCTTAAATGAAGTCTGAAATAATGAGACTGATAAGATACTAATGCTACATATTGGAAAATTGGTGTATAAAATTTTTGTTTTACTTCTTTGCAATTTTATTTTTCCGTTTCTTAAGGTCTTTTGAAGTTTGTTGTTTATATCTATCTCATTCATAGTCAATATATTGGCATCCCTCAAATATTTCCTTAGCAAACAGAGAACATGTCCAGAAAGTGATCAATTTTTTTCTGCCTGTTTTAGATATACAGTACTGTCCTGCAGTATAATAATTTGGTGTTCTTTGAGTTACAAGGTCAGTGAGAGTAGCTGTGCTGCTCTATTCTGTATGCCATGGACTAAGAACATAACCTAACACCACATCTTCTCTTTCCCTTTCACAGATGTATCTCAGTGTTTCTCAGTAGGATAGCTTTTAAGTGTGTACATGACACAAATTAAAAGATGGAATTATTACCAATTTTGCATAAGCAAAACAATTGAAATAAAGTTATAGCAATACTAAGAAAGCAGTTTTCAGTCAGTTGAAGATGGATGTAAGCTTACATGATTATTTTGAAGCCCCTCAATATTGTAAATTTCTGTGTATTTCATGTCATTGAAAATTCATTCGACAGTTATATGCTGGCAAACTTCCATTCTGTGAACTGGGAAAATGCTGTTGATGTACAGAAGCAATACACTTATGTATTATAAATAAATATCTCTCCTCCAATGGAAATATATTGCATAATTTTAGCAATGTTACCTGAGAATCAATTTTGTATTAATATAATATGTAATTTTCCATGCATATATTTAAAATATTTAATTTTATGCCAAATTTATTTTATATAAATTTATATAAATATTTCATACTTTATAATAATCTAAATTTTCTTAATTTTTCAAAACTTTTTGAAGAATTCACTCTCTAACTGACCATTTAGTTAAATATTATAAATGTGGAAAAAATAGCATAATTACTTCTTACAGATGCATGTTTTCATTTGATACTTATTATCTCTGAAATTATAATAAATTATTAAAGATAAATTTTAAATTAACAAACATTAATGTTTTACTTCTAAATACTGTCCTTTTAAAATTATGATTTTTTTTTTCTGGATGTTTTCAAACATCCAGAAACTGATAACATTTTTAAATTCAAACTCACATAAATGGAACTTCCAGGTAATTGCAAGCATTTTTACACATGCACTATTTGAAGTCACAAGACACTGCAGATGTTAGGAACATGTCTATTCCATGCCAGTTAGCTGCTGTAGAAAACTGTGTTAAAACTGTGTGTAGGGCACTTATTCTGTATGTAGTTCACAAACAGATACTGCTCTTCTTTTGTACATATTTTGATAGCAGTTATGATTATGTACCAAGTTTCTTTATATTTTGACAGTTCTTTCTGAGAATGAACTGAATTCATAAAAACCCACGAGGAAAGAGTTCAGATTTGTGAGGGTTTTGTTTCAATGTTAAAAAAAAAAAAAAGGTAGTACATAACTACTGGGAAGCTCACTATTAAAAATATTAAAGTTTTACATTAAAATTAATCACAGTTAAAGTGGTTTTTTTTTTTTGTTTTCATTTTAATAGTTGAATTGTAGAAGAAGAAATCCAAAAATATTGCATTTTGTCCTTTGTTCCTAGGAGAACAACTGCAATTCCATGTTGTAAGAACTGCTCCAGGGCTGGGAAATGTTACTGTTGAGTGGAAGATAGTTGGACATAACATAGAACAAAATTTTGAATACTATTCTGGAATTCTCTTTTTTCCTGAGGTGAGTCCATAAGAAAATCTAATGGCTACAAGAGAATAATGTAATTTGAAGTGAGCTTACAAAATAAGTATGCTTTTAAAGCAGTCTTCCTTGTTTTGATATGATTAAAAGGCAGGGAATTTATAGTTTTTAGTATTTAACTTGGCATTTCTTAAAGGTATTGCTCAAAATACATATGATAGAATGGTATTACTTGTACTCTTTATGCTAATGACTAATCAGTTTATCAATAACATTTATAGGGAATATTGAATACAACATTATATGTCCACTTGCTGGATGACCATATTCCGGAAGAAAAAGAAGAATACCGAATCATCCTACACAACATCAAAACAGAAGGTAATGCAGAACTACAGATTGCAATATCTGCTATACCTAAAATTGCCATTTAATAGTGTAATCACTTTGTGTGTATTAAACCATTTCAGAAGTGTAGGAATAAGAATATTGAAAATGTTGCAGAAATTTGTTCACATTTTATTGAAAGAGCCTTGATGCTTCTGTGTATTAATATATACATATGATATAGGTGTCATAAAATAAATTGATATTTTTTTATCTTTTTAAACAATCTTCAAGCTGTCTTCTGATCTGTCTCTGAATTAGAGGAGGTCAGAATATTTTACTCTCTCATTGAAATTATAATGAGAAAAGAAGGATGAAACCATATCCCTTCTGAAATATCTTTTGTTAAACTGGAATTAGTATGATAACACCAAACTAACTTGACATGGGTGGTGTTGCTGATAGGTGCCTTTCCAACTTACCTTAATATTTTGTTTACTCTTTTAATCCTTTAGTATAATTATAAATTCATACAGTTATTCATCAAGGCAACACTTGTAGTAATTTCTTGATAGAATGATTGAGAAATTGAATATAATTTTAACTTAATGTATGAATTATAATGGAATTTTGGAATTATAATGAATTCCTAATAAAACTTTTCTCTTTCCTTTTATAACAGAAGTAGTTTAGGGAAGTCCACTGTCTCTTCAGATTTTCTCATTTCTCAATACAGTCTTGAAGTCTATACTTTTTATGTATACAATTTTTGTTGTGATTGAATGTTCCTGTGCTTGTTAAAGAATGTAGTTACATATACATTGCACACAATCTGTAAAATTCAGGGAGCATATAATGTGTTTGGTTTGATTTCATTTGCAGTGTTACTGCCTGTCATTTGTACATAAAAATGCAGTAACGTAAGACAAAACTTTATTTACCTAGCACAATTAACTGTAGTCTATTGATTCTTTTGCAGGTGTTTCTCCTTCTGGTGCTGCTGTTTTGGATAGTCAAGGATATGAAGCTGTTCTGACAGTAGAGGGTAGTGATGAACCACATGGAGTACTAAATTTTGCTTCTCCATCCAGGGTAGTTTTACTTCCAGAGGAAAACAAAACAGTTCAACTTTTTATTAACAGAGAATTTGGATCTCTAGGTTAGTATAACATCTTCAAGAGAAATTAAATTTTGTTTTCAGAATCATTAGACAAAAAAAAAAAAGCCATGACAGAGAGGCTAGAAATTCTGGAAAACCTTGGATACAATTATGTTTTCAGAACTTCTAGACTCCTTACTGCAGGCTTGAAAACTAAGTTTTTGTTAAAACTGAAGCCATATACTTTAATTCCACAGCGAGGGGTCTGGGAGCTATTGGCTGTTGGGGTTGTACTTTTATACCATACCATAGCTAGTTGGCTGTTAGGGTTGTACTTTTATGTCCAGAAAAACTGTCTTGAGTTATCTGTCCAGAAGAAATAAAAAAAAACATGAGAAAAGGAGCTTGTATGGAATTATCATTCTCACAACATCCCTTCTATAAACTTCCATAATCCATGGAAAATGTTGCACTGATGCTTATACCTCTCCTAAGAATTCTGTATTTCTTTTTAATTAAATTTTCCTTTTAAAATCAAATTAAGTGGTACTAACTTCAATAGTGCAATGTATGCCAAAATATTTTATTTGTGGTTTTTTTTCTGAGTATTTTGACTTCCATGGAGAGATAGCATACATAATCATTTTCTATTAACATTTTTAGGCTATATTTAGACCTCTGTTAAAACTCTCTTATTTTTATTTTCTCTGTTTTGAGGTGAAGTGATCAGTTGAAACAAACATTCAAGATCTGGGCACTCTACAGATTTGTAGAGGAATTTAAATGTAATTTCTTTGTTTTCCCATTTCTTTTTTAATGTCAATAAGTATGTAAATTACCTTTCAAATGCTACTTAGGAAAATATTAATATATTCTAATTTTCCATTGTAAATGTAAATCCCTCAATTGAACTCCATCTTTATTTATTAAAAGGAAGATTCTTTTATAACTTTTGTTTTATTTCATACAGATTAACTTTGAATTTAATTTGTCATTTTATCTCCAGGATCACTCTCTTTAAATTTGCAATTTGACTTACTATGGCAGGTTCATGAGATGTGGCTTTGTAATTAAAAAAAAAAAAGTCTAGCTTTCCCTCTAGTAAAATTTATCAGTGTGTTCTGTAATTTTTATTCTCTATTAACATCTATGTCAGTCTATCTGGGAATGAAACTAAATTTCATTAAAGACTCTCCTAATTTCACTAAAGGCTCTCCTTAGAGCCTTTCTTAGACATCAGTCATTCCTGAAACGCTCTGCTTCCCTTGTCACCAAACCTGGTATTAATAATACATTAGATGTCCCAGGTATGTAATGTAATATTGGCAGTTCACAGCACCTCAAATATATGAATACATTGGTCCTAATACTTCCTGAGTCCTGTGATCTCAGACAAATTATTAAAGGCTGTATTGAAAGAAATAAGTCCCATCGGTTTCAGGTTAGTATTTTAATCCTCCGGTTTGTAGTTAGGCTTTCCATTTTTTCAATGAGCATTTGGTCTCTTTTCTTTGTCTATTCTAGTGAACATTACATAAGAATTGAAAAAAAGTGGTGGTTTTTTTTTTTTGGTCACATTTTAAACAGGTGCTATCAATGTTACATATGCCACAGTTCCAGGATTGGTCTCCTTAAGTAATCAGACAGAGGGGACCTTGGCTGAACCAGGAGCTGATTATGTAGCTGTTTCTGACTCATTGATTTTGAAAGAAGGAGAAACATCAGCTGCCATAAATGTTACTATTCTAGAGGTAAATTCTATATCCTTTCACTCTATACTTATTGGTATGACAATTGAATAGGAATATTGGGGAACTTTAATCTTGCATGCTGTATTATTCAAAGCTATCAATTTTATGGTGATTTAGAAAGACTGCTTTGGTCTTTAATGGTAAAATCACAGAAGGACAAATAATAACAGAAGATAGTGCTACTTATATTTAAGTGAAATTTAACTCTCATAATGACTTTATTTTCTGATATGCAGATCAGTGTCATTCATTGCTTGCTACAGGCTCTTACTTTATCAGTGCTATTTGCTATTTGTGCCTTCGGAATTGAGCAGAAATCTATCCACATCTAGTTCAGTGTCACCACAATATTTTCCATTAAATGTAATGTTTTGCTTCATAATTTACATTTTATGTAAAAATGTTCCAGGGAAATTGAAACATAAATGAAATCTAATGTTTCTATAAGGTTAGAGACTTCTAGTTTGTTGTTTTTTGACAAATTCCGTGATTGTTTCTTAAAGAAAATGAAGAGAGAATATACTGGATTTGTGTTTTGCAGGATGATGTACCAGAAGTACAAGAATTCTTCTTGGTTAATTTAACTTCAGTGGAACTTCTCATGAACCATTCAACTTCCTCCCCACCCAGGCTGGGTAAAACAACTTACAAACGATTATGATTAATTTTATTTTTGTATCAATTGAATGCACATTATATTACTCTGGCATATCATTATTCTGCTTGCCACTTTCCAAATAAGCCAAAATGAGACAGTGTATTCTGCAAGAAACATTGTAGAGCATCAAACATAGTCATTATTACACTGGCTTCTTATTTTTTAAAGCCCTGTAAAAATTATAAGACAATTTTCACAGAGGAATTATTTAGTAATTACCAGTTGGAGAACACAGTTATCTCAAAAGTTGTGTTGGCAATGTGTTAATGGGATTTTAATTTCCAAGTAAATGACAGAAACAAATAAGTGCTAAGAATTCCTTCAAGTAGCTCCTTTATTCACTCTTTCAAAAGTATCTTTTTATTACTTTTTATCAGATTTATTTTTAGGAGTCATGATCTACTGTGTTCCTACTCTTCCACAGAACTTCATTAATTGCTTGCTTATTGAGTTCCTCATTGTGCTGCTGAACTCAGTAGCACAGCTGCCATTGGCTTTAAAGACAGTTGGGTTATCCTGTGACACCAGTGACTAATTATGCTGATTATTTCTAACATCTTCTATGACTCTTTTCCCCTTTCTTTGCATGCATATTGAAGTGACAGAATTAATTCGTTACAGACTGAAAGGTAACTTGCAAGACTGATTGCTGCTGTATGGACACTGAGCTGTGATTAGTTGAGTCTAAAATTTAAAACGTAGAGTAACATTAAAGTATGAAGGATTTCCTGATTCAAATTGTTCTGAGTGACGTATAATCTTACCTTCTGCCATAAGTGGTTAGCAGTCTGAGTATGACCATTTGACTCTGATGTACTAAAGATGATCAGATAATAGTTTTAATCCATGAGGCAAAATTTTATCCTCATTATAAAATGTCACAAATAATTATGTTACCAGACTATTTTCTAATCTTGTTTTCCCTTTTTGTGTATTTTCTTTGTTATGATTGAGAATTCAAATCCTTGTTGGTGCAGTGCATTTGTGTAGGATTTAGCAATCCCATTCCCCATAGAAAATCTTTAATATAATTCTAGGTTTCTAATATCAAAAGTGATGGGTGTCCTGCACATGATACTGATACACAGTTAATTGCACCCATCTGGAATTTATCATAAATGCTGTCCCTGTCTTAGCCATGTGTGTGCAATATGTGGTGTAGGTCTGGAATGTTTGTGACATACAGTTAAACACATGGAACTTAAGTGACCTTTATTTCTGATCCCAGACTTCATGGATATGGAGCAGAAGCAGGAAACATAAGGCGCAGTTCTGTTTTCTTCATGCTGCTCTCGCTCCATCCCATCATCTAGAACAGGTGGAAGAAAAGGCCCAACTCTAATACAGAAGTGCAAGGAATTAAGAAAAGGGAAAATGTTCGATACTTGAAAATGATGAAAGAAAATGAATAAACTTAATGGACAGAAGAAAGAATTAAGATAGGGTAAAATGGCAGGAGGTCATCAAGAGGGAGGAGATGCTAGATATGAAATAAGAGGTCTGATGTTGAAAGCAAAGCATTATAGATCTTGAGTGAGTTGATCAGAATATGACATGATGAGGGAAAACACCAGTTAAGAATTTAAGGGTCTATATGCGCTGTAATCCCTGTGGATTTCTAAACCTTTCTGCTGTTTGTATAGAGGTGTTGCAGCTGCTGTTCCTGTTCATTACTGTCTCATAGTGTCAGGTTTGGATTCAAGGCAGTGATCTTTTATTAAGTTTTATCTGATTTAATAGAAATCTCTCTGATGGATTTAAAAGTATTATATTTAATACAGATTTAGTGATGTCAATTTGTTTTGTAGAAATTGTCAGTCTTAATTTCTTTTTAATTTTTATTAAAATTAAATTGACGTAAATTGAGGTATTCATGTGATGCTGTTTAAACAAAATAAGGCATTATTTTCTCAGAAGAATCAAGTTCTGACTGTCAAGTTCTAGCCCATGAAATTAGTGGAAATTGCTGGCATTAATCTATTTTTCAGTGTTTTCACAGGGTAATATATGCAATAATCTTGCAAAGTTATTTTGAATATGCACGTGTTTCTATGTAGTAATAGAATCTTAGAATACATAAACTAACTAAAAAAAAATTATTAATTCTTTTTTTTATAGCAGAATCTGTGGTGTGTGCCATTAAGATTTATTATCAGGCACTGAAACTTTAATATGAGATGATATACTGGATCATTTATTATTCTTTTTTACTAATTTTCCCTCCAATATTCAGAATGGCACTGTCTGCAAAACATTAAATATCATCATAAGAAAAACACACCGTGAATTAAGACTTGTTGAAAAGTCCTGCTTTTGTCATCTACTTTTTCTTTGCCGTGGGTTTTCTTCAATTTTTTTCTTTTTTTTTTTTTTTGAATACATTAAGTGTTGTGGTGGTAATTCAAGGCCCTGTGTTTCAGTTCTAATAGTAAGCTGGTAAGATCAGATTTTCTTCAAGCCTTTCCAAGTATCCTGCTCACTTCATTTTCTTCTCCACATTTTGGAAATGGAAAATTATTTTTTCATTCTAAAGAATTAGTAAAGATAGAAAGAAATGCTTCTGTTATTCTTGAAAATAATGAAAATTAACTCTATTGTTCTTACATACTTGTCTTTCTGTTTTCCCTCTTAGATGTAGAAGGCTTGGCTTCTCAAATTATTATTGATGCTAATGATGGAGTAAGAGGAGTAGTTGAATGGGAAAGTACCAAGTAAGTCTTGTCACCTTGAAGAACTCCCTGTGGGAGTTAATGAATAGTGTTGCCCAACTATTTTCATTTTCAGTTATCAGTAAAACTCCTATTAACATTAGGAACAGATCTTTGAGCGGACAACGTATTATTCAGTTCAGTGGAAATGGAAAGATAATGCCCACACTAAAAACCAACACTTACAGTATGCTTACTCAGAAATCTCATGCTACCATGTATTTATTTTCATTATCGTCCTTTGGTATTGTGGACTTCTATCACTCCCTCAAGCCTCCATCCAGTGCCCCAGGCTCTGCATCTGTGTAAGCATGCACATTGATATCTCCCAGATCTTTTTCTCTGATTTCCAGGAGCTAGGAAAAAAGCATCCATGCTCATAGACAGGCTTAATCCAGTTGAAGTCCATTTTGATTAAAAAAAAAGAGGTATCATGGTTGCATTAGACAAGTGGCTTTAATGTTTACTGTAATAGTGACTTTTTCTTAAAAGATAGATGATTTTAAGTGAAAATATAAAAATTATCTACCATCTTGTTTAAAAAACATGCTCAGTGAGCACTGAGAATTTGTCTTGGTTTTTGTTTTAGTTTTGAAGTTAATGAAACTCATGGGAATCTGACCATAATAGCATACCGAAACAAAGGATCTTATGGAAATGTGTCTGTGTTTTTTTATGCCCAAAATTTGGAGGCACAACTGGGTTTGGATTTTAATGTGGTCTCAAGGGTAAGAAGCAAACTTTAAATCTAGTAGTTTTCATTTCTTCAACTTCCTCAAAAGACCATCATCTTATTTTTTCTGCAGAATGGTCACTAGTACAGCTAGATTTCTCAACTACTTTCAGTTGCTCTGATCATCTGAATAGAGATAGATTTAGTCATCTTATTTTAGTCTTTCTTTCTTTTTTAGTACTAAAGCATTTTTAAATATGACGCATTTTAAACTTTGAAACATCTATTTCAAATACAATTTTGCTTAGACAAGAGAATATAAGATTTCATGTAAGTTTTAATATTTTTTGCAAAAGAACTTTCAAAGTGAATTGCTCTTGTTTGTCCTCACTCTACAATGTGCTAAACTATTTAATTTTCAGTCAATTTATAAGGGATATAGAAATTACTCTTCTTGCCTCTTCTTTCCTCCTTGTTTAAGGCAATTCTACTTTACCTTAGTTTAAAATTTCTGTGTGCATTAGCAGCTATTGAATATTCAATGCTTTCTGTCTTTCAATGCTAGACTCTTTTTTTTGCTGATGGAGAGAGGAATAAATCTGTTGTTGTTGTGATTTGTGATGATGATATTCCTGAAGGTGTTGAGAAGTTCCAGTTAATTCTAACAAATCCCTCATTTGGCCTGGAATTAGGGGAGAATACAACAGGTAAATCTTAGTTTTGATGTTCTCATTCTTCAGAATTCTATCTCAATCACTTTAATTTAATTATTCTGAACAATCATGTTTTAGAAAACACCAGTATACTCCTATGGTAAATTATAAATCTCATTCGGAAAGTTCTTAAACATTGCTGTGAAAAATGTAAAAATAACAAAATAATATTTAAAACAAGGAATTAGAAAACCCAAAAGCTGGATGTTTTAATGAGAGAGTCAGGATTTCTTCTTTCTAGAAGTCTTCCTAGATAAAGCAAAATACTTACATACTCTGTTAAGTAGTATCAGGAACATAAAAGCAATATAATTATATTAAAGAAAGAATGGATTTGTGTATGTATTTATTTATTTGTATATGTGTACAATTATATTTTTTATTATTTTAATTAAAACATATTTCTATTACTTATTTTTCAAAAGCCACAATTACTATATTTGCCAATGATGATGGACATGGAATTTTGTCATTCAATAACAGTGATCACTTCTTCCTCAGAGAGCAAACAGCTCTCCATCTGATGGAAAGTGTTGCAGTTTTAAATATTATTAGAGAACCTCCTCAGGGAATATTTGGAACAGTGTCTGTTCAGTATCTTGTAAGTGAAATTAATTCTTCAGAGCCATCAGTGGATTTGGCCCCTTCTCAAGGATACATTGTGCTGGAAGAGGGAGTCAGATTTAAGGTAATATGGTAGTTATAACACAAAAAGTAAAGAAGGATTTTTTAAAAATTATTTGAAACATTTCAGCAATGTTTGTGGTTTTTTCATGTATTAATTTTTTTCTTATGTTTTCCTTAATTCTCAGAATAAACTGAGCTGTGGGAGTGCAGAAGAATTGAATATGTTTTTCTGTAGATATTTCTCTCTTTGTAATAGTTCAGTAGTTGTATTGTATTGAAAACAATATAATGGGTATATAGTATGATGTGTGTATAGGACCATTTATTTATATATGTTTAGTATTTAGCAGAAAGATAAACTTGGCCGTGCAGTCATAATTTTCTACTGTAAATAATTACAGTGGAATTAAAAATACTATTCCTTTATGTGGTCTGAACTGAAGAGTGTATGCTGCAGCAAAGGCAAAAGGTGGACAGCTTTCAGAGTTTTAGAAATTGAAAATTACTTATTTTTCTGGCAGTACTAATCCCACTGCTTCTGTACTGTCCCCACAAAATTTTCAGCTAGAAAATGAGCTATCTTAAGTGTGTCAATAACAGGTTAGTATATTATGGTTAGGGGAGTAGGATCTGAAACAAACCTTTCTGGAAACACTGGTTTTCGGTTTCTGAACCTAAAATGCATTTGACAGGCCAGTTTAGCACATCTGTGAGAAGTAGGGGGTAAAAGATTTCTCAATACAGTCTTTAAATATGGTTTATTCAAGAAGTAAATCGAGATCTAAAATGTTGTAAGCTCTATTTTAATTCCAGACCTGTCTAAAATTACTAAATAATTTTTCTAAGGCAAAGCTACATATATGACTGTGACTTTCACCTTTTTTGGGTAACTGGGAGGATGTCAGTGAAAACACCTATTTCTTTCTAGAGAATTCTCTGCTGATTTGAGACCACCTTGAGACAATCCTATTCTTATCCACCATGGTGCAGTAGAGGGAATAAAACATCAAGAGGAGAGTATTTCAAAAATGTCTCTATTGCCTTTTTTTCCTTCTTTGTTCCCAGCACCAGAAATGGAACTACCCTGTTCCCCATGAGATAGTTCTGTTGACAACTAAAGTAAAGTAAACCCACCTTGACTGAGCTGTGATCAGGTAGCTGCATGGGCACTATGTTACGAAGGAATGTGTGGAATAAGTACAAAACAAAAATATGAAAAAGGGATCAAAACCTGTTACAATTCAGAGAATCTTATGATAAGTGTAAAGAGGGGAAGAGAAAAAATAAAAAGAACATGGATATGCTCATGCTAGTATTGTACTAATGGAGGTCTCCAGAGGGATTACTGTAGAGCTCCAGCCTGAACTATTCAGGCCTTACTCCTGCCTTCTCCAGTTCAAGAGCTGCTGTTGTGCTGCCCTGCTCTCCAGAGAAAGAACAGAAACAGCAGCATGGCTTGAATAACATTGTCATTATTAGCTGTCAAGTCTCAGCAGCTTTCTATGCTTTTTCCTTGTCAGACGCTGCATATTTCTGCAATCCTGGATGAAGAACCAGAATTGGACGAGCACTTTATTGTCACCCTGTTCAATCCAACTGGAGGAGCCCGACTAGGCACCAGAGTGCAAACTATGATTACAATATTACAGAACCAGGCTCCACTGGGGCTTTTCAGCATCTACCCAGTTACAAATAGGTACTGAACCCTGATTTAATTAAAAGGAAGTTTTTTTCATATTCGTAGAGATGGTTTCCCTTTAAAAAAATTTAGGAATTCAGTTATAAAATTTATGATATTAAAAATTACTCTGTTTGTCAAATATCATTACTGCTAGACAGAAGAGCAGAAAAACACTTAAAATGGACTATTCATTAGAAATGTTGATTTCTCTGTGCATTTTTCCATGAAACACTACTTCATTATTCCCCAAATATTTCACTAATAGTAATCAATATTACAAATTCAAACCATAAACCAGTGTCCCAGGAATCAGAAATTTGCTAATTTACTTATATATTTAAGCTTGTGTAAGATACACCTTCACTCAGGGTGGCTTTTTCAGAACCAAATGAGCCAATCTTACTTGGACAAGCTCAAGAAGTGGTCCTTGGGAATCTCATGAGGTTTAACAAGACCAAGTGCAAAGTGCTGCACCTGGCTCAGAGCAACCCCCAGTGTGGGCTGCGGGATGAACGGATTGAGAGCTGCCCTGCCCCGCAGGTCAGGGGGTGCTGGTGAGGGGCTGGACGTGAGCCAGCCAGGGGCACTTGCAGCCCAGAAAGCCAAATGCATCCTGGGCTGCATCCAAAGCCCTGCAGACAGCTTTGGAGGGAGGAGATTCTGCCCCTCTGCCCCGCTCTGGTGAGACCCCGCCTGCAGAGCTGCCTCCAGCTCTGGGGTGCTCAGCACAGGAAGGACATGGAGCTGCTGGAGCAAGACCAGAGGAGGCCACTCAGTTGATCAGAGGGATGGAGCACCTCTGCTCTGAGGAAACGCTGGGAGAATTGGGATTGTTCAGCCAGGAGAAGAGGCGGCTTTGGACTGACCCAATTGCAGCCTTCCTTTCCCTGTCTGAAAGTTGGAGAGGGACTTTTGGCAAGGACATGTAGTGACAAGAGGGAATGGCTTAAAACTGAGAGACAGTAGGTTTAGATTAAATATCAGGAAGAAATTCTTTACTCTGAGGATGGCGAGGCACTGGCAAGAGAAGCTATGGATGCCACATCCCTGTAGGTGTTCGAGATCAGGTTCAATAGAGCTCCAGGCAACCTGGTCTGGTGGAGGATGTCGCTGCTTATGGCAGGAGGGCTGGAACAAGATGATCTTTAAGGTTCTTTTCAAGCCAAACCGTAGGGAATGATGTTTTCAGAAATCATTCAGCTTCACCCATACAGTTTTGTGTTAGATTTCAGGCTGATTTAAGATTTTGTTGAATTTCCCATGATTTTGTGAAAGTCTTGTGTGAAGAAACATTGGGCAAACTTAATTAGTATTAGTTCACCACAGAGCATAAATTTTCTTTTTATTGCATATTCTGTGCTGAAAGTGTACAGTAAGAATCCTATTTTTATACTGTAAAAATAATGCTGCTTAAAATTTATTTTCACAATTCTCAAATTTAGGACAAATATCTTCACAGTTGAAGAAGCGAACACTACAGTTTATTTGAAAGTTTCACGGAGTAATGGGCTCAACGTATCTGTGAGTGTTGAGTGGGAGACATTGTCGGATACTGCATTTGGCATCAGTACGTTCACTTTATCAAGAGCATCCATTGCTGTTTTCAGTGTGAAGATAGCTACAGAGTAACCAAACATACAGGAGATAACTTTGGAATGAAAATTCACTTATAATATTCCTATGATATCAAAATTTGTTAGATAAAACATCTTGGCTGCTTAAGAGTTAGTTTGTTATCAGTCATTGCTACCATAGTTTTAACAATCTGTGTTGCTCTTGCTTATATATTTTCACAAGACCTTTGATTTATAGATCTGTTCTTTACTACTTGCAATTCTAGATTTTTCAAAATAATATAACAGACGCTCTTTTCTGTAAGTGTTGAATGACTAGGCAGTTTAAGAATTTTATTGCCATGACTACAGCTTGTGATGAGAGAGAAAATGAAGATAAACACATTTTTAGTTTCTTTGTCACTTTTTTATTTCTTCTTATCTAGTTAATTTTCTCCCTACCTAAATTCCAAACTGAGTCACTCTGAATCACACTCAAATTGCCTATGCATCTTCCATATGTAATAGTAATATGAGAAATTAATTTATTATTTAACTCTCAGTACAACCTCAGTGCTATACCGTTTCCATGCATTTACATGCACTTAAACCAACTATTTAGAAACAACTCAGAATATAGATTAGGCATTTAGAGCATGGTGCTAAAAATGTCAAGATTGTGGGTTTGACCATTGAATGAGCCACTCACTTAAGAGCTGGACTTGATAATCCTTGTTAGTCCATTTCAACTCAGAATATTCTGTGATTTCTGATACTAGATTTGGTTTTCACAAATAAATAATGAAAATGGTGCTGTAAAAGACCGTGAAGATAAATACTTTTTTCTTATACTGTGTTGCAGGGGATGGTATCAGTGTTCTGTCTGTTGTGCAAAGCTTTGTGGAAGAGTCAGCAGCTAGCTGGTGTTTCTTTGCATTGGAAAAAAACCTGTATGGTGTGCTGTTGCGTTCACCTCCAGCTGTGCTTTCTACTCTCTACCAGTGGAAAGGAGTTTTTGTTGCCATTGAGGTAAATGCTTGCTTACAGACACCACCATTAACCATGCTGCTTAATAAAACCTTGATGTTTCAGTTCTACATGTTTGTTCCTCTCTCAGAATTTCAGTATGTGGAATCCTAAAAGCTGTGTGTCTTTCCAAATCCATTCCTCTCCCTACCTTGTGATTACTCATGGAGGAAGTGGTCGGGGAGCTTCCAACAGCAGTGTATATGCATTCATGCCCGTACGCAAATTAATGAAGGTAAATCTGTGTTACTTACAAATTCATTAAATAATGGGGTTAGAAAGGACTTTGTGAGGCCCTTCTGTTCCCCCACGTTTCAGGAAAAAGATCTCTGTTCTCAGATAGTTAGGCAACTGAACACACTGCATGAGTCAGTGATGTAAGTTATTCTCCTGGTTTAGGCAGGGTTAATTTTGCAGTAGCTAGGAGGAGGAGCCAGGAGCCAGCCAGAGCTGAAGCCTGGAGGTTATTCTATACCACCTCATGTCATTTTCTGGGGATGGGGGAAAGAGCCCCTCCTGGGGGTTGGGGTAGCGTGGGTGCAGTTCACGTATTGACGGATTTTGCATAGTGAGCATTTTCACATGTGAATTTTGCCTCTCTTGTACCATCTGCTATTACTATTGTTGTTTTTACTGTTAATTTTCTTATCATGTTGCTGGTTGCAGTAAGTTGTTCTTATCTCAACCCGTGATCTTCTCAACCTTTTGTGCTTCCAATTCTCCTCTCCATCCCACTGCAGGGGGAAAGGAAGAGGCAGCATGGTTTGAAGTGTTTCAGTGGGAACCCTAAACTGAGAAATACCATTCCTATGCCATGACAGTTATTACAGCTTTTTGTCTAATGTTTTTTATAGTCATATTTTGAGGGAGAGCTATAATGACCTTGGAGGTGAAGAAAGAAATTGTGGAGTAATGAAATCATAGGGCATTTCCTGAAAAATGAATGATAATATTAATTTTGCAAAATGATCCCATATATATTTTTAAAACTATAAAATTACATCTATGACAATTTGTATACATTATTTTATATGTGTTTTATGTGTTTACAGTTTTTAAAAAATATGTGTGCGTATGTATAAACTTTAACTGACTTCCAAATACCATTTTTGCCATATTTTCCTTATAGCTACAGACCCTCTCTGTTTTGGATACCACACTTGTCAAACATTTTGCTGTGGATGAAGAAGACTATTTGGTTTTTGTGAGTGATACCACCAGTTTCAGTTCCATCCAGGTTAGAGCACACTTGTCTTCATGGCTTTGATGTAGGTAGTTTGATTAGTTTTCAGTTTGAAATATGAAGGGACTATGGATAAAAAAGTAAGTATATATTCCTGAAAAATTAGTTATGTTTCTATTATAGATTTATAAGACATAAAATTCTAGACTTGTTTAAATCTAACAACACTCCATACATTAGCATGTAATTTAGACTTGGTTTGATTATACTGCTACTGTCATTTCTGTTTTGAAGTCTATTACATTAAATAACTATAGGAATAGAAATAGCTTCTGACCATAAACCTGCTCATCTGAAGAACAGGTGCAGGTGTTTTCAGTAAGGTAGTTACTTATAGTTGCTTATCGGTGTGCTTCCACCATAATGTAGGATCCACTATAGAAATGAGGAATTCCGTTAATTATAAGTCTTTCCATTTTTTCATCAAAACACCTAATTTCTTTTTTCTTTGTGCTTATTATAACTATATAATTAAATACATATTCTATTTTTACAGGTTTTCCAGTGGAATAAAGATATATTTGTGCTTCATCATCAACTTCCACTTTCCAAAGCTCTGAACATTGCCTTGTTTCCCCGAGGAGGCATTATGTACTTACTAGTTTCTTTGTCAAATACCAGCCAGAATGTCCTCTTGTACCAATGGCTGAATAATGAGTTTAGGAATCTTCGTCAGTTACCAGTAAAAGAAATAAAACTTATGGAGGCCTGGACTTCTGGATCTGATATATATTTAATTGTTGCAAAAGGTATTTAGCAAAAAAGAAACACAGTTTGCTAAGTATGTGCTGGCTTGTTTGATAGCAAAGGTATTTGGAATAAAAGGGGTTTAGATAGAGATAAAAACATTACTGGTGGATGACAATTTGCTGAAAAGGATCTTACCAAAATAATCACTGTTTTGTCCCTCAGAAAACAAAAGCATTGTGTATGTTCTCAAATATTTATGAAACTAATGCAATATTTTTCAACTAACAATAGGGAATAACAACTCTATTCATCTATCTGCTAATTGCACTAAGCTTTCCTGATCTTTGTCATATGCAAAGAGCATTGTTCAGCAAAGTACATTTTTATTACAAGTACGATGGTTCAGACATTGTTTTATGTCTGCATCCCTGTGACTCTTTAAAAGTGTATATTGCAGTCCATAGGTTTCTTTGCACTTGACTGTTGTCTGCTGGGTTTTTTAGTGTTCTTATATGTGAATGTGGGCAGAAAAACCCTTAAATTATGTCATGGACTAAATCATCTAATGAGAAATCGTGCTATGGAGTTATGTAAGTAAAAAGGAAGATACAATCACTGGTCTCACTTTGTAATTAAAGCTGCCAGTCTCTGCCTTTGAATGGCCACCAGTGTGTGATTTAATTACAGGCAGCAATATAATGTAGGTTATGTAAATTTTCCTCTTTGTAGAAACTGGAAATTCTGAAATTTTCATCTGGGAGACAGGGCAGTCTACCTTCAGACGCTTTCAGTCTCTTCCAGTCTCGGCTGTAAGAAACATCCATGTTTTCATCCCTCCTTCAGGTTTAGGTAAGATTTTGTTTATAGTACTGGAATTGAAGAAACACATGCATTCAATTTTCATATTATTTATCAGATTTTGAGAGATACTTTTAACAATTGAGCTGCCAGGGGCATTTCTGATATTACAAGAAATTTTAAATATATCCCTGAATATTTCTTTTTTCTCTTCCTTGCTCATTGTAGTTCACATCCTCCTCTCTGGTAAGGACACAACAGCACTGTACTCCTGGAACTCGGAAGGGAACCAGTTCTCTCTGATGCTGGAAGCCCCATATGCAGATCATATAACTTTCACTACTACAAGGTCTCTGAACTCCAGCAAGAGTTTGATTGCTCTTTCCGTTGAATCTAGCTCCCAGATTTATGAGCTGACAACCATCTCCAACCAGTCAGATTTCATACCTAGGTAGGTTTTTTGGTTTTTATCTCCCAGCTCTTGAATTCCTTTTTCTGTGGTAGTCTTTTTGTTACAGTGGAGACCATTATAGACTCCTGTGTGTGATGTGTTTATTAGCACTAAAGAGAATTTTTCACAGATAACCTTAGGATAACCTGAGGTCAAACTCCTCACAATTTGCTTTAAAATATGTAATAAAAGGATTTGTAGTCAAACTGGATATTGAAGCTTTTATTTAGAATAAATGAAATTACATTACATTAATAAGAAATATCAGTTACTATATGTTCTATTGTAATTAAGAAAAAAACCAAACCCAGCACTAATCCCACAACCTTTAAACCTCATTGATCTACTCAGGAATATAAACAACAATTTCAGTATCAAAAATGCTCTTTAGATTTTCAGTAGTGCTTTCAAAGTTAGTTAATCATATCCTCAGTTTATAATTACTTGATGTGTTTGTTTGTATGCTAGTTCAGGTGAATTGATATTTGATCCTGGAGACATGGAAGTTGTGATAGCAGTCAATATCCTGGATGACATCATCCCAGAGGAGGAAGAATGTTTTCAAGTGCGTCTGAAAAACCCTAAAGGAGGTGCAGAGATTGGTGTCCACAGTTTTGTTAACATAATTATTCCTCCCAATGACAATGCCTATGGAGTCATTGCATTTGCCCAGGTAAAACTTTTAAGGTAAATCATTAAAATATGTATATATAATTTCTGAATATCAGAACACAAACATACTAAAATTGCATGGGACAGGATTTTTTTTCTAAAGTCTTGTAGCAACTTGAAAGAGAAGGGCTTTGGCTTCCATTTAGCATTGTTACTTGGTTATATAGATGACAGGTGATAGAAACTCAGTTCCAGTCTGTCCCTGTTGTGGGGTTTTTATAATCTCCTTACATTTAGAATAACCCATTATTTTATCAGTTTTATTTTGCAGCAACCTAAAAAATTAGTTATCAGATGGCATGTATGATATCATCATAGTCTTTATTGGTTGGTTAATCAAGGGGATTAAGTAAAGATTATTTTCCTCTAAAAGAGTTATGCCACAGGATGAGCCCATCTGCCTAAACAAAATAAAAACTTTGGAGAAAGTATCAGACTAAAGGTATTATTTGGAGTTGTTGATTCTTAAATTATCAAATATTGTAGAAGTTATGTAAACAGATATATGTACTAAATGCATAATGAAGATATAAAACACAGAAGAATCATCACTGAGATGAAACATTGTATCTGGACTTGTGTGAGGAGGATGGATATTAGTAAAGTAGCAACAGTAAAAATATGTCTGTCTTGAAAGCCTACATGTTTATTTGCTTCACATGATTTGGACATAAAATATTGTACTCAAAAAAAAAAAAAAGAAAAACCTTGATTTTTTTAGGATGAAGAGGTCTGACATTTCATAAACACAAGAATTTGAAATTTGGACCTGTTGAGTATTAAGTTATAAAAATTTAATCAATAAACTTGCATTTAGCTGCTTAATAGTAGAATAATTTATGGAAGCCCAATGTCTCTGCCCCCCTTTGATTATCCTGCTCCCTAAAGAAACTTGTCTTTTTGAGAAAATAATGCTTTGGTTCTGCTGCTGTATGTTTTCCAGAGTTCTTTATTTAAGCAAATTGAAGAAATGGAACAGGACAGCTTGATCACTCTGAATATTGAACGTTTAATAGGAACATATGGACGACTTACAGTAGAGTGGATCACTAATGGGAGCATAAGTGATGTATTTCCAGCTTCAGGAATGGTATTTAATAATATCACTATTATTGGGGAGACACTGACTGTATTGTCTTGTCATCTTATTGCAAAAGTTCCATGCCTTCTTGGTGATTTCTCATGGGCAGCTCCTCACAGCACTGACTCCTTCTTCTTCACAGTAGAGCCAACAAACTCCAACTCTCTCCTCAACCAGTTAACCCACTGTTTTGTAGCACTTGTCCTCTCATTGGACACAGCTGTGGCCTTTTAAGGGCAGGCCTGTTCCTAATCTTTGGTGATTAGTACAGCTGCAACTCCTCAGGTGTGAGACTACCTTCTGTACTATCTTTATTTTCTTACATTCTCCACATTGTCTCAGACAATAGAGAAGATGTACTGAGTGAGAAGGACAGTACATGTTAAATTGACCCACTTTTCTGTTAATCCCTGCTTCTTGGTTCTTTCCAGTGATTCAAACGTTTTGTGCTTCTGGCTGGCACATAATACAGTGGTATCACTCTCACACTTCTAGAACCTGATGTTGCAATGCTGTCCAGGCACAGGAGATGTGTATCTGTAGTATACTAATCCCATTTTCCTTTCTTCCTGCTGTGAGAGTCAAACATAGTAACTCACTGCTGTGAGTTACTATGTCAAACTGTTTGCATAGGTGGGAATCTGGGAATGTTTGCTCTCTGTTCTGACCTTTTTAATACAATGGAGAACTTAAGTGGCCCAGAGAATATGACAAGTCCCATTTCTATTCTTCTGAGACTTTTAGATTCTCAGACATGTTCAAACCCAGTTTGTCCTCTGGCCAAAGCTCTTTATATGCCCTCGGACTGGCAGGAGCCAGTTTCTGTAAATCAAAGTCCTCCACCTTCTGGCTGTCCATAGCAGACAGAAAGCCCCAAAAATAGTGAAGAGAAAAATAAATGAACTGGAAATCAAGAGTGCCAAAACAATCATACTGAAATCGTTAGATTACTCCTTTAGCCTTCCAGCCACCTACTATATGAGTACACTGCATAGCTTTGCATGCAAGAGTCAGAAAGGATAATATTAAGTGGCAATTTCTGTTTGTCCTACACATTATGTGTAGACTATGTGTTTCTAGACACATCTTTCATGTTGAGAAAGACCTCATCAAGTGGCAGGCCCCTTGAATTTAAAAATACAAATATAGATAGACAAAGCATGTATCAATCATTTTATCTGAAGAAGAAGAAGAAGAAAAAAGTTGAGTAGCCATTTTTTCACATAGCAATCATTTTAAGAGATATATGTTCATTATTTTTATATGGATATATGTGGTCTGTTGACCCTAGCTGTCTAAAAACCCCCAACTATTTCTCTCTTACTCCCCATCTCAGCAGGATGAGGAGAAAGTAAGGAGAAAAATATTGAGATAAAGACTGTTTAATAAGAAAAGGAAAAGCCATTGTTTACCTGGATTTCTTCAGTGTTTTTGATACAGCTTGCTGTGGCCTTCTTCTAACTAAATTAATGTGTTATTGCTGTCCCCAGGGAGTGGTGGTAAATAGCTCCAACTGGCAAGCTGTCACAAGTGTGGTTCCTCAGGGATCAATATTGGACCCAACATTGTTTTATATCTTCATAAGTGATGTAGGTGATGAGATCAGGTGTACTCTGCTGAACTTTGACAATGTGAGGAAGTGGACTCTTTGGAGAGTCACCTAGTAAGAAGACCTGGGTAGGCTGGAAGATTCATCAGGAACAAATATTGCACTATGAAAAACATAATTCAGGAGTGCAACACCCACTGGCATCTATCCTGACTGGGGATTAGCTCCAGGGAAAGGGACCTGGGGATTCTGCTGGTCAATAAGCTCAATATAAGTGAACATTGAGGCAATCCACGAGACTGTTTCTGGGTTGCATCAACAAGGCCACTTCCAGCAGAGATAAAGCAGTCATTAGCCCACTCCGCTGAGCACTTTTTGGGCTACAGCTGGAATTCAGTGTATAGTTTTGATCCCTGTTGTGGAAAATAGATATGGGCAGGCTGGTAGGGTCCAGAGCTGGTCACAAATGTGTTCAGAGGACAGGGAAGCCTGTCATATGAGGAAAGGCTGAGAGAACTGTTCAGCCTTGAGAGAAGAAGGTTATGGGGAGACCTTATGTTTGGACCATGTGTCAGTATTTAAAAGGTGGTGACAAAGGAGAATACTTTTTACAAGGAGTCACATTGAAAAGACAAGGAGTGATGGATGCAAGTTACTCCTGGGGAGATTCTCACTGGACATCAGAGAAAACTTTTTCATCATGAGAACAATCATCCATTGGAATAACCCTCCCAGGAAAGTTGTGGACTCCCCAAAACTGGCGCTTTTAAGATTGAGCTGGAGAGAATGCTGGACCATCTTGATTAGATTGTGGTACTGCCAAGAAAGATTGGGCCAGATAATCCTTGTGGTCCCTTCCAACCTTGTATTCTGTGATTCTATAAGATATGTATGTGTGTATGTAGATGCATTTTATAACTAATGGAGTTTACAGAATAAACATCTAGGTTTACTAACACTGACAAGAAATTTGACTTTTCCCCCTCTTCCTTCTAAAACTTTAGGTTACATTTTCAGAAGGCCAGGCCCTGTCCACAATCACCCTGACAATTCTCGCGGACAGTGTTGCAGAACTTTCAGAGGCAGTGGAAGTCATACTCACCCGTGTTACCACTGTGGATGTTCAAGACAGCACAAAAGGAGCTGTCATTGATCCTGAAAGAGCAAGAGCTATACTTAGCATTTTACCCAGTGACTCTCCACATGGTGTGGTGGAATGGCACACGGAGTCTCTCTTTGTTAAAGTCACAGAGCCAGAAGGTAAATCTGTTTCTTGATTCTTAGGAAAGAATGCATGTTTTTTCAAAGTCAGCATTGTTGAAGCTATAACACTGGTTACATAAATGTATACATATATGTACATATATACATATATGTATATATTCTATATATATACATCAGCAGTTTTTTATTAAAGTTTTTTATATATCAACAATATTTTATTATTTATAGCATAAATATCCCTTAAAATATGTAACTGTGCTGTATTTCACATTGCATACATCAGTATTCTTCAGCCATTCTTGTTTGAGAGGTAAGTTGCAAATCACTAATACATAAAATACTTCTGTTTATATGAAAAGAGGAAGTTGCTCATTTAATGGGATTGCTATATTGTTTAAAATAATTTGCATAGAAAGACTTTCCTCTTGAAATGGCTCAAAAAGAGAAGTTTTTTGCTCAGAGGCCTAGGGGAAGGAAGGAAGCAGAGCAGGACTCAATTCTACTTCACAAAAAAGCTGTTATTTTTCTGCTTGCAGTTGCATGTTTGATTTGGTTTTCCTTCCAGGCACAAGCTGAAAAAGATCTCCCAGGCCGTTGGTCAGAGGAGAACTGCCATGAGGCTCAGGCTTCTTCCCATTCTCCTGGCTGAGGGAGCTAGCTGGCATTTTTTGGGGCTCTTCCCACAGCTACCTGATAGGCTATTCATACTTTAACAATGCAGTGAGAGTTTTCTAACAATTTAATACTCTGTCCATATTAAAAAATTAGATATACAAAAATAGTTTTTACTCATCAGAGTATATTTTCACAGGTAAAATATTCTTACATGTTTTATTTTCAGGTGAATTGGTGTTACTTCTTTATTAGCACCTGGAAGTAATTAACGGGATTCTTGTTGATTTCTTATACATAATAAACATTTATACTTTGAAGTTAGGATTCAAGGAAGGTTCCCAGCTTCCACTGGTTGCGCAGATTTTTTTTTCCCTAATCTTTAGCTGTTGTACTTTTTATGAATTATTCACAAGTTCTGTCTGTGAAATAATACCTGGTTACAGTAACTGGTTTGAAGTGCAAACCTGTTTACATTTTATCCGTTTCTACTTCTCCAGTCATAAATGCGCCACTTTTAGTCAGATTATGTGTTCCATTATTTATTCTATAAAATTACAAATCTGCTCTCCCAGAAGGATGCTGAAGCCGACTGATACAAGTCTATTTAACTTCTACATTATTTGAGTTAAGGAGATGTGACATTTACAGCCAGAATGACTGCCCTCAATACCACTTTCTGTGTTAGAATCAATAGTAATGGCCTAGACATGAAAGGCCAGGCAAATTATTGTGATAGAAATTTTGAAGGATAACTGAATAAAAGTAGAAGTGTTGAAGTAATAATTTGTGGAACACACATATAAAACTGTAGATATTTAATATCTTATTCTTCTAGATCCAGTTTTTCAATGCACAGTAACTTCAGAAATAAGTACTGTTTTGTATGTTCACATCACTTGTGTGTGCTCATCTGCTTAAGCCCTAGAATTCTCCAAGGACTGTTGTGTCACTGAGCAGAATTGAAGCGTGTTCTAACAAGCAGCTCCAGCAGTTAGTTGAGCTGAAAATCAAGCAGGCCAAGGGCTAAAAAATGGCTTCCATAGGGCTCATCCTAGTCTCAGTTCTCTTCAACATCTTCATGAATGACTGTAGCATGAAGGGAGGTGGGTCAGAGACAGAGATGACACACACACCTAAAGTCCATGTGGCAACAGAGTTTATTGTTTGAACCCCTCTTTATAAAGGGGCTTTGAAACAGTCTAGATAGCTCATTGGTCTGATGTTTTAATGCTGCCCATCTCCTAGACAAGTGAGATGTCTGTAGCTTAGGATGAAAGGTAATTGATTTAAGTTCCTTACTGTAAACCCAGGGTCCAGTTTATGGAACCAGCTGGTTTTCTTATTCACATCCAAATTAATTGCCCAGTACAAGTCAGCTTGTACTGTTATATACTGTGCGAAACTACTTGAAATCCAGGACTCTTGGGGATACTAAGTTTGCTGACATTAAATTGGGAGGAGCTCCCTTGAGGGCAGAGAGGCCCTGAAGAGACACCTCAACCAATTAGAAAGACCTTGACAAATTACAGCACTGGGCAATCATCAACTGTAAGAAGTCCAACAAGGGAAAGTCCCAGATTCTGCACCTGGGATGGGGCAACCCTGGATGGATGGACAGACAGACTGGGGAATGAGATGCTGGAGAGCAGCACCATGGAAAGGGACCTGGGGGTCCTGGTCAGTGGCAAGTTGAACATGAGCCAGCAGTGCCCTGGCAGCCAGGAGGGCCAAGCGTGTCCTGGGGGGCATCAGGCACAGCATTGCCAACCAGGCAAGGGAGGGGATTGTCCTGCTCTGCTCTGCATCGGGACAGCCTCACCTCGAGTGCTGGGGGCAGTTTTGGGCACTTCAGTATAAGAAAGATATTAAACTATTAGACAGCATGCAGAGGAGGGCCATGAGGATGGTGAAAGCCTTGAGGGGAAGTCGTATGAGGAGTGGCTGAGGTTATTTGGTCTGTTCAGCCTGGACAGGAGGAGACTGAGGGGAGACCTCATTGCAGTTACAACTTCCCCATGAGGGGAAGAGGAGGGGCAGACACTGATTGCTGCTCTCTCTGGTGCCCTGTGATAGGACTTAGGTAAATTGCATGAAGCTGAGTTCAGGCAGATTTAGGTTAGACAGCAGGAAAAGGTTTTTTACCCAGAGCGTGGCTGAGCACCGCTCAGGGTGCTCAGGGAAGTGATCACATCACCAAGTCTTACAGAGTTCAGGAAGTATTGGAACAATTCTCTCAGGCCCATGGAGTGTCCTGTGCAGGGCCAGGTGTTGGACTCTGATGATCCTGATGGGCTGCTTCCAACTCAGCATATTCTATGATTGTAAAACAATAGTATCTTGAATTTTTTCTATCTCCTTACTATAGGGCAGGAGAATTCAACTACTGTTACTCTACAAATTCTTCGAGAACAAGGATTTGTTGGGGATCTTGCAGTTCATTTGAGCACTGCACCAAACTTTGAACTCCCCCCCTCCAATCGAGCAACAGAAAATGAGGATTATATACTGGAAAAGAAAACAGTAATTATGGCAGAGAATGCAACAACAACTTCTGTTATAGTCACTATTTTGCCTGTGAGTAGCCTAATAATTTCTTGAGCTATTAATATCTTTTAAGGAAATGGAAATGGTACTGATTTTATACTAGTAGTATGACTTAACATTCTAGAAATGGCTGTGCTGGGACTCTTGCAGCCATCTCTTCAAAAACAACTTGCATACTCATCACTGGGAATGGGCCAAATTCTTTGTTTGATTATAATCCCAAAATTTACTTACAATAATGAAAAAGATTATGTATATTTTTAAACTATATTTAGAATGGAGATACTGATTTTCAAGTCATGGCTTGGTTTCTGAGACCTAGCTGACTTTCTCATAGGTAGCAGTAACAGGTAACAGCCAGCACTGCTTTCCTCTGTTCTTACAGATCTGGAATCTGACTTGTTAGCTTTGATTTCAAAATCTCAGCAAAAGTATATTTTCATCTTTCATATGGTATGAAGCCAGGGATTGTTTATATGGTCCCAAATACTGAGAAGTTTTGAACAGTAAACAACCTACAAGTAGTCAACTGTATTATATTGCAATGTATCATTAAAAAAAAAAGACATTTAAAACTTTTTTTCAGGACAATATTCCAGAATTACAAGAAGTATTTATAATCAATATTACTGATGTGCAGCTGATCACTTCATCTGAAGGACAGCCAAGTGTGAAGAGGCTTGGATTAGAAATAGCTGAAATAACAATTGAAGAAAATGATGATGCCAGAGGAATATTTAATTTTAATGTTACAAAGGTAAATAAGTCTGAATGAAAAACATGTAAAGTGGCTTTCTAGCAAGACAGTCTGACTTCTCAGATGACTTCTGAAAGTGTTCTGATAGGCTTTATGATACTAAATTGTTCTGGATAAAATGGCCAGATACCAGACAAACAATTCTTTCTTAAGAAGTTTGTCACAAATAATACACAAAATTTATTATGGAGCTGGCATTGCTGAAACCAATGTAATAAAAAGGGATGTCAGGAGGTCATCTAATTCAGATTTTTGCTCATAGCAAGGTCAATGCTAAGGCCAGACCATTTTACAAGTATTTCTTCACTTATTTTTAACTGCCAGTCAACTTGGAAAAAAAACAAACCAAAAACAAGTTTGTTGAGACACTGCAGTTTCTTTTTGAATGTACAGGGTATCACTGGAGCTGTTTCTGCTTATGAGGTACCACCACCACAGAATGTACTGAAACTCCCAGTTGTTCGACAGGCTGGAAGGTTTGGGTCAGCAACTCTGTACTGGGAAGCCATTCTTTTAACTGCCAGCTTTGAAGACTTCACACCATCATCTGGAAATCTTACATTTGCAGATGGGCAGGTATTCACTTGCTGAAAGTTTACCTGACTTTGGGTTACCAGCGTAAGATTTTTTGTGTGTTTTCCTCTATCAGAATTTTCACTGAAAACATATTATTTATGGCCTTATGTATATGAATGATGCTCCCAGCTTCAGTTTTTTAACATGCAAAACCAGAATATTCAAAACTATTGACCAAATAGGCTTGTGTGTCTTTGATACTTTGGCAAGTGAGGACATAACTTCTAATAATAAACCCTGTTACACTGAAAATTTGTAGCGAAATCCATCTTCACTATAAATTCTCAGAATAAACCTATATGTTTTCTTATCTGGGTTCTACGCAAAGTTTTAAATTTCATACTGCACCTTAGAATACTTACTGTACACAAGGGATTTTGATTTTAAGTGAATATAAGTGATCTTTGGCAAAGGGAAGGATATACATAGTGTGCAGAATTTTGACTGAATATTGACAATATTGTCAACATTCACTTTCTACTGAGTACCAAAGCAGAGTATTCTGCTGATTTAAACAAACAAGATTTACATTGATGGACTTAAAAACAACTACTGAAATTATATCTTCTTATTATAAATACACAATACATAAGAAGAAAAATGAACACATGAGCATTGTCTATCTATTAGTAGATACAATTTACCTATTTCAATTTTTTTTCAAGCAATTCACAGAATATTATAAATGAAGCTTTGTTGCTTTTTTTTTTCTTTTTAACATTTCTACAGGCTACAGGAGAAATAGAAATTACAATCATAGATGACAGTGAAGTTGAATTCCTTGAGATATTCAAAATTGCCCTGGTGAGGGTAACAGGTGGTGCAAGACTTGGGAATGACACCCTGGTAACTGTTGCTATTCCACCAAATGATTCTCCTGTTGGGGTATTCAGGTTTGAAGAAAAGAATGTGAGTTTGATTTAGGCTGCACTCATTTCTGCTAAAGTTGGAGTGGGTTTGTGTCACTAACTTATGGATGATTTTTGTAAGCCTTCACTGGAGTAGAAGATGTGATTTCATTGAAATTATATTAGTGCTTGTCTTTGTCTAGCTGTGTAGGATGGTAGTAACAGTGAGAGTGCTGCTGCATGAATATAGATTTCTGTGTGACTAAATCAATTTAATTTGCTATAATAACAATTCAGGACATCCTAGGTAGAATTTTTGATGGTCTCTATAATAATCTGCATTACTGAAAGGAAAATTTGGAAAGAAATTACAAAGCATATCTCATCTTCTGTGTCTGCTCTCCCTTTTGCTGGTACTGAGCCTGCTGGTGACATTGTCTGTAATTGTTTTGGATCATAGTGCATACAGAAATCACTTGAAGGACTAGTCCTTGCTACCAGAATTCAATGCTCTCCTTACACCTGTTAGGTTCCTGTGCATCTTCCCTCCTACTGTTCAGAATTGTCATCGATAATGTTTTCCATTGTTTATCTTAAACATGTACCCATGTAATTCGACATTATCAATGCAGCTTTTGACTTTTTTCCATACAGCCTTTCCCATATTCTCCTTCTCTTCCTGCACAGGTAACTGTGAAGGAACCTGAGACACTTAATGACCCTGCTGCAGTTGTTTTGCTCAATGTAAGTCGAAGTCAGGGAGGAAGAGGAGCTGTTACAGTGTTATGGATTCTTGAGGAAGCAGCCAGATATGATCTGACCCCTCTAAATGGTACCCTTCATTTCAGTGAGGTATTGCAACAACTTATTTATTTTTAGATTTATAAATACTTCTTCTACTGGTGTGTATTTGTATGATTGTTGTTACTTGTTGATAGAAGTATGGGGTTACTAAGTATTATACACTAAAAAAAAGTCAGTTTGAACTGGTGGGGTTAGAAATATTTAGGCTTCTTTCAAGATGCAATGGAAAGCTGACATGCTCTTTTAATGTAGCATAATGTAATCATCAGGAAGGTAATTCTTCAAATCTCCACTGGTTTTACTATTAAGAAAGAGAAATTGAAACCTACCAAACGAAAATGATGATTACAGAAACACTTATTCCACTAAAGTATCAAGCATCTTAAAAAGAAAATTTGTATTGAAAGGGTGAGAAAGAAAAATGAATGCTAAAAATCTGCAGACTGAAAAAAAACCAAAAAAGCCATAACTTTCAAACTAGACAGTGTTATTTAATTTGTCTTTCATGGCAGGTTACAGCTCTGAACTCAGAGTTAAATATTATACACCGATACTATGTTAGTATTTATATTTTACAGTCTACTCAAAATATTTAATGAAGAAAAGTATTTTAGCAGAGCATAATCTATTTTCTCTCAGTATAAACTTTTTTTGTCATTAAATCAATAGGCACGCTGGTTGTTTTACTTTGAATCAGCTGAAAAATAGATTTGTTTTTTTCTGGTAAACCCATCAGTATTTGGCAAAGTTTTGCTGTTATTTCTGTGCTGGTAGGCTTTGACATTTTGTCTTGAACATTTATATATGCTTGAGTATAAGCATAAACTGTGTATGCATCATATACTAAATTTATATATGTGTTTTCCACTTCCCACTTACAAAAATGTAGATTAGGCAGAAATTCAACTAGTATATCTAATCTTAATAATGTGTTAACCCTTAGAATATGTCTGTAATATTGAATAGACAGTTTCTCTATAGAACATTTCCTCTAAGTAAAAAAAGCCCTATGTGAGTACAATTTCAAAGGAATTTCAATCTTTATTTGAAAATAGAGAGGATATTTTCAGGGTGGCCCACAATGTTTGAGAGACAATTTTTACTGACTATTAATCTGTGGAAATTTCTACCAGATCAGATAATCTGAGGTTTTAAAATACTAAAGAATATGTCAAGCATTCTTAACACTTGATATGTTAAAAAAATTGTTTTAATACTGTACTTTTTGTTTGATTTCTTTTAATATATATCCATGTCTTTCTGGTCTTTACATGATGCAGAATGAGTCCCAGAAAGTGATTATTTTAAATGCAATACAAGATGGTCTGCTGGAGGGGAATGAAACATTTACCATTCAGCTAGTCTCTACTGGTGATGCAGAGATATCCCCCGTAAATGGTAAACAGTTAATTCAGTATCTTCTGGTTTTAGATATTCAATATAAGAACTATATTAAGTCTATTCATATTATTTTAGTCTGCAGTGCTTAAGTATTTTGCAGGCATCTAGTTGGTTGCAGTTTTGAATGTCAGTCTTTTTCCCCGAGTTCCTTACCTGAAGAAGTCAGAGAGTTCCACAGGCCCTCTATGAAGCAATGTTTAACCATTCATGTCGCAAAATTTACCAAAGGTAAATTGCTTAGTTTTCACCTACCATGAGAATAATTTTTCTCTTCATAGGTGTTGCAACCATCACTATTATGGGAGATGAAGGAGCTTCTGGAGTGGTTGGGATAGCCCATTCATCCAAGCATGTTTTGATTGGAGAACCTTCAGGAAGTTATAATGGAACTGCTCTTATTAGGTGGGTAAATCTCTCTTTTTTTAAAGAAGGAGCAACAGCCCAGATTCAAAAGCTATGAGACCCACATTTGGCAATTTATTGAGTACTACATTTTATCACAATTTCTACAATCAGTAGTATTTTAAAAACTAGGTGATTAAGGAAGGGTAGAATATACCATGTGTGTATCCTTTCAGTATTAATGGGGAGGTCCAAATATTTCTTTCTGTCTTCAAGTTATTTACAACACCAATGCACCAAAGGAAAGAGGATCTTAATCAAAGGAAAGGGGTAAGAAAATGTGACATTTGAAGGTGCTTTGTGCTTTCTAGAATTTGATTCAGGATTTGTGCCTGAATAGTATTTCAGCAAATTGTTATATTCTAGCATAAACAGTGTGGGAATGGTGGTTTTGGTGGAAACAAGATGCAATTGTTTTATTCAGTCAACTGAAAACAGAATGAAGAGTTTTAGATTCTTAGAAGAATCTTCTAAGAGCATTGGAAAAAAAGATTATGACACTTCCAGCAAATATAAAGCAGTAGAACACCTTCTGGTACTGGCCCAAGGAACCCAAAAGACAAAACAATGCTTTGTGCAAGTAGTAGTTTAAGATACATAATTGTGTTATGTGCAGAATGTGCAGACAAATCTTTACTGTGACTTATCCAAGCATTATGTTATTAGTAGGGTTTTAGACAAGTAGCAGACAGAACATATCATAGAAAATCTCAAAGTATTCTGGTATCCGACATCCGCCTTATAGATAAAATTGCCCTTGGCATTAACCTGATATCCAATTTCCCTTCTATTTTGTATGTCTATCTCTGAAAAAGCAGCATAGAATGAAATCAGTTTTCAGGTCCCATCTTTGGGCTACATCTGGAAAGAACCTTGAAAGACCTCTTGGTAAAAATACAGCTGGAGATGCCTCCAAACACAGAGAAATAAAAGAGAATTTCAGAGATGTTCTGAAAATGCCTGAAAAGGGAATTCTTATGTTCTTAGTAGTGATTAAGTACATTAAAACTTAAGCTATCATAATGCTGATAACATTTTTTCCATGCACAACAGTATGATATACTATCTCTGTATTGGATATTAAATAATAAAGGTAAAAATAAAATCTGTGTTTTTTACTTACCTGCAGCCTGGTACGTGGCCCAGGGATTTTTGGGGAGATCATAATATATTGGAATATAACACCTCCTCATCACACAGAATTTATTGAGGTATCGGGAACCTTGACCATGCGAGATAGGCAGTCTGCAGCAGTTGTTCTAATACAGGTATATGAGAGATCTGATATCAGTAGCTATTTCAAGTACTTTCTTTTATTTTCCTAGGATCTTTGCTGAAAATTATTTATATCTCTCTCTCTGGAAACGGTTTAAATCCTTCTAGCTGTTGTTGGTTCTTTCCTGTAGGCCGTAGATGACAACTGTCCTGAGGAGAAGCATTACTACCAGTTTCAACTAACCAGAATCAGTGATGGAGGACTCATAAATGAATCTAGCAGCCGAGCAAATATTACCATGGCCGCCAGTGATTATCCATATGGAGAGTTTACATTCTCCCGTGAACTATTGCAAACAACAGAAGATGAAAAATGGGTATTAGATTAAAATTCTTTCTTATATTAAATTACTGATAGATATCAACATTGTTGCTAGAATTATGTTCAACTTTAAAAAGAAATTAAATCAGTCTCTAAAGTGACTGTGGCTACCTGCTAAACTACATGTACTCTGTACTTGATAAATCATATTGCTTCTACCTGACAGAACCATTGAAAATATGACTTTAGAACATCTTGTTAAGGCAACTGTAACAGAAAACAAAGACATTTTAAAAAGAAAATATTCTCTTTCCCTCAGGTTAACATCACTGTTGTGCGTTCCAAGGGATCCTATGGCAGAGTGCATCTTTGCTTTCAGATAATAAATGGGACTGCAGAGGAAGGAACGGATTTTACTCTGACAGTAAGGGAAGTGGTGTTTGAACCAGAGGAGAAAAGTAAAATTATTTGGATTGAAATTCATGATGATGACTTTCCTGAAGGTCCTGAAAACTTTTCATTGGTGATTACTGAAGTGGAACTCCAAGGAAGGTAGGGTTAGAATTTCCAGTTGATTTGTACAAGCAGAAAAACAAACTATATTTGGATTCTGATCTACCTGAATAAAATCACTGCTAGACATTTCATCTGCTTTACTGTAAAATTTTGTAAGAGAGCTATAATTGTAATCATAATAGAAAATGGATGTATGGTAAACCCCGTTATTTTAACATTAGTATAAAGATGTTGCTGATTAAGATTTAATAAAACTTAAAATCCATACATTAGATACAAATTGCGAGGTTGCAAGAAATTTCATTAAAAACATGAAATGAGAAAGAACAAATGAAATATACACATTTCTAGTAATAATTCTTGCAAACATAATAATATGAAGAAATGTGACAAAAAGTCATCAGTAGTAACTGTCAGAAAGTTAAGTTATTTGCAGTAATTCAAAAATTGTCACACACACATCTTTATACTTTCACAAGAAGTTTAAAATGTATTTTTATGTTGCTTTTTTTTGGGTTTTTTTTTGAATGATCTTGCAAGTGGATTTGATTTTACTGTAAGAGAGAATGGTCTACAGGTGGATCAACCTCCAATAATAGGAAATATCTCCACAGTATGGGTCACTATTGCAAAAAATGACAATGCTGAAGGTATCATAGAATTTGATCCGCAACATGTCCTTCTACAGGGTAAGCTTACCATAAGTTCTCACTATATTTTGGAAGATAAGTCTTTGGCATGAATTTTGAAATCACATAAATTTTTCTCACTTATTTTTATAGTGGAAGAGGATGCTGGATTAATCATGATTCCTGTTTTGCGAAAGCGTGGAACTTATGGCAATGTCACGGCTGATTTTCTTTCTCGAAGTATTTCTGCACTTCATGGTGTTGACTATGTCATTCATAATAATACTGTAATTTTTTATCATGAACAGAACCTGTCTTTTATTTACATCTCTATTATAAATGATGAAGAAAGGTAATTACATTTTCAGATAATTACCAATTTACTAATTTACTTCTGATTAAGTATTTTTTAGCATGCACTAAAAAATCTACCCATATGTGTGTATAGAGCTTGAATTGAAAAGCACATTTCTGCAGAGCTAAAAAATCACCTGAGGGAGAAAATCACGTAAAGAGGAAAAAAGAAGCTGTTATATTACAGTGTCATAGTTCCTGTTAAATAGTATACAATCATGCATGCAATCAAATATGATATTTAATTACAATACAAGAAATGTTGGTGTCAACAGTACTGCTATGAAGAATAAAATATTTTTCCATATTTTTGTTTAACTTAACGCTAGTAGAAAATAGGATAATGATAGAATTTCAGAATTGTGATATCTGAAATATTTTTATTTCAGATATCACCATTCTATGCAACTAGAAGAAATCTTCTACCCTGCACCTATGGAGATGGTTTCTTAATTCCTTTAAACACATTCAGTTGGATGCATGATTGAATTACTAAGTACAATTTTAATTTTTTTTTCATTTTTTTTTCTTTTCTCTCAGATATCTCAGAATGTCTTTTTTTTTTTTTTCCTGTGCAGTGAATTTGCAGAGCAATTTGAAATCCAACTGACAGGAGCTACTGGTGGAGCCGTCCTGGGGCTCCACCTGGTGACCCAGGTCACCATTGCGAAAAGTGACTCTCCCCAGGGCATAGTCCGATTTCTCAACCAAAGCCAAATTATCCTTCCCAACCCTGATGCAATCACAACGGTGTCCCTGGTGGTGGAAAGAACTGGGCGGTTGGTGGAAGCACAAGTGAGTCTTGCCTGTAAAAGACTAAAAGTTTTCCAGTGACTATGTCAAAAAGCTCCTTCATTTTGCTCTGAGAGCTTTCTTAGTAACTGATTTCTAATAGAATAGTTACAGCTTTTTGTTAAATATGAATTGCATATAGCTGCAGTATAACAGAAAGTGTTGTTACCCTTTTAAAATCCTCTTTCTTCTGCTTCCCTTCTTTTATTATGGCATTGTGTACATTGTTTTGAGCTAGCTCCTAGTCCCATGAAAATTATAGTTAACTTCATGTACTACTACTAGTTTAATTTAATTCGGGAAATTGCTTACTATGAGTTTTGCTTACTAGAGTATTTTTTAACTCTATACAGGCCACTTATAAAGTAAAGATATAAATATAAAACATGGTAGGCCTTTCATAGTCTTGTCAAATAATTGGAAAATTTGCATTTTAAACCATGAACTCTTCTTGTCCATATATAAAAATTGCCTCAATCTTTGACTTTTTCTAGAAGTCTTTGGAGAAAAGCAGAAAACACTTAAATTAACAAAATAATAATTGTGAAGTCCTGAATATAACCTCCTTAAAAGCAATCTAATTTGTGGGAATTGCTGGAAATGCTGTGGCTTTTAATCAGGCTGAAGAAATAAGAAGGATTCATAATTTTCTTCAAAATCTGAAGGATTAAAAACTTTTATGATAGAAAATATTTGTCATTTTTAGATTTACCATCACTCTTCAAAGGGAAATGGTTTTGATCATGAATACTGATGTGGAAGTTTTGCAAACAAGTCACGAAAGCAAAATAGACAATGGCCTTTGTGATTCTTGCTATATGCTAAAGAAATCTTAGTTTCTTTTCTATTATTAACATCTAGAATTTAATACTCTGGCATTGTGACTAACACTTTAAAATTCCCATTTAGAAATTGACATGTTTACTTTTTCAAAGTATATTTTGTCCATAGAATTAATTATGACTATTTTGTATCCTGTATTGATAGCAAAGATTTAAACATAGCTACGTACTTTTGGTACTCTGTCACTTTTCCCCTAGGGATGCTGTTATAAGTATCACCCCTCTAAACCTGAAACTGATCTCTTCCACAGATTAACTGGGATATTTTGGGACCCAATTCAGAAGAGATTTTGTCTCCTCTGAATAGTGACATTGGTGACCCTGTGAATGGAACATTCTATTTTGAAGAAGGAGAAGGAGGTCTGAGAACAATTAATCTACAAATCTATCCTCATGAAGAAGTTGAAGTTCAGGAAACCTTCATTATTCGACTGAGCCTTATGAAAGGTGAAACAGAAATAGATTCTAAGGCAAACAGCATTACATTAATAGTAAGTTATTATCACTTCTCTTTCTTCAGAGATTTCTGTTGATATTGGTATTTATTCATGCAAAGCTTTTAAAAATGAATCCAAATGATTACCTAGTCATTTGACTTTTTTGATCTTTGTACTACTTTGATATATTTTGTTCAATTCTGAAAGAAAAAAGGCAGAGAATCTATCAGTAAAAATTGGAATAAAAGCAGTGAGCTGGCTCTCCTATTTGGAGTTTTTATAGTTCTCTTTGGAGAGAGCATGAATTGAGCCCACATTTCTGTGTCCATATGTTTGTCATCTGTTGTGGTTTAAACCCAGCTGGAAATTAAACCCCACTCAACTGCTTCCCTTCCCCTACCCTCTCTTGTGAGAGAGAGACAAAAAGCAGCTTTTCTGAGTCAAGATAAGAAAAACTTGAAAACACCAAGAGATGAGAAACAAACAGTAACAGCAAAAACATTAATGACCAAGGTATACAATAGAGACTCTGGGTGATTTACACACAGGTGCTCACCGCCAAAGCTCTACCAAGACAAAGACAAAATGTCTTTTTTCCCTGAGCAAATATAAAACAGCGATGAACCAATCATCTACACACACTCGTCCTCAAACATGAGACAGCAAAAAACGATGATGGACAAACTCTCCAGGCTAGAACACTTGGCCTGCACCAACCATCACATGTGTGTGGTAGGTAATAGTGATCTGGACATGCCCACACAGCACCAGGCTCTGACCCCTCAGAAGTTGCAAGTAGGACATTCTCACTCGACATGTCTTCAGAGGAAGGGAGAAAATCTGACTTCTCATAGTACAAGAGAAATGCAGTGTTTTTGAGAGTTATCACTTACAAATCGGCTCTAGGGATACTGCAACTAAGAAAATATTTATAAAGCTGCTGTAAGAAGCTATCAAAAGAATCTCTCCTAAAAATGGTATTTTTATTTTATTATCTGGTCTGAAAGGTGTTGATGGAATTAGCTCTTATTTCCACAGTCCCCTTCAGGAAGTCATGTTACCCCAAATTCTTTTTGCAGCTAATGGTTCATGGAGATGGATATGGATGAGTTCTCTTTCCCATAGTTCTGAGTTTGCAAGCTGATAGTGTTAGAAGAGTTTCTGTATACTAATTCAAGGTGCCTGAGCATTTCCTGCTTTAGAATCAAAATATTCAGATGTAGTATTTGAAATAAAACTCTGTTCTTTTCCTTCTTGGACAGGGGAACTGAAAAGTGAAAAAGGAACATTCAAAATTTTTTCTGCTGTGTTTAGATCTAACAGATATGTGCCCCTGTAGCATCCAGCAGTGAAAATATCAATCGTTTGAACAAGAATACAGCTCATACTACATTTCTATTTTTTAAAATCTTTGTTTACCTTTTTACAGATAGAGAAGTTTGGTGATCCAAATGGAATTGTACAGTTTGCTCCTGAATCATTAACAGAGAGTAATTTTGCAGAACCCTCAGGAGACGAAGGGCCACAAAATATTACGCTGTTTGTCAAACGAATTCAAGGCATTCTGGGGAACATAACGGTACTCTTACTCTTTTCCTAATAAAAAATGTAATCTGAAATCATCCTTGGTGTTGCTGTATGGAAAAATATCTCATTCTGTGCCTTTCCATTGCTTGTTTCTCAAATTAATTTTTTTTTTAATGTTGCCTTTTAGACTGAATTTAGGAAGGGCTTAGCCCTAGTACTTGTGGTTTGGAGAGTAAAAGTCAATCTTCCCTGGCCAGGGGAAGTAAAAGAAAGACAATACTGCTGTACTGCTCTCACTTTATTTCTCTCACAGTTTGCTTTTGTTGGGAGAATAAGAGACAATACTTTCATAGTGAGTTGTCTTTGATATCATCGCACTTTACTTTTTTAGACAGAATCAGACTTCCTCAGACTTTTCTGAACCACCAATGTAAAAACATTGCTTTTTACCTAAAGTTGTTTAGAAGTTAGTGTTTTAACAGGAACACATTTAATTTAAAATAAATTTATCAATTAATAGAAACATCTGCTGTGTTTAATGAGGGTTCATTCCTTTCTTATGTGAGGAATAGTGGAAAGAGAAAAAACAGCAAGGGTGTTTTGGTGAGAAAATAGAAACACTTTTTGAAAAATGTTCATAAATTCCACATAATTTTACATAAATCTTCTGAAACTAGATAAAAGAAATATTTATATTCTTAACACTGTTAATGAAATAACACACTCTTTTGAAAGATAGTCTGTGTGATAGGATGTTATTCCTATGCATACCCAAAGCAATTGTTATTTTACCCATTTAAAAGCAGTCTGTTCCTTATCCTATCTATATTGAATCCTGAATTTGCAAGTTTCTGACTTTGGAGGTAATTTTTATTTCTTCTATGTTTTGCATTTTCTATACTAATTTTAGGTTTACTGGCAAATATGTAGTGAATCTGACATCACAGGTGACTTTCTTGAGACAGAGGGATCTGTTGTCATTGCTGACCAGCAGAGTACAGCTGAGATAATTATCTACCTGTTACCTGATGATGTTCCAGAACTGGATGAAAGCTATGAGGTACAGCTGATTTCAGTGGAAGGTGGAGCAGATTTAGACCATGAGAAAGGAGTTTCAAAGATCACAGTGTTTGCAAATGATGATCCTCATGGAGTGTTTGCCCTGTACTCTGATCAGCAGTCAGTATTGGTAGAAAAATCCCTGGATCGATATGTTCAGATTAATGTGACTCGGCATGCTGGGGCATTTGGAGAAGTGATGGTTGAGTACCGTGTCATATCCCTTCATGACGAAGCACTAATTGAACCCAAGAATGAGGTGGGATTCCTCACAATAAAGGACGGTGCCAGCTTTGGAGTAAAAAGAGTGCCAATAAGCAACCAGGTGTGTATTACTCTTTTAGCTCACATGATATCTGTCGTTTCCATTTGTTTCATCACAAATAAGATAAAAAACTCTCACTAATATCAACTTTGAAGAAGCAGCAAAGAGAGTCTTGGTGTTATGAATTTCCTTTTTACGGAGTAGAACTGGATTTGAAAATCAAATTTTCTGACAGTAATTGCAAAATCACTGTTATGCATGTGTTCAAATATTTTATGTTTCCTTACATTGTTATTTTGTGTTACTATGAGTTCAAAATCTTATTATTGTATGAATGCAAATATTTTCTTAAGTTTCTTTGGATTGTAAATAGTGATCTGTCATTTGTGACCAATGAAGAAAAAGATAAATGTACCTGCACTCTTCTGTGTTTCCTTGTTGTTTGTCATTTTTATCACAGTCTTACATTCATTCTTGCATGCTCTTACAACCATCTTAAATATTTTTAATCCTAAGGATTAAAATCAAACCAAGGCCCAGTGTCTCAAACACAACTTTTTAAAATGGCAATAGTTGCTTTACAAACTCATATTCCAGCAAACTGCTGGAAGATTACTTTCACAATATTGATGGCTTAACTGTAATTCTTTGAGAAACATAATCAATGAAACACTTGTCTTGATAATGCTGATTTGTATGTAAGCAAACAAGAATCTGCAGGTTGCTTTGTTAACACTGTTGGGTAATATTTTTAGTGGAATTAAATTTCTACCTTTTTAATTAAATTCTCTTTCTCAAAGGCATTTATTTTACTGGGCTTGAATTTTACTCTGGAACTTACTAATGTAAGCCTGGTTAGGGGAAGTGCCAAGGATGTGCCTAAAATATTAGGAATAGCGAAGTCTGCTGTACTGCTTATTCCTGAGGAAGCTGCCAATTCACAGGTCAGTAGCCTGGTTGTCATGTCATGTTCCTATCACAGAAAAAAGGTACACTTCACTGCCAAAGCTACCTGTTATAAGAACTCAGTGAAGTTTTCATTGTAATCAATGTGATGGAAGAGATCATTCCCGTTATTACTTGCACTGTATGTTATTCTTTCCTCTGATAAAAATTCTTATAGAAAATTTTAATACAATTGGAAAAGGCCTCTTCATATATAAAATGTAAGTAGTGTAAGTATTTACACGAAAGGGGACTTCTAAGATTTAGAGGAAAATAAGTAAATCTGGACAACGTTTCTATAAGTATGGCAACCTCAAAGCAGAAAATAGCATGAATTCAGTATTATGCACAAAAAGAGATGGAATATATGTTGGGTGTTAATGCAGATGTCAGTAAATTTGGTAATCATTCAGTGATAAATTTTCCATTTGTCTATTTTCTATGAGTGGGAGAAAAGATAATTTTGTACTTTGATATGGTATATGTGCTACCTTTCCATTTGTTATGTCAGGCAAAGGCATCACAAAGTTTTAACTCTTTAATTTTCTTGAAGTTTTTATTTAATGATTTTTATTATCTTTAAGCATTGTTGTTGTTTTTAATTTACAATTAAAACTGCAACAATTAAAACTTAAGTCAAATAGTCTTTCTGAATACTTTTTACAGAAAGACTATTGTATACCATATACTATTATATATCCATTTATCATTGGTTTTAGAATATGCAAATTATCTTCACTCCTATTTGCTGCTCAGAGAAAAAGAAAAGTAGATCAGAGTAGCAAGAATGATTTTGTGTACAGTGTCATGGGGTAACAACATACTTTTCATTGGATACATAATTAATAATTTATTTTAGACCTAATTATATGTATATATCTATATATGTAGGTAGAGAGTAGTACATTTATTACCTGTGAGCACTGGCAGCAGGCTTGATTTAATTTTCTTCTAAACAAGAGACAAAGATTGTATTCACTGTTTTCAGTACTGAAATGTCACTCATAGTTGTTCCTTTTCCCTGCAATCTCATTGCCAGAAATCTAAAATTTGCAAGTAGTATTAAAGAGCTCATATGAGCTATTTCAAGAGAGCATATTTATATGTCCATAGATACATGCACATATATTTATGTAGATACATGCATCCTTATTGTAAGATGCCCATTTTACAAAAGGTACTATGCTTTCATGTATGTTATTGTCCATTTTTATTCCATTTTCTGAAAAAATCTACTATGTTTCCACAGGTTGGCTTTGAATCTGTGATATTACGACTTACAAACATTATAGCAGGGACAGGCCATGCCGTCATAACCAGAAGAGGAGTTTATGGCTCTGTTGTAGTTAGCTGGATTTCAGGATGCCCGCCAGACCTAGTCAGTGACTCTGTTAAACTAGGCAATATTACTCCTCCATTTGGTGAGTAATTGCTGCAACAAGTTATGCACAGCTACAAGGACAATAGCTATGACAGCTGCCTAAGTGATGATACCACCTTTTAGTTATTTGTACCTCTGCATGTTTCCATTATTAATGAAGAGTCATTAGAATGAAGTCATGTGATCCAATTTTTATCTGTAAGGGACATATTTACTTTATGAGAAAAAACAACTTTTCTTCATAGACATAACGCTATGCCCCTGAAGGACAGTATTCTATAAGAAAGACCCTTATCATTGAGATTTCTTTACCTCAGTAGAATGGAATTGTGACTAAAGTTCCTATGTCAGTGTATTTCCAGGTAAAAATAGAATTCCTGTTTAGTGATTTTGACTGTCTCAATCATTCTCTTTTCAGGTACTGTTGTATTTTCCTCTGGAGAGGGAAGTAAAGTGATTTCATTTCAGGCTACTCCAAGCCTAAATAAATCTGAGACATTTGCCATCACTTTAACAGCAGTGCACAGCAATGTGTCTGGTGGGGCTCGCCTGAGGTAAAGATATTATTTAAACTTTTGAGTTGCACTGATGCTGTAAGAATTATTACATGTATAGAGGCATATACCTCATACAAATCCCTATTAAATTATAGGTATCTAGCAAATTGATAATTTGATAGCTTTTTTGATAATTTCTATGTCTTGTCTTACATGGAAACAAATGTCAGTACTGCAGATCTGGTCTGTCTGAAACAGGCTTTTCTTCAATTCCAGTCTGTTTCCTGGCATTGGGATCTGAGGTACCTAGAATGTGTCTAGAATGTGTCTAGAATGATGGAGACAGTTAGGAAAGACAGCTAGGTTGAAGAACCAAATCAACAGTTTTAACCAGGAAGCTGAAGAATAAAATAAACTGTCAATTTTCAGTGTCCCTAAATATCTATATTTAGAAGATCTTTGATGACAACCATTATTTAAAAGAAATCAAATTAAATAAGAAATGCTCTAAAAATTACTAATTTATATTAAACCCCCTCTTTATTCTGATAAATGAAAACATTACATTCAATATAGTTTTTTTCCTCACTTAAATTGTTATCTGTTCTTCAAACTACTTTCACTCTTCCTTATTGAAGATGAAAATGTATAAAAAAGGGCATGGAGTGACACTGCAGGGAGAAAAGTATTGGCTTCACCATGTTAAAATTGAGCTGGGAAATCTGAAGGAAGTCAGGAGTGAATCAGATGCCTAAATTCCTCAAACAGGCCCTTTCTCCTAGGTTTCTCCATCCTATGGACTCGAGTCCTATTTACTGTGCAAGTCAAATACCTTGAGTGTACAAGAATAACATTTCCTAGAAAACCGAAGACTGCATCCCACAAGACGTAAAGCTCACAATTACTTTTAAGGTTTTTTGGCTTCCTAAGTGGTGGAAGAGTCTCATCTGTTAGCCAAATTTATTCACTGTAATTGTGCCATTTGGTAACCTCTGGCATTGAATAATGGTCAAGTTCTAGAGAGAAGGGGATGACACAAGATTCAGCAGAGTCAGTCTAATATTTTGTAATAAGAACAAAGTAAAGTTTAAATTGATATTGATAACAAGACTCAGATCTGGAAAAAAAAGTACTTTGGGTAATAAAGAAGCAGTATTTCAAAGCCTAACTGTATATTTTAAAATAACTTCCTATCCTTCTCTAGCTTCCTGGCTAAAACTGTAGATCTGCTAGCATCTGTCTACTTCACAGCTTTCCCTTGGTACAGGAGGTTTGTTCAGTGTTTAAAACTGGCATTACTTGTAGTGGCTATATTATATTCCTGTATTATGTCCGCAATAGGAAGGAAAGTAAATCGTTTGCCTCTCCATTTTGTCAGGAGCACCATATTTTATGTATATCATTTACTCAGTATCTTGTCCTGACTTAGAATGCACTAAGCATGTGGAGGGCTGCTCAAACTTTACAAAAGCATTTTTTAGGGAGCCTCTTTATGTCTTGCTTTGGATGATTTCTATTTCTTCACTCTACTGTTACACATTTTTAAATCTGGTTTCTTACAGCCATCATTGATTGCTCACTGAAAATTGTCACGCTTGATTGTGCTGCTTTTTATTATTTGTATTTCCATCTTAATGTGATATTATTTCCATTTCAGATCAGGATTTACAATAGCTAAAATTGAGCCAATGGGGATTTTCCAGTTTGATCTTAACTCAAGGTCAGTTTCAGTTGAAGAAGATGTCCAGGTAGTCAGACTACATGTCCAAAGATTGTTTGGTTTTCAAAGTAATCTTACTAAACTGACATATCAGACCATTCCAGGAAGTGCCAAACCACTAGAAGACTTTATACCCATCTACAATGGAGAGCTTATGTTTTTACATTTTCAGACAAACGCGGTGATAGAAATATCAATAATTGATGACACTGTGTCTGAAATACAAGAATTTTTTTTTGTAAATTTGACTTCTGTGGAAATTCTGGATGTTCAACCTGCAAACCTTGACTCAAGTCCCCGTTTGAATCCAGCTTTTAGTGTTGCAACAGTTAATATCCTGGCTAACGATATTCATCATGGAATACTAAGTTTGGGGCCAGAGTTTATTTATGTTGAAGAAGATACAAACAACAATATCTCCAACACAGCAGTGCTTCAGATCAGAAGGACCAAGGGATTTACTGGTGATATTAAAATTACTGTTAAAACCTTTGGGGGATTAAGTGCGCAGAGTGGAATAGATTTGTATCCTTTTGGAAATGTTTATGGAAAATCAAACTTCACATGGGCAATGGAAGGAGAAGATTTTGAAGAACAGACAATCTCTGTGACTTTGCTGGATGGAGAAACTGAAAGCCAGGTGTCCATAAAAATTTTTGATGATGATGAACCTGAAGGACAGGAATCATTTTATGTTTTCCTCTCAAATCCTGAAAATGGAGCTCAGATTGTGGAAGGAAAGGATGAACATGGATTCTCTGCTTTTGCAATAGTAATTATTGCAGGTAATATCATTTCCCCCAGGAAATGAGTAAATATATTTGAATTAAATAACAGTAAATAACTATATGTTCTCATAGCAAATTTTGTGTAAAATTGGAATTTTTGTGTAAAATTGGTATGTGACAATAAGCATGGTATTGTATTCCTAAATCTAACGTTTTCCAGATGAGAGTAAGCATCTAATGCACAAAGCCCCCGTAGCATCCCTTAGCAGTGTATCTCAAAATACATCTATAGGGGCTGTTTATCTCTGTTCTTGTCCTTTATGAAAAGAGAACACTGAGTGAAACACGTGTGTGATGGGTTGGAGACAGAGATGACCACACACCTGACGTTCATGTGGCAATAGAGAGTGTTTATTGGTTCAACCCCTCTTTATAAAGGGGGTTTGACTCATTAGTCAAAGCTCATTAGTCTGATCTTTTAACTCGGCCCAGCTCCCGGACAAGTGAGATGTCTGCAGCTTAGGATGGAATGTAATTGGTTGAGGTTCCTGTCTGTCAACCCAGGGGCCAGTTTATGGAACCGGCTGGTTTCTTATTTATATCTGTATTAATTGCCCAGTACAAGCCTGCTTGTACTGTGATAATCTGTGACATCTCTTTTTTTATTAAAAATTGGAACCTGCTCTATGTCACCCATCCACAAGGGCCCTTTGCAAATTGGGTGACAGAAGGTAGGATGGGATTAATTTGCATGAGGCCATGTATCCCTGCAGCTGCAGCATTCATGTCTAGGAGCTGTTAGACTAGAACTACTAATATTCTTTCAGGCTAACGTCACAGGCTATTTTCTTAGAAGTTACAACTTGTTTCTAAAAACAAAGAACTATTTAACTGGTAAACCATTTAATCCTTAGAACTGTTAGAGAAAAACCAAACTACTAGAAAAACAATCTGTAAACAGAAAAAACAGTTTGTAAACAGGAAAAAAAAATTTGTAAATGAATGAAGTCCTTATATGAACTGTCACTTCAAGAGTCCCAGATTTCCATGAGGTAGGTGATCAAATGTTCTGGTTACATGGCTCTGTGATGTCTGTTGAGAGGTTATCAGGAGGATGCTGCCTGTGATTCCAAGCAGGATGTAGTGCAGGCTGGATACATCTGGCAGGTATCCAATGTGTCCCATTGTCTGTTGAAATGCTCTCATATCTTTGGCCCTAGGTAATAAGATCTCAAAGACCCCCTCATGTACGGGTAAGGAGGTCTCTCACCATTTCCTAGGGTTTGGGCAGCTAAACATCACAGGATGACGGTAGCGATAAGAAGTAATTTAAATTAACTAGGCTTTTGGTCTTTTCTAATACTGATACATGTTTGATTGAAAGACGTGAGAACATGATAGCACCCAGGATTTAAGGGGGGTATACATTCAGCCCAACCTCCTTTGCCTTTTCTTTAATAACTCAAAGAGGAACAAAACATGGACTTTTGAACAACATTAATAAGGTGAGACTTACAACTGTGTATATGTTTTACTGTTACCTAGGGTTTGCTATTGCTAGGGGGCTTCTTTTTCACAATGTGGACTTGAAAGAACCTCTTCCAGATGAGGCTTCCTTGTTTATCTCAAAGAAAAAAAGTTTAGCTTTTGCAACATTTGCACAGAATCATCTATGTTTGATAGTATATTTTTCCATTACCAGCCAGGTTCAGGGCTTGATAAGGGCCAAGAACTTGGTTGGGAAAGGTTTTCCCTAATTATATTTTAGAAAACAAGCCTGTATTAGTATCCACTGCAAAAATTCTTTAACATGAACAACTTTTTAATTAAAGAAATATAGGCATTTTAATTTTTGTCAGTTATTATGGTAACTGTGCAAACAATATACTTTTCTTCCTTTTGTTAGAAGTTTGAAATTTGTTATTGACTTCAATAGGTGACTTTTAGCTTTTAAAATGATGACAGGTAGCAAATTTTCAGTTAGAAAACTTTGCAACTGAAATTTGTTTATGACATAATTAAGTCAGTATTTTTGTGTTTGCTTTAATAGATCTAGAATGTTAGAATGAACAAATTCTTCAAGTTTTTCAGGTTGATCTAGTTCAAATGCTGCTTGCATTGTGTATATAGTTAATATTAGTAAAGTTTGTATTATAAATTCTAAGATATATTTAATCAACAGTAGTCCATATTTGAAACATAGACATACCTTCCTAGTAACTGTAACAGAATTGGCTAACAAAGACCATTTAATTTTGGTTTCAGCACATGTAAACAATAATAACAAATATTGTACTACTTATTCTAGGATATATTTAGCAAACAGCTCTGCATATTTGTAACCTTTTTGTGACAGATGCAATAGAATTGGTTAACACAGTTATGCTATATGAGACAGTTTCAACCTTAGCACATATAAATGTTGCAGTCCTCCCTCTTGGGGAAGGGGCTATAAAACTAGGCTGATCTTCTTCATTAAGTATCAGTTTATAAGAGTCTGTAGAGAATGAGAAACTTAGTAGAGTTAAAGCAGTAGCAGGTGGGGTGGCTGTGGGGTTCTGCTGAGTTATGTTGGGTAGGTGGTATGCCTTTGTTGGTATTGCTTTGGCTGGTGCTGCTAAGTTCCTCTGTTTGCTGCTTCACTGCCCACGCACAGGGAGCTGCTGAATTCCCGCCGGGCTCGGTGAGAGAGTGGCCGGCTCTTAGCTGCCAAGTGATGGCTGTGCCATGTGGCCAGCACCATTTTTCTGGGCAGGCTTTATTGCTACTGTTACCATGGAACCACACCCCTGCATGCCTTTTCCCGCTGCATTTTGCCTGGCAGGCCTCCCGCAAGGGCTTTTCCCGTCCTCTGGGAAACTTAAGAGTTGAGGGTCAGATATGTAGAAAAGCTTGGAGAGGCTGCAGCAGCGGCAAGATGAGGCAGGGCTGCAGGCAGCAAAACAGCTGCACTGTTCTCATGGTATTTTGCAGGGGGATAATGGCTTTGGCTTTCTCTGCTCGTATCCTTTGTGTCCCTTGCTGGCATATATTCCAGGGAAGGCTGTAGCTCCAGCAGAGGTGGTGCGGTGACTTCCAGGTACGACGTCCGCAGCAGTGCCTGGTGATTTAATTCCCAGGCCTGCCCATGGAGGCAGGGTCAGCGGTAGGAGGCACAGCTATGCTGCACGGAGGTTGGCCTGGGGGCAGGGACCCGACCCCCCATGTAACTTTGGAGCTGGGCCACCCGGTCTTAGGAGGAGGCGGCCCTGGCACATGTGTGGCAGTGGGGGGTGCCAACACGGCGGCAGAGGGCGGAGGTGGAGCGGACACTACGTGGTCTGGCTCTGTGGAGAGGGGCGGCATTGTGTGGTGGCATAGTCCATCCGTGCACAGAGCTGGGTGCAGGCAGTGGGAGGGTGGCTCTGGGGAGCACATGACACTGCGGGATGGTCCCGGGGTCCTCAGCCGCTATGACGGCGTCGCTCGCACAGTTGTGTGGGGATCTGGCGCCGCACAAAAGGCCTGCGGTGCTGCCACAGGGCAGCTCAGCCCGGTGCAACAATTCTCTGTAGGCATGGAGCACCCCAGCACCGCTAGAGCTGCACAGCTCGCCGGGGCCGTGGCAGACCCATTACTCCATGTGGCTCGATTGTGTAATCTGTTTCGCCACCTCCCTGGGCCCTGTCGGCAGCTGTGGCAGGGGCAGTCCGCGGGTTCTCACCATTTCCCAGGCTTCCCCCGCTGCCCAGGGCAGGGCCACTCACCAGAGTTGCTTCGCAATGGCCAGTTGCGGTCCCACTGCAGCAGGGTGCGTTCTCGCAGAGCCTGGGGCCGTCTGAGGCCGGCGCAGCAGGGCACAGAGAAGCGGCCGCACTGTTGCCCAGCGCAGCTTGGCGATGCGGCATCTCCCTGCCACATTGCCTCGTCGGGGAGGTCACCCCACCGGCAGCGTGTCCCCGTGCGGCGTGGCCCCGTGGCTCTGCGCAAAGGCAGAACACCCGGTCAGCATATTGTGCCTCTCTGGGGCAGCTTTTCAGCTCTCCCTGGCGGATCCATGGTGGTCTGTGTCCACTCTGCCCATCCTCCTTCCCCACTCATTATTTAATTGTTTTAATAAGTCTGTGATGATCCTCCATGGCCTTTTAACATTCATGGCTATGTCATCACTAATGGATGCTGCTGCAGGTATATTTTGTCCAGCCTGCTCCCAATTTGATAAGTCTAATGAGGTCCCTTTGGACGCATCCAGTTCATGGCTTTTGAACCATGTAAGCAGGGCTAGTGGAGCCCGCTTGTCATTATTAATCCCTCTTTTTTTAAGAAAGGAAGTCCTTATCTTCAGAATGGAGTCTTCTGGTGCTGAAGTCCAGACCCCCTGGGCTATTCCCAATGGTGATTCCAATCCACAAAGGGGTTTGAAACCATGCAGCACGCTGCTATCTACCACTGGGATCTTGTAGCAATTTTCCATTGAATGTGGTAATTCCACTGCTATACTGCTGTCTCTCCAGCTTTCTCCAGCTATCATGCCATTTGGATTACTAGCCTTTACTGGCTTTCTCTGCCTATTACACCATTTGGATTAGTGGCCTTTACCAGCTTTCTCTGGCTATTTACACTGTTCAGTCTCCCCTGCTCCTTGCGCAGAAAATGCCTGAATTGCATCATGTCCTGGGCTCCACATGTAGCATGTGTGGTGGGTCAGAAACAGAGAAGACAACACACTTCATGTGGCAACAGAGAGCATTTATTGGTTCAACTCCTCTTTATAAAGGGGCTATTACTGGATGGCTCATTAGTTTGATCTTTTAACTTGGCCCAGCTCCCGGACAAATGAGATGTCTGCAGCTTAGGATGGAACGTTATTGGTTGAGGTTGCTGTCTGTCAACCCAGGGGCCAGCTTATAGAACCAGCTGGGTTTCTTATTTATATCTGTATTAATTGCCCAGTACAAGCCAGCTTTCACTGTGACATACTGTGACAGCTGAGCATAACTGTTTTTTTTAAGATGGAGTAGCATTGTAGGCTCATTTGTTTTTTTGTGAGTTTCCTTGTTCCTGGGATGTGAGATTCCCATCTCAGCAGATCCGTGACTTCCAAGTTCAAAGAAAAAGTGGGATACTTTATGGTACAGACCTGTGACTATTAAAAGAGTCACCAAGTAACTTATGGTATGAAAATGCAAGTGTCCAAGAGGAACCTGTTATAGAACTGCTGGGCTTCCATTGTTTGTTCAGTATTGTTCAAATGGTTTCTCACATTCTAGTGCTGCATTCAGACCAACATATTTTCTAAAACTGTAAATACTGACCACTTACGGCACAAAAAGATCATTGCCTTTTTTTGCTTGGTTTGTTTCTAAAGACCAGATGATTTGTATTTTGCCACTTCGGTACTTTGCTTTCTCAGGATCCAGAATATTTTAAGCTTCTTTAATTTTTCTTTTGCCTGTTTTTTTTTCTTCCTTTTCCTAACTTAGTCTGTGAAACATGATTTTGAAAAAGAAAATGTCATGGGACATTTGAATACAGGAAGATATAGTTCCCACTGGGGCCATAAGATTACCTAAAAGAGGAGAGACATAAAAATTTACTGACCAATTATTTAAATAATGCATTATGGCAGCAGTGCTTGATGGGAGACAGTGAGTATAAGTTGAAATGAGATTTCATTTGAGCCTGGGCATTTTTTTCTATTGTGTACAGAGAGCCAGTAGCACAGGTTGCTGGGGAGGTTGCATGGGCTCTCTCCTTCCCTGGAATTTTTTCAAGCCCCAAACCTCTGAGACAAATGGTCTGGTTTCAGAAATAATTAAGCTTTGAGAAGGGTGTTGGACTAGAGACTTAAAGGGTCCTTTTAACCTGAATTACGTTGGCATTCTGTCAGATGTATTTAATATACTTTGTATTTTTAATTCAAGTTTTTCTCTTTTACAATGGATGGAGTTTGTACAAAGTAGAATAAACAGTTTCTGTTTTCATTCTTTGCAACTTTGCAGTTCATACCTGCAGCGTAGGCATCTTCTGCTTCTGTGGATGGAAGACAGGAATTGGCATACTCAGTCACCAAGGAAGAGTTTTTCTTTCAGTCACTGTGCTACTGTGAGAAAGTGATGTCAGAACTCCAGTTTCCCCTAGCTTTTAAGGGGTTTACAACTGTATATAAACCAATCTAATCTGCAATATGGATAAAGTTTTAGAAAGAAGTTGGCTACTGGAACAAATTTTAGGCTAACTCAGTTTAGTCTAATCAAGAAAGTAAGGTCCAACATTACTGGAGTGTTCTGTATTTAGACAGTCTTAAGAAATCAGTGTGGGTATTGATAACTAGGATTAAACTGTGCTGCTAGATGAGTGTAGGAAGCAACCAAGATCATATACAAAACTAGATCATATGAAACAGAGAACATATGAAACTAGCATATGAAACATGTGCATTATCTGTAGAATTTACCATGTAAGTAACCAGTTCCCTGGGTATGCACGTTAACTGTCACGTTGCTCCACCCACACCTGAGAGGACAGGCAATGATTGCAGCAGGTCAGCATGGAGGAAAAGTGGGTGACAGGTCTTAGGTGGAAAATCCGAGGGTCCTTTATTCTTCTGCCGCAGTAACAGGGGTGCTCCCAAATACGGCCAAACACTTAAGACCTGGAATAAGAGCTGATCTCTGTTTATATACACTGACATGGAACATTCTAGCAATATCATAACCGGGCAATGTAACCCATATTAGCACGGTAACTCTCATGATGCTGTTTGAACAAACTTTTAACTCTCCCTAACTTAAAACAATGTCCCTGAACTCAGGGTGTTGCATTCCATGGCCTCAAGTTGATCCTGGCTGTGGCTGGCTTGCTGACCAGCCCACGCCACTGGACCCCCACTTTTAACTGCAGAAGTATGTGTATAGCCACACGTAATTTGTACTGAATGCCACAGCTTGTATTGAATACCACAGAAGTGTATTAATATGCTCTAGAGTTATACCTACAGTACAAAGTTCCATAAAATTGGAACATGAGACAACATATTAAGGAGAAAGGTGAAATATTTGTTCATGCGCATAAGCAAACACACAATTTCTGTTCATCTTATTATAAATATTGACTTTTAGTAAGTACTGGGGTGAAAGTAGATTGCCTTCTCATTTCTAGCGTAAAGTCATTACTACCTGCCAGTAGAAATCCTTTAGAAGCAAGATTTGATTGAGCACTGTGAAGACATTAGTTTCCCCTCATTAATGTTGGGAATTTTTATCTTCCACTGCTGTTTTTCTGAAGTAGCTTGCATTCCCCTCAGAAAAATGTGGTGTTTTGCAGCTCACTGGTTCCACATCTAGAATAAAGATGCAAGAGAAAAGCTGATGTAATAATCTATGAAAATTGATGGGTTCAACCACATCATGGATAGGATGAATAAGAAAGCTTAAGTTACATCACTGGAAGCCCATCTTTACACATTACCTACTTTATATGTTGAGGCCCATTTCTGTTCTGACAGAATGTTTTAAGATTTATGATAAACATAGCTGGAGTGAGTATCTCATAAGGGCATTATAAGCAAGGCTTTTGAGATTGTTATGGGGATTACTGTAACACAGTCTCTTGAAGTCAAGGGACACAGAACTCAGTCAATTTGTTGAATGCTGCTGAAAATACAAGCTTACATGCAAAAACGGTGCCAGGACTCTCATAAGGAATTTACTTCTAAAAATAATTGTTATTATTCTAGTGATTAAAATAAAATTTAGAGATTCTAAATTCTAAATATTTACTAGTACTATTTCTAGTACTCGAAATACTCCTTTACAGCATGCTTTTGATACCTGACTGTTTGGAGTTTTAACAGTATTAAAAGTATAATTTACTCTCAGCTTAACTTTCTGGCTTTTTACTATCATGGACTATTTCTTACACAGGAAGCGATCTCCAGAATGGCATTTTGGGATTCATTCCAGAAGTACAAAGTGGCCTGATACTTGATGAAGACTCAGAAAACAGAGAGGTGTTGCTGACTGTCGCTCGGCAACCAAACAGGTGCAGGCAACACTGGATTCCAGTGCTCTTCCTACCCACTGTAATATGTGGTCTTGAATCAGAGGAGCTACTGTTAGTGGAAGAGGTTTCATCACAGAGTTTATATAATAAGTGTTATAATAAGTGTTATTATATATTATAATAAGTTATAATAAGCGTTTCTCTTTCAGCTCCTTTAATAGCTTCACAGATTTGGCAATGGGGCATTTAAGTTGTGAATATAATTAGGTCTGTCATTTTATTGGTATAAGAAAGCAGAAACAGGAAAAAACTCTAGTGCTTCCCATTTTATACTGTAAGTCAGTAAATGTGAAGGTTTTATTTAAGGTAAAGTATTTGCACTGCTTAAGGTGTAACTCCAATTCTCACCTCTCTGTATAATGTCAGTAGCTACGGATACTACAAGGAGCAATTAAGAAGTTATGTGTCAGTATGTTTATGTCTTCCCTTTTTTCCTAATTAACACACACACACACACATACACACACATATATAAATATATATAGTACATTTATGTGTACTTTAAATAAATATGCTCAAGTATGCTAAGTTCCTTATACTTACAGGAAAGACCAAGTCTACCTGCCTTTCCAGGACAGTGATTACTATAGTATTAATGAAAGTACTTGGGCACATTCCTGCTTTCCAAGTATCTCTTATTCAGATAATTGCACGTTATCTGAAACAAAAATTAAGAAGAATCCAGGTTCCCCTAATTGCTTTATTTTCTTCTTCTGTTACCTTTTTTATAATCTAAATAGAGGCAGAAATTTAAATAAAAAGAGCTATTTTTTTCATTGTAGAGCAGTTGATTCCATAATGATAAGTTTTGAATAATAACATATAATGTATGTTTTATCTGTGGTTTATCTGTGTTTTTTTCAGTACATGCATACTCTTCTCTTTTGCTTATAGGGCTTTTGAAGATGTGACAATCTTCTGGCGTGTGTCCTTTAATAAAACAGCTGTTGTCCTTCTGAAGGATGGTGTGAACTTGGAGGATGAACTTGTATCTGTGCTGGGAGCCACGACCTGTGTGACAGGTCAAACAATGTGCAACATCTCTATTGAAATAAAACCTGATCACGTAAGTAATTATTACTCTTTATGTACAGCATTGAATTGCAATTTGTCAAGATGGAAAAACATGTCTGATCCAGAGGAACTAATATTTAGTTTGAAGATAGTAACTTGCTATCTGCTCGACTTCTCTGGAACATGTTTATTTATAGTCTTCTACTGACTCCATTGTGAGTAATAAAAATTTGGGAAGGAGATAAGTATTTAGTTTGAAGAGTAAAGTACAGTTCTTAGGTTTTTAAATAACAGTCAGGAAAAAGAATGGAGTTGTTTCAATGAAATATTCGATCATATACTCTCATCTTTCATACAGTAAGATTTTCATCTACCAAAGCATTTCTTTAAGTGGTTGATGGAAAACATTCTGTAAGTAATATCTCATTGCACAAAAAAACTTTGAGTCTAACTTTTGTGTGATTTTATATTCCTAAATCTAGCACAGTGATCTCTGAAAACTCATAAAAACTGCCTAAGAATCTCTGAGTGTCTAAAAATCTGTCTCTGTTCACATCTGCCTTTTGAATAATGAAGGTCAATTTAGGAGCCATCATCCACTAATTTGCGTTTGTCTAAGTCTAACAGCCTTGTGAGACTCAGCTAGCACTCTAAAATACAGACATGATTGTATTAACACAAAACACAGTATTCAGTCACTTCTATTGAAAAGAGAAGGAAAAATTATTTTAGTGTGAATACCTAGGGATTAGAGTAAGCCCTTAAGAAAGGAAGCATTAATGTTTGCCATTATTTTTAAGTTGGAGAGTTTTAAATTTTTCTAAGAATTTATCCTATCACCCAGGTGTAAGAGCCATAATGAGGGATGTGGGACTCCAGGCAGCTCTTCATAACGCAGTTTATTACATCCAAGATGTTACAGCAGTCCAGGGTCGTGGGCGACAGAGCCTGTGCCTACAGCTGTCAGCTCCAGCTGCAGACAAGCCTGAAGACCCTTTAGTTTGGGTTACAATCCATTATATACTTTTCTTTGCTAGCATCTTAGTACAAAAGAACCAATCTATACCTTAATTTTTACCTATAGCCTATCATAACAACTATAATTACCATATTCATGTTACTATTCTCCAATCACTAAAAGTTAGTACATTACAGTTTAAGCTAGAAGTTGTTTTTCAGTTTTCTTGCAGTGGAAAATTCTGAGACCTTTTTTTCTGCTTGCCACATCGACAGGCTTGTTTGCCTGTGCTATCTGTCTGCTTGGTATAAACATTCTCTTGTTTGAGGTGGGTTTATCCTTTGCTCTAAGCCATAAAAACCCCTTCTAACTAACATACCCTTTGTCTTCTTAGTTATCCAGTAAGACTGGCTCAGCAATTCTTTTCTTCTGCATCAAAAATTGCTTTAATTTCTATTTTTCTTCAGATTCTACATTCAAAAATCTTTCTGCCAAGCATACATATCTATGGACTTTCTTGTCAAGAAAGCGGCAAAGCCAGTGGCAAAGCTGAGGTCTAGGCAGCAAAAAATCACTACATGGGAAGATTTCCATGTTTTCTTCTGACTCAGTTCTTGAAAATATTACAACATGTTATATGTGGGAAATAGAAATTTCCTATTTAGGAGATAGGATGCATTCTGTTAGTTCACTAGGAGAGCCATTTTCCTTCTCCATCTTCAGATGTTTACATCAGAGAGCCAGTGAATAGGTGTATAGGGCACAGGCTGCACTGCTGGGTAAACTGAAATTCTGAACCTCTTTAGACCAAAGAAGTGATATCAGTATTTAATGACAGCAGTGCACAAGCTGCAGAGACATGCAGTTGTGCCACATGAAGTGCAAGCGTGTGCCATTGAAGCAAGTGCTAGTGGAAAGTTAAAGTTCCCCATTCATTCCAGTATAATCCTGTAATTAGTCAAGAACATTTCATTTAGAGAAACCACTTAACAATTTAATTGAAAACATATATTATTCATCCCTCCAAATATTTCCTAATTCTTCTTATGGTTCTTCTTTCATAAGTTAGCTTGTAAGTCAGTGGTAAATGTATTAAAAAATGATGAAGTAACAAATACATGAAATAAGTACTTTACATTTTTGTAGGATACATTCCAGCTTTCATAAGTTTTACTTCCTCAGCAGTTAGCTGAGTTTATTAGCCAAAAATCCTGGAATTAAAGTAGGATTTCAAAGAATTCAGAGTTGAAACACAAAGCTTTTTTATGTAGTGGGGTGGCCTTGGCTAGATGCCAGGCACCCACCAAAGCCTCTCTGTCACTCCCCTCTGCAGCTGGGCAGGGGAGAGAAAATATAGTAATGCGTTAATGAGTTGAGACAAGGACCAGGAGGGATCACTCACCAAACACCATCATGGGCAAAACAGGCTCAAATTAGAGATATTAAATGAATTTTTTGCTAACAAAACCAGAGCAGGATAATCAGAAGTAAATTGAGACCTTAAAACACCTTCCTCCCTCCCCTTCCTCCTTCCAGCTCTACCTCTTCCCCTCCAGCAGCAAATGGAGTTGCAAATGGGGGTTATGTTCATTTCATCACACATTGTTCCTGCTGCTGCTCAGGAAGAGGAGTCTTTCCCCTGCTCCACCATGGGGTTGCTCCAATGGGAAGCTTCTCCAACGTGACTTCATACCACAGGCAGCAGTTCCCCATAAACTGCTGCAGCATGGTCATCCTTCCATTGGGTGGAGTCTTTCAAGGGTAGGCTGCTCCAGTGTGGGTCCCCAACATGGCCACAAGTCCTACCAGGAAGCCTGCTCCAGTGTGGGCTCCTTCCTCCATGGGTCTGCAGGTCCCTGCCAGGAACCTGCTCAAGTGTGGGCCACCTATGGGGTCATAACCTCCTCTCAGGCATTCCCCTGATCTAGTATTGGGCTCTTCCATGGGCTGCACGTAGATCTCTGCATGCTTATGGACGTCCATGGGCTGCAGGGGCCCAGCTGCTTCACCATGGACTGCAGAGGAATCCCACCTGAAGAACTTTCTCCCTCTCCTTCTCCACTTTCCTTGGTGTCTGCAGAGTTGTTCCTCTTATGTGTTGTCACCCGACTCTACTCTGGCCGCAATTATATCTGCATAAGAACAGGTTTCTTACTTCTTAAATATGTTGTCATAGGGGTGTTCTGATTGGCTCAGCTATAGCCAGTGACAGGCCCGTCTTGGAGCTGTCTGGCATTGGCTCTGCCTGACAACTTCTGGCAGCTGGGGAGAACTTCTGGCAACTTCTCACAGAAGCCACCCCTGTAGTTCCACCACTACCAAAACCTGCTATACAAATTCAATTAAAAAAATTGTAAAAAAAAAAAAAAAAAAAGTGGCTTCGATGATTGCCATTTTTTCATAATACTATTTTCTTGTAAAGAAATAGGGCTTTTTTCCTTTTATTTTAAGTTTGCTACCTGACAAGTAGAAGGTACCTGCATGTAGAAGGTACAAGTAACATCTTTCCAATTATTTTTGGAATTTTAGAATGGAATTTTTGGAATTTTAAAATTTGGATGTCTTTTTCTAAAGGTTACATTTGTGTTGTAGGTACAAAATAAAAGGCGAGGCAGAACATCATATTGTAAACTTAACACTGCTACCTTATTTTCAATAAGGAAACAAAGTTCCACCGCCTATATTTTCAGAGTGAAATATTTCTCTATATGTGAAATATCACAAAAGTCTATCAAATAGTATTGTCTAAGCTCTGAGATTTTAAATAGATTCAGTTAAGTGTGCAAATCTACTGAGTTTTTAATTTCTTGTAAAAACATGCATGGACATACTAGTGTCTAAGTGCTTAAGTTGTATATTAAAAATGTTTAAGTTGTATATAAAATGTTTTTCAGAACTTTAACTGAGTTCAGTACTTGAATACAGGAGAAGTATTATCCAAATTAATTGCATTTTCAAAATTGCATACTTAATTCTGTGCAGTATTTCTAAAAGGGAGTAGGTAGGCACATGCCTTTTTGTAAGATAAAAAGAAAATGAAAGAGCAAATTCTTCATAAGTTGTACATCTATATAAATCTATAATCTGGAATATGGCACTGTCATTTATGTCACATTTACTGTCACATTTACTGTCATTTATGTCACATTTACAGCCACTATGCCTGCACTATTTAAACAGCCACTTTAATGCAGCAGGTTCTGCATGAAAATCTGGGATTTAATAATTGTGCCTGACAGAGTGAAGTCCATTGCAGTATTGTTTTTATGAGATATTTTATTGTACTTATTGCACACTTCAGGAAGCATGCTTGTGTAGTGTTATTAAAGTGATCCATTGTGCATACAAAGTAATATATAAACATTTATTTAAAGCTGAAAGTTATTAGTAGATCTTATAATGATATGCAAATCACTCACTTACAGGTACCAGAATTTGAAACTTATATTTTTGTTGAGCTATATGCTGTAAGCACAGGAGCTGCTTTGAACGACAGTGCCAGATTTGCTTTTATAACTGTCCTGGAAAGTGATGCACCTCATGGTTTAGTGTATTTTGCTGTGGGATCTCGATTTGCTGTTGCTTATAAGAAGACAGCTTTAATCAGTCTGCAAGTTCTTAGAGATTCTAGTACATCAGTAACCACAATGGTTACCTACAGTATGCAGGTAAGACTTATTTAATTTATTTTTATATCTTTCTCTGACCTTTAGGAAAGCACAGACTTCCAGTTCTTCAGGGAGATAGTCAGTGGGTTCCCCTGGGAGACTGCCCTCAGGGACAAGGGAGTGGAAGAAAGCTGACAGATCTTTAAGAAAGTCTTCCATAGAACACAGGAACTAGCAATCCCCAGGAGCAAGAAATCAGGCAATCAAGGCAGGAGGCTGGCATTGCTGAGTCAGAACCTGCTGGTCAAACTAAAGAGAAAGAAACAAATGCACAAGCAGTTGAGGCAAAGACAGGTGAGCTAGGGACTAGAGATAGAATGTGAATGTATAAGGAAGGCCAAGGTGAAGCTGGAAGTGAACCTAGCGAGGGATACAAAAATCCCTTGCCGGGGTAACAGGAAGGGCTTGTTAACCAGAAGGATATGTTAACCAGAAAGAGAAGGTCAAAGAAGGTGTTTCCCCCTGATAAACAATGCTGGGAAACTGGTAGCAACAGATTAACAAAAGGCTGATAGACTCGACACTTTTTTTGCCAGTCTTCACTGGCAACATTTCTTCCTACACCTTTGAAGTGGGTGGACAGCAGGATGGGGCATGGGGGAGCAAGTCCCTCCCATGGTATGGGAAAATCAGGTTCATGATCATGTGAGGAAACTGAATGTTCACAACTCTGTGGGACCCAAAGAGATGCAGCGCAGAGTCCTGAGGTTGATGTTGTTGTCAGTACAGTATCCCTTTTTACTTGAAAAGTCTTTACAATCAGGTGAAATCCCTGGTGACTGGAAAAGGGGTATTACTATATCCATCTTTAAAAAGGGAAAAGTAGAAAGGAAGACCCTGGAACTGTCAACCTGTCAGCCTCCCCTTTATGCCTGGGAAGATCATAGAATAGATCCTCCCAGGAGCTCTGCTAAGGCTGTCCTGGAAGACAGGGAGGAGCTTGGAGAGAGCCAGTACAGCTTCACCAAGGGCAAATCTGCTTGCGCAACCTGGTGGGCTTCTATGATGGGATGACTCTGACGGGATCAGAGTAGAAGGGAAGGGTCACAGATGTCATTTATCTGGAATTCTGTAAAGCTTTTGACACATAACTCACAAATCCTACTCTCTGAAATGGAGAGAGATGGATTTTATGTTGGATTTGAATGGACTGTTATTTGATGGGTAACAAAGTGGTTGGATGGTCCCATCCAGAGGGCCATAGCCAATGGCTCAGAGCATCAGTGACAAGTGGTGTCCCTCAGGGATATGTATTGGGACCAGTGGCATTTAGTGCCTTCATTAATGGCATAGATGAAGGGATCGGGTGCACCCTTAGCAAATTTGCAGAAGACACCAAGCTGAGGGGTGTGGTTGACACTCCTGAAGGATGGGATGCCATCCAGAGGCACCAGGACAAGCTCAAGAAGTGGTCCTTGGGAATCTCATGAGGTTTAACAAGACCAAGTGCAAAGTGCTGCACCTGGCTCAGAGCAACCCCCAGTGTGGGCTGCGGGATGAACGGATCGAGAGCTGCCCTGCCCCGCAGGTCAGGGGGTGCTGGTGAGGGGCTGGACGTGAGCCAGCCAGGGGCACTTGCAGCCCAGAAAGCCAAATGCATCCTGGGCTGCATCCAAAGCCCTGCGGGCAGCTATGGAGGGAGGAGATTCTGCCCCTCTGCCCCGCTCTGGTGAGATCCCGCCTGCAGAGCTGCCTCCAGCTCTGGGGTGCTCAGCACAGGAAGGACATGGAGCTGCTGGAGCAAGACCAGAGGAGGCCACTCAGTTGATCAGAGGGATGGAGCACCTCTGCTCTGAGGAAACACTGGGAGAATTGGGATTGTTCAGCCAGGAGAAGAGGTGGCTTTGGACTGACCCAATTGCAGCCTTCCTTTTCCTGTCTGAAAGTTGGAGAGGGACTTTTGGCAAGGACATGTAGTGACAAGAGGGAATGGCTTAAAACTGAGAGACAGTAGGTTTAGATTAAATATCAGGAAGAAATTCTTTACTCTGAGGGTAGTGAGGCAATAGAAGCTATGGATGCCGCATCCCTGTAGGTGTTCAGTGTCAGGTTCAATAGAGCTCCAGGCAACCTGGTCTGGTGAAAATTATTCCTGTCCACTGCAAGGGCTTTGGAACTAGATGGTAGTTAAAATCCTTTTCAACCCAAACCATTCATAAAATCATGGATTTTATGATTCATTTTATAATTGAAATTAATTAAATAATACTAAATTAAATAACTTATTGTTCTTTAAAGTAAATATGACTGTGATTAGCATTTTTTTCAGGAACCAGTCAAACATTTGCTGAGCCTAGCTTCTTGTGTTTTATTTAAGGAACTTTTCCTTATTGCACTGTCAAGAATATTTTTTTTTAGTAATATCCTTCAGTGGCCTCAAAAATTATGATCAGCCAGGCATCTAATATATTTCTTTCTTTGTTCTAAGGCTCTTGTGAGCATTCAATTTTTGAGGCTTTTTCATCTGAAATTATGTTTTTATCGTGATGGTTATGTATACAACATCCATACAGCAGGACACTTGTTCTGTTAGGGAACAAATTTATTATTAGTAACAGGACATACATAGGAAAAGAGAGAGGAATAATTCAAATTTTATTCAATATTATTGGAGTACTAAACAAAAAAATTGTTCTTCTTATCAAAAATAGCATGTGCTAAAGTAAATTTTATCATCCCCATTAATTTTTTGTTGGATTATGCCCTTTATATAAAAAAAACCCATAATCCAACAAATTTTGAGATGTTTACATCTGTAGCCCAAGACTCTTGCTGTTGACACTTTTTTCTCTTAAATGCACACCTCACTCATTATTATTGCAGCTGATGAAGTTTCTCCTTTAGCAGATCTGCAAAAACATGATTCCTGCCACTTCTTTAGTATGTGTGAATCCAGCATCAGGGCACAGATTACAAGAAATATTCTTTCAAGTTTACCATCATCAGTAGTAGTTAGCCGGATCAGCTTTGAATATTTGTGGCTTTATGCCTAAAATCATTGTTTTGAGGGTGAGTTATTATATACTCACACTTTATAATAAAAGGTTCTGCATTCTGTTGTTATATTGAATGGACATCTGTTTTAACCATAAAGATTTACATTGTATTTCCATCCATTTATTATATAGTAATTGGCCAGTGTTTCAATTAGATTGTGCGGTAACAAGTTTTCCCATTCATTCTACCTAAGATTTCACTATAATTTAGCTGTTAAATGGGAAAGAAATTGCTACTGTCCAGTGTATATTTAAGCTAAAATATAGTGATCAATCTCTTATCCATTTGTAATTTTTATAACCAACATTCTTTGGACATTTTTAGGTTTTGAGGGTGCATGGCCAAATACTAAAGTATTGGTATTATTAGTAGCTTTAAAATAAGAGGCCACAGCAGACAGGAAGGCACTAACTGGAAACTGTTGTTTATCTCAACCTACAAAGGTTTCTTAGACATTGTTCTTGTCACTAGTGCTTTTATTTCTGCTTATTTCCATTTCTTAGTTCTCAGTGGGCAGGTATAAAGAAAAGGAAATTCCCCCTGGAGTTTCCACAGGTAATGTGATCATGTCTAGGGCAATTTTGAACAGTTACAGGCTTCATTGACTTACCAGGTTCTCCAATGACCTCAGAAAATGACTGATTCATTCAATAAATAAGCTCTACTAATAAAAGCTAAATATTTTCAAAAGGGCTTTAGTATTTCACAAATAAAAATCCTCATTTTATTCAGTAGGAGACCTTTACTTAGGAGTCAGTATACAAGCTGTCCTTATTAATTAATATATACTTTTGAAACAATAATACAGTTGAATAATAGCTTAGGAAGTTACTTTCCTCTTAAGAAAAGTTTATTATATAACCAGATATAATGGCAAGGCTATGGCAAGTGATGAAAAGGACAAGACTTTGAAGAATGAAACAGTAACTGCAAACCTCATGGAAGGTAAAACCAGTGTTGCTGGAAGGAAATAAGGCCATGTAGCATTACTGAATAAATTCATATATCCACCTTGCATGTGTATTCTATAGCATTTGCTTTGCTTTTGTATTAAATGGATTGTTAATCTTTTATGTATTCTGGGACTGAAAATACCATGAATTGATATTAATTTGGACACAGATTTCCAAAAATTTTGCTTTGTTTTTATTTGGTTTTCTATGTATTTGTAATGCTTTTCTCTACCCCAAAGTGAGGGACTTTGTGCTGCAGTCATAGTCTTATATCAACCCTTCTGGAATTCACACATGTGCTAACATTTCTTTAGTATTTATTCACATAGAAAGCTTTTGTTGTTTTTGTTTTGGAAAAGAAAGAGACCCTCTTTACTATTGACAATATATAATTCTTCTCCTAGGTTTGATTGATTACTAATTCAGGGAGATAATTATTTTAAACGTAATATTTTCATCACTCATAGCTGCTTTTTGAAAGAGGACTTCTTTTTTACACATTTTGTTTTTACCCACCTAAAGTATGTTCTACAGCAGGTGGTTTTGAGCAATTACATCTATCATAATGTTACCTAAAACTCTTTTGGTTTGTTTTAAGGAACTACAAAAACCTGAACCTATTGGACGGACCTTCATATCTCCAGCTGTGGCAGGACAAGATTTTGCCAGATCTGAAGGTTTATTGACTTTTGAATATGGACAGAGAAATGCATTCCTGGATGTGACCCTGACTCCAAAGACAGGCTCTTTAAACCCATTTCCTAAACGTTTCCAGGTTCTACTTTCTAATCCCACAGGTGGTGCCAGGATAGATGATGTGTATGGTATTTCTAACATCACCATTGTCTCAGATTTGGACTCCTTGCCAGTTTGGGGACTGATTGATCAACTGCATCAACCTCTTGATGACACCATTTTACACAGAATCCTTCAGAATCTGAATGTCAAAGTGGCTACAGAAACTACAGAAGAGCAACTTACTGCTGTGGTGCAT